>NC_091083.1:75287500-75912500 GCF_032405125.1 Capricornis sumatraensis
ACCAACTCTTGGAACTCTTGGGCTGACAACCAGTGAAAAAGACAAGGAATCCAAGGTGAGGGGTCCCAGTGGTTTTCACCCTGGGGTGGGTGTGGGGGTCAGAGGACTAAACATACCCCATGTCGAACCAGGGCTCTCCACTCGACTGGTTTTACATATTGGGGTTTTGGAAATGGAATTCCATCCTAAAAAGCTATAAACCCACTGTTCTACAGTCTCAACCACAGCATTTTTTAGAGGGGGCATGACTTACTCAAGGGAAGCTTTGCTAGGACCTTGGTTTACTGACTTCCGGCCCATTGTTAGTCCACGGCTCAGTACCACAGCCGAGCCCAGAGATGTGTTTCTGCCTCCAAAGAGGCACCCTGTGCCTGGAGGTCCAGAAAGAGGGAACATCTGGCCAGCATGCAAAGGGGAGTTTGGGAAGAGGAGATGGGGGACAGACAGCAGCAGGCGTGTGGGGCCGCCAGCGGCTACCCTGGACCAGAGCGGAGGCAGGAGTGCAGCCTCTAGGTATGGGGGAGGAGGCCAGAGGAAATGAGATAGGAACCCCAAAATCACGGTGGAGCTCAGGAGTCTAGACTGGGATCAGGGAGTCGCAGCGGAAGGCCGGGACAAGACCCCTCCCTCAGCCTTCCCGGGTGCATCACGCGTGGCCACAGCCCTGCAGGATGGCGGTCAGAAGCGTCCCTGGAACACACACCGGAAAGGGCAAATCCCTGCTGGACCCCTGTTCCCTCTCCCCGAAGCCCGAAGCCCGCCTTGAGTGGAAGAGTAGTAGCCCAGGAGAGGGGGGCTGCGAGACTTCTTAGTGCCTGGAAGCCCACCGCCCACCCCACGCCACCTCTGCCCGGGCCTCAGGCCGCAGTCGGCAGAAAAGTGCCAGTGCTGCCACCTCCTGGTGCCTTCGGGGAGTACAACCCACGTCCAGCCGGCCTCAGCCTTCGCTTAGGTGGTCAGGGATCAGGAGGCTGGGGTTTCAGAAGAGTGGATCAGCTGTTCACTTTTCCTTTTTCTACATGCTATCATGGAAAGCTTAAAACATAAACAAAAACAGTGAGAAGTGTACTCATGCCTGTTACTCCTCTTCTCCAGTTAGTTTACCGCTGATCTTATTTCTTTACCCACCCCCCACTGCCCCCTTTCAAATTATTTCAAAGGAAATCCCAGGCATCCTATCATTTCAACCTAAATGTTTCTGTATATATCCCTAAAATAAGTATTTTTACAAGATAACCATAACACCATTATCTCTGCAAAAAAAAATAGAATTCCTTAATGTCATCAAGTGTGTGTCAAGTCATCAATTGTCTCATGAATTCATGTTTTCTATAATTTATTAATCAGGCTCTTGATAAAGTCTACAAGTTACAACTGGCTTAAAGTATTTTGAGTCTTTTTTTAATCTATAGTTTTCATTTGTTGTTGCGTTTCGGGTTTTCATTTGGGGTTTCTTTTCTTTTTTTTTTTTACAGTTCATTTGTTGAAAGAAATTGGTCATTCATTCTGACATTTTCCACAATCTGAATTTTGCTTGTTTCATCCCTATGGTATCATTTAACACGTTCCTTGAATTTCTGAGTTGCAAATTCTGTCACTTGGGGTTGAATCTAGAGACTTGTTCAGATTCCTTTTTGATCTTTGGCCAAGTCTACTTCAGAGGGGCTGCCATGTCCTGGCAGGAGCTAGTGATGCCAACTGGTCTCCCTTCTTGCGACGTCACCAACCACTGACCATCACGACCTACATCCACTGTTTCACTGGGGATCTCAAAATGCTGATATTCTATCACAGCTGTTTAGTTTTAAATCCAAGATTTATTATTGATTCAGAATTCCTTCCTGCAACAAAAATGGCCTGTGGGAGAAAAGCTTCTTCTGGACCCTGAAACGTCTCCTTCCTTTTCCAGAACTGTGTTGTCCAACAAGAATACCCACATGTGGCCACTAACACCTGAATATTGGCCAATTGGAATTTGAGATATGCTGTAAATATAGAGTACATTTCCAGTTTCCAAGAGTTGATATGGAAAAGAACTGTGAAATATCTTTATTAATTTTTTTATCATTTGCATGTTGAAATAATATTTTAATATACTGATTAAATAAAATGTATTATTAAAATTAATGACACCTGTTCCTTTTTACTTTTGAAGTGTGGCTACTGGAAATTTTTAAATTATACATGCAGCTCACATTTGCAGCTTTTATTCTATTTCTGTTGGCTAGTGCTGTGGCTCAGCTGGTAAAGAATCTGCCTGCAATGCAGGAGACCCAGGTTCGATCCCTGGGTTGGGAAGATCCCCTGGAGATGGGAATGGCAACCCACTTCAGGATTATTACCTGGAGAATCCCATCGACAGAGAAGCCTGGTGGGCTACAATCCATGCGGTCACAAAGAGTCGGACACGACTGAGTGACTGACACCGCTACTAGCGCTGGTCTAGCATCTAGTTGCCTCAGGGATTCATGAACTCTCCCAATGATTATTGAGTTCCACCTATGTATTGAGCACTGTTCAGAGAATACAGTAGTGTACAAACTAGGCAGTGCCCCTGTCCTCATGGAGCTTGCATTCTAGAAGGAAGAAATGAGCAGGAGAACTAAATATATACTACTAAATAATCTATGAAATAATAAAGTAAGTATAATGACTAAGCAACTAAGTACTACTTGTCAAAATATGAGACAACAGGGTGAAGCAATACCTGGAGGAAAATATATAGTTTTAAAAGTATTTATCATAAAACTCAAGAGAGTTAGTGCAAACAAGCTTAAGTCTTCAATAAAGAAGTTGGAAGAGAGCAAGAGAGATGATGACATTGTGAACTAAAGTAGGGGAAATGGTGAAAAATTAGGGATTTTTTTGAAGACTGAGTCAACCGGATGGATAGATATTTCTGGAACTCAGTGGAAAGGGTATAGACTAGAAATATATACCTGGCAGTCGTCAGCATATAGGTGGTATTTAAAGTGATCGAGAGCAAGGGTAGATAGAGTGTAAGACCGAGGTGAACTCATCAGAGCCTCAATTCTGAACTTAAACTGGCTAAGTCTTGTTGGGAGCCCCAGGCTATATTAGGTACAGAGATGCTGCCTCAGACCAATAAAACTCACCTGGTGTGTAAACCAAAATACCCAACAAGGAATATAACTGTCAGGTAGACCAGCTGTCACCATCATCATCATTGCCACCTTCATCTTCACTATTGCTATAATTTTAATCATCCATTCGTTTATTTATTCAACATCTCGCACAGATGGCATTATTACTCCTGGTATATCAAAGGGGAAAGTGAGCTTTAATAACTTTGTCCACAACAGGACAGTGGTGGGATTCTATCCCAGACCTCAAGTGTTGCATTGACAGTACAAGGATATTCACCGCCACGTCGTTCATAACAGCGAAAGCCTGAGCACAGCATCAGCTTCCATCATTAAAAGCGTGTTCATGCAATCACAGGTATGAGTGATGTAAACAGACATTTAAGATCTATTCCAGGGACTTTCCTAGTTGTCCAGTGATTAAGAATTTGCCTTCCAATGCAGGGGACATGGACTCAGTCCCTGGTTGGGGAACTAAGATCCCACATCCCAAGGGGCAACTAAGCCCTCACCATGCAAATACTGAGCCCACATGCGACAATGAATACCCAGCACAGCCCCCACCCCCAAAAAGGATCTATTCTAAAGAGAAAAAAAAGACCTATTTTAAAATTCAGTAGATGCAATAGGTGTGGTAGCAGGGGTACTGAACATGAGCCCAGCATTGGGACTCAAGCCTAGCTCCACCACTGACAGGTGTGTGACCTGTGGCAAATCACATTACCTCCCTGAGCCTCAGCTTCCTCATCTGTTCAGTGGGAGCAAGACTCCCTTTCCTGTGACCCCACAGGTCTTTAGTGAGAGCCAAATAGAAACAGATGCTAAAGCTTTTCATTTCAGCAGAGGGAGGTGCAAATAAGAGGGGTCATGGCAGCTGCTTCCAGAAATTCAAATAATCCGGGCTCTCCTCAAGTGATACCTAGAACTCTGGAGGCCTTGTCCTGCTAGCAGCGGGACTGCATCAGATTTTGGGACCCCCAAGCCTCTCTAGCTTTGCACACACCCAGAGAATCACCCTTAGATTCCAGTGACCAGGGCCTCCTGCCTTGTCACTTGGTTTGAAATTCCTTGAGGACCCTACTTTGAAGGGTCCTTCTCTGACCTTCTAATAATCAGCGCTCCTGCCCACAGGGTAAGGAATCTGGAGGTCCAAAAGACTGTGCTCACCGATAGCCCCTCCGCATTCCTAGACCACACTGCTGCTGCTGCTGCTGCTAAGTCGCTTCAGTCGTGTCCGACTCTGTGCGACCCCATAGACGGCAGCCCACCAGGCTCCCCCATCCCTGGGATTCTCCAGGCAAGAACACTGGAGTGGGTTGCCATTTCCTTTTCCAATGCATGAAAGTGTAAAGTAAAAGTGAAGTCGCTCAGTCGTGTCCGATTCTTAGCGACCCCACGGACGGCAGCCTACCAGGCTCCTCCGTCCATGAGATTTTCCAGGCAAGACCACACTGCAGTTCCCCAAATCACCAGAGTTCCGGGCCTAAAGGTCGTGAGCCTGCTTCTAGCACCTGCATCAATTCTTCTCTGGGTCTTTCCTTCCAAGAGTGGACCGTGCCCAGTGTATGCATTCTTAGTCTCAAAGGGCCAAGAGGAGGTTAACTGAATGGGGATGAAGGAGGTGGAAAGGAATGGGAAATGCAGAGTGGGGTGACCACATGCACACAGGGAGACCCCGTGAGGACAGCGCAGGACAAAAAGGCTGAGGCTAGAAGAGGAGATGATGGACTGCAGACCAGAGCCTCTGTTTGTACACCTACCCCAGACCTCTCAAGCACTGAAGGTGCACACAAGCATCATAACACTGATCATTCTCCTTTCCTTCCCTGAGGAGGCTGGTGATAAAACTCAGGGAGCAAAAACAATCATTGCTAGAGGCCTAATTATGGTGAGCAGCCTGTGAGTGCTGTATATAGACTCTGCTTTGGGGGAAATGTGCTGATTTATGCAGTTCCCAACATTTAAAGGTGAAGACCAGACTGTGGCTGAATCAGATCAAATCATTCTCTGGGACAAATTACAACACTGAGCTGCTGAGCAAAATTGTGTAAAAGATTGTCTGTCTTTCCTTCCCTCTTCCTGAAACTAATTTCACCTTGGGGTCTCTGACCATTCCTTTGAGTCAAAGGCTCAAGTTGGCCACGTGGATATTGAAGGGAGAAGTCAGTAATTACCAAGTACCTGCTCTATGCCAGGCCTCTGGGGGATTTAAGGCATCTCAAACTAAGGCCTCCAGGAGCTCACATCCCAGTGAGCTCAAACAGATCCTCTTGGCCTGCAAGCTGTCTAGCTGTGGAAGATTGCAAAAATGGTACCAAATCCCCTCCACACCCCATATGTGCACCTTATTGCTATGTTACTTTGAGTGCCCTTCCACTCTGATGCTGGGCTCAGTCAGGTGACGTGTTCTGGCCAACAGGATGCTAGCAAACATGATGCAAGCAAAGATTTGAAAAGTTCTTGGGAAATGGGGCTTGTCCTCTTTTGCAGTTCTTGGAAATCTCAATGTGAAGAAATTTGGGCTACCCTCCTAGAGGATGAGGACCACATGGGGTTATGCAGAGAGAGACCCTCCTGCTCATCATCTCAGAAGTCCCAGTGAGCCCATCATAAGCCAGCCAGTCCCAGGAAACCCACTGGCATACTGCAGACCAACCAGTGATCCCAGACTGGTCCAGAAGAACCATCCAGCTGAGCCTAGCCCAGAATGCCAAACCATAAAACTGGAAACTAAATTACTTTAAATTATCCATAACAAAGGATAGGATTGAGCCAGACCTACAAGAATGAGTAGAATTTACCAAGTAGACAAACCAGGAAGAGTAAATCAGGCAGAGGGAACGACATCAGCAAAGGAGCAGGGAACCCTGTTTCCAGAGAATTATGAGTCACCCAGTATGACGAGATCACAGTGCTTTCCGGAAAGGTGAGGCTGGTAAGTTGGGCAGAGGCCTTGCCTTAAGGGAGCCTCAGTGCCAAATATGGAAGTTTGGACTTTACCCAGTCAACAGTGGGAAGCCCCTGCAGAAACATGAGCAGGAGGGAGCCAAGGTGAGTTGTGTGTTTTTCAGGGTCACTTTGGCAGCATTGGGGGGAATCAGGTGCCCACCTTCCATCTCCAGCAAGCAGTCAGTGCCACCAGCCTCTAAGAGATGTCAGGAAGCAGTCTTTCCACTCTCCTCCCCTCACCCCAACCTCAGGCAGGAGGTGCTGCTGGGATTCCAAGGCAAATGCACCTCAAATGAACCAAGGGAAGTCAATTTCCAATGTCAGTTTTCATGTCAGAGACAACGGCAATGCTGTTTCAAGGTCAGTGACAGACGTGTTGGCTTCTCAGAGTCAGGGACAAAAGGAGACAAGTGTGGACAGTGAGAAGACAGCTTCACAAAATCAGCCTTTTTCAGAGCTGGAGAGGACCTTGAAGGCCAGCTGGCCCAGCCCCCTTTGAAGAAGGACTCTACCACACACCCTTCCTTACCTAGCTCCAGCGACAGGGTGCTCAGCATCTTCTCTACTCAAAGTTCTTCATCACAGGCTTATTATTGGTTCGGGCCTCCTGCTTCAGTCCATAGCACCGTGCAGAGGTGACAAGATGCCTACTGAAACCCTTGATTTGTCTCTTCTCCAGCCTGAACATAATTCTGGAGTGATCTGCACAGAATGAAAAGGGCAGCACTTGCTTCATTCCCAAATCCAAATCTCTATCAGTGTAGCCTAAACAAGCTGTCATGGCAGTTACATCAGTCCCACCCCCACATCACCTCCAGGATCCCCTCTCTCGATAAGGTGGTATTTTGTACGTCCTTCCATTGTAGCTGAATTGCAATTCTTTTCCGACATGACAAAATGATTGAAAAAACAAGCCCTAGAGCCAATGAATCTTTGTCCCCTCCCCAACCTCACCCCAAGGTCTGGGATAGAGTAGCAGCTCGTAAAGCATCTGCTGAATGAATGTCTGTTTCCTTTATGAGTACAGGCTATGGGACGGGACACACTAAACGAAACAGCCTAGCACAGAACATATGGGCTCAGGAACAAGAATGCTTAGGTTCAAGGCCCTGTTCTGACTACCCCACCTTCACAGACCCGCAGTTCCCAAACTATGTTCCAAGATACCCCTGGGCACTTCAGCAAACACACACGGGTACCGCTGCCACTTTTTGACCACACCACATGACTTATGGGAGCTTAGTTCCCTGACCAGGGATTGAAAACCTGGGCCCTTGGCTGTGAGAGTGTAGAGTTCTAACCACTGGACCAGCAGAGAATTCCCTAAAAGGTTGTTGGTTGGTTGGTTTGTTTGTTTTGGCTGCAGGGCAAATTGGAAGGAGTTTCCCCGATCAGGGATTGAAACCTGGAAGGAACCCTTCCTTCCTAGCAGGAAGCCCTGGACCCCCACCCCCACCCCCCGCACTTGTTATCTGAAATGCTCAAGAGGAACACAATCATATCTATCAGACATCCACAAACTACAGCTCATTTGTGCTACATTCATTCTGATGACATCAGATCCTTGCAAAGCTGGGTTTTCAGTGTTTATAATAATAAAAAGCAAATACCATGTGAAAACCAATGTAGAACAAGAAAAGAAGATGGCAACATCCCACCTGATTCTAAGTTTTTAGATGTGTAGTGCCCAGCAGACACACACATCCCATTACTATGTAATTCTGCTTATTTAAGATGGAATAATTTTTTTCTTTCAACTTGTATGAATTATTTTTTCCAATAACTACTGAGCTGTTAGGACATAAATACTTATAAGTAGTTGTTTGGACCTAACAACTTAATAAACAGAACTACTAGGTATTTCTTTTGGCCTTTGGATATCATGGAAAAATACTGAGATACTAAGGATTATTGGAAAATATGGGAACATGTTTTAGGCATTTTAATATCATTTCTCTGGACCTCAGTTTCCCTAAATATAAACTGAGGGGTAACAATAATAAATAATAAGGTTGTTGATAAGATTAACTGAGGCACCTCAGATGGGACTTGAATCCATATGCCGGGACTAGAATCCATGTGCTGAGACTAGAATCCAGCCTAAACCCAGGTTAGGACCTGAACCCACTATGTTTTAACTGAAATCACACACCTGGTCTCAGGACTTAATGAAGCACAGGTTCTCTAAGTCTAGTTGTAGAAAAGAACTCAGTGAGAGACAAAGTGATAGATAAGAAGTGGATTTATTTAGAGAGATAAGAGATATACATTCTGTAGGAGGTCAAACCAGTCAATCCTAAATGAAATCAACCCTGAATATTCATTGGAAGGACTGATGCTGAAGCTGAAGCTCTAATATTCTGGCCACCTGATGCAAACAGCCAACTTACTGGAAAAGATCCTGATGCTGGGAAAGATTGAAGGCAAAAGGAGAAGGGTGCAGCAGAGGATGAGATGGTCATATAGTATCAGGGACTTAATGGACAAGAATTTGAGCAAACTCCAAGAGATAGCAAAGGGCAGAGGAGCCTGGCGTGCTGCAGTCCATGGGGTCTCAAAGAGACATGACTGAGTGACTGAACAACAATAACAACAGGAAGGAGGCGATTAATATTGCACAATTGAGATGCTAATTATGAACCATCTTTATCAGCTTGTTGCTGCAAATTCCCCCAGGCTCCGAAGGCCACAATCTGAAAGAATGAGTTGCTAGGCTTAGTCTGAGTTGAAGGTAATTAAGACCGTCAGAGCTACAAAACCACATGCTTCAAACTGATTCAGACCTTTCACTAAATTAGACCATCTCAGAATGTGTTGGAATCGTGAGGTTTTGCCAGCTGTATAATCAGTTCCTTATTCAATTCCTTAAATAGAGATTTGTTGATAAACCAACCTACTGTTTTTAAAATGAAGTTTTTTCGGAAAAAAAAAATAATAAAGCTTTCCTTTAAAAAAAGATTCCAATTTTCATCAGATCAAATTTCCTTTGCCTTTTTGCCTCTAGGGTGCCTAGGGATTCTGACTTTTTTTTTTTTAATGCTGAGTTATTCCTTTATTAGATAGTCATTGAAATAGACCTCATTCCCATAGAGGGGTGATTATGGGCACAGAAAATACATTCGTTCCTTTTACAAGGCCGGGAGCTGACAGCCGTGATTCTGCTGGTAGCATCAGTGGAAATGTTGCGTTTTATAAAACGAATACTGAGATTATTATAAAGCTGTTTGGGGCATGTTTTCTGAAATTAAAAAATAATGAAAATGGAAAAATGGTTTCTCTTGGATGAAGGGCTCTACACACAGTCTAAACTCCCTCAGCTCTCAAAGTCTAAACTCCCTCAGCCCCTTCTTCCCTACCCAGCTAATGAAAGAAGATGAGTGTCTCTCTCTGACCTCACCTTCCAGTCCCCTAGGCCACTCAGGTCTGAATCTGAGCCTGGAGAACAAAGCAAACTCCCCAGATCCTCCATGTGTATACATGACATTTAGACACTGTGACATCAGAAAGTTTAGGCTTGACTCAACAAAACAAAAAATTATCTTTAGGGCTTTTGAAAAATCACCTTATCCCATCTCCTTGAGACTGACCCCATGACCCCAAAGAAACCTCTGGTAGAAGGGAAGGCCTCTCACATGTAGATGAGGAAGGAGTCTTTGTCACAAAACTGTGAGAGATGGCTAAGATTCACATCTTGCTTCTGCCGCTTACCAGCTGTGTGACATTTGAGCAAATGACCTAACCTTTCTGTGCTTTGCTTTTCTCATTTACCCATAATCCAATCACAGCACATTTAAATGATGCTAGGGTAACCACATTGAGTTGAAGTAAATAAAACGAGTAATTGCATGTGTGGCTTGCTTTGGGGCTCACACTGTATTTCTTTTGGACAGCAATGCTTTAGCAGTGTTTACTGTATTTACTATTTTTTTTGTGTTTACTATTTTTTAAATTTAACTTATTTATTTATTTTATATTTTTGGCTGCACTGCGTCTTCGTTTGGAGAAGGCAATGGTACCCCACTCCAGTACTCTTGCCTGGAAAATCCCATGGACCGAGGAGCCTGGTAGGCTGCAGTCCATGGGGTCGCTAAGAGTCGGACACGACTGACCGACTTCACTTTCACTTTTCACTTTCATGCATTGGAGAAGGAAATAGCAACCCACTCCAGTGTTCCTGCCTGGAGAATCCCAGGGACAGGGGAGCCTGGTGGGCTGCCATCTACGGGGTCGCACAGAGTTGGATACAACTGAAGCAACTTAGCAGCAGCAGCAGCATCTTCGTTGCTGCGTGCCGGCTTCCCTATCTGCAGCGAGCAGGGGCTACTATCTAGCTGGGGGTGTGTGGTGGCTTCTCTGGTTGTAGAACACAGGTTCCATGCGCCTGGGCTTCAGTAGTTCCTGTGAGTGGGCTCATAGTTGTGGTTCATGAGCTCTAGAGCACAAGCTCAGTAGTTGCCACACACAGGTCTAGTTATCCCATGACATGTGGAATCTTCCTGGAACAGGGATCAAACTTGTGTTCTTAACCACTGGACCACCAAGGAAGTTCTGTATTTACTACTGATTAGGCTACTTCACTCTGAAAGCATAGACGTTAATCCTAGAAAACCAACGATGACCAGTGAATTTTATCCTGTAGCAAAGTAAATGAAAAGACGATAACCCAAAGTTTACAGATCTCTTACATGTACTTTAGCAACCTTATTCCAACATTCTTTCTTTCAAGTGACTATAAATATTTCTGCCTCATACTTTTTTGAACTCTCCTTACCATCTTGCAGGTTCCCCTCATTTCAAGGAGTTAATTAAATTTTTGACACATGCTCACTTTATGGGGAGTTATGGAAATTTTGGAAATTATACTTTGAATGGGGATTCTGAAAATAAAGGAGGCTGAAAGGACTCCTTTTTCTCCCCCATCCCCACTCCTGGCTGTTGCCTTTTCTGAGTACAGGCTGGTTCTTAAGGAGATCACTTCCCCATGACTTCGTGAGCCTCCCTCCCTCCTGGACAGTTAACTGGTGAGCAATGCAGGCCAGGCATGCTCAGTCACTTACTTGTGTCCAGCTGTTTGTGACTCTTTGAACCACAGCCCGCCGGACTCCTCTGCCCATGGGGTTTTTCAGGCAAGCGTACTGGAGTTGGTGGCCATTTCCTCCTCCAGAGGATCTTCCCAAACCAGGGATCAAACCAGAGTCATTTGCGTCTCTTGCGGCGCAGGCAGATTCTTTACCACTGTGCATCGAGGAAGCCCAGAGCACTGCAGGAGCAAGAGCCAAAAGTAGCTGCTCCAGGGAAAAACCGGGCTTTCCGGATCTACAGACTCTGCATGAGCTGCTGAGCCTTCCTGACCTTTAAAGCACCCAGAAGCTGCTGATGTGGGTTGAGTTACCCACCCTCAAATTTGAGAGTTCAGAGAGACCAGGGAACAGAGACGCTTCCTTTGGCTGTCTTAGAGGGAGCCAAAAGTCTCCCATGGACCACAGGTCCTCAGGGCCAGAGACCCTTTTCCCCTGCCCATCTCTAAAGACACATCTCAGCCAGATCTAAACTAGACAGCAGAAGAGACAGAGGGACCTCAGAGGAGGGTGAGGTAGAAGCATCAGACCGCATGGTTGCTGAACAGAACTGCAGCTGTAAGAGACCAACTAACACCTGAATTTTAAAAGTGATAGCAGGCAGTAAGAAGAAACAAGAACCTATCACACACACACACAAAATTAGAACTTAAAAACAAAAACTTTGAGCTTAAAAAAAGAAAATGTGCACACACAGACAGATGAATTAAAGGAAAAGATGTCATTTTTGAGCCCTGAATCAGAAACCTGGAAGATCAAGTATAAGAAACATCTTAAAGCTTAGAGAAAAAAGAAAACTAGATAAAAGTCATGAGGGAAAAGATAAAAGATTTAGGGGAAAGATCCAGGAATCCTAACATGCAAAGACATAGGTTCCAGATGGAGACAAAACAGGAGTAGGAAAAGAGGCAAATGTCAAACTCAGACCAGAAGAAGATTTCCCTGAACTGAGGAAAGGTCTAGATAGCCTGTACACTCCACGGAAACAAAAGCACTGCTGGCTAAGAAATTATTCACGTGATAGGATGGAAGAAGATAATTGCAAATGAAGCCACTGACAAAGGATTACTCTCCAAAATATACAAACAGCTCACATAGCTCAATACCGGAAAAACAAATAACCCACTCAAAAAATGGGCATCAGACCCAAACACATTTCTCCAAAGAAGACGCACAGATGCCTAATAAATACATGAAAAAATGCTCAACATTGCTTACTACTTAGAGAAATGCAAATCAAAACTACAATGAGGTATCACCTCACACCAGTCAGAATGGCCATCAGCAAAAAATCAACAAACAACATATACTGGAGAGGATATGGAGAAAGGGGAACATGGAACCCTCTTGCACTGTTGGTAAGAACATAAATTGATACAGCCAGTATGAAGAACACTGGAGATGTCTTTAAATACTAGGAATAAAACTACCATATGACCCAGCAAATGACCCAGCAATCCCATTATTGGGCACATACCCTGAGAAACCCGTAATTCTAAAAGACACAGGTACCACAATGTTTATTGCTGCACTATTTACAATAGACAAGACATGGAAGCAACCTAAATGCCCATCAACAGATTAATGGATAAAGAAACTGTGGTACATATAATACATACAATGGAATGTTACTCAGCCATAAAAAGGAACGTATTTGAGGCAGTTCTAGTGAGGTGGGTGAACCTAGAGCCTGTTCTACAGAGTGAAGTAAGTCAGAAAGAGAAAAATGAATATGATATATTAACCATATATAGCGAATCTAGAAAAATGGTACTGACGAGCCTATTCGCAGGGCAGCAATAGAGACATAGACATAGAGAAGAGACTTACGGATACAGCGGCGTGGGGGGGAGAGAGGGTGGGATGAATTGAGAGAGTGGCATTGAAACACATATATCACTACATGTAAAACAGGTAGCCAGCGGGAATTTCTGTATGATGCAGGGAGCTCAACCCAGTGATCTGTGACAACCTAGAGGGGTGGGATGGGGTGGGAGGGAGGTTCAAGAAGGAGGGGACATAAGTATACCTATGGCTGATTCATGTTGATATACGGCAGAAACCAGCACAACCCTGTAAAACAATTGCCCTCCAATTAGCAACAATTTTTTTAAATTATTCACATGACCGGGTAGAAGAAAGATGCGTAAGGATAAGCAAGAACTCACCGTCGCTGTGGTGAGCCAGTAGGCAGATGACAATGTATATGAGCCACAAAAATAGCTGCTGTTTCACCTCTGCCCTCAAAATCTCCCACAAGAATCTCTCTTGTGGCCCACAGTAACAAGAAATATATAGGTAAGAGAGTCTGTAAAATGTAGTTCAGCCTAGCCAAGTTCACCTATTTCAAAGTCACTACAACCAGCCAAGGCTGAAAGAGCTAAACAGATACCCTTAGCTCCATTTTCACTGAGTGGCTTCTGGTTAAGCTGAGCAAGGCAGTGGTACAACGGCTTAGCCACTTCTGCCCTATGTGGGATTCCTTTCCTGGGCAACTGTTATCTCAGAGCTCCCCTGTCAGGCTGCCAGAGACAGTATTAGTTGTACATCATGACACGATGGTTTCCCTGCCCAAGCCTGCTTCCTCCCATTTCCTTTCACAGGTGTTACAACACCATAAATCTGTCTCTGCATCTGCATCTCAGAAATTCCAACCCACATAGAACACTGTTAAAGCAGCTACTATAATTATGCTCAAGGACTCAAAAGAAAATATGCTTCTGAAAAAAATGAACAAATAGAGAATTTCAACAGATGAATAGACATTATAGAACAGTACCAAATGAACATTCTAGAACGAAAAATTACCATAGCTGGATTTTTTTTTTAAAGTTCACTGGATGGCTTTAACAAGATTGAAGGTGACAGAGTCAATATACTTGAAGTTAGGTAGAAGTTATCCAATCTGAAGAGCAGAAAGAAAAAGGCCAAAAAAAGTTTTAAGAGCCTCAGGATCTGTGGAGCAATACTAAAAGTGGGGTCCCAGAAAACAAGGAGAAAAGGGGACAAAAAAAAAAGTTTTTAAAAGAAATAATGGCCAAGAACTTGACTGGTGGTCCAGTAGTTAAGAATCCACCTTCCAATGCAGGGGACGCAGGTTTGAGTCCTGTTAAGGAACTAGGATTTCACATGCTGCAGGGCAACCAAGCCTGAGCACCACACCTGGAGCACTGACAAGCTGCATCTATAGAGCTCACACACTCCGGAGCCCACGCGTCACAACTTGAAGGAAGCCCATGCATCACAACGAAAGGTCCCGGATGATGCAAGTAAGACCTGATGCAGCCAAATAAACATTTTTTTAAAAAGAAAGAATGGCCAAATTTTTCCCATTTAGGTGACAGTTATAAATTGACAGAGTCAAGCTCAAGCCCCAAGCAGGAAAAAATACAAAAAAAAAACCAAACAAAAAACAAAAAAACCCCACATGTGGATGGATATTTCACACCAAACTTCTGAAAATTAGAGACAAAGAAAATATCATTAAAGCCAGCCAGAGAAAAATTGCACACGGCTATCAGCAGTGATTTGAATGACTTCTGACTTCACATCAGATGTAACGGAGGGCAAAAGACAACTGAATTGGTGGGACTTCCCTGGCAGCCCAGTGGTTAAGAATCTGCCTTGCAATGCAGGAGATGCAAATTCAAGCCCTGGTTGAGGAACTAGGATCCCACATGCTGCAGGGGAACTAAGCCCGCCCTCAGCTACAAAAGATCCACAGTGGAGATTACACATGCCACCACTAAGACCCAACAGAGTCAAAAATAAATAAGTAAAATAAGTATTTTTACAAAGAACAATCTATAGAGTGATGAAGGAAAAACCATCAACCCAGAATCCTAAACCCACTAAAATATACTTCAAAAATAAATATATTGCTGCACAAGACATTACTGCAAACTAGTAGCTTTAAAACAACACACATTTACTTCCTCACAGTGGGTCAGAAATCAGAGGATGGCTCAGCTGGGTCTTCTGTAAGGTGCCATCAAGGTGTCAACCAGGGCTCAGTACTCATCTAGAAGCTTGACTAACCACAATGAATCCTCTTCCAAACTCACTTAGGTTGGTGGCAAAATTCATTTCTTAGAGTCTGTAAGATGAGGCCATCCTCAGCAGCTAGATGCCTGCTACCTAAAATTTCTTGCCCTGGCAGCTTGCTTGCTCAGAGCCAGCTAGTGAATGAGAAAGTCTAGAGTCAGCTGACAAAACAGTCTTTTATAATATAACATAATCATGGGAGTGGCAGCCTGTCACTTTTGCCACGTTCTTCTGCTGAGAATCACACGTCCCATCTACACTCACAGGGAGGGAGTCTATAAACACAGGAACGCCAGAAGGTGGGGCTTCCTGAGAGTCATCTCAGGGTCTGTCCACCACAATGAATGGGAAATTAAAAACTAACATAATCATTGCCGGCAGACCTGCATTACAAGAAAAGTGAAAGTGGCTAAGTCAGTTCGACTCTTTGTGACCCCAGGCCAGAATACTGGAGTGGGTAGCCTTTTCCTTCTCCAGGGGATCTTCCCAACCCAGGGATTGAACTCAGGTCTCCTGCATTGCCCGGGGATTCTTTACCAGCTGAGCCACAAGGGAAGCCCAAGAATACTGGTATGGGTAGCCTACCCCTTCTCCAGGCGTTCTTCCTGACCAAGGGATCAAACCCAGGTCTCCCGCATTCCGGGCAGATTCTTTACCAACTGAGCTAAGGAACGGAATGTGTGTGTTAGTCAGTCATGTCCGACTTTTTGCAGTCTCGTGGCCTATAACCCACTAGGCTCCTCTGTCCGTGGAATTCTCCAGGCAAGAATACTGTAGAGGGCTGCCACTCCCTTCTTGAGGGGATCTTTCTGACCCAGGGGTGGAAGCCTGGTCTCCTGCATTGCAGGCAGGTTCCTTACTGCCTGAGCCACCAGGGAAGCCCATTACAAGGAACTCTATTACTAAATGCAGTTCATCAGGTGAAACGAAATGACATCGATGGAACTTCATATCTTCAAGAAGGAATGAAAATCCCTGGAACTATTAAATATATTAAATATAATGTTAAAATATTATATTCTTCTTAATTTCTTAGAAGAAGGCAGCTGAACATTTAAGGTAAAAATTATACCACTGTATGTAGGTTTATAATGTAATATTGTGATAAATATAGCATAAAAGTTGAGGGAGCAGTAAACTGTTAATTTTGTGTGAAATGGTAAAATAAATAAATAAATTTTGTGTAAAATCTAAATGTGGCCAAAGTTCAGATTGTGTAGTTACTAAGCAACTGCTTTAAAAAATGAATAATGTATGGCTAAAAAGTTGATTAATGAATTAAAATGGAGCTTTAAAAATTATTTACATGACCCAAAAGAAGATAGAAAAAGTGGAATACAGAAGCTAAGAAAGACAAGTAATAAAACTGTAAATTATCATATCTATAATTACAGTATCTTAAAAGACTAAATGCTCCCATTAAAAGTTAGCAGATAAGGGGGATTTCCCTGGTGGTCCAGTGGTTAAGACTTCACCTTCCAATATAGGAGGTGTGAGTTCAGGCCCTAGTCATGAAAATAAGATCCCACATGCCTCGTGGCCAAAAAACCAAAACATAAAATAGAAGCAATATTGTAACAAATTCAATAAAAACTTTTAAAATGGTCCACATCAAAAAAAAAAAATCTTTAGAAAAAAGTTAGCAGATAAGGTCAGAATGGATTAAAAAAGAAAAACAGAAGAACAGGCTATATTCTGACTACAAGACAGACTTTAACTATAATAATACAGGTAGATGAAAGGAAATGAATGACAAAAGATATATTACATAGCATACAATCAGGGCACAAAAAGGAGGAGACTTCAAGACAAAGGGTAATATAAGAGTTTAAAAGGGACATTTCATGAGAGTAAAATGGTCCATTTTTATCAGGATATAAAAATCATAATTACATCTAATGATAGAGCTTCAAAATACATGAAAAAAGTTGACAAAATCAGTCACTCCACTCGGAAATTGATGGAACAACTAGATCTTTAAGTCACTAAAAATTCAAAAGATTTGAACAATGTCATAAACCACCTGGACCTGATTTATATTTATAGAACACCATAACCAAAAATAGCAGAATACATATTTTTTTCAAACACTCATGGTACTACTATTCACCAAGATGAAATGTATCCTGGGCCATAAAACAAGTCTCAATAAAATTAAATTGAAGTAATACAGAGTGCATTTTCTGTCCATGATGGAATTAAATTTTAAATTGATAGCATTTAGACATATAGAAAAAATAAATCTCTGAATATTAAGCAATAAACTTATAATCATTGAGTCAATGAAGTAATCATAAGGAAATTTTTTCAACATTTTTATATGATTAGTAAAAAATACAATAATCAAAATTTGTGGGATGCAGCTAAAGCAATGTTTAGTGGGAACATCATAATATAAATATTTATATTACAAAATCAAATAGATGTAAAATAAATTAAGTTTCTACCTCAAGAAACCAGAAAAATAAGCACAAAGCAAACCCAGTTAGTAGAAATGGTTTTTATTTATGAGCAGAAATTTTCAAGATAGAATATAAAGAAAATTAACAGAGCCAAAAGCTGGTTCTTTGAAAAGATCAATAAAATTAATAGTCCCCTAGCTTGATTGACAAAGAAGAGATAAAATACAAATTACCAATATCGGGAATCTTCTGAATCTTCTGATTCAGGAATATCCTGAATCTTCTTTCAGGAATGAAAGAAGAGACAGCCTTTTAAATATTATAGACAGTAAAAGAATAATAATAGAATATTATAGATAACATTATGTTAAAAATTATTTAGACAGTGTAGATCAAACACACAAATGCCTTGAAAAATACAATTTACCAAAATTGATATAAAATAAAATAGAAAAACTAAATAGCCATATACCTAATAAGAAATCAAATCAATAATTAAAAACCTTCCGATACATCCACATAAAAAACCTTCCCACAAAGCAAACTTCTCATTGTGAATTTTATTAAGAAAGAATTAACTTTCATCATACTAAAAATCAGAAAATGGAAAAGAACACTTTCCAACTCATTTTATGAGACTAACATAACCTCGATAACAAACCCAGCAAAGAAATCTTTTAATTTCAAACCTATGTCTTTTATGAACACAGATACAATTCTCAACAGACTATTAGCAAATAGAATCCAACAATATAAAAAACAAAATGCATCATGACATACTGGGTGTATCCTTGGACTCTCAGCTTGGTTTAACATATCCAATGCCAATCAATGTAATTAACCATATTAACAGAATAAAAAGAAAAAACAAACTTACTCAAATAGATTCAGGAAAACCATTTGAAAAAATTAATCAACAGCCATTCATTTAGGAAAAAATCTCCCAGCAAACCAGAATTAAAAGGAACTTTCAATCTGATAAATGGCATCTTCAAAAACCCTCTGTTAACATTTTACTTAAATATTGAATGAATATGCCTCCTAAGATTAAGGATAAGGCTAGGATATCCATTTTCTCCACTTCTATTTCACACTGTATCAGAGGGTCTAGCCAGTGAAGTAAGACAAGAAAAAGAAGTAAAAGATGTATCAATACGAATTGAAGAAAGATGTAAAACTGTCTTTGTTCACAAATGAATGACTGTTTACATAGGAAACCCTAAGAAATCTGCAAAACATCTAGGACTAATAAATAAATTAGCAAACATGTAGATACAAGGACATACAAAAATCAATTGTCTTTTTATATTTCAGCAATGAAACATTGGAAGGTGAAATGAGAAAAGCAGTTTCATTTACTCTGTCAAAAAATATTAAATACTCAGGAATAAATTTAACAAAGGACATTACCTCTACATTAAAAACCTCTACATCAAAACTATATTAAAATTACACTAGACAGTCTCTTCAATAAGTGGTGCTGTGAAAACTGGACAGCTACAGGTAAAAGACTGAAATTAGAACACTCCCTAACACCTTCCCTTGTGGCTCAGCTGGTAAAGAATCCGCCTGCAATGTGGGAGACCTGGGTTCAATCTCTGGGTTGGGAAGATCCCCTGGAGAAGAAAAAGGCTACCCACTCCAGTATTCTGGCCCGGAGAATTCCATGGACTCCATGGGGAGCATAGTCCATGGGGTCGCAAAGAGTCAGATACGACTGAGCGACTTTCACTTCACTTCACTAACACCGTAGACAAAAATAAACACAAAATGGATCAAAGACCTAAATTTAAGGTCAGACACTATAAAACTCTTAAAGGAAAATATAACACTTTTTGTCTTAAATCACAGCAAGATCTTTTTTGACCTACCTCCTAGAGTAATGAAAATAAAAACAAAAATAAACAATGGAAACTAATTAAACTTAAAAGCTTTTGCAAAGCAAAAGAAATCATAAACAAGACAAAAAGCCAACCCTCAGAATAGGAGAAAATATTTGCAACTGACAAGGAATTAATCTCCAAAACATACAAACAGTTCATGTAATTTAATACAAAAAAAAAAAAAAAAATTCAAGTGTGCTTCCCTCACAGCTCAGTCGGTAAAGAATCTGCCTGCCAATGCAGGAGATGTGGGTTCGAGTCCTGGGTTGGGAAGATGCCCTGGAGAAGGAAATGGCAACCCACTCCGGTACTCTTGCCTAGAAAATCCCATGGATGGAAGAGCCTGGTAGGCTACAGTCCATGGGGTGGCAAAGAGTCAGACACGACTGAGCGACTTCACTCACTCACTCATACAAACAGCTCATGCAATTTAATATTAAAAAAAAAAAACTCAATCAAAAAATGGGGGAAGAACTAAATAGACGTTTCTCCAAAGAAGACAGACAGACGACCAACAAATACAAGAAAAGATTGATTATCAGAGAAATGCAAATCAAAACAACAGTAAGGTATCTCACATAGTCAGAATCAGTTCAGGTCAGTCGCTCAGTCGTGTCCGACTCTTTGCAACCCCATAGCCATCATCAAAAAATCTACAAACAATGAATGCTGGAGAGGGTGTGGAGAAAAGGGAACTCTCTTGCACCATTGGTGGGAATGTTAAGTTGATACAGCCACTTTGGAGAACACAATGGAGGTTCCTTAGAAAACTAAAAACAGGACTGTCATATGACCCAGCAATCGCATTCCTGGGCATATACCTAGAGAAAATCATAATTCAAAAAATACGTGCGCTATTTACAATAGCCAGGACATGGATGCAACTTAAATGGAGGAGTGGAGAAAGATGTGATACATATATACGATGGAATGTTAGCCATTAAAAGTAATGAAAGTGTGCCATTTGCAGAGACCTAGGCGGACCTAGAGGCTGTCATACAGAGTAAAGAAATCCAGAAAGAGAAAAACAAATACTGGATAATAGCATTTATATGTGGAGTCTACAAAATGATACAGATGAACTTATTTGCAAAGCAGAAACAGAGACACAGATGTAGAGAACAAATGTATAGACACCGAGAGAGGAAAGGAGAGGCAGTGAATTGGGAGACTGGGATTGACAGGCTTTCCTGTTTTTCACCATCTCCCAGAGTTTGCTCAAATTCATGTCCACTGAGTCAGTGATGCCATCCATCCATCTCATCCTCTGTCATCCCTTTCTCCTCCTGCCTTCAATGTTTCCCAGCATCAGGGTCTTTTCTAATGAGTCAGCTGTTCACATCAGGTGGCCAAAGTATTGGAGCTCCAGCTTCAGCATCAGTCCTTCCAGTGAATATTCAGGGTTGATGTCTTTAGGATTGACTGGTTTGATCTCCTTGCAGTCCAAGGAACTCTCAAGAGTCTTCTCCATTACCACAATTCAAAGCCATCAATTCTTCAGCACTAGCCTTCCTTATGGTCCAACTCTCATATCTGTACATGACTACTGGAAAACCATAGCTTTGACTACACAGACGTTTGTCAGCAAAGTAGTCTCTTCTTTCTAATACGGTATCTAGGTTTGTCATAGCTTTTCTTCCAAGGAGCAAGCGTCTTTTAATTTCATGGCTTCAGTCACTGTCCTCAGTGATTTTGGAGCCCAAGAAAATAAATGTCGTAAGGACAGACAAATAGCTCAGTGGAACAGAGTAGAGAGCTCGGAAATATATCCTTATTTATAGGGTCATTTGATTTTTTACTTTTTTTAATTTTTGGCCACCCCACTAGGTATGTGGGGTCTTAGTTCCCCAACCAGGAATCAAACTATTCTCCCTACATCAGGAGCTCAGAGCCTTAACCACTGAATGGTCATTTCAGTTCAGTCCAGTCCCTCAGTCATGTCCGACTCTTTGTGACCCCATGAACTGCAGTATGCCAGGCTTCCCTGTCCATCACCAACTCCTGAAGCTTGCTCAAACTCACGTCCATCGAACTGGTGATGCCATCCAACCATCTCATCCTCTGTCGTCCCCTTCTCCAATGAGAACACCATGAACAGTATGGGTCATTTTATTTTTGACAAAAAAAAAAAAAAAAAATCCAATAAAGAAAGGAAGATGCTTTCAGTGTATTTTCCTGAGACAGCTGGATATCCAGTATGGAAAAATAGTGACTGTCAACCCTTACCTCCTCACACCTTGTACAAAAGTTACATGAAGATGACTCACTGACCTAAACATAAAAGCTAAAACTATTAAATTTCTAGAAGAAAATGTAAACTATCTTCTCAACTACGGACTAGGCTTCTTTGGCAGGTTTTTTAGGGAAGACTTAGAAAGCAATAATCATTAAAAAAAAATCATAAAAGAAAAAATTATAAATTAGACTTATCAAAATGTAACGTTTCCACTCATCAAAAGACACCTTTAAGAAAATGAATACACAGCTCTCAGACTGGAAAAAAATGCACAAAATATATATAGCTGACAAACAGCCAGAGTGGTCAGAGTATATTTTTTAAAATCTTCCTGCAACCAACAATACTAAATTTTAAAGTCTACTTTAAAATGGTAAGAACTTTTAAATGATTTAACAAGCACTTCATAAGAAAAAATATGAGTGGCTCATATGCACATGAAAACACGTTCAACATCTTCAGTCATCAGGGAAAAGCAAATTAAAATCACAATGAGATCCCTTTACATATTTACCAAAATGAATATATTTAATCTATGTTAAGAATGTGGCATGATCAGGACTCACCGCCTGTTGAGGGGAGTGGAAAATGGTATTTTGGGGGAAAGATCCATCAGTATTTCATGAAACTAAACATGTACCTACCCTATGACCAGCCATCTCACTCCTAGCTATTTACACAAGAGAAAGAAAGCACATGTCTACAAAAAGACTTTTATACAAATGTTCATAGCAGCTTAATTCATAATCAACAGAAAATGAAAACAGCTCAGAAGAATGGATGAACACACTATGATGCAGTCGTAAAATAGGATACTACTGGGACTTCCCTAGTGGTGCAGTGGTTAAGAATCTGCCTGCCAATTCAGGGGATATGAGTTCAATCCCTGGTCAGGGAAGATCCCACATGCCGTGAAACAGCTAAGTCAGTGCACCACAAATACTGAGCCCTAGCTCTACAGCCCGTGAGCTGCAACTGCTGAACTCACGTACCACAGAACTGCTGAAGCCGAAATGCATAGAACTTGTGCTCTGCAATAAGAAGCCAACATAATGAGAAGCCCCATCACCACAAGGAAAAGTAGTCCCCTCTCCCCTCAACTAGAGAAAACACAAGCAAAGCAATGGGGAACCCAGTTCAACCCATAAACAAATAAATTTAATTTAAAAAAATAGGATACTACTGAGCAATGGAAAGGGACAAACAATATAAATAAATCTCAAAATATTATGAAGAGTGAAAGAAGCTTTACTTAAAAGTGTTTATGCTATATTTCATTTAAATGAAATTCTAGAACAGAAAAAAATCATGAAAAATTATTGTCATGAAGAGATCAGAACAGTGGGTTTTTCTCCTGGGGGCATGGAATGGGATTGATTGGGAAGGGTCATGAGAGAACTTTCTGGGGTTGATGGTAATGTCCTATAACTTACTTGGGGTTTGGAATACAGAAGTACACACATTTGTCAAAACTTGTCGAAAGGTACACTTGAGATTCAAACAATTCATTTTATATAGATTATATCTGAAAGAAACCCTGTAAATAAATACTGAACAAAAATTAGTAATGTGACACTAAAGTGTGTGGAGGTAAAGAATACTGAAGTCTGCAATCTTGAAATGCACTAAAAATAAGATGGATTGATAAAAAACAAATGAGCAGCTGGTCAATGGGCAAATACTGCAGAATTTCACTGCAAATATAGTTGATGGGTGTATCAAGGTTAATTGCATAATTCTTTCAATTTATCTATATATTTTACATTTTATAGAAAAAAAATTTAGTGAAAAAAAGCCATAGCATCTCTGACCCGACAATTTCACTCCTGGGAATCTATCCTATAGCAGTGAAAGTACTAGTCTATAAGAACAGATGTATAAAAACATTTATTGCAATGTTCTTAGTGACCAAGAACTAGAAGCAAAGTGAATATCCATCAGTAAGTTCATCTGAATCAAATGCGGCATAACCATGCCATGGGCCACTATGTGGACATTAAAAAGATGAATCAGAACTCCTCTAGACAGTTAAAACGAATTTCACTGAAATATTGTCAAGGAAGAAAAGTGTGACTACGATCCTATTTTTCAAAAAACCAATCACACACACTGTATGGGATTGAATAAGTAACAAGAAAAATATTGAAGAACATGTATTAAATGGTTAACACAGCTTATAGGGAAAGGCTAAGATAAGATGTTGAGTGCTGCTGCAGGGTTAAGGGGGGGAATCTTTGATCAAAACAGCATTAGGGAATTCCTTGATAGTCCAATGGTTAGGACTTGGAACTTCCACTGCAGGGAGCATGGGTTTGATCCTCGGTCAGCGGAACTGGGGAACTAAGATCCTCCATGCCTTGGTACAAGGCCGAAAAAAAAAAAAAAATGTATCTTCCCACTTAAGGTAAAGTGTCTACACATATACCATGAGTGGTACCTGAAGAGGTACACAGAAGGATGGGAGCCAAGACGTGGATAATGGTCAGTCATCCCAGGGTTGTAGAATTCTTAGGCAACTCTTATTTCCTTCCTTTTGTTGGAAGGAATGGAGGGCGGGGAGGAAGGAGGCTTTCACACTTTCCTCATCCTCACCTCCCAATTCACCCCTCAACCCATGTGACTCTCCAGTATTTCACTTGTTGATCCTGTCTCCCTGAAATACTCTTTCCCACCAACTACCACAACACCCTGGTCCCCGCCCCTGCCTCTCTGGCCTTCACTTCTCCCATCAGGTTTGCGAAATCCTCTTCCTCTCCCCGTCCTTCCCACCATTTCTCTCTGGATTTTGTCCTTCCTCTGCCCATCCTTCCCACCATTTCTCTCTGGACTTTGTCCTGAGACCTTTCTTTTTCTCAGTTTGTAATAATTACCGTCTATCTGCGACCATCTCCCAAGCTTCTCTTGTTGCTCTAACCAGACATCTCTATTTGGATATCCCACAAGCTCATCAGACTCAGCATGGCCAAAACTAACTTTATCGTATCTCCCCCCATACCTAATGCTTCTCCTCCTGCAAATCCAGGCTCTCGACACTGCAGGCATCACTTCCCACCCAGCAGCTCAAGCCATCAGCTTGAGTATCATCCCTCACTTGTTCTCACCCCCGCATCCAGTCACCCAGTGCTATCAATTCTACCTCCTGAAAGTGAAGTCGCTCAGTCGCGCCCGACTCTTTGTGACCCCATGGACTGTGGCCTACCAGGCTCCTCCATCCATGGGATTTTCCAGGTAAGAATATTGGAGTGGGTTGCCATTTCCTTCTCCAGATCTTTCTGACCCAGGGATTGAACCAGGGTCTTCTGCATTGTAGGCAGACACTTTACCGTCTGAGCCACCAGGGAAGTCCTCCTGGGTCTCTCTCAAATCCATCCTCTTGTCGGCCCCTCCACTACCACTGCCTTGGTTCGGGCAGCGTATCTCTTCTAGATGACTGAAACCGCCTGGTAACTCATCTTTCTCCCCGCTGCCTCTCACTCAATTCCCACGAAACCAGAGAGATCTTTCTAAACCACAAATCTCATCACCTCACTTTCTTGAGGTTTTCCCATTGCTCTTAAAACCAAGATCAAATTCTTTAATCATGACCCCTTGGTTTAAGGATATGCTCAGCCTCCCCCAACACACATCACCTCCAGCCCCTTTCTTCCATCTTCACCCCACACCTAAGGAGGGAGAGTATGCTGTGGGGGCCAGGCTCAAGGTCTAGGATGCTAAGCCACTCTAGGGCACAGATTGAAGAACTGAACATGTGGCGGAGGTGACTACCTGTCAGATGGATGAAGGTGGAAGAGGGTGGAGGTTGCTTCTCCTAGAGGAACAGCTTGCCCTCTTTCATTTGTTCCTCTGACACTGTCAAGAGGTTGGGCAGTGGGCTGGTTGGAGGCTACTGACCACAAGGAAGAATAGCTGGAGTGGGGATGAAGCCGCTTTTCTCTGGCTTTCAGGAAAAGCTTCTGCTCTGACCTTCTGAATGTCCTCCATGTTAATTCCTAACACTAGAATATCAGAGCTTGGACCCAAACCCAGAGGGATCATTTGCTACTGACCATCCTCTGCATATACACAGCACGGTGCTGGGCACAACAACTGTTTAATTTAATCTTATTCGTGGTGAAGTACACCTGTCCCCTCAACTCTGTGGATGAAAAATGTCACCTGCCACATCAGTAAACAAAGGATGTTGTAGCCATCAAGCCAGCAACCACTGCAGCCGCCCCTGACTGTGCGCCCTGATGGGATTCGGGATGGGGAAAAGCAGGATTCTGGCCCTAGATAGTTAAGATGCACATCAAAGGAATAATTTCAGTGAGCCCAGGGTCTTGCATCTTCTCATATACAGAAAAGCTCTAAATTCATTAACTTGAGATGTCTGGTTTGCATTAATTAACAGTCATCTTTAGATGTTCTAACTACCTGGTTTTTGTTGCAAAACACGTATAAATCCTGGCTCCTCCCTTGCCTCTTTGGAGCAGTCCCTCAGAGCTATCTGAGAGACTGTCTTCTGGGTTTAATTCCTCAGTTTTGTCCGCCCAATAAAGCATAATTCTTACATTTTTTTTCAGTAGACAGCCCCAAGCTCCCCAGCCAAAAGATGAGCCTGAATAGGTTGGAAAAACTGAAGTGAGGAAACAGGAAGGCCACAGGGTAGTCAGAGGGGCTTCCTGCCCTTGGAGTGAAGTGAAAGCCACTCAGTTGTGTCCGACTCTTTGCGACCCCATGGACTATACAGCCCACAGAATTCTCCAGGCCAGAATACTGGCATGGGTAAGTGTTTCCCTTCTCCAGGGGATCTTCCCAACCCAGGGATCGAACCCAGGTCTCCCGCATTGCAGACAGATTATTTACCAGCTAAGCCACAAAGGAAGCCACAAGCCTGACCTTAGAGGTGCCCCCATAAAGTGCCACAAACTACCTTCACCGTCCACCTACGCTTTTAGAGCTGGCCTTGCCAGTCACTCGCTGCGTGACCTTGGCCTCATACCCTGAGCCTGACAGAGGGGAGGTGGAGATTACAGGGCTTGTGTGTGTCTGCTTTCCAGAGAAGTCCCAACTTGAATGCTTCCTAAAGAATGCTAGCCCACTTTCTTTGGAAACTTCCACATTTACATATAAATTGCTACCTAATGGCTCTTCCCTCCTTTATCTTAGCTCCAGGTTCTAATGAGCTGGAAAAATGGTCTTGAGCTGAGGAATAATGAAGCTCCCAGGCTGGGGAAGGAAGAAGGCATGGTTCTTCCCCTCTCTGTGCCATGGGAAAGCCAAGGAGGGATGGATGGGGGGAAATGTGATGACCCCTCCCCACTGGGACACCTGCCCCACTGTCCCAAAGGAAGGGAAAAAAAATTTTTTTATAACGGTTTGAAACACGGTGGAAAATCAAGCATGAAAGTATGTGAAATCCACTACACAATTTGTGAAAAGCAAGTCATAATTCTATTTGTTCTGCCCGGTGTTCACATCGCAAAATTTTCACCCGGATAGAAACTAAAAATACGGATGAACCAGGAGCGCCATCTGGGGTGAAACCTCTGCTGCTCAAACTTGGAGGTCTGTGCAGACCCTCGGGGTGTGTGAGGCATGTGGTAAAGTCCTCCTACCCAACACGCATGCACACACACACTCTACTGGGTGCCAGGCTCCTCTTAAAGCACTTTAATACATCCTTGTATTAGATTCCCACAACCTCTGTGGGTCCGATGCCCATTTAGAGATTGAAGACACTAAGACAAGTCCAGTTAAATAACTGTCCGGCTTAGGATGCAAGCTCAGGTCTGTCTAATTCTGCCCCCCAGGTTCATTCTTACTTTACTGTAGAATGTGTTCACCAGAGCAAGGTTCTTAACTGAGATCGACAGATAGAATTTGGGGGCAGGGATATGGGGTGGAGGGGAGTCATGGCTAAGAAAAGACTGACATCTTTATTTTCTCCTACTTCTAATTGCAATTTAATACTTCCTTATAATCTGAATGTGGGCAACAAATCAGTACCTGTAACTGTCACCAACAGAAGTTATAGATATTTTCATATCCTATTGTTGTTGCTGGTATCTCAAAATGTCATTTATGGTCATCACTACTTCAAAATGTCAGCAGTTATTTGGGCCTATGACAAGATCTTGTAATTTAATGTGTTAATAAAGAAGCACTGTGGTAGCCAAGTGGTTCCTCCAAAAAAAAGCTCTATGCAGTATTTGCTGATTCGTGTGGTATAAACACTCCCACCATTGCCAATTTCAAGGATGGCTATGTTCAACGATTGGTTTGCAGATTTCCTGAAAATTTAACAATTAGAAGTAGAGACAAGATGGTTTCAGCACACCCTTGGCACAGAAGCGGATTTTCCTGGACCTGCCTGCCTCCTTGCCTGTATGCATCTCACTTTCCTGAAACCCCCTGTGGCCTACAGTATGATGTTAATGACAACAATAGATTTTAAGCATATATATTAAATCCTTTCTCTGTGCCAGGCACGTTCATAAGCACTTAACATGACAAATCATTTAACCTAGCAATGATCTGTCAAAAAACTTCATACAATGTAAAAGTTGCATGTGAGTTAAGTTTTATTTGGGGCAAAGTGAGGACTGCAGGTAAAGAGACAGCTCTGAGATAGCTTTGAGAAACTGCTCCCAGGAGGTAGGGGGAGAGCTAGGATATATGGAAGTTTTGCAACAGAGGACAGGTAGTAAAGAACACCACAGTGAAAGTGAAGTGAAGTCACTCAGTCATGTCCAACTCTTTGCGACCCTGTGGACTGTAGCCCACAAGACTCCTCCGTCCATGGGATTCTCCAGGCAAGAATACTGGAGTGGGTTGCCATTTCCAGATTACTGTTAATTAAGGAAACCAGATATGTCAAGTTAAGGAGTGTAGCTCTTTTCTATGTTTGGGAAAGATGCAAGAACTTAGGTTCACTGAAATCATTCCTTTGATATTTATGTTTCCTCTATCTGGGGCCAGTATCCTGCGTTTTCACATCTTTGAGTTTCTTCAGGACTCCCCATGGGGAGTGGCTGCAGTCTGATGGCTGCTTGATGGCAGGTGTTCTTTCCTACCTGAGTTCCCTCAGGGCTCACCAGTTCACCCTCCATGGCGGCTGCAATTGCTGATGACTGGATATTTACTGCTATGGCAGGAAATATTCCATTCCTTGGGTCTTATAAGGCAGATATTATTGGAATGGTTCTCAGTGGGGTGGGGGTAGGGAAGATTTTTACACACTAGATACATTCAGTCATATCTGGAGATATTCTTCACTGTCATAACTGAGTTTGCTACTGGCATCTAGTGGGTAGATGTTGCTAAATATTCTACAATGCACAGGATAAACACATTACTCAACAAAGAATCATCTAGCCACAGATATCAATAATGCTGAGGTTGAGAAATCCTGTATTACTTTGAGTCCCATTTTAGAGATGGGAAAACTGCAACCCATAGATATTAACTTGCCCACGTTGACAGAGCTATCATATAGTAAGTTCTCAGTGAAGACTAGTTCCTACTCCCTGAGTTCCCCTTACCAGATGTAGGGAAAGGAGCTTACTGAAAAGAAAGCAGCCTGCTGGGGTTAATCCTGGAGATGGAGCTTGGGCATTACATTTTGGAGACTCCAACCTCAGCCACTTGTAAAGAATGAGGAGACTTGGCCCCAGAAATGATTCCCAGAGTGGGTCAGCCAGATGGCCCACTGTGCTGGCTGCAAAATATATTTAAGAAAATAAAATGGAAAGGGGAAATGAGGGATGCTCTTCCACAAATATTTATTAAGCATCTATTATGTGTCAGCACTATCTAGGTGCTGGGGATAGTGTAGGAAACAAAACAAAAATGGTTCCCATAAAGTATACAGTCTGGTAGAGGGGACAGGAAAGCAAATTAAAAACGGGTTAAAATAATTAAAATGGATGCTGTGAGGGAAGCAAGTGAGACACTGAAAAATAAATTTAGGGGGACTTTCTTTGATAGGGTGGTCAAGGAGGACTTTCCTAAAGAGGTGACATGTGGGACTTCAATGGTGGTCTAGTAGTTAAGATTAGTGGTCTTAACTAGTCACTAGTTAAGATTGGTGGTCTGCCTTCCAATGCAGAGGACTTGGGTTTGACCCCTGATTGGGAAACTAAGCTCTCACATGAAGAGAAGCAACTAAACCTGTGTGCCGCAAACTAGAAAGCCCGCATGCTGCAACAAAGACCCAGTGCAGCCTAAATAAATGAATAAATGAAAGGCCTAGGTGGTCAATTACCATTGAAAAAAAAAGAGGTCACACGTGAGCTAAGACCTGAAGGTTGAAACGCCAGTCATGGGAATAGAGGGTAGAAAGAGGAAAACCAGGAGAGACTAGCAGGGCAGGTGATGGGGTCCAAGGAGGGCAAGAGTTGGATACATTCCAGTCATCAAAAGGAGGTCGCTTTGTGACTGGAGGACAGAGGAGAGGAGAAATTCGGGACCTAAGAGGTCAGCGGGGGCCAGTTCCACACTGGGTGTTATAAGACTCTGTCCTATGCACCTTTGTGTGCACAACACGCAGAACAAGTGTGACACAAAGTAAACTCCAGGCTGGGGGGACTAATAAGACCTAGGGGTGGGAAGGGACTGTAAGCACATCGACGGACACCTGGACTCTCTTCTGCTCCCAAACCCACCTCCATAACCGAATACTTCTGCTGAACCAAGATCCCCAAATGCCACACCCAGGGCCCAAAACACATGAGTGTGTGTATGTGTGTGTACAGTAACGACAATGATCAAATAAGCAAATGGTATTGCAGAAATCTTCAGCTCCAAAATCATTCATATCTGGGGAACCCACACACCTCTTTCCTTAGAAAGCTGCATTAATACTTAGTCATTTGGGGAGCTGCAGCCCACTTATGCCTAATCACTGAACTGTTGAACAGCAGTGGGATGGGCTGGATTAGCTTTGCTGAGCAGTTAAAAAAACCAGTACTAAGCTCTGTACATGGAAGTCCAGAATTCTGGAACAGGGTGGTTCAGCTCAGAGGGCAGGTGACAGCAGGAAGCTGGGGAGGCAGGGAGTTAGACGAGGAAAGGAAACAGATATCCAGGGAACACTCAATCTGTGCCAGCTGGTATGTGAAGCTTTCATCCCAACCACCCACTTTCTTCCCCATTGAATCAAGAACATTTATTAGAGGAGTGCAGACACCACCTGAAATAAAGAGGTCATAGTTTGAGTCTTTCTACAGACAGTAGTCTTAAAACCTGGCTATGGAGGGGAAAAAAAAAGTTTGTTAATTCCAGAATCTTCCTTTTACATATCAAGGGAAAAGTCTAAACCTGGAGTTTATCATAAGTGATCGGGAGATGGGATTCAGGAAAAGAAGTCAGGGAAGTTACCACCCCACTGGAGGCAAGTGATCTCTTTCATATCTGGAGGTGGACCCAAGGAAGGAGGGAGACTTGGCAAGAATGTGAATAGGACAAAGACATTGACTGGGCTCAAGGATCGGGTGCCCTTACCTCTCTCAGCCCAAAATGAGGAGGTAAGAAAATAGCAATTCCAGTAGGCAAGGGGATAAGGCCATATCAGAGGGAGTTTTGCTTTGTTGATGCTCTAAAAGGAGACTGTGGGACTTCCCTGGCAGTCCAGTGGTTTAGACTCTGCCTTCCAATGCAGGGGGTGCAGGTTTGATCCCTGGTCAGGAAGCTAAAATCCCAGATGCCTCACAGCCAAAAAATCAAAACATGAACTGAAGCAATATTATAACAAATTCAATAAAGACTTTTTAAATGGTCCACATCAAAAAGTCTTTAAAAATAAAATAAAAGGAGACTGCCTCAGGATACCTCCATGCCCACCTGGAGCAGCTAAGATGGTGGAGAAAGATAAAGTAGCCGTCGGGATTTCATCACAGAATTGGAGCTTCTGCAAGTGCTATGGGAACAAGATGTTTCATATTGGAAGAACTTACACAGATGTGGGAGGACTTGGGAAAGAGAAGGGAAGGAAGTGAGCGGGGCAGAGAAACAGGCGCTATGGTGTCTGCGGCACACACTGGCGTGTGTTGTAGCGCAGAGCAGAGCTTGCAGGGAAATCCAAGAAGCCGTTCCTGTCTGCTAAAGGGAGCCCACGGAGAGAGCCTCACTGTGGCAAAGAAGATGGAAAAAAGAGGACAGTCTTGAGAGATGCTTTGAGGTGGGCATGAAACATGAGTAAAGGGAAGGAGAGGAGCCACAGAGGACCCCAGATTTCTGGCTTGAGTTCCGAGCAGACTGAGTGCAACCTACCAAGATGGGGACGATGAAGAGGCTGCGGCAGGACCAGAACGGGGGGAGATGGGTGAGGTATCGCCTTGGGCACCAGATACAAGGGTGTGCCAAAAACTCGATAATCAAGACAAATATTGTTCCAGTGCAATATTTTTTAATCAAAATGAATGCCCCCCCCCCCAAATCCATGATTAACAAGATCACTATTACTGATTTTTTCTTTGCCTCTGGCTTCAGTGTGGCTTGGCACCATTACTGATCTGTCTATATTTAAAATTCTGGTATTTTGTTCATTGTGGATTTTTTTTTTTTTTGCATTTGCTCCATTTTTTTAAAATATTGCATTAAACTATTTTTGGTGCCTGTGTTTTTAAATGCCCCCTTAAATGTTGTACCTGGTACGAAGGCCTCACTCACTTCACCCTAGCCCCAGCTCTAAGAAGAAGGACTGAGAAGAGGAGGTAAACTGAGATGCAGTCTTGGATATATACAGAGATTAAATGAAAGGGCAGATGTTACATGCCTGGACCAGAGCAAGTCTCTATGGGTGCCTGGTGCAAATTCACCAGGCCTTACCACTTCAGGGCCTGCCAGCTGCCAACATCTGCATTTTCTGCCTGAGGACTGTCTTAGCCACCAAGTGCAATAGGCTAGAACCACTGGCTAATTAACCTCCGCTGCAGCAGCCCTCAACCAGTGATCTATAAGAGTACAAATAGCCCCACTCTCTCAACCTCTGATGGCGTAACTTTAAAGTATATATGTTCCAGAGTCCCCAGGTGAGATTAAACTCCAACATGAACAATGTAATTGGCTTGATAATACACCTTTAAGCTCTGTCCCTTCCCCATCTCACTTCCCTTCCCTCCTACTGGTGTTTCCGAGGATTGCCTCCCAACTAAACCCCATGGACTCACATCCTTGTCTCAGAGCCTACTTCTAGGACAACCAAGCCAAGATCCACACATGTCCTTCTTTCCCTTACCCTCATCTCTACAGGAACATGGAATGTTTTGCACATACTTGGAATTCTGAGCATGCCCTGAGAGACCCCTGACCTCCGTGCACTCTCCTGGGAGGGAAGTCAGTAGGGGGGTAATTGCCAGCCAGCGCTGAGAGGCCTGGATCTGAAATGCTCTCTGCTCTTTCTATAATCTCTGCACCCTGAGTGGAAAAATAATTGGCAGACACCTTTCTCAGCCATTAATTCTTCACAACCAACACTGAGCCCTTGGGGCAAAAGCTGATTGTCTGCTGTTACTGCCAGCATGGCCCTGAATTCAGACCAGGAATTGTGACTCTCCCCCTCATTCTCTTTACAGACAACCATTCCTCTGCCCTGGTGCCATCTTCCACCCACTCCCAGAGCCCAAGAGGGACCAGAGAAAGCTGTTGGTGCAGACTGAAGGCAGGAAATGGCCCTCCATCACTAGACTAAGGAGTTGAGTCAAAAATCATGGAAGGTGGAGAGTTTATGCTTCCTTTTTAGGAAAAAATTTTCCACATTCACACTTTTCCCCATGATCTCCATTAACACTTGCAACAACCATATGCACAAGGTATGATTATCACACCCACTCTACAGAGGAAGAGGCTCAGAGAAGGCAAACATGTTAGCTTAGATAACAAAGAGACTCTCTTTGACTAAACTTGAATCAAGTTTCTCTGAACTCTCTTCCCAGCTAGGGCCTGATTTTGAAGCTTCTATGATCATTTCTGCTAACATATACAATTTTTGCAAGAATCCTGCCAAGTTGGTTTAGCTAGAGCTCCCCACCCTAGATATCTGATCACATTCAATATTTGATCAGGTTCCCTCATCTTCTACCATCTCCCAGGTGATGACTAATCACCCTGGCCTGCCTTCAACAAGAATCCTGTTAGGTTGGTTTAACCAGAATTTCTCCCTTACTCCTGATGTTACCGCTCCATAATTTTCCACTTGTCAACCTGATACATCAGGCTCTTTGGCTATAAATTACTTGTTTTCCTTATTGTATTCTGAGTTGAGCTGAATCTCACTCCCTACAACAAAACCCCACTGCAGTAGTCCTTACGTGGTTGTGTGCATGCTAAGTCACTTCAGTCATGTCTGACTCTTTGCGATCTTATGGATGGTAGCCCACCAGACTCCTGTGTCCATGGGATTCTCCAGGCAGGAATACAGGAGTGGGTTGCCATCTCCTCCTCCAGGGGATCTTCCTGACCCAGGGATCTAACTGGCATCTCTTTCATCTCCTGCATTGGCAAGCAGGTTCTTTATCACTAGTGGCACCTGGGAAGGCCAGTAGTCCCTCTACTTATTTTAATGTTCCCCGTGAATTGAGTCTGCTTTCCCAGTTTTTTTCTGTTTTTTAACAAGTGTGGTGGATAATTTTTTTTCTTCAACACAGGTCACAGGATGTGGACCCTGGTCTGCTTGATTCCAAAGACCATCCTCTTCCCAGTGTCATATGCTGTTTTTCTTCCTTCAGTAAATACTTCCTGAGCACCTGCTATGCACCAGGCCCTATGCTGAGCCCAAAGGAGGACAAAGATGAGTAGGAAACATTGCCTCCCTCCAAGAGAGAGAAATAAAAACCTCCCCATTCTGCCCATTTTCAATTCTAGGGGCAGAGCTTCTTTTTTTTTTTTTTTTTTGGCTGTGCTGGGTCTTCATTGCTGCATGCAGGCTTTCTCAAGTTGGGAGCAAGGGCTACTCTCTAGTTGTGGTGCATGGATTTCTCATTGAGGTGGCTTCTCGTTGCGGAACATGGGCTCTAGGGCTCACAGTCTTCAGCAGTCATGGCACACAGGCTTATTTGCCTTGTGGCATATGGAATCTTCCCAGACCAGGGATGGAACCCTGCAATGGCAGGCAGATTCTTAACCACTGGACCACCAGGAAAGTATAGAACTTGTTTTTAAGACATTTACATATACTCTATGGGGGCTTGAGCCTTACAAGGGTAGATTGGAGTAAACACAACAGAGATTTAACCCACAAAGCCAAAGTATGCATTGCCTCACCCTTTACAGAAAACTAACATCTGGTCTACTGGGCCATGTACTGCAGATAGATGCACCAACTTAGTCACTTCTCAACTCAACTCGATGACCTTATCCTATAAACATGTCCATTTTACAGATGAGGAATAAGACTCAGAGTCATGAGAGGACTTGGCAACACTGGCATAAAGTTGAAGAGTTGGGTAATTCCCAAGCCCTCCACCGTTTCCTCCCAGGCACCCCTCCAAGTCACATCCAAAACATTGATGGTCAAAGTTTTGAAACACTGACATTCACTCTTGAAACAGCCCAAAATACCCACCAGGAGTGGGCCATGGGGTCAGTCCTGGTCTCTAACCTCCCCATCTGCAGACATCTGCCAGGCTACTCTTAGAGCTTAAGTCCATCTGGTCTCCAACCCTGTATCATGCTTTTCTCCAGCTGGTATCAAGAGGTCTTTCATGTGATAAACATACATTTATGTGCTAATACAAAATGTGAGGCCCCAATTAATTACTCCTATTGGTTTTATTATTGAATATTTATGGGAAGGACAGAAGGACAATCACTGGTGTTGGCATGTCAGGGTGGGGCTGGTGAAGGCAACGGTTGGGGGGGGTGGGGGACTTGAGTGTTCTATGTGACGAAAGTGCCCTAGATCAGTTCACAAGAAACCGACATCAATCCATTCTTAGCAGGGGAATACGCCCTGAAAACAGAGTTGCAAGGGGAGGAAAGTTGGTCAACCTGCCCATGGCAGATGCTGAGCCAGCTGCTTCATCTTCTCAACACTCACCTGCACAGCCAAGGTCAGAGTGCTGGGAACACCTGTGCCTCCCTGCCCCAGAGCTTGATTTCTGGCTGCAAGAGACACTCAGCTACTAGGGCAACTGGAAGTAGCCCTCCCTCAACACAGCTAGCCAGCTGATGTACAGATTCCCCAGCTTCCTACCCCTAAGCTGTGGGAAAAAAAAAAAAAAATTCTCTTTGCTAGTTTGAGGTGTGTTCTGCACTGGCTCCCAGCATCCCCAGGGGCATTAGGGCCCAGTGGCTCACTATGTCATCAGCCCAGTAACACACCCCTTCTGGCTTTCTTCCCTTCCTTGTCCCATATCTTCTCTCTCCTTCCACTGTTTCCTGGTATCACCTCCCACATAAACTATTTGCACTCGCATGTTGTCTCAGGGCCTCCTTCCAGAGGACTCCAAACTCAAATAAGCACCAAGAATGTCACAAGCCATTTCATCTAATCTCACCACAGCCCTGGGAGTTGGAATCATCCCACTTTCCAGACGTGGAAACTGAAGAACTCAGAGAGGTTAAGTAATCAGAACTCCAACCTGACAGGCATCATCAGCAAAGTCTAGAGAGTGCTCAAGAAAGGTTTCCAGGGAGATGGGATTGGCGCTTGTCTTCTTGAGCACAGGTCAAAACTGTCCCAGACCCAGCTGCACTCACTCTGCTCCAGCTACTACTCCCACCTCCAAGCGGCCATCCCCTTGGAGCCCTCCATCAGTGAAGACAGCTGAAATGGGATGGAGACTGCTTCTAGAATCAGCCTATCATAAACCATGAAGAACCAAGAGTTCTCAGCTTGCAGAAAGTCCATAGAGAAAAAAGTGGGATGGATGAAATCTGCATTTACTAAATGATAATAACCAACATGTATTTAGTGCCTATTATGGCAGAAAGTGAAGAGGAACTAAAAAGCCTCTTGATGAAAGTGAAAGAGGAGAGTGAAAAGGTTGGCTTAAAGCTCAACATTCAGAAAACGAAGATCATGGGATCTGGTCTCATCACTTCATGGGAAATAGATTGGGAAACAGTGGAAACAGTGTCAGACTTTATTTTGGGGGGCTCCAAAATCACTGCAGATGGTGACTGCAGCCATGAAATTAAAAGATGCTTACTCCTTGGAAGGAAAGTTAAGACCAACCTAGATAGCATATTGAAAAGCAGAGACATTACTTTGCCAACAAAGGTCCGTCTAGTCAAGGCTATGGTTTTTCCAGTGGTCACGTATGGATGTGAGAGTTGGACTGTGAAGAAAGCTGAGTGCCAAAGAATTGATGCTTTTGAACTGTGGTGTTGGGGAAGACTCTTGAGAGTCCCTTGGACTGCAAGGAGATCCAACCAGTCCATTCTAAAGGAGATCAGCCCTGGGATTTCTTTGGAAGGAATGATGCTAAAGCTGAAACTCCAGTACTTTGGCCACCTGATGCGAAGAGTTGACATTGGAGGCAGGAGGAGAAGGGGATGACAGAGGATGAAATACCTGGATGGCATCACTGACTCGATGGACGTGAGTTTGAGTGAAATCCAGGAGTTGGTAATGGACAGGGAGGCCTGGCGTGCTGTGATTCATGGGGTCGCAAAGAGTTGGACACGACTGAGCGACTGAACTGAACTGAACTGATGTGCTAGGCACTGTTCTAAACGCTTTACCATATAATAACTTTTTTAAAATTTTTACTCTTTGTAACAGGTGCTATTCTTTTCTCCATTTTACAGACAAGAAAACTGAGGCACAAAGAGGTTAAGAAATGTGTCCATATTCACACCCCAGCAGATGATAGAGCTGGAAACAGAAGCCAAGTGGTGGGCTACACTCCACAGGCATGTAAGGCTTGTGCTTGCCCAACTTCAAAACTGGAGAAAGAACTCGGAGTCAGCAACAGAGACATCAGTGCTTTTACGGATAAAGAATCTTACATGTCTGAAGCAAGGTCCTGAAGTGACACCCCACTGCGTGCAGTCTGTACTTGGGGTGGGGTAGGGGACAGATCCACATCAGCTTGGCTTCTTGGTTGCCAGGGAAACTAGCAGATTGGCACATACCTCACTGCCCCTTTCCTAAGAACTCAGTTGCTAGCTGGGCCTGGGGCAAGTATGTAGCAAGGTCAGTCATGTGAGCAGGGTACAGATGAAGCACTGGTCCAGCAGGAGAACACAGAGAGCAAGAAAATAGCCACCTTGAGTGGCCTGACCATAAACCAAGTAATTTGGCTCCACGATATGCTTTTGATACTTGTTGAAAGATAAATGGAGGCACATTAAAGAGTTTATATGAGAAAAATGGATCCAAATTAGGTAGCAACAAACCAAAAAACGCTCTCTCCCGCAGGATCACTGGAAAGACTTATACAGAGAAGGGGGGAGGAAAAGAAAGGCTGCAACTTACAGCCTAGTTGGTTGTGATGGGTTATCCTTACATTTCCATTTCTTAACCTCTAGACATATATACCTGCTTAGGTTTTGGTTTGCTTACATAGGGCACCAAAGAGTTAGAGCCACTTCAGCCTGACAGTGTTCCTTGCTTAATTAATTTCACACTCTCTTCATTACACTCTGCCTGTAACAGAAAGTGAATTTCTCCTAATGGCCTATTAAAGGGAGACACCACAAGAGACAGCGCCCCCATCAGGCCTGGAGGGCCAGGGCTCATTTTTGGCAGAATGAATAGAAAGTTCAGGTATGTAGAGTGAGGTGCAAGGCAATGAGGGGAGGCTTAACCTAGGCTCTCTGGAAACAATACAGATGGTCGAAAGCGCCGGATGGTCTTGGTCTTGTTCCATGTCTTTTTTAGAAAATCATTTTTATTGATATATGTGTGTGTGTATATGTGTGCGTATGTGTGTTAGTTGCTCAGTCATGTCCAACTCTGACCCCATGGGCTATAGCCCATCAGGTTCTTCTGTCCAAGGGATTTTCCAAGCAAGAATACTGGAGTGGGTTGCCATTCTCTTTTCTAGGGAATCTTCCCAACCCAGGGATTGAACCCAGGTCTCTGGCATTGAAGGAAGATTCTTTACAATCAGATCCATCAGGGAAGCCCTATTATTGACATACAATTTATATACAATCAAATACACCCATTTTAAGCATCCACTTCAATGAGTTTTGGTAAATGTATACGTTTGTGTTCATACCACCATAATCATGACACAGAACTCACTCCAAAAAGTTCCTTCCTACCCCTCTGCGGTCAATCCTCAACTTCAAACACCAGCTCCCTACAACCACTCATCTGCTTCCTGTCCCTTTAGTTCTGCCTTTTCCACAGTATCACATAAGTGAACTCACACAGCATATAGATGTTTGAGTCTGGCTCCTTCCAAAAAGTATGACACATTAATCCACATTGTTCCTTTTTATTGCTGAGTAATATTCTATTTCGTGAATCTGTTTACCCGTTCACCTGGGCTGTTTGTAGTTTGGGGCTATTAGGGATAGAGTTACTGTTTACATATAAGTACAAGATCTTCCTGGCTTTGACTTTTGTTTATTTAATTTCCAAATAACATATGAATACACTCTTCCTTTTATCAAAATAATAAGTAGAGTCAAAAGAAGGACTCCCTGGCACCTTGCCCTGGCAATGCTTCTCATCCTTGAACATGCACACAAATCTGCTGAGGAATCTTGTTAAAATGCCTGTTATGATTCGGTAGGTCTGGGGTGGAGTCTGAGATTCTGCATGTCTAACAAGCTCTCGGGGAATGCTGATGGGAGGGAGGTCCACAGACCACACTTCGAGTAGTAAGACCCCAGGCCAGTATTTCCCAGACATGGTCACTTGACCATGTGCTTTACAATCATGCAGGAGGATGTTAAAAATGCAGATTCCCAGGCCATGCTCCTCCCCAGCTGACCCCATCTCTGAGGATAGAGCCTGAATAGCTTTTGAGTTGAAATTCATGCTCACCAGTGTCCAAAGATCACTGCTTTGGGACTGGTTTTTGGAGGGCCTGACTGGATCTGTCTTGACCCTGCTTATGTTGCCTGCTGCTGCTGCTGCTGCTGCTAAGTCGCTTTAGTCGTGTCCGACTCTGTGAGACCCCATAGACGGCAGCCCACCAGGCTCCGCCGTCCCTGGGATTCTCCAGGCAAGAACACTGGAGTGGGTTGCCATTTCCTTCTCCACTGCATTAAAGTGAAAAGTGAAAGTGAAGTCGCTCAGTCATGCCCGACTCTTAGGGACACCATGGGCTGTAGCCTACCAGGCTCCTTCGTCCATGGGATTTTCCAGGCAAGAGTACTGGAGTGGGTTGTGCCAGGACCATGCAAAATGCCTTTGAAGAGACTTATTTCCCCTCCCTCTACTAGGAGGTGGGTTTCATGCCCTGGGCACACCCCTGGATGCTTTCCAACAGGTTCCAGTCAGCTTTTCTCCCCTACATCATTAGAAGGCCATCATGTGACGCAGCTTTTGCTGCCAGGATAAGAGCTGTAGTGACAAGCATGAGCACTGACAAGGCATTCAGGAATAAACTTCAGTTTAAATTTGTCCAAATAACAGCAACAGTGGAACTAATGATGGGGAAAATGTCTGCAAACTGAGCTCAGTGCCAGGCGGAAGAACAGAAACCTTCACGCAGCAGCCTCAGGGAACCTCTGCGAGGGGACCCACCTTTGCCTCTCATGGGACTCTGACAAGCTTGGAGCCCACGGCACTGGCTGAAGTCTGCTGGCTTCTGTAGTGATTCTTCTCAGATTTCCTCCCCAGCCTTGTGCTCTTCACCTGACACATGGCCAACTCGGATCTTCCTCATCAGCACTTCTGTCTCCCGGTTGTCCCAGGAATTGGAGCGCTGATTCTGTGTCCACCTGCCGAGAAGCCCTGGATTTCCATCCTGCCACCTTGGCTGCTTCCATTCGCAAGCACCGATTGCCCCAGTGGGCTGTTCCAGGAGCTTCTCGATGCCAGTTTGGTTCCATGCAGAAGGAGAGGCAGTGCTGAGTGAGGAATCAGACAGCAGCCACCATCTGTGCCAATAGGGGCCACAGCTCTTAACTGGCCCAGAGAACACTGTGGCTGCAGCAGCAATAGGAAGGTCCGGACAAACCCGGAGGGTGAGCTTGAATCTGAGGGCAATGCCTGAAGAGGGTCACAAATGACTCTCAACACACGAACATTCAGCAGCCAAGGTGACAAACGGACTTGAAAGTAGCCCCAGGAAAGTTTTGGGGGAAACTGTAGACAGCCAAAAGAGAGGATGTGAACAGGAAGAGGGTCTGCGTGCTGCCCCCAAATATCTGAAAGACCTACGCATGGGAAACAGATGTGTTTACTGAACAGCCTCAGGGGCACACTCAGGACCAGAAGGTAGACAATTCAAGAGAGCTTTTTTTTTCACTATCTGTAAAGATTTAATCACAGTGTGAGATGCCCTAGAATGGACTTAGCTGCCTGGTTAGGCAGTGAACTCTCCATCAGGAGAGGTGTTCAAGTCAGGGCCAGAAAACCTCTGGGTAAGTAAGGGCTTGACAATTAGAAGGTTTGGATTCAGAGACTTTTAAAGATCTATCACTGAGCTTCATGAGGCACGGATGAAGCAGCAGGTGGAATTTATCTAATACTGTAATAGCAAATAGCCACTAGGTGGCGACAGAGCCACATTGTCCCAGCCAAGGAGCACTTCAGTAACTTACAGAAACAATTGGAGAAGGAAACGGCAACCCACTCCAGTATTCTTGCCTAGAGAATCCCATGGACGGAAAGGCTTGGTGGGCTACAGTCCACAGGTCGCAAACAGTTGGATACGACTGAGCGACTTCACTTTCACTTTCACTTTCAAGGAGCGCTTCAGTAACTTATAGAAACTTAATTGGAAGCAAACAGACTGATTCAAATTGACATTTATGGGCAAAATCTATGAATCAAATCCACAGTAGATCTGTGGTCCCCAGTAGGACCTGGGGGCTCTAGGTCAAGGAAGTTAGTTATAATCTTTTTTGAAAGAGGTAATCTTTCTTTTTTTAAATTTTCCACTGTAGTACGACACACAGACAGCAAGGTACACAAATCATAAGCATACAGAGCAATGAATTTTCACCAATAGAGCACACCCTTATGACTAGCACCTAAATCAAGGAAAAAATATGGCCAGAGCCCCAGAAGCCTGTCTAGTCACTCCTACAGACCCCATACCTGATTTCTAACACCATAAGCTAGTTTTGTTTCTCGGTCTCACATACATTAAATCATATAGTGTGGATTCCAGTGGAATCTTAGAGGGTTACATCATTGTGAGAGCCACTGATTTTGCTGTGTGTGGTTGTGATTCCTTTCTCATTGCTGTGTGGTATGAATATAGTAGTATGCTCTGTAGCGCGAATAAACCACAATTGATTTGTTCATTCTCCAGTTGATGGTATCTGAGTGATTTATTTGCGGGCTACTACATGTTATGCTGCTAAGAATTTCTAGCACATTCCCTAAGGAGAGCATATAAGGTTCTGTTGAGTATATAATTGTTAAGGTCATGGGGTAAACACTAGCAGCTTTCACCTTTAGTAGACACTATCAACCAGTTTTTCCAAAGCAACAGTATTAATTTGCATTCCTACCAACAATATATGAGAATTTTGGTAGCTCCATAGCCACCCCAGCCTTCTTTCTCTGTCTAGATAAGTTTGGGTGGAGGAAGTGTAGGATACTTATAGCTATAAAAAACCGAGACAACATATTAAAAAGCACAGACATTACTTGGCTATAGTTTTTCTAGTAGTCATGTGAGAGTTGGACCATAAGGCTGAGCACCGAAGAATTGATGCTTTCAAATTGTGGTGCTGCAGAAGACTCTTGTGAGTCCCTTGGAAAGCAAGGGGATCAAATCAGTCAATCCTAAAGGAAGTCAACCCTAAATAATCACTGTAAGGACTGTTGCTGAAGCTCCAATAATTTGGCCACCTGAGGCAAACAGCCGACTTATTGCCCCTTCATTGCCAGCTCAAAGCCCCTGATGCTGGGAAAGACTGAAGGCAAAAGAAGTGGGTGGCAGAGGATGAGATGGTTAGATAGCATTATCGACTCAATGGGCATGAATTTCAGCAAACTCTGAGAGACAGTAGAGGACAGAGGAGCCTGGTGTGCTGTAGTCCATGGGGCTGCAGAGTTCAGACATGATTTAGTGACCAAACAAGAAGGACAACACACCTCTTACCCTCAGATGCTAGTGAGTGTCTGGGCAGCATGAATGGGTGAGCATGAGCCAGGAGGAGGAAGATTCCATCCCACCAGCATGTCCTGATGAGCCCTTCGGAGCATAGGTGTCTGCTGAATGAAGAGCCTCCCTTCACAGGCTCTGAACAATTACCAGACTAAGCACTTACTGTGGGCCTGGCACCTTCCTTGATGCTGGGGATACAGCAGTGAAGAGACAGACAACATCCCCACTCTAATGACACATATGCTCTCGTGGGGGTGGGGAGAGTATAAATAAACACATATCACATGGTGAAAGTTTAATATTGTTGTTGAGTCGCTAAGTCATGTCCAGTTCTTTTCGACTCCATAGACTGTAGCCCACCAGGCTCCTCTGTCCATGGGATTTCCCAGGCAAGAAAACTAGAGGGGGTTGCCATTTCCCTCTCCAGGGGATCTTCCCAAACCAGGGATCGAACTCGAGTCTCCTTCACTGCAGGCAGATTCTTTACCACTGAGTTTAATAAAGAAAAATAAAAGAAGGTAAGAAAATAGAGTGTACAGGAAGGGATGCTGTTTTGTATATATATTTATTTATTTATCCATCTATTTGGCTCTGTTGGATCTTAGTTGTGGCACCGGGATCTTCACTGTGTCATGCAGGATCTTTTGTTTAGCAGTTCATGGACTCTCTGAACTTCTCCGGTGCCTCAGATGGTAAAACGTCTGCCTACAATCTGGGAGACCAGGGTTCAGTCCCTGGGTTGGGAAGATCTCCTGGAGAAGGAAATGGCAACCCACTCCAGTGTTCTTGTCTGGAAAATCCCATGGACGGAGGAACCTGGTAGGCTACAATCCATGGGGTAGCAAAGAGTCAGTCATGACTGAGCGACTTCACTTTCTTTTTCTTACATGGACTCTCTAGTTGTGGCCCTCGGGCTTAGTTGCTTGGTGGCATGTGGAATCAGTTGCTTCCCAGCAGAGCGGATATCAGTTCCCCTCACCAGGACTCCAATCCATGTCCCCTGCATTGCGGGGGTGATTCTTAACCACTGAACAAGCAGGGAAGTCCCAGGATGCTGTTTTAAAGTGGGTGATCACAGCATCACCTCACATCTGTTAAAACTTGTTCGGTCACTAAGCCGTGTCTCACTTTGTGACCCCATGGACTGCAGCACACCACACCTGTTAAAATGGCTATGATCAAAATGTGAAGATGTGGGGAGAAGGGAACCCTCGGGCACTGTTGGCAGGAGTGTAAATTGGTGCAGCCACTATGGAAAACAATGTAGAGGTTCTCCAAAATATTAAAAATATTGCTATTGTATAATAGAGCAATTCCACTTCAAGGTACACAGTGTATCCGAAAGAAAAGAGGAAGCTATCTCAAAGGATATCTGTACTCACGTGTTCATTGCAGCATTATTCACAGTAGCTGACACTTGGAAACAACTTAAATGTATGTCAACAAAGGAATGGATAAAAAACATGTGGGGGATATGATATATATACACACACAGTGGAATGTTATTCAGCCATAAAAAAGAAAACCCTGCCTTTGCTACACCAGTGGACCTTGAGGGCACTATACTAAGTGAAATGTGAGATAGAGAAAGACAAATGTTCTTACTTACACACAGAATCCAAGAAAGTTGAACTCATGAAAACAGAACGGAAGAGCGGTTGCCTGGGGCTGGGGAGTAGGAGAAATTGGAAGATGTAGGTCAAAAAGTACAAACTCCCAGCTGTAAGATGAATAAGCTCCGGGGAATCTCATATACAACATGGTGACTATATTAATAATACTGTATTAACAACTTGAAAGTTGTCAGGGGAGTAGATCTTAAAAATCATCACCACACACACATTCCAAAAATGGTTATTATGTGAGGGGAATGGAGGTGAGGGGTGTTAACTAACCTTATTGTGGTAATTATTTTGCAATATATACATGTATCAAATCATCACACTGTACATTTTAAATTTACATGTTACGTGTCAATACTGTCTCAATAAAACCGGGAAAAAATAAAATGAGTGGTTAGAGAAGTGACACAGTGATTTTGAGCAGACACAGAAAGTGAGGGAACCGTCAGAAAAGAGAGCCCCCACAACTGGGAGATGGTCAATGCAAAGGCCCACGTGGTGGGTGGGTACTTGGCACATTCAAGGCACAGGAAGAAGCAAGTGGGAGGAAGAGTAAGGAATGGTAGGAAAGCATTAGGAGGGAAATGATTGGGTAGGACCCACCTCCGAGAATGACCAAAGACAACTACAAACCCAACCCTTACAGACATGTATGTTCATATATAGGATCGACGCATCTTTACAAATACCTAATTGGGGTCAGAGGTAGGCAGACTTTCCATGAAGAACCAGCAAGTAGGCTTTCTGGGAAGTCTCGGCTATTCAATACTGCTGTTGTGACTTCAGTTCAGTTCAGTCACTCAGTTGTGTCCCACTCTTTGCGACCCCATGAATCGCAGCACACCAGGCCTCCCTGTCCATCACCAACTCCCAGAGTTCACTTAGACTCACGTCCATCGAGTCAGTGATGCCATCCAGCCATCCCATCCTCTGTCGTCCCCTTCTTCTCCTGCCCCCAATCCCTCCCAGCATCAGAGTCTTTTCCAGTGAGTCAACTCTTTGCATGAGGTGGCCAAAGTACTGGAGTTTCAGCTTCAGCATCATTCCCTCTGAAGAAATCCCAGGGCTGATCTTCTAAGAGCAGACAATAGGTAAGTGGGTGTTGCTGTGCTTCAAAAGAACTTTATTTACAAAACTCAAAGGCAGGCCTGCTTGGGCCTGGGGCCATAGTTTTCCACAGACACTCATTCCATCTCACCCTCTTGAGTTGTCAAAATCCATTCGAAAGTACAGCCTCCGGTATATAAAATTTTCAAACAAAAGATAGCAAAACCTGTCAGAAACCAGCTTATATCACTTTGAATCACATGGATGCTTGGGAAATACTTTTGGTTTCCAGCTAAGTATGTTAAGAATTCCCACTGGATTTAAAAGAACGACAACTATGCCGTACTCCAGATTGTACTTTACAATTTCCATAATCACTGTGGATGGTGACTGCAGCCATGAAATTAGAAGACCGTTGGTTGTTGGCAGGAAAGCTATGACAAACCTAGACAGTGTGTTAAAAAGCAAAGATATCACTTTGCCAGCAAAGGTCCATATAGTCAATTCTATGGTATTTCCATCCAACTTCCCTTGTAGCTCAGTCGGTAAAGAGTCTGCCTGCAATGCAGGAGATCTGGGTTCAATTCCTGGGTCAGGAGTAGGAAATGGCAACCCACGCCAGTATGCTTGCCAGGACAATTCAATGGACAGAGGAGCCTGGCAGCCTACAGTCCACGGGGTGGCAAGAGTCAGACACAACTTAGCGACTAAAGCGCCATGGTCTTTCCAGTAGTCATGTACAGATGAGAGAGTTGGACCGTAAAGAAGGCAGAGCACCAAAGAATTGATGCTTTCAAACCGTGGTGCTGGAGAGGACTCTTGAGAGTCCCTTGGACAGCAAGGAGATCAAAGCAGTCAATCCTAAATGAAATCAACCCTGAATACACTTTGGAAGGACTGATGCTGAAGTTGAAGCTCCAATACTTTGGCCACCTGATGTGAACAGCTGACTCATTGGAAAGACCCTGATCCTAGGAAAGATTGAAGGCAGGAGAAGAGAGTGACAGAGGATGAGATGATTGGATGGCATTACCAATTCAAATGGACATGAACTTGGGCAAATTCCTGGAGCCGGTGATGGACAGGGAAGCCTGGCGTGCTGCAGTCCACGGGGTCACGAAGAGTGGGATACGACTTGGTGACTGAAAACAACAATCATGGATTTGAAGTTATTAACTCTCTTCCGGATCAGACTGTGGCTCCTCCCTCCCTCTCTTGCTGACAGATTCCCTCTCTTGCTGAGAGGCACTCCACAACTTTTAAATGAGCAGTGATCTTTATCTGCCACCCTGATTACAGACACTTCAGACATTGTCAAATGCTGTACATCCATCATTTCTCCTTTGAGCTGTTCTTTCCAAACATCAACTGAAGGCAGTCAGATTATCAGCAAGACTCCACAGAATGCTGCTGGCCCAACACTCCCTTCAGTGATATTTGGGACCATTTCCTCTTAGGCAATTTAAATTTTTCGTTAAGAGTAACCACTGGGGAGGAATTCCCTGGTAGTCCAGTGGTTAGGACTCTGTGCTTCCATTGCAAGGGGCAATCAATCCCTGTTATGTAGGAGACAGATGGGCTCCATATTATAGGCCTTTACAGCTGGCCTCCTATTTACTTTTCATAGGGCAGGAAGACATGGGCTTCAGGTAGGATACTGCAACAGCCTTTCCTGAGGCAAGAGCTCACATTCCCTATTAGTGGGTGAACAATTCAACACTTGGTGAATTCGGCTTCATAATGATAGGAAGAGCTGACATTGAAGGATCAAAACACAACGTCGTCACTGTGAACACTTGGCTGCCACAAGCCAGTTATCCCTGTGGTAACTTTTCTGACACTTCCTGCTTAAAACCCCAAAGATCAGAAGGATTGTGAGGCCCCCCCTTTCACAGTCTGTGTTAATACTGAAAATCAAGATCAAGCGAGCTTTAGCCTTTCTGCCCCACAGGAGGTTTCTGTCCTCCCTAAGCTCGCCTCAGGACACCTGTGTTACCGTTTGACAGGTGTACCGCCCCAGTCAAACTCCCCACCTGGCATTGTCCCTTGATGCCAGAAGTGAGAACCCCTTTGGGCTCACCGCCCACCCCACCCCAACTCACCGAGTCAGTGAAAACAACGATCAGACAAGAGCTAGGTGGGCTCCAGTTAAGGCATTTACAATCAGTCTCCTGTTTGCCCTCCGAAATGGAAGTAACAACAGAAACAGGGCAAATAGACAGTGTTTGTCTCTTGCCAACACCTTACGGTAATAGTCATGGCAGGGACAAAAAGGGGCAAAACCCTCTTTGAGTACAGAATAACGATCGGGCTTCCCTGGTGGCTGGTGGTAAAGAATCCACTTAATGCGGGAGACAGGGGTTTGATCCCTGATCTGGGAAGATCCCACATGCTGGGGGGCAACTGAGCCCATGAGTCAAGAGAAGCCACTGCAATGAGAAGCCTGCGTACTGAAAATAGAGTAGCCTTCGATCGCCACAGCTATAGAAAAGCCTGCTCAGCAACAAAGATCCACGGCACAGCCAAAAATTGAAAAATAAATAATTTTTTTTTAAAGGATTAACTGGTCTCCCGTCTCCCCTTCTTTGGGGACAAGGGAGACACTGCACAGCACAGAAAGGCTCCTTGTGGGTCAAAAGTCAGGAGATAATGTCAGACCAACCTCCCAGAAGCCTTTACTTCCGAGATTCATGTTGGCTGGCGGGTATGCGTGCACCCAAGGGAGGGTCCCAGGGTAGGTCAGGTGTGGAAAAAGAAACAGGTAATTGGGCCTGAAGGAAAGCAAAGGCCCGGAAGAACTGCCCTATATAAATGCCTTAACTGCCTCTTTACTGCACTCCTCCTCACTAGGGAGGACACCCACACCCTTTCTCTCCAGGTGTGCATCTCTGCCTTGCTTCTGTCTTAACTAAACAAACCATTTTCTAGGTCCTCTCCTACTCATTGCGCTATGTCTCTAATAATAAACTCTGTACCCGCATTTAGTTTCTGCCTCTGGGTGATAAACGCTTTTCACACTTGGGGCAAAGATCCAGGGGGGAAATAGCTTCTAGCCCCTAGCCCTCACTGTTCTGGTGGCTAGGATTTCTGGTTTTCATCCCTGCTGCTGCTGCTGCTAAATCGCTTCAGTTGTGCCCAACTCTGTGTGACCCCATAGATGGCAGCCCACCAGGCTCCCCCATCCCTGGGATTCTCCAGGCAAGAACACTGGAGTGGGTTGCCATTTCCTTCTCCAATGCACGAAAGTGAAAAGTGAAATGAGGTTGCAGCTACCCAGGTTCAATTCCTGGGCAGGGAATTAAGATCTCATTTCATGCTATAGCTCACTGCTGCCTCACCAAGAGCATCACCTGGTTAGGTAACTAAGATCCTGCAGGTCCTGGTGTGGCCAAAAAAAAAAAAAAGAGTAGCCCCCGGGCTCTGGAGAAAAACAGGTGAGGGAGAGGAGGACATGTCAGCTGCATCTTTCTCTGCACAAATGAACTGCAAGGAGACAGGAGGTGACACCCTACTTCCCATATGCATCTTAGCTCAGAGTGGAGTGTTGCCTCTTGCCAATAATGAACTTTTAGACGGCTTATGGGACATTAGTTCCCGGACCAGGGATTGAACCTGGGCCCTAAGGCAGTGAAAGTGTGGAGTCCTAACCACTCGACTTCCAGGGGATTCCCAGCCAACAATGAATTTCAACAAACTTCAAAATGCTGACAATTCAGTGAGTGAAAAAAGTTATCCCATTAATTCTTTTTCCCAATTATTATATTCCACAAACACACACAAAATTTTTACGATCCACCTATATATTTTATTTATCGAACTTTAAGCACAATGTAGCCTCTACCATCAGATGCCAGTTATTAACACTCCCCCTCCCCCAGGTCGTGACAACCGACAGACTCTCAGACTTTGCCAAATGCCCCCGTGGGGGGAGGGGGAGGGAAAAATCATTGCCTTTAAACCAGAAACTGCAGATCAAGGTTGCCCCGGTGGAATACACGAAAATACCTTAACAGCCAGTATTAACCCCATGATGCCCTTTTCCCTCAGCTTGTGTTACACCTTGCCCTCCGACCCTTCGTCCCATTTTACTAGTCACTTCTTACCGGCATCTTTTCCTGCACTTGTTTCAGAGAACTCCAGGGTCTTCTGATCTCCACTTAAACTTACTCCTCTGGGGTTTAAATAGTATTTCTAGTGGTAAACTCCAAAATGTGCGTTTCTGCTACATAGATAAGATAGCGTTCAAACCAACGGGTGGGGGCGGGGAGGGATCACGTTGGGACAACGGACGCTCCACTGAGGGAAGGAAATGAGCGTACCTCTGTGGGAGGGCTGTCAGGTCTTGCTCAACTTTGTTGGGCCAGAGGTCTTGGCTCTGCTTCCTTTGTCAGCACTACAGCAAGTGGGCTTCCCAGGTGGTGCTAGTGGTAGAGAACCCGCCTGCCAATGCATTCCTGGGTCGGGAAGATCCCCTGGAGGGCATGGCAAACCATTCCAGTATTGCTGCCTGGAGAATCCCATGGACCGAGGAGCCTGGCAGGCTACCTACAGTCCATAGGGTTGCAAAGAGTCGGACACGACTGAAGCAACTTAGGACGCACAGCGATCGTGGGTTTGCCATGTATATTTCAATCTACAGGCGACTGCAGGAGTCAGTGCTCTAAAAGACTCCTGGAAGGACAGTTGGATATACTGGGAGGCAGTGAAGTGAGACCGCAATGGCGTCTGTGGGGCCACGAAGGACAGAAGCCAGCAGGGCTGTGAACCCCGGTCCGGGTCCACACGATCTCGGAGCAGAAACTTCGGACGCTGCGGAAAGGGCACCTTACCCACTGACTAGGCAGGCGCCTTACACACCAGCGTAGCGTGAGCCCGACGATCCGCGAAGAAAATTCGAGCCTCGTTTTGACAGGCCAATCAGAGATCGTGGAGGCCTAGTATGACAACCTCCAGAACCAATGAAAACAGGGGATTCTCCGGGACGGCCTCCCGGGCGCCCGTCCTGAAGAGCTAGCATGAAGCAAGTTTTTTTTTTAATGCACAAATTAGAAAACAAGTCCTTGGCTGGAGACAGAATATGATGTTGACAAAAATGTGCGGAAAAAAATTCGGTGAGCGGGTAAAGCCTCACTTCCCCGAAACTTGGCAGGCTGAGGAACATCAACTCACCCTCAAGCGCCGCGCTCCGCGATCCAGAGCGGGAGAGTACGTGCAGCGCGCTGACGTCACACGCCGGGCACCGCCCCCTACCGCCCGCCCTTATAGCGTAGCCCAGGCGCGCGCGCACCATTGTGTGGCTGGACTCGGCCGCCGCTGTGGTGTGAGGTGCGTGTCCGGGCTCTCGCCGTCACCGCACCCGCACCGCGGCTACTGCCGTGCGGTCCGCCGTTCGACCGCCAGCCCTCGGGCCCCTTGCCCGCTGCGGACATGCCGCGCGTCTACATAGGACGCCTGAGCTACAACGTCCGGGAGAAGGACATCCAGCGCTTTTTCAGTGGCTATGGCCGCCTTCTCGAAATAGACCTTAAAAATGGGTGAGTCGGACCCCGGGAGCCCGCGTCCGCCCGCAGCGCCCCGGGCCTGCGGCGGCAGGGCTCATCTGAGGGAGAAGACGGTCAAGGCCGAGGCGCCGCGTGGCAGGGCCGCCAAGATGGCGGCGGCGCGGAGCCGCGGGAGCGCGCGGGGACCGGGAGGGCGCGCGCCCGTGCGCGCCCTCGGCCTAACGACGCCCGTCGGCCTCCGGCCCTCGCACCGCCCCCCAGGTACGGCTTCGTGGAGTTCGAGGACTCCCGCGACGCCGACGACGCCGTTTACGAGCTGAACGGCAAGGAGCTGTGCGGCGAGCGCGTGATCGTGGAGCACGCCCGCGGCCCGCGCCGGGATCGCGACGGCTACAGCTACGGAAGCCGCAGTGAGTTCCACCCCCGCGCGCTCCGCGTCCTTGGGACCCCGGGGGGTGGGCGCAGGCTTAGGCGGGGCGGGGTGGAGCCTCCCAGCCGGGCAGGCGAGGTGGCCGCGGCTGTTTGACTCGGGTGCTCCCGGGGCTCGCTGCCTTCACACCTGCCCGGGGAAGACACGGGACGCCGGAGCGCGGGGACTGGGTGGTGGGTTTTGCCTAGGCAGGGTTTGGGTGTTTGGGGGCGGGGATTGCCAAGTCGGGAGGGAGTGATTTGTTGGGCCCCTGTCAGCACTGTCGTGGGCTGTACCTACGGAGGAAGTGAGGGGTGGCTGTATTTGTTGTATCCCCTCAACTTGGCCTGTCAGTGCGTTAGCTAGAAATGTGAATGACTTAGCGTAGAAGTTTGGGACTGGTTGGGGTGGAGGTGGGGGCGGGGCGGGGAGGTGGGGTTTTAAGCGTAGGTTTTAGCTTTACGAAAATTGACGGGGGCCAAATAAAATATATAAGTAATGTGGTTTTACACCACAGGAGATCTAAATGAGCTTTATGCTGTATATGCACTAGTTGGGGCATGTTATTGGGAGGAGGTGGGAGGGGGTTGGTTTTGTTAAATGTTTGATGTTGAAATTGTTGCATGTTGAATTCAAACTTTTTAACAAGTCCTTGATGTTTCAATTTGAAAGTGACCAATGGGGCTGAGGCTGTGTCCACTGAGGCTAAGATGACTGCCTTTCCTGATTGGCCTTGGCTTTTCCATACATTGTGTGACCCTTGCCCTATGACCCTTTGGCTGACCTTACCGGAAGCCATGACGACAGCAGCCTTTTGCCATTAGACGCAGGGTGATGGTGAGGATTCCAAGGGTTAGACAAAACTGGTTAATCTGAACTAGGTGACTGTTACCTTGCGTGTTTTGTGGCCAAACCACCACCAAAAACCTCACACTGTGATGTAAGTACTTAGTGTAACTAGTAAACATTTTTGTAAAATGTAGAAATGCATGTAATCAGTTAAGTTTTATATTTTACAATGTTCTGTAAAATAAAACTTAGCGAGGTAAATTGAATAAAGGAGCAGTCACTCTCTAACAGAATGTAGGAGAAGTTTAGTTGGTTTTAGTCTGTTTTGACTTGCCCTTAATTTAATTTATGGCAAATCATAACTGTATCAAAGGTTTAGCAGTATAATAGCAAAGTCCTACTCCAGTAAATAAAAGTTGTTATGTTTGTACTAACTTTCAAACATTATGCATGCCTATCATTGCAAAGCGTCTAATTGTTCTCTTCACATGATAAAGGTGGTGGAGGTGGATACAGCAGTCGGAGAACCTCTGGCAGAGACAAATATGGACCACCTGTACGCACAGAATTCAGACTAATTGTAGAAAATCTTTCTAGTCGTTGCAGTTGGCAAGATTTAAAGGTAAGTGCTATATAATTTGGGATAAAAAGGATTTGACTTAATGTTTAAAAGATGTTCTTATATCTGAGAATCAAATACAGCAAATCTTTTTTCTTTAGATTTCTGGGAATGACCAGTCATATTGCTCTTTTAGGATTTCATGAGACAAGCAGGTGAAGTAACCTATGCAGATGCTCACAAAGAACGCACAAATGAAGGTGTCATTGAGTTTCGCTCCTACTCTGACATGAAGCGTGCTTTGGATAAACTGGATGGTACAGAAATCAATGGGAGAAATATTAGACTCATTGAAGATAAGCCACGAACAAGCCATAGGCGGTCTTATTCTGGAAGCAGATCTAGGTAATTTATTGAAGGGTATGGGGGCAGACAACATTTGCTACAAACAAAATAAAATTCAAACAGCAGGATTTCAGTTACTGCTGAATTGAAATTAGGTCAGTTTTTAGTTTCTTTTGTTATTGGCATTGTTGGGTTCTTTTAAAATATTTTGATACTAGATTTAATTTGTAGTGAGCAATTAAGGAGTTTTATTGTTGGCTTGTTTGTATAAATTATTCATTTGTGTTGAGGTGTCTTGAGATGAAAATTTATTACCACATTTCTTGTTACAGGTCACGATCTAGAAGAAGGTCACGAAGTAGAAGTCGTAGGAGCAGCCGCAGTAGATCTCGAAGTATCTCAAAAAGTCGCTCCCGGTAAGTGGGTTCTTGAGTGTTTTTCTGAATAACTTAGTCTATAGAGTGCTTGTGTGTTCTGGCAAGGTACTGAAAAAAATATCTGGCTTTTCTTGTCTAGATCCAGGTCTCGGAGCAAAGGTCGGTCACGGTCTCGTTCCAAAGGCAGGAAATCTAGATCAAAAAGCAAATCTAAACCCAAGTCTGATCGGGGCTCCCGTTCGCGTTCTCGGAGCAGATCGAAGGATGAGTATGAGAAATCTCGAAGCAGGTCTCGTTCTCGATCTCGTTCCCCCAAAGAAAATGGAAAAGGTGATATAAAGTCCAAATCTAGATCAAGGAGCCAGTCCCGTTCCAATTCACCCCTCCCTGCTCCACCCTCAAAGGCCCGTTCTGTGTCCCCTCCACCAAAAAGAGCTTCAAGATCCCGTTCTAGATCTCGTTCAAAGTCAAGGTCACGATCCAGATCAAGTTCCAGAGATTAACCCAGAACTCTCCATTCTTTGCACACTATTATGGAACACTTTCCTACTTGCTTAGTCAGTTACTCTTTCATGTTTCTACTTGGCCTCTTCTGCAAGAAGAAACCTCCCAAAATGGGCACACAGAAATTGGATTTGTAGCCAAATTTGATGAAAAAGATGAGGTTCTAAAGAAATGGCATGAAGTCAAAGATCCTCTCCCTTCTTTGTAGAATTAAGATAACTTTGATTTTATAGCTTTTGAGCTAAAATAACTTTTGTAAAGATTAAGCTCATTTAGATTTTTTTTTTTTTTAAGTATTTCAGCAGGATCTGCTGGAGGGGTTTTGTTATTGTTATATTTGTTTGCTTAATTTTAAATTAACCTTTTCAGGCTTTGAATACTTAAGGCTTTAGAGGGAGAACCCAATTTTCAATTATGTTGGCTTTTTATAAAGCTTGAGTTATGTAAGATTTCAATAAAAGTTTGCTACCAAGATGATTGCCTTACTTGAATAGGTCACTCATAAATTCCTTGAGATACTGATAATCTATCTGTGGAAACGATGTAAATTCTACTTACGTGTAAAACAAGGCAAGTCTCAGATGCAATAAGTTTGGATACGTTACTTTGTGCTGTTAATCAAATTTGCCAAAATCACTTTGGCCCCTTAAACAGGTGTAAGTTAAAAATAAAAAGATTTTGTAGTGGACCTGTTAAAACAGTTTTGCCTAAGTTAATAGCTTTTTTAAATGTTCTTTAAACTTAAATTGGTAACTCAAAAAAGTAGTTCTAATACTTGGGATCTCATCTAGCCTGGTAATCCCACTTTCTGAAAGTGATCGTTGTAATTAGTGTTTTGTAAGAGTAAGGTTCCGTGATCTTTACTGTTTGTTATGTAAAAATAGAAGTAACCTTTCTTTGATCAGAAATTTAGTATGTTATTCAAAATGGAAAAGCAAATACTGTGTTTTCTACTGGAAAACCCTTAATATTAATAGGCACTTAACAGATCATTTGGTAAATCAATTACCATTTAAAGCAAAATTCTACCTAACAGTCATCCTTTTGTAGTTAGTGGGGTTCTGTGATAATTGGTTAGGTCATCCTTACGAACTTTATGTGGTTGGCTTGGAAAAAACTTAAATGGGATAAACCCTAGTACTTCATCATAAAGTGTAATAAATTCTGTGGAAACCAAATTATAATGGGCAAATTTGTAGGAGTTACTGGGTTACAATTAGTCCTTATGTCCATAAGCCTAGTTAGCTGAATTTGCTGTTTGAGAAATGAATTACCTTATATCTCTGTTTGGTTCGTTAAGGTAATTTCATTTTAAAAACCATTCATTAGTCTTAGTCTGAAAATGGGCTGTAGGTTGTTTGGCTCAGCTTTAACATCTTTCTGGGAGCTGTCAGTGTATAAGATGTCAATGGCTGGGTAGTGTTAGGGTAGGGTGTGATGGATACTGTCATTTTGAGAAATTTCTGGGCTTCCTGTTATGAAATCTTAAAGAGTCTAATCTTAGAAACATAGTGCCCCAAAAGGTTGATGCTTTGACGACCTTATTTTCTTCAATGCTTTTGATATTTTTAAAGATATTCATAAGAAATACGGTTTGTTTGTTTTCCCATATAGACCTTGGATTTTGAAAGAAAAAACTGGTATCTGTAATTATATATAGTTCATTGTTTTACCTGTTTGAAGAAAAAAGTTGTGACTGTTGCATAAAGAGGCAAGTCTGCGCTGCCTGTCAAAATGTGTTTAAGGACAAGTTACTTTTAAGAATTGGCTTTGACCAAAGTTCTCTTGTTTTCAGGGAAAGAACAAAAGCTTTTAAAACCACAGCCTTTTAAAGTGAAGGAGGGGGGAATACTACAATATACAATTTGACTTCTAAAAGTATGCAGCATCCTTCAACTGGGCTTTCTTATGTTATGACATCACATGGTAATAGGCAGGTTTGTCTACCCTCTTAGCTGCCACCCTCGCAGGTGGGTAATTGTATAGGTAAATGCCTACACCCATAAGAATTTAATAGCAAAGACTGGTTTATTAAAACTCTAGTTCCTCTTCCAGGCCTGTGGACCCCCATCATTGGACATACCAAACCACTTTTATATATAAACACTGGCCTACTTAGAGTTGACCAATAAAATGTTTAGTTTCTTGCTAACTTAAGTAGAATCTGAGTCTCTGCAGCTGGCCACATCTTTACCTGTGGCTAGACGGGAGTGTTAAACTGGTAGAGAGCAGAATAGAAGTGTGGTAATCTGGATCCCGCTTTCTTTTACCTGATAGTGTGTTAACATGCCATAGTGCCTTTAAGGCCAGTTCAAGTCTTTCCTGCCCTGTGACTTAATGTTCCACTCCTGTGTTGTTACCATCTTTTCTCTTGGTATCTTCTTTCTCCCACCTTGTTAACCTATTTTGTGCTTTATTGCCTCAATAAAATGTTCACTGAGGGAAAGGCTTGATTTGAGTTTATTGTGTATTCCCACTTAGTATCAAATATTTGGCAAATTTCTGATATTTGGTTTTTTTGAATCGGAGTTGCCATTATCAAGTTTGTTTCTTTCCTGACTTGAATATGAGAAAAGGACTTCCCAGCTTCTCAGAAACATGAGGTTAGGACCAACATAATATTAATAGGTGGTTTATCATGGGCTTCCCTTGTGGCTTAGCTGGTAAAGGGAATCTGCCTGCAATGCAGGAGACCTGGGTTTGATCCCTGGGTTGGGAAGATCCCCTGGAGAAGGGAAAGGCTACCCACTCCAGTATTCTGGCCTGGAGAAGTCCATGGATTGCATAGTCCATGAGGTCGCAAAGAGTTGGACACTACTGAGCGACTTTGATCATCATCGTCATATCTGGGGCAAGCCATTAACCTTCATGCTTCAGTGTCATCCACAGTGGTAGGGATAACCCCTCATGGGTTGTGAAGATGAAAGTTTAGTACATGAAAAGTACTTAGATTGCTGTTACAAAGGACTAAACACGCTAAGTCTTTTGTATTCAACTAAGTCTTTAGATTTCACACAAAATTTACCTCCTTTTATCTTGTAGCAGTTTGAACATTTTCTGTGATAATTACCCAGATAAACTAGGAAACTCAATCATCTTTTCCCAAGTCCTCAATGTAATTTCACTTTTATTTATCTTGCTTTCAGAAAATGTTTTCTGACTTCAGTTTTTGTGATTATATGCAATTTTAGTCTTGGTGAAAATGGAATGTTTTGTAAAGTATCTCTCTTTTAGTGTACATTTACTAAGGTAGCCTCCCAAGTGGCGCAAGTGGTAAAGAGCCTGCCTGTCAATGCAGGAGGCATGAGAAACAAGGGTTTGATCCCTGGGTCAGGAAGATGCCCTGGAGTAGGGCATGGCTATCCACTCCACTATTTTTCCCTGGAGAATCCCTTGAACAGAGGAGCCTGGTGGGCTACAGACTGTAGGGTCACAAAGTCAGATACAACTGAAGCAACTTAGCATGCATGCACTAAGGTAGCTGCTTCTAACACTGTATTTACCCAGGCTAATCCATTGGTAATGCCTGTGTGCTTCAATAAGCAATTCATACTATGAGTGTGTTCTGCAGCTCACTTAGAGTAGTACAGAGATCTGCCACTCTAAATGGTGCACTACCATGTAATGGATATGTAAGAATTTTTTTCAATGCCAATTTTTTTAAGGAAGTAATTTTTTGGTTTATATAACCAATAGTCCTTCAGGAAATGAAAATATGTATTTTAGAGCTCTTAAAACATGTAATTACCAGTTTACGCTACAGTTTTTCTTTTTTGGTAAAGCTGTGCAGCTTGAGGATCTCAGTTCCCCAGCCAGGGATACAACCCAAACCCTTGGCACTAAAAGTATGGAGTCCTAACCACTGAACTGCCTGGGGAGTCTCTAAATTTTGAGCTTTTTGAAGCAGCAGCCACATCTTGAACTTTGTGTCCCTAAAACCATGTATGCTTCCATTAATTGAAAGGATGAGTAGGTGCGTTTGTGTTTTGTAGTTGGTCTTATAGATCCTAAGTAACTTGCTTAAAGATTTGCCTCTTATAAAACAACTTTACACATGGGCCCCGGTGTAGTAATTAGTAGAGTGATTAGCTTAAAGTGAATAGAAAGAAATGGTTCAGAAATCAGAAAGTGAATACAAATGGGTAATAAACAGTGAATTCCATCCTTGACCCCTTGAAGGAAGTCAGGATTACTATTTTGAGATCATTACTGTAGAAATTATGGTATTTGTAAGGGAATTTGTTAACAGGCAGGATTTAAATCCTCCTTCAGTTCCTAACAGTCCTAAATTTTTTTTTTTTTTAAGCCTATTTCAGATATTTAGTTCCTCTTAGTGAAAAAGCACAGAAGAAGCCTGAATGAGCAGGCTTCTTTTACAGTTGTTTTGACAAAGTTTCGAACTTAGGGAAAATTTGCACTACAGTAAAAAGAAATTATATTCCCTTTGCTGTTTACCAATAATACTTAATTTTACTTAACACTTCCTGAGCCATCTGAAAGGTAAGTTAGAGACATCTGTTTTATTCTGGAAACTTTGTGTATTTCCAGGGATGTTCTTATATTAACTATAGTGTCTACTTATCAAAACCAGGAAATTAGCCTCAATATAATCTTGTCTTTTCCACTATGTTTTGTCAGTTGTCCAATAAGGTCCTTTATATATATTTCTACTGGCCTAGGATCCTTTGCTCCTTTTTGTTGTCATGACTTTAAACTGGAACAGGTCCTCAACCTTTCTTGACCTTGTCATTTTTGAAGAGTAAAGGATGATTATTTCATAGAAGTTTTCTCAATTTGGGGTTTGTCTGATGTCTCCTCATGATTGCATGTTTGGCAGAAATACCACAAGAATGAGATTGTCTTCAGTGTATCATATCTGGTGGCACCTTGTAATAATAACCTGAGTCACTTATATAAAGTCACTTTTTCCCTTTATAATCAGTAATTTGTGGGAGGTAACTAGAGCCTATGAAGTATCCAGTTCCTTTCAAACTCACCCACTGTTAACATTTTGTTGATTTTCTAAGTTCTGTTCATTGGCATTTCACTAAGGTGGTGCTTTCTGTGTGGGGTAGCCTTAAAGGTCAGGAGAAAAGAAGGGGTGTTTGGTTTTTAAGAGGAAATGGAATCATTTTGGAGTCTTGAGAAAGTTGCTGAAGAGAGCTTGAACTACACCAGTTTGTACTTAATAGCTGTGGAAGTAGGACAGTGGTTCTGGCCAAGGGCCAAAAGGAGCTGGAGGTAACTTACATACATGAGAGGAAGATGCGATAGAAAGCAAGCTGTGTCCTCAGCTATAAAGTGCCTTCTAATACTGTAGGTAGTAAATGCAATTTTCAGAGCATTTGGCACAATCACTTGTGAAATAGTAGCTGCTTTTATTGTAAAATATTACAGGGACTTTGCTGGGGGTCCAGTGATTGAAAATCATCTTCCAATGCGGGAGACGTGGATTTTATCCTTGGTCAGGGAACTAGGATCCCACAGGCCATGGGACCCACAAGTCAAAATTAGAAGCCCAGCTCAACCAACAGTGGTTAGGATTCCGTCCTTTCACTGCCAGTTGATGAAAAATCCTACAACCAGGAATACCCACCCAAGGGATCATTTAAATTGAAGGAGAGGGACTTCTGGTTGTCCAGTGGTAAGAACCCGCCTGCCAACGCAAGGGACATGGGTTCAGTCTCAGGTCCAGGAAGGTTCCACGTGCTGTAAGGCGGCTAAGCCAGCACACTGCAACAAGAGAAGCCACTGCGGTAAGAAGCCTGCGCACCACACTGGAGAGTAGCCCCCACTCGGTACAACCAGAGAAGTCCCACAGGCAGCTGTGACGATCTAGCACAACCAAAAATTACAACTAAACAGGAAATTTGAAGGGAAGATAAAAAAGTTTTAGGGATAAGCAAAAGATAAACGTTCAGCATCACCATTTTGGATTTCTGACTTCCAGGACGAAAGGATAATAAGTTTGTATTTTAAGCCACTTTGTGGTGGTGGTTCTGCAGCAGTTAAAAACTAATAGGCTTAATTCAGAGGTTCTTTTCCCCCATTGGGTTTTCAGCAGCAGCATGAGACATGAATTCTACCAAATGAGTGGAGAACAAAAGATATTTAGCAGGGTTGGAGTAACAGAAATAGCTGAGGCTCTGGCCCACACAGAGACCAATTTTCCTAGTGCTTGCAAATACAAGCTTCAGTTACAAAGCTAAAATGTAAATTTTGTCAGTCTTGATTCTTTGGAAAGCATACACCCATACACATTATGTCCAGGGGGAAAGTAGGACCTGAAGGAAAGAAGGACTCATATTTGGAAACTTTGACTTCCCCTGCCTTTTCCACCGTGGGACCCCCAACTGTATAGTCTGGCGGTCAGGGGTGTCCAGTCTTTATACCAGGAATTCAGTTTAAACTCCCCAGTACTGCATGGACCCAAGATCCCATCTCCGGTCAAGGTGTGTGTGATGAAACCCAAATCCCTGTCCAATAACCACCTCCAGGACGAGAGACGTCAGGCCATCCCCTGGTTCCTCTGTTTCCATCTTTGTTTCTGGCTCCTGCTGATTTCTCTTCTTGCAAATTCAGCCATAAATTTACTCTTTCCTTCTTGGCTTGCTTGGTCGTCCTGCGTGTAATATTTTATCCAGGATTTGGGTATGTTTATGCTAGGAAGTGTTCCCTATTAGCAAAATGTGCCATACCGTTGGAACCAGAAGTGTTTTCCTATTTATAAAAAGAGTGCATTTTCCTAAAATAAGTGCACTGTCCCAACGGTGAATTAAAATCTGTAGGAACAGAAAGTTGTGGGCTGCTCACTAGCAATAGTTTTCTCTCTGCTTCTGTTCACCAATATTTCAAAAAATTCGAGGTCCATCCACTCTTGACTACAGATTTCAACCCTAAATATTCACTGGAAGGACTGATGCTGGAGCTCCAATACTTTCGCCATCTGATGAAAAGAGCCAACACTGAAAAAGACACTAATGCTGGGAAAGATTGAGGGCAAGAGGGAGAAGAGGGCGACGGAGGATGAAATGGATGGCATCACCAACTCAACAGACATGAGTTTGAGCAAACTCCAGAAGATAGTTAAGGACTTGGCGTGCTGCAGTCCGTGGGGTCACAAAAAGTCATAGATGACTTAGCAACTGAACAACAGTCCACTCGAGTAGTGAGTTAACTTGGAAATAGTGAAGGCTATTAAAACTTGTAGGATATGGGGTTGTCACTTGAGGGAAGAATAGGACTTCATCACTTTCTCTTGAGGGCAGACTGGACCAGCAGAGCAAGCTATGGTTACATTAGAGGTAGAACCTTCCCCAAACATCTACTTGGAAGAACTCTCCATCCCTGAATGTGTTCAAGGAAGCAAGACCACCAAAAGTACTGTTAAGGAGCAGAAAATACATTGTCAACTCAGACCTGCATTCTTTATTTATTCCTACATCCCACTGGCTCAGATTACATTAGTCTAAAAGATACATTCCTTATTGAGAAGCTATGTGTTTGTGTGGTCCCATCACTTTCTTTTAAACTTCTGAACACCTAAAATAAACCTTTTGGAATCTAGAACAAGTACAGTATGGGTAAAGATGAAAAAAAATGAGTGGATGGGGTTGTATGTTGGTGTGTATAAAGAGACTTCCATTGTTATGGCAACCAGCATCTTCAACTGATGCAATTCTGTTCCCAATAATATGAGTTTTAATTAAAATTTGACACTGCAGTGAGGAAGAACACATGTAATGCGTTGGTGTAGCAACCGGAATAAAGTCTGCATAAATTTAAACCTGAGGATCACAACAATTTGTGGAATTTGCCTACAATTAATTAGGAACCCTTTTCTAGTCTGCACTGGAGGTTGAACCTGGTAGCCTGACGTTTGGCTGTGACCTTAGGCCAGATGGACCTCAATATCCTGTTCTGTAAAGTAAGAGATTAAGTCACTGTGATGAAGTGGATACAACTCCAGACTGAACCAGGATCCTTGTTTTCCTCGGCATGCAGTCCCATCAGTCAGTCAACAGACATTTACTGAGCACCCACTGAGTGTCCAACTCTGTACCAGGTTAGGGATACACCTAGGTTATGGCGTTTCCTTCCCTTTTAGAGCTTGCAGTCTCTTAACCTCTCAATTACACAAATGTACATGAAGTCAGAGCTGCCATATGTTTAAGAGGTGATTTGTGCTGCTGCTGCTGCTGCTGCTGCTAAGTCACTTCAGTCGTGTCCGACTCTGTGCGACCCCATAGACGGCAGCCCTCCAGTCTCCCCCGTCCCTGGGATTCTCCACGCAAGAACACTGGAGTGGGTTGCCATTTCCTTCTCCAATGCATGAAAGTGAAAGTGAAGTAGCTCCATTCGTGTCCGACTCTTCGCGACCCCATGTACTGCAGCCCACCAGGCTCCTCCATCCATGGGACTTTCCAGGCAAAAACCAATAACAGAGATTTGATTAGTTTGATGGGCTAAGGAAACTGAAGCACAAAGAAGCAACGATTTGCGCAAGACGACACCATCACAGTAACCCATTCAAAAAACAACAAACAAAAACCCTTTGCGGTGAAGTAGGTGATAGTCTTCACAAATAGAAAAATGGAGGACCAGGAGGATTAAGTGACGCGCCCCAGGTCACACCACCAGCCAATAGCAATGGGGTCAGGTCATCCAAACTCTGGCGCCGCTGATGCTTTCCTTTAGGCTATGAGGGCCAGGAACGGAACCGCACCTCGCAGGGGGCTCCTGGCGGCACGGCCCTCCCTTCACCCTCCCTGAGATGGTTTTCCGATGTTCTCTGGCTCGCCTATCTCAGGTGAGGAGCAGGCGCCGAGGGAAGGCGTTGGACAGCGAAGCGACCCAGCAGGGGTGCGCGCGGGGAGCGCAACCTCGCTTTTTGTCACTGACCACTCAGTTCAGGGGCCCACCAGCCTCTCCCGGCTCCGTGGTCCCCATTGCGTGCTGCTAGCTGTGAGGTAAGGAGTTGGGGACCGGGAGAATCTCGACCCGCCTCGCCCGCGCAGCAGTCTAGCCCCGGGGCTAAAGGACACTAGGCCCATGCAGCCGTGGCCTGGCAGGAGGGCCCCCGGCCCGCGCTCCCCAAACCTGCTCTGTGCGCGGTTTGCGCCCCGCGTCCTGCGGGAAGGCGGGCCCGCCCCCCTGTGCGCGCAGGCGCGCGCCGCGCGGAGCTCGGACCGCAGCTCGGCGCTGGGCGGCCGCACGCGGGCCTTGCAGGTAGGGACCCCAGAGTACGAGGCGCCGCGGCGCCCGGCCCCGCCCCGCAAGGCAGTGCTGGGGCCTGGGGCCCCCGGGCGTTGCTCCTCCCGAGCGCGAGGCGGGGTGCACCGGCCCGGGAGGAGGCTCGGGGAGCCGGCGTGCAAGGGGATCTGGGCGATCGCGGGGCTCGAAGGCGAGGCGAGCGAGTCCGCCGTGCTGCTGTTAGAGGCGATCCAGAGGGTGGGAAGGGAGGCGGCTTGGTTTTTAGAGAAATGCAATCAATTAAGAGTTGTTCATTAATAAAAGAGAGGACGTGGAGGGCGGGGGTTTGGTTTTCTTAGGAAATGGGTCATTTGGCAAACTTTCTCTTTCCTACCGTTAATTTCCAATTTTTATAACGGAAAATTGCATTATTATTATTTTGCCATAAAGGGAAAGAATAAAAAATAATTCCGCCATTTTGGCGTTTTAAAAAGTACCGTTCTGCGGGGCTGGCGGATCGGTGACCACCCCGCCCACCGCCATCTACACCAGTCCCGGGAGGACTCGGAAGGCGGGCGGCGGTCCCAACCGTGGACACCGCATCCATCCCCGCGTTCCAGCCGCAGCTGCAGCGGGGGGGGCGGGGCCGAGGCCCCAAGTTTGAGGCGCTCAGTTTTGCTGGGGCTCTGAGTGTGTGTCGGGGGTTATCTGTCCGGGGCGATAGCGCCCCACTCTCCACACCTAGAGTGAGAGCATTTATTGAGTGTCTGTTGTATACGAGGCCTTGATGGGCAAGAGGTAGGGGAAGTCTTGGCAGACAGACCAAGAGAAAATAAACATGGACACAGTCACTCAATATTTATTGAGCATCTGCTATGTGCCAGACACCAATTTGGGTTGGGGATCCAACAATTGTTTTAGGCCGCGTTCCCTGGAAACAAGACTCTGAGAAGGTTTGAGCGGAGATGTATTAGGGTGCCCTTGGTGTTATCACCTGTAGGAGAGGGAAGACAGCAGGGCGGTTGGGCGGAGAACGTTGAACTGCTGATGTAGTCTTAACAGAGGCCTCCACCTGTCCCAAAGGAAGTTCTGGAGGGGAGATGGCTCTGCTGAGATACCCTAGACGGAGGCAAGGGGGCAAGGCCTTTATACCTCGGGTCCAGGAGAGGGCACTTGGGCGAGGCAGCTCCCCTGGCTGAGGGCAATTCAGAGAGGAGATGACAGCTGAGGGCTGCCAGTGACAACCTTCACTGTATCCCCTCCTCTTCCAGCCTCTGAGAGACATAGAAGGAGGAAACAGTACTCTAGCCCCTAGGGCAAGAATGTCTAAGCCCTTTATGGGTTTCAGAAATCTGTGTTTCTTATGTTATTGACCACTCTTTACTCCCACCTCTTTCTCTTTCTTTTGAGAAATATTTATTTTTTCGGTTTCACCAAGTTTTAGTCATGGCACGTGGGGTCTTTAGCTGGGGCATGTGAACTCTTTAGTTGCAGCTGTGTGGGATCTAATTCCCTGACCAGTGCTCGAACCTGGGCCTCCTGCATTGGGAGCATGGAGTCTTAGCCACTGGGCCACCAGGGAAGTCCCCACATCTCTCATTCATTCATTCACTGACTATTTGTGAGTGCAGTCTCTGGATCAGGCTCTTTAATGCTTTGTTCTGTCTCATGGAAAAGAGACAAGTTAATGCATAGATAGACTGTGGTGGAGTAGAGCACAGCAGAGAGAGCTGTGTGTTAACTCTGGGCAGGGGACATGGGTTCTGGGCCTTTCAGAAAAGAGGTATCACTCAAGCTGGGTCTTGAAGGATGATCAAGAATTTTCCAGACATAAGGGATGTGGAAATGGACCAAGCAGAAGAATCAGCACCTGCAGAGGCCACAAAAGTGGTGCTCTGAAGGTGTGACCAGACTGCAGGTGGGGGAGTGGATGGATTCCTGGTATCTGGCTCAGGCCTGGGAGCCATGTTAGATTGGTGGTGCTGCTTTGTGGACCTAGTGAGACAAAACTTATGAAAATGCTGTGTGAGCTGCAGATTTGGGGGTTGGTAGTGGGAGAATCCCAGGGACGGGGGAGCCTGGTGAGCTGTCGTCTATGGGGTCGCACAGAGTCGGACACAACTGAAGCGACTTAGCAGCAGCAGCAGCAGCAATGGTAGAGGAGAAGTGCATTCAAATCAGAGAAAGTAGTTCCCAGATCTCAGAAAAAACTAACTGTCTAGCTGGGGAAAAACACAGTTGGTATTGCTAGCCAGGAACCCACAGCCACATGCAGTGGGTCTCAAACATCACAGGTGCTCTGGAGCCTCTCCCCTCCTGCGTTGGCAAGGACTTGTCTTCTAGAATTATTCTCTTTCCCCTGCTCTGTCAGTTTCTCCCTCTATAGGCTTGTTTCCATCAGTTACAAACAAGTTGTATAGCATCTTCTATTTAAAAAAGCAAAATGGGGGACTTCCCTGGTAGTCCAGTGGGTAAGACTCTGAGCTCCCAATGCAAGGGACCTGGGTTCGATTCCTGGTCAGGGAACTAGATCCCACATGCTGCAACTAAGACTGAAGAGCCTGCATGCCACAACTTAGACCTGGCACAGTTAAATAAATTAATTAATTAAAAATTTTTTTAAATAGTCTTAAAAAAGCAAAATGGAGACTTCCCTGGTGGTCCCAATGCAGGGGACCTAGGTTCCATCTCTGATCAGGGAACTAGATCCCACATGCTGCAACTAAATAAATAAGTATTAAAAAGCACAACAGGGCTTCCCTGGTGGCTCAATGGTAAAGAATCTGCCTGCCAATGCAGAAGACAAAGGTTTGGTCCCTGGTCTGGAAAGATCCCACATGCTGCAGGGCAACTAAACCTGTGCACCACAGCTACTGAGTCAGTGCTCTGGAGCCCCAAAGCCACAACTACGGAAGCTCCCAAAACTAGAGTCTGTGCTCTGCACTAAGAGAAGGGAAGTGGCAGTGCAGACCCCCAACACTGCAATGAGAAGCCTGGACTCCGCACCTAGATTAGCTCCCACTCACCATAACTAGAGAAAAGTCTGCAGCAACAAAGACCAAGCCCAGGAATAAATAGTAAATAAAATTTTAAAATAAATAAATAAGAAACAAAACCAACATCCCTTCCTTGAGAACTCATCACTCTCCAAATATTATCCCCCACATCAGTGTTCTTTGTATCACAACTCCTTGAAAGAGCTGTTAGTCTCCACTTCCTTTTCTCCCATCCCCCGACAAGGACCAGTTCTTACTGTCAGTTTCCCCACTAGCATGTAGACTCTATAACAGAGGCCTTTGTGTCTTCTGCTCACTACAAATTGCATAGAAAAGTGCCTGATACATACTAGATGCTCAATAAATACTGAACTAATTGATGATTTCTCTCTGGAACCCACTCTGATCAGGTTTTTATGTCCACAGCTCCTCTGAAATGGTGATTGTCAAGATTTCTCATGATCTCCTTACTGCTAAAATGGTCAGCTCTCAGCCCTTATCTGACTTGATCTGCTAGTGGTATTAACACCATTGAGCAGTTCCACTTTCTAGAAACTTTCCTCCAGAAGCTCAGATGCTTCTGGATATTCTTTCATCTCATTGCAGGCTCTTTCTCAGTCTCTGGCTAGATCGTCTTCCTCTTCCGAACCTATTTTGATGAGCTCCAAGGCTCCCACCTTTTTCTTTATTCCCTGCCATCTGTACAGGATGGTTTTTAAATTTACATCTCCAGCCTCCACTTTATCCCTTACTTCTAGAATGTAGGCTTCATAAGAGCACTTTCTCTTGTTTGAGACTATTCCCAAGGCACAAAAGGAGGATGCTGACTCCCAGTTGGTCCACCAGTGTCTGCTGGGAAAAGGACAGAAACTTGAACCGAAGGGAAGTTCTCTCAACCACCTCCCTTAATAGACCTTGAAACAGAATGGAATTCTTTCACGAGTAACCACATTCATTCCTAATGACTGCCAATCTTTTGAATAAAAAGATTATTTAAAAGGACTTAAAATGGTACAACTATGTCAGCTGTGCAAAGCAAAATAATTTGGGTTTAGAGAATGCTATTTTGTAATTTTTTTAAAGGGGAAGTAGTAGGGAGAACAAACCGTGTGTGTGTGTGCGTGTGTGTGACGCACTCAATGGTGTCCAACTCTTTGGGACCCCACAGACTGCAGCCCACCAGGCTCCTCTGTCCATGGGATTTCCCAGGCAAAAATACTGGAGTGGGTTGCCGTTTCCTCCTCCAGGGGATCTTCCTGACCCAGGAATTGAACCCACGTCTTCTGCCTGTTTCTCCTCCATTGGCAAGCAGATACTTTACCACTTGAGCCACTTGAGAAGGGGGAACAAACCTTGGGTTTTTGTTTTTGCCACGCTGAGCAGCTTGTGGATCTTAGTTCCCCGACCAGAGATTGAACCTGGGCCCGTGGCAGTGAAAGCACCGAGTTCTAACCGCTGGACCGCCAGGGAAGTCCCCAAACTTTGGTCTGAATGTTGCCTTAATTAATCAGGTTATATCTCTAAGCCTTTGCCTACTTGAATATTCACTCTATATATACTATATAGGGTGTCCTGTGTATTTTAGGGAGGAAAAGCTGGAAGATATATCAGTGCACAAGAACGGGAGGAGGGAGGAGTGGAGGTGGGAAAGACAGCAGCCACTACAAGCGGATTTTCCCATTTTTACTGGAGCTGCCAAGCTCCTCAAAATTTCTGTTCAGAGGGAGTGAGTTGGTTTTTGTTGAAGGCCTGCTAGTATCAAGACTTTACATATTTTTTCCATTTGATCTTCATCAGAGCCCTTTGAGATAAATACCATTATCCCCTAAATTTTACATATGAGGAAACTGAGGCTCAAGGAAAGAAAGCTACTTACTCAGAATCACAGACATTTAAGGGGGGGTGGGATCTGAGATTCAGACTGACTTAAGTCTAACTTAAGCCTGCATCTACATTCTTTCCTTTAACCTATATGCCATTGTCAAGCCCTGCTGACACCTTAAAGGAACCAAATATCACTTACTCATACACTGCTTCTTTTTTTTTGGCTATGCCTCACGGCTTGCAGAATCTTAGTTCCCCAACCAGGGGTCGAACACAAGTCCCCAGCAGTGAAAGCACAGGGAATTCCCTATACTGCTTTTTTATTAACAAGTTCAAATTAGTGAAATCCAACACAGCACCTGCTGCATGCTGGCACATTTAAGGAGTTAAGTAAATGAAAGGTATTAAGCATATTTGTTATGTCACTAGGTCTTTTTTTCCCATATATTTACATGTTTGACCCTTTATTAAATGTCTCTAACTGCCTTTGCTTTATTAAAGCAAAAGCTTGCACTGCCTGCATTCTCATACATTACTTCTTTGCTCTTCAGATGATGGGGTTTTTATCTTTTTTGTTTTTGTATGTGTGTGTTTGTTTGGTTTTTTGTTTGTTTGTTTTTTACATGTGGGATCTTAGTTCCCCAACCAAGGATCAAACCTGTGCCCCTTGCAGTGGAAACTTGGAGTCCTAACCACTGGACAACCAGAGAAGTCCCCTCAACAGATGTTTGAGTGCCCACTCTTTGCTTGGGATTGGAGGGAGTGGTGGGCAGGAGGCATAAAAGAACACCATCAGGAAAGATCATCTCCCGGGAAAATGACCTGTATGAGTGAAGGAGAATCTGGTACTTGAGGGTTCTGAATACCCAGAGGGAGAAGGGAATGATTCTACTGGGGGTGGGGGTAGAGGTTGAGAAAGAGGGGAGTTTGGACTTGGCCTGGGCTGTGCCATGCGATAGCTGACCGGACAGAAACTTGGCCCGAGACACACTCTCTGAGACTCCCTAGAGTGTGCACAGTAATTTACAAAACATCTTCACACGTGCCCGTCTTACAGAGATGGGGGGAAATGCAGGGTCTGGCGACAGCTCTCACCTGGGTGACCTGGACAGAGCCAGGAGCCAAACTTTATGCTGGGCTCCTAAAACACCTTACTCCCCTCATGGCTGAGGCTTTTCTTTGAGCGTGGGCAACTCCTCCTCATGGAGGCCCCCTACCTGCCTGATCCCCTTGGGGGCTGTGTTCCATTTGTAGGCCTACCAGGATGGAGGGGCATGCTGAAATGGAGATGCTGAGGACACTGAAGGGACCCTCCACAGGGGAGGTCAGCGTGCACCTGGTGGCCGGAGATAGCCCGGGCTCTGGCTCTCACCTGCCCACTGCTGCCTTTATCATTCCAGGTGGGCCAAGCCAGGGGTCTGGGGGAACAGGAGAATCCGCATCCATGCCCAGGCAGATGTGGGTCCTGGGGAGGAGACGATACTTTTCACCTGCCTCCGCACTTGCATGGCAGGGTTGGGGCAGGGTCGTCAGGCTCGCCTGTGTTGTGTCTGTCCATGTATCTGTTCGCAGCCAGCTCGGCCGCCCTGGGTCTGCCCAGCAGTGCCCTGGATGTGTCCTGCTTTCCGCGGGAGCCGATCCACGTGGGCACCCCGGAGCGACCGGCCGGCAGCGTACCTGTCACAGCCACGGTTCTGCCGCAGTTGAGCACGGGGCCGGCGGCCAGCGCCAGCGCCGGTACAGTGCGGCTCCTGGAGTGGACCGAGGCCGCGGCCCCGCCTTCGGGGAGTGGCCTGCGGGTCAGTAGCTGTGGGGATTGGCGGGGTCCAGCGAGCCGCCGCTGTGGGCGGGGCCTGCGGGCCCGGAGGCGGGGCCAGAGGCGGAAGGTGGGGAAGCTGGCCGAGAGGGAGGGTTCTGGGGGCGGGGCTTGAGGTGAGGGACTCTGGGGGCGGGGCTTGAAGTGCTGCGCTCCCAAGAGGAGACCTCTCCGGGGGTTTCTAGGGCCTGTCTTACGGTGAATGAGCCTTGGAGGCGTGGCTTGCAGTGAGGCGGCGGGAGGGGGGACCATGCTGACTGGGGGTGGCTCAAGGGCCAGTCCAGGAGTCGTGCCCCTCTGACCCTTCCGCGCTACAGTTCCGGATAAGCGAGTACGCGCCGCCGAACATGGTGGGAGCAGAGCAACCCCCAAGCCCAGAGCTGCGGCGAGAAGGCGTGGCCGAGTACGAAGATGGCGAGGCCCCGGCGGGGGGTGGCGGCGCGGACCCCCAACAGCCAGGTAGGAGCCCTAGGCCCGGAGCTGGGCCCCTGCGGAGGCTGGGAGAGCCGAACTCGCAGGAGAGCCGAAGCCAGAGGCGTGGCCCGAGGGGGCGTGGCCCGGGTCCCGGCGGGTGTGCCCCCACCGGCGGGTTGGTCTTGGGGCGGAGAAGGCTCTGGCGAGGAAGACAGGGCTGTCCAGTGGGGGAAGTAGGGAATGGGACCGAGATGGAGGCCCAGTGTGGGCTCCGAGGTGGGCGGAGCCTGAGTGTGGACCTGTTGGGTGGGCGGCCTGAGGTCCCTTTGATCTCCCCCAGCGGACCTCTCCCAGGACCCTCCGGAAGGTCCGCCTCAAGACCCACCAGAGGATGATGGCACCTGCCCGTGCCAGGCTTGTGGGCCTCAGCAAGGCGCTGGTCCAGATCCTAGTTCCTCCAATGATGGCTGCCCTCAGCGCTTCCAGGAGCGGTAAGCCGGAGGGAATTAAGCCCCACTTCTCTGCCTTCTCCGGTCCCGAAGCCCCTTTGGGGCTTCTGCGGCCCCAAGGCCCCTCTCCTGTTCCGATCTTTGAGGGTAGGTGGATGGTGCAGGGTGGGTGGGTCCTTCCCTCAGGCTCCCCGTCCCTCAGGCTCCCCGTCCCTCAGGTCAGTCATAGTGGAGAACTCCTCAGGCCAGAACAACTGCACCAGCGCTTCTGAGCTCCTCAAACCCGTGAAGAAGAGGAAGCACAGGGAATATCAGAGCCCATCCGAGGAGGAATCTGAGCCAGAGGCCATGGTAGGACGCGGACAGCTGGGAGGGCAGGGGGAGGCTGTACCTCAATTCTCACCAGCCCCCCCATTAATCCAGATGGTGGGGCTGGGCCACAGAAGACACATAATAACTCACTCATCATATTTTGGGATCCTGTCTGGAGTCAGATCCTGTACTTGGTTGCAGGGAAATAAATAAACCACTTTCCTGTTTTTCTAGAGCCCCCACCTCAGTCTAATGGCAGGGCTGTCACCTTGACATGAACCAGCACCAAAGTAGGTGTGCAGGCAGATGGAAGGATTCCTCACTGGGGCCCCATCTCTGGGCTAGAGGCCATGGAGCACAGGGCAGGTATTCGTGTCCTCAGTTTCCCCACCTGGGAATGAGAACTGTAATCAGGCTGTGTAAACCAGGGGGTATGAGACTGTGCCCATGTGGTAAAGGGTCCCTGCTGGTAGCCTAGAAGGATATTCACCCATTGGGAGCGGAACACCCTGTGACCAGAGAGCCAGGCCTGGGCCAGGAATAGAGATAGGGGCTTCAGGCCGACTCACAAAGACAGGAAGCTGGGATCTGTTGCCCTCTCCAGGAGAAGCAAGAAGAAGGAAAGGATCCAGAGGGACAACCTACCACTAACACCCCAGAAAGTGAGGAATGGAACAGCAGCCAGCCTGGTATGATGGCCTGTGTATATATATTCATGAGCCATGTGTATACGCCTTTGGAGGTGTGAGGCTGGGAGTGCAGGTTACCATTGTGATGGTGTATTGTACATATATAGATGCCCATAAGTTAGCATGTATGTGTGCATGTGTGACAGAGAGAGTGTGTTTTTGGTTTGTGCCATGGTATATGTATCTTCTTGAGGCTAATATCATGTGTTTGTTTATCCTCTGTTATCTAGCGACTTAGCAGCAACTTAGCAGCCAGGTATGAGTAGGCCTCATAATATCCAAAGACTTGAGCAGATGTTAATGGCACCACATGGTATTGCTTCCCTGTGGTGGTGTGGGCAAGTCCGTACTGGTCACTGGTCTGACCTTGCTGTTTGGGCCTCCATTCTAATCCTTTGGTTCTAAGAAAAATGGAACAAAGATCATTAATAGCCAGCTGTGGCCCTCAGACCTTCTGCGTTACCATCTCCACTTTCCATGACAGCAGCCAATTGGAGCCAAGTAGAGTTTATCACACAATCACCCAGAAACTGTGTAGCAATGTCTGTCTGCCTTCCTCAAAACTGAATCTCTTCTACTAGTCATTATATCCCTGGTCCTTAGCCCAGAGGCTGGTGTGGAGTATACTTTCAATAAATGTTTGTTCAGTGGATGAATAAATGAGTTGTATGTTGGTGTTTCCTCTTGGACCATGGCTTAGTTGCATGAGTCACTGTCTTTCCTGTTCCTTAGAGAGCCAGAGAGTGAGGTCAGTTTTAGGACATCTTTCTCCCTTGATGAACCCATTGCCAGTCAGAGGAGCCCGATCTGTGTCCAGGGCTTCAAACTCCATAGTATTCTATATTCTGCCTATCTTAGCCAAACCATGTTTTCATGGCTCTCTCTCTCACACAAGCTGTCACATCAGAAGCTAAAGTCTTAGCTCTCATTAGTTTTTGTCCTCTTTTAATTAATTAATTGGCTGTACCAGGTCTTCGTTGTGGCACGAAAGATCTTTGATCTTCATTGTGGCATGTGGGCTCTTTAGTTGAGGCATGCGAATTCTTAGTTAAGGCATGTGGGATCTAGTTCCCTCCTCAGGGATCAAACCTGGGCCCCCTGCTTTGGGAGCATGGAGTCTTAGCCACTGGACCAACAGGAAAGTTCTGGTTTATGTCCTCTTAAGTCTTAAATAGAGGCAGGAGTTAATATATCTAACTATATTATATATATCTAACTATAGATATATAGATATATTGGCTCCACTATTCTGTCTTTCTTAAGAAAGTACATTCTTAAACTAGCATTTTTTTCTCCTGGGTCCTGTTGACCAGGTTGAAGTTATCTTTTGATTTGTACATTTTACCATCTCAACTGTGAATATTAATGTGTGGCATTAGTTTCTGGATATTTTCTCCATTCTGCCTTTTTTCAAGGGAAGAAACCTTGTCAGTAGACAGAAGTTTGCTCTTATGGCTAAAATCTTTTTCCACTCATTTTGGGGATCTTTTAGCAGAAGAATCTGGGAGTAGGAGTGGGCACGGCAGGGCTGCTCGTGTGTCCTATGTGTGCAGAGAATCTGTGTCTAACGTATCCATTTTTTTCTACAGTTAATGCTCTATACATGTTTTTGTAAGAAATAGCTTTCTAATAGCTTTACTGAGTTACAATTCACAAAACATGCAAGCTACTCATTTGAGGTATACAATTCAGTGGGTTTTGGTCTATTCATGGAATTGTATAAACATAACCACAATCAATTTTAGAACATTTTCATCACTCCAAAAAGAAACCCTATACCTATTAACTGACATTCCGCCCAAACCACGAATTCCCCTCCAGCCTTAGTCAACCACCAGTCTACTTTCTGTATACATGGATTTGCCTGTTTTAGACATTTCATATAAATGAGATCATATAGCATGTGGTCCTTTGTGACTGGCTTCTTGCACTTAGCACAGTGTTTTCATAGTTTACGCATCTTGTACCATGTATCAGTATTTCATCCATTTTTATTGCTGAATAATATTCCAGTGTAGGAAATATCACACTTTATCACCTGATGGGTATGTGTGTTCTTTTCCACTTTGGGGCTGTTATGAACAATGCTGATATGAGCATTGGTGCACAAATTTTGTCCGGCCATAAGTGTTCATTTCTCTTGGGTATATACATAGCAGTGGAATTGCTGGGTGCTATGGTAACCATATGTTTAGCCTCTTAAGGAACTGCTATGTTTTCCAAAGTGGCCAAACCACCATATATTCCCACCAGTAGCGTATGAAAGTTCCAGTTTATCCACATTCTCACCAAGACTTGTTATAATTTGTCTTTTTATTTTTAAAAAGGATTTATTTAGTTGTCCTGACTTTTAATTGCAGCATATGGGATCTAATTCCCTGTCCAGGGATCGAACCCAGGTACCCTGCATTGGGAGCACAGAGTCTTAGCCACTGGACCACCAGAGCAGTCCCTCTGTCTTTTTTATTATAACCATCCTAGTGGGTATGAGGAGAAGGCAGTGGCACCCCACTCCAGTACTCTTGCCTAGAAAATCCCATGGACATGGACGGAGGAGCCTGGTAGGCTGCAGTCCACGAGGTCTCTAAGAGTCGGACACAACTGAGCAACTTCACTTTGACTTTTCACTTTCATGCATTGGAGAAGGAAATGGCAACCCACTCCAGTATTCTTGTCTGGAGAATCCCAGGGACGGGGGAGCCTGGTGGGCTGCCGTCTGTGGGGTCGCACAGAGTCGGACACGACTGAAGTGACTTAGCAGCAGCAGCAGTGGGTATGAAGTTATAGCTCATTGAGGTGGTTTTTTGGCTGTGCTGGGTCTGTTGGCTTTCTTTGGTTGCTGCGAGCAGGGGCTACTCTTCTTTGCACTGCCTCCGCTTGTCATTGCAGTGGTTTCTTGTTTCAGAGCACAGGCTGTGGGCACTAAGACTTCAGTAATTGCAGCTTTCTAGCTCTAGAGAGTATAGGCTTCAGTAGTTGTGGCCCACGCGCTTAGTTGCTCTAGGATGTGTGGAATCTCCCCAGATCAGGAATCTAACCTGTGTCCCCTGCATTGGCAGGTGGATTCTTAACCACTACGCCACCAGGGAAACCCTCTGTGTGGTCTCTTCTGTTCTTCCTCCTCGCATGTTTTCCTCTCTTTTTGTTCTCTTTTTCCTCTTCTTTCCCAGTGAGCTTAGGTGGCGCTGTGATTCGGTCCTCTGGCTCAGGACTTGGCACACAGCTGTGGCCCTCTGGTTGAGACTTTGTAACCTCTGTTCAGTTCAGTCGCTCAGTCGTGTCCGACTCTTTGCGACCCCATGAATCGCAGGACGCCAGGCCTCCCTGTCCATCACCAACTCCCAGAGTTCACTCAGACTCACGTCCATCGAGTCAGTGATGCCATCCAGCCATCTCATCCTCTGTTGTCCCCTTTTCCTCCTGCCCCCAATCCCACCCAGGATCAGAGTCTTTTCCAGTGAGGTGGCCAAAGTACTGGAGTTTCAGCTTTAGCATCATCCCTTCCAAAGAAATCTCAGGGCTAATCTCCTTCAGAATGGACTGGTTGGATCGCCTTGCAGTCCAAGGGACTCTCAAGAGTCTTCTCCAACACCACAGTTCGAAAGCATCAATTCTTCGGAGCTCAGCCTTCTTCACAGTCCAAGTCTCACATCCATACATGACCACTGGAAAAACCATAGCCTTGACTAGACGGACCTTTGTTGGGAAAGTAATGTCTCTGCTTTTCAATATGCTATCTAGGTTGGTCATAACTAACCTCTGTTAGTGGGCCCATAATCCAGAGTGCCTTTGCTGACAATAACCTAGGGGTGGGGGCCGGGCAGCGCAGGCAGAGTTTGGTGCAGCCTCACCTGAGGCTGAGTCTCGCCTGGGCCCTGTGTGTCTGGCACCCTCATGGCTGAGTCTCGCCTGGGCCCTGTGTGCCTGGCACCCCATGGCTGAGTGGAATCAGAGGGCAGCACGTGATCACAGACAGAAGTTTGTTTTGGAGGTTAAGGTAGAGTTGGGTTGGGGGAACTGAGGAAGGTTTTATTTAAGAAGCAGCCTAGGACTTTCCTGGTGACTCTATTGGTAAAGAATCTGCCTGCAATGCGGGGACGTGGGTTCGATCCCTGGGTCAGGAAGATCCCCTGGAAGAGGAAATGGCAACCCACTCCAGTATTCTTGCCTGGAGAATTCCAGGGACAGAGGAGCCTGGTGGGCTGCAGTCCATGAGGTTGCAACAGTCAGGATAGGACTTAGCCAACCACCACCTGAAGGGTCAGCCTGTCTGTCTCCTCCCCACAGCCTCAGAGGAGAAGAAACCAGGCTGGTCGTGGGAATCCTACCTTGAGGAGCAGAAGGCCATCGCTGCCCCCATCAGCCTCTTCCAGGACGTGAGTTGGATACTTCTGTGTTAGAAAGAGCTTGTCTCCCAGTCCAGGGACTCACCTCCAAACTCAGGCCTTCTGCTGCTTTCTGTGTCTGACATTCCTCAAAGGGCTGGCAGGATGGGAGGGGGACAGACTGATTAGGGACCTAGAGTAGAAAAGGGGTCACTATAAGGGACTTCCTGGGTGGGAAGAAATAGGAGGTGGGACCCAGGCTTACCCATCACTGGGCCTGCAGACTTTTGAATTCTGTTGCCTTTTACTTAATTCTACACACTGACTTGGGTAAGACGGAGCCCTGAAGTCCATTTTTCAAGGGACCTGGAAGCTAGTCTATCCTGCTTTGGATCCCTGCACTAAAGTTCCCCAAATAAGTTACCTCTTTGGTAGTGCTAAGCAGGGTGGGCCCCTATGGTAGTTTCTTCACCCCCAGCCCACTAGGCTAGGATAATGCCAGAGGGGAGCTGGATCCTCTCCCATCTGTGCGTTAACAGTACCAGACAGTCACTCATAACAAGAATGGCTTCAGACCGGGCATGAAGTTGGAAGGCATCGACCCTCAGCACCCGAGCATGTACTTCATCCTCACTGTGACCGAGGTGAGCTGAGGCTGGCACCCCCATTCTGATGACTCCCCTCGGGATGGACTGAAGGAGTCAGCCAAGGGCACGGAGGGCCTGGATTCAGACAGCACCCAACCTAATAGAGGGTTGAGGCAGAATATGCAGAAAACTAAAATGTAGACGAAAAGCAGGAGAAGGGTTGAGATGGTGAGGTTACTGAGGAGCAGCACTCCCAAGGGCAGGGATGGTGGCATGAGTCCAACAAGGCCCTTATCCTCTTAGGAGCTCACAGTTGTGTGGGCATCAGCCAGATAAACAGTGATACCCCTCAGGGGTGATGACAGTTGTATGCAAGGGGGCACCGAAGGGGCAGGAATGGCTTCAGAGGGGAAGACCCTCCATTGCTGAGTCTCGAGAGGTGAGTACGATGTCCCAGGCACAAGAGGCAAAGTGAGAAAAAGGCACTGGGCCATGGAACAACACGTTCAAGGGCTCCATGTTCAAGGAACTGCCATTAGCAGCCTGAGGTCTGAGCAGTGAGAGAGGGAAGCTGAAGGAAGGGTCCTTGAGGGCCCTGAGCTTTGGTCAGTGCCTTTGGGATCTGTCCAGGGCTCAAAGTGGCCAGAGGTTGTCTTAGAATCTCCTGTCTTGTGCCCAGAGCTCAGGGCTCATTAGCACATGAGCTGTGTTCCTGGTAGGATGGGAGGGTGTATGGCAGAGTTCAGGATGCAGGGAAATCTGGGAGTCAGGAGGGGTGAAGGGGGTAACCTTCCAGCAACAGACCCCTGAGACTCCCAGGCTGGACGAGGAGCAGTGAGGGAAGGGAAATGGTGTCTGCTGGCATTGAGTCCCTGTGCTTCCCCCTTACGGGGTCAGGTGTGTGGCTACCGCCTACGTCTGCACTTTGATGGGTATTCTGAGTGCCATGACTTTTGGATCAATGCCAATTCCCCTGACATTCATCCAGCTGGCTGGTTCGAGAAGACGGGGCACAAGCTGCAGCCCCCCAAAGGTAAGGCCTGGCTGGGTTGGTCCCAGTGAGGCAGTGAGCCCCCAGACCCTCCCTATCCCCTTCCCTGTGGTTTCCCCCTTCCCTGTTCCCGTCGTACAACCAGCCTTTCTGCGTCCCATCCTGCTATGGCTCGGCCTCAGAGCTTCTGCTCTGCCCTTGCCCTTTGAGAGAAGTCCACCCAGGCTGCGTCCTGCTTTGGCAGGGGGGTCCCTGGGCAGGTTCCTGAGGGTTGTGGGGTCCTCAGGCCTGCCTGATTCTGCTGCTTCCGTGTGGGGTGCCCTCGCCACAGCCCAGCCTCTGTCTGCACGGCGCTCTGTTCGTCCCCCCCGAGGGGCCTAGGTTACAAGGAGGAGGAGTTCAGCTGGAGCCAGTACCTGCGCAGCACAAGAGCCCAGGCTGCCCCCAAGCACCTGTTTGTGAGCCAGAGCCACGTGAGTGCCCCCAGGACAGTCACTGCAGCCGGCCAGGGTATCTGAGTCAGCAGACAAGAGTTCACTTATGGGTGCTCTCAGCTCAGTTCTGGTCCTCACTGAACGGGAGGGCCTCCCTGAGTAGCTCCAGGGCCAGAGAGGAAAGCAGTTTTGGGTTTCCTCCAGTTTCCCCCCCTCCTCCCTACTGCTGAAATCCTCTCCTCCACACATCCCCTCTGAGCCTGGGCACTGAGGTGTCCTTCTTTCTTGCTTGGGTTTCCCTGCAATTCTTGTTGTCAGGTCCAAACCTTTATTCTGGGAGCGGCTTTTTGCATCCTTTTGACCAACATTGAGGCTCTCCCACGTGGTCCCAACGCTTACCTCTTGTCCTTCTCTCTGTTTGAGGCAACTGGCAACTTTATCCTACAGTTAAAGTGTCTCCTAATCCCAAACCAGAGGCCTGAGGGATCTAGGGAACTCACAATAAGCATGTTATTGTTGTCACTAAGTCATGTCTGACTCTTTGCTACTGCATAGACTGTAGCCCACCAGGCTTCTATGTCCATGGGATTTCCCAGGCAAGAACACTGGGGTGGGTTGCCATTTCTTTCTCCAGAGGACCATCCTGACCCAGAGATCGAGCCCAGGTCTTCTGTGTCTCCTGCACTGGCAGGTGGATTCTTTTACCACTGAGCCACCGGGGAAGCCCGGTAAACATGTTACCATCTGGAAAGTCCTGGGTCCCCGTGGGCCAGGGACTGCCCCATATTGTTCTGGCATGGACAGTACCACCCACCCCAGTCCTGCCCCAGACACCATACTTACAGGTGACTGGTGGGCTTCTACCAGCTCTGTGTGACAGGGGATGCAGATTTTAAGTCAAACTGTTCAAGTCCCAGCTCCACCATTGACTAGCTTTGTGGTCCTGGGCAAGTCACTTAACTTATACAAATGGAGACAGTGATACCCATCTCCCTAGGGTTGTTGTAAAGACTGAGGGAGGTGATGGCTTTTGGAGTTTATGTCTGACACATGGCAGGTGCCTCCCTGCCCCCTCTCCCCACCTCCTGCCTCACGTGTCAGCTCATCTTTCCCCGCCACCCTGTGGTGCACCCAGTTCCCTCAGCTCAAGCTGAGCCAGGCTTGTCTGGGGAGGGGAGGCTTGTGCTCAGCCTGGCAGGCTCTTTGGGTGAGTGAGTGGCCTCCTGTCAGTGAGGCTTCCTCTGAGCATTCCTCGGAGGCCAGAAGTGCCTGAGGGCTCAGGGCTGGGGGGTATGATTCTGCCTTGGAGAGACCCTCTTCCTCAGCCTCTTTCTCCCACCCTCCCCGCCCGTGCCCACCCAGCAGAAACACAGCCCCCAGGGAACCTGTTCCTCTTCCTTAGCCAGTGGGTCCTGGGCCAGCACAAGCCAGCCTGGGCCTGGCCGTGGCAGCCCCTCTTCTTGCCCCCAGAGTCCCCCAGCCCTGGGCTTCCAGGTGGGCATGAAGCTGGAGGCTGTGGACCGCATGAACCCGTCCCTCGTCTGCGTGGCCAGTGTGACCGACGTGGTGGACGGCCGCTTCCTGGTGCACTTTGACGCCTGGGATGACACTTACGACTACTGGTAGTGGGAGGGCCCAGACCGGGCCCAGGGGCGGGGGAAAGGGGCGGGCGAGGGACACGGGCGTGGGGTGTGCCAGGCAGCCCGGCTCAGCCCTGGTATTCACATTGCTCAGGGGACAGTTGACTGCCCTGTGGATCTCAGCTACAGGGGCCCAGCCTTTTTGGCACCAGGGACCAGTTTCGTGGAAAACAATATTTTCAAGGACCGGGGGTGGGGGTGGTTTGGGGATGATTCAAGCACATTACGTTTATTGTGCACTTTATTTCTGTTATTATTACAGCAGCCCCACCTCAGATCACTAGGCGCTAGATCCCGGAGGTTGGGGACCCCTGATCTGCATCATTTAGTAATTATGATGCCAATTAAATGTTTCATCTAAAAGTACCAAGGTTAAAACAAGCAGACCCCTGTGACCCATGACTTTCTCTGAGATAGTAAGGTGGTATTAGAGTTTTTAGTTACTGTTGGAATTTTCTGACTCCCTCACCAGTCACCAGTCTGACTCTCCCTCAGAAGTAACGTGAGGGTGGGCCCTGTCGCCGTGATGTCACAGGACAGCGGGCTCTGGGCCTTGAAGTCTCACCTGAGACAGTGAAGAATTCTTGGGTTTCAGGTGTGATTCCAGCAGTCCCTACATCCACCCGGTGGGCTGGTGCCAGAAGCAAGGAAAGCCCCTCACCCCTCCACAAGGTGACCCTGCAACCTGAGCCACCCCTCTCTCCCCGGTCCCTTACCAGTACCTCATTAGCTGGGTCTCTAAGGGCAGGCCAAGGGCACACGCATAGCCTGGAGCCTTAGCTTCTTTGCCTGAGAGCTGTCTTTGATCTTAGGAGAGTCCTGTTAAACCCTGACTCAGTTGAGGCTGAAGGGAAATTCCTGGTCCAGGGATTAGGACTCTGCCCTTTCACTGCCAAGGACATGGGTTCAATCCCTGGCCAGGGAACTAAGATCTCACAACCAAAAAAAAAAACCAAAACGAAAGTTAGATGAGCCCTCTCAGTAAGGGAACAGGAACCTAGAGTGAGGAAAGCGTATCCTTCCCTGTCAGGGTATTATACTGGCACTAGTGGTAAGGAGCCCCCCTGCCAGTGCAGGAGACGTCAGAGACGCAAGTTTGATCCCTGAGTCAGGAAAATCTGGAGGAAGGCATAGCAACCCACTCTGGTATTCTTGCCTGGAGAATTCCATGGGCAGAGAAGCCTGATGGGCTTCGGTCCATAGTATGCAAAGAGCTGGACACGACTGAAGCGACTTAGCACTCAGAACATACATTAGGGGTTCAGATGGGACTGGGGCTGGAGCGAGGCAACAGAGCCAAGGAGAGGACTGGGAACCAGGGTTCCCAGATAACCAACTAAATGGCTTGCTTCTGCCCGGCACGCCTCCCCTTCAGGAGCCCCCTGCAAGGAGCAGGCTGTGACACGGGGATTTCTGTCCACGGGCTTCTGTCCTTTCCACGCCCCTGGCCCTGCTTGGAGGGGAGGAGGTTCTCGCTACACCTGCCTAGACATTGCCCTCATCCTCTCCTCCAGACTACCCAGACCCTGACAGCTTCTGTTGGGAGAAATATCTGGAAGAAACCAGGGCCTCCGCTGTGCCTGCCTGGGCCTTCAAGGTGGTGAGTTGGCTTTCTCTGCTGCCCCCAGAGCTGAGTTCAGGAAAGTACAGAGCCCTCGGTCAGGCAGGACAGGGCCCCGGCCTCCCACTTTGGCCACGGTTTCCCCAAGCACAGCACCTGGGCATCCCTCTTGGGGCCTCAGTTCTGCTGAGCAGGGCCTTGGCCTGAAGACCACTCTCCCCCTTTAGCGACCCCCACACAGCTTCCTGGTCAACATGAAGCTGGAGGCCGTGGACCGCAGGAACCCAGCCCTAATTCGTGTGGCCAGCGTGGAGGATGTGGAGGATCATCGGATAAAGGTGGCTCTGGGCCCCTTGGGCTGGGGGAGTGGACAGGCCGATGGGGCAGGACTTCCGTAGACGGGGCTGAGGTCAAGGGCATGGCATGAGCCAGACTGCAGGGAAGCTGCATGTTGCAGGGAAGGGAGCTCCAAACTTGAGGCCGAAGATCTTGGGTCTCAGTCAGGTCTCATCTGCGACTTAACCTTTGTGAGTCAGGACAACTCCCATCCCTTCTCTGAGCCTATCAGATGGGCCCACGAATCCTTGTCCTACCCAAGGACTGATGGGAGATGCCAGTAACTTCGGGGCTTCCCTGGTGGCTCAGCAATAAAGAATTCACTTGCAGTGCAGGAGCCACAGGAGACACGGGTTCGATTCCTGGGTCGGGAAGATCCCCTGGAGGAGGGCACAGCAACCCACTCCAGTATTCTTGCCTGAAGAATCCCCATAGACGGAGAAGCCTGATTGGTAGGCTGCAGTTCATGGAGTCCCAAAGAGTTGGACATGACTGAATCAACTTGGCATGCATGCATGCCAGTAACTTCATAGGTGGAACCTTTGGGAAGTGTGGTGGTCGAGATGGATTATTGTGAGGTTGGACCCTTTGTCCTTCCAATTCAGGATCTTGCTTCTGACAGGCCCCAGGGATGGGGAGAGCCTCCTGGAGCCTGGAGGACCTCTCAGCCGAGCTGGGCTCCACGAGGAACACCTGACCTCCCGGGCCTTTCTTTCCTCCCCAGCTCCACTTTGATGGCTGGAGTCACGCCTATGACTTCTGGATTGATGCTGACCACCCTGACATCCACCCAGCGGGCTGGTGCTCCAAGACGGGACATCCCCTGCAGCCTCCTCTCCGTGTGTACCCCTGGGGCACTCTGACCCTTTCCTCCTGATGTCTGACCCTGCCCCCGAGCTCTGGTACCACCCCGCTTCTATAGTATGCCCACAGTAAACTCTGGGGTCCCTCATCCTCCCCACCCTGGGGAGGGTCTCTGCCACACTGAGCAGTGCTTCTGGCCTCCCCATTTGCTGGGTGAGGGACCTGGAGGTGTGAAGGGCGAAGCTCACTTGGGAGCAGATGCTTCAGAGGTAGTTGTGCCCTAAGAAGTCCTCTCAGGGTCCAGCAGAGCCACGTAGAGCATGCATGGTGCTTGCTAAGGCACCACGGCTCCCTGCATCAGATCCTGCTCCCCACTGCCGGCAGGGCTTGGAGGTCGCCTGCATCTGTTTCATACTGGGCATGGATCCTTGTCAGCTGTTCTCCAAGCATAGTCAGAGACTAAAAAAATAGTTGCCAAAGTCTTGGGGTTGAAACTGAGAAACAAGAATAACATGAATCTGCCTGATGTAGCTTCTGGGTGCAGCTGTGTCCACACCAGCCCCGAGCTGATCGAGGATGCTCCTCTTTCCAGAGACAGAGAGTATGGCCTGCAGGTTTCCACAGTGTATATGAGAGCCAAGCCTCCATTCCCAGGGACTGATGTCTGTTAGCAGGAAGTGGCATCCCAGCCAGGCTCAGGGCCCCTGTACCTGGGAACTGGTTTCTACTGCTGACCTTCCCTACCTTCCATGTCCCTTCCCCCAGGCCCACCTCCACCCCCCAGACCCCATGCTGACGCTTTTCTCCCCTCCAGAACCCAGAGAGCCCAGTGCTGCCTCCCCCACGGGCTGCCCCCCTCTCAGCTATCGGAGCCTGCCACACACCAGGACCTCCAAGTACAGCTTTCACCACCGGTAAGTGAAGGCCTCCTGCTCAGGGACCCTCAGGCACTGTTCAGAGGGGGTCTGTCTTGTATCCACCATGGGTGGCCAACTGGGGTCCACCTGTCTGCTCTCCCAGTGGGGCCAGGCTTGGGAAGAGCCAAGTGGGACCAAGCAGCTCCATCTCAAACCTTCTTCTTCTCCAGGAAGTGCCCCACTCCTGGTTGTGATGGCTCTGGCCACGTCACCGGCAAGTTCACAGCTCACCACTGCCTCTCGGGTTGCCCCCTGGCCGAGAGGAACCAGAGCCGGCTGAAGGCAGAGCTGTCGGACACGGAGGCCTCGGCCCGTAAGAGGAACCTCTCGGGCTTCTCCCTAAGGAAGAAGCCTCGCCATCACGGCCGGTGCGGAGGGCAAGGGTGCGGGGCCTCAAGTCCTCCGAGGCCAGACCAGGCGCTGAGTCCCTGCCATGGGCCCGGCTCCTCTCTCTCCAGGATCGGGCGCCCTCCAAAGTACCGGAAGATCCCACAGGAAGATTTTCCGAGTGAGTCCTGGTTTATTTGTTCCCTGTGTCCTCCACCGTGTTCACCGTGGCAGCTTAGCTATTGGTGGGAGGAGTCACCTGGGGTGCACAGAGTGGGAGAGGCTGGGAGGCAGGTGTTGCGATACTTGGAGATAGAGAGCAGTGCCAAGACACAGCATGGGGCCTTGAACGGCCTATATGCTAGCCCCTTTCTACCTCAGGCCTTGCTGTGAGTCTGCCAGCAAGATGCAGAGCCTCTCTGGGCTCCTGGTCACCCCGTGAGGCGGGATGATGCCCCCAGCTCTGCTTTTCTCAGTCTTGGCTTCCCGGGAGGGAAGTCATGGCCATTACTTTCTAGCTATGTGACCTTGAGCAAGTCACAGCTCTGAGCTTCAGTTTTCTCATTTGAAAACATGAATAATACCTACCTTTCAGGTGTCAGTTACCTGAAATAATAGTGCCTACTACACTATCAAGCACCTGCTGTAGGCCAAGCACCGTTTCAGGTGGTTTATCTTTACCATCTTACTGACGCTCACAAGTGGTCTGCAACATAGATGTCGTACACCTGGTCAGCTTCCATTGTAAGGCCGTGTTCTGACTGCCAGAGGGTGGCCTGCTGTGTTCATTCCAGAATTATCCTGAGAACTTGGGAAGTCTTTCCATGGACAAGGCTGTGTTCCGGATTAGACTGGGAAGGACTCACCTGAGTCCTGAGACACTTCAGGGACAGGGCGGGGGACAGCGCCCAGGCCTTTGACCTCTGGGCAGGGCTCCCCTGTTCCATCAGCTGGCTGGCTCTCACAGAGGGGACACTGGTCCCTCTGGATTTTGTTCCGGAGACTTCTCATGCGTCCATGGGTAGGCCTCCTCAGTGTGGGTCTGCTGGAAAACAGCTCCCTAGGGAAAGCTGCCTGCCTGGAGAGCTCAGGACTTGGCTGTGCTCACGGTGCTCATGGGGCCCTCCAGGACCCGTGAGTGTCAGCTCTTGGAAAGAACGAGGAAACCACCATGATTTCCTTACACAACCGCTTCATCTCCTTTTTATTTCTTTTTAAAATTTATTTGGCTGGACCGGGTCTTAGTGGCAGCATGTGAACTCTCAGCTGTGGCCTGTGGGATCTAGTTCCCTGAGCAGGAATCGAACTCAGGCCTCCTGCACTGAGAGCTCAGAGTCTTAACCCCTGGACCACCAGAGAAGTCCCCTCAACCGGTTCGTTTTCAAGTTGGGAAACTGAGGCCCATGTTAAGTGAGGTGCCCAGCATTAAAACCACAAGCAGTAAGGAACTGATTCCAAGTCCAATTTGTGGTTTCTATTATACTGCATCCCCCCTCTTCCCTGCCCTCACCTTCCCATGGTGCCTATTCAGCACATAGTTGCTAACTTCTAATAGTAATGCTCTGGACTGAATGTTTGTAACCCCCAAAACGCGTATGTTGACACTTAATCCTCAATGTCAGGATGTTTGGAGTGGGGCCTTTGGGAGGTGATTAGGTCATGAGGATGGACCCCTCATGAATGGGATTAGTGCCCTCCTAAGAGACCCCTTACCCCTTCTGCCATGGGAGGATGCAGTGAGGAGATGGCAGCCGGGGGGTCAGGAGGTGGGCCTTCACTACATACCCAGTCTGCTGGTGCCTTGATCTGAGACTTTCAGCTTCTAGAACTATGAGAAACACATTTCTGTTGTTTTTAAGCAAAAGAAAAAAAAAAAAGAGGAGCTATAATAGATGTTTAGCAGTTAGATAAGATACCACCCTGGTGGCTCAAATGGTGAAGAATATGCCTGCAATGTTTGTAACCCCCAAAACCTGGAGACCCAGGTTCAATTCCTGGAAAAAGGAATGGCAACCCACTCCAGTATTCTTGCCTGGAAAATCCCATGGACTAGAGGTCTGGCGGGCTATAGTCCATAAGGTCTCAGAAAGTCAGATAAGACTGAGCAACTAACACACACACACACACACACACTGTTTTGCAGTTAGATAAGATACTATGGGCTGCCTACAAATGCTTCTGTCCTGTGGTCTGGGGAAGAAAGATAAGGAGCTCAGCCCCCAGACTCCTCGCCAGGATGCATGGAGCACCAGATAGCGGACTTCGAAGAGGGACACTGTGGGGACAGGAGGCCAAGTGCTGATGGCAGCAGCTGTCATGGGAGATCCAGGCTGTACCCTAAATGGGTCCTCTGCAGGGGCTGATTGGGCTGTGCAGCGGTTGCAAGCTCTGGGGTTGTCCTGAAGGCTGGGGCTCTTCAGAGTGTGGATGGGAGCCTGGGTTTGGGCCAGTGAACAGAGAGACAGCAGGTGGGCAGTTAGAGAACAATCAGTGAGGCTGGAACCAGGATCCCAGAGGCTCTGAGGATGACTTTGAGGTCCAAGGAGTCAGGGCAAAAGACTGAAGTGAAGGGGAGGGATGGAAGGAGACAGTGATGAGCCAGGTGAGCCTTGGAGAAGAGGGCAGCGGGGGGGCCACATGCTTGAGAGTCTGGAATTAGCACCAAGTGAATAGGATAGAGCCGGCTATCTTGGATTCTGGGCAGAGGCAGGGCAAGCCCCTTGGGACAGTGGCCGCATGGCCCAAAGCCAGCCAAGGCAGATTAGGTAGGCAGAAGGCAGGTTTGCCAGAGTCCCCAGAAGTAGATGAAGTACACAGCTGCCAAGCCCAGCCAAGGAGGAAGCCAGGTAGAGAAGGGTCGCTCACCAAAAGGTAGAGCCACTTGGAGGCTGGAGGTTGGGAGCCAGGGGTTCCAGGAGCAGACGAAGCAGAGGGACAGGCAGTGTGGGTGGGCGAATGGATCAGGGATCACCCTGGAGGTGCCAGAGTAGGCGGGGGGCTGGAATGTAGAGAATGAACCAGACCCAGCTGGGGACGTGGTGGGAGGAGAGGAACTGAAGGCAGTGGCCTCGGCTGGGGGGTTCGCTTCAGACAGCGTAGGCTGGTTCTCCCCCCCACCACCACCACCCTGCCACGGCGTGTGGGGAACTTAGTGCCCTGACCAGGGGTCCACCCTATGCCTCCTCTTGTGGAAGTGTGGCGTCTTAGCCACTGGACAGCCAGGGAAGTCCCCTGGGAAGGCTGACTCTGCTTCTCAAACAGAATCCCTGAGGCTGTGACAGTCAGGGCCCAGGAGGACTTCGCAAACGGAGGGCAAACAGGATGGGCATTTGATGTCCAGGCTGAGGGTATAGCAACCCACCCCAGGATACTCCCCCAGAGAATCCCATGGACAGAGGAGCCTGGCGGGCTCCAGGCCATAGGGTCACAAAGAGTCGGACACGACTGAAGCGACTGGGCACACAGCATGCTGAGATGGCTTGGCTATCAGGGGCTGTGTGGATGCAGAGTCTCCAGAGAGCGCTGTTTCTAGGATGCTGCTGCAGCTCCAGGAGAAAAGAGCGTCCGTGCAGGGCCCAGGTGCTACGGCCTCGGGGGAGGGGGGATCTCCCTACACGGTCTGTAACATGAGGGACAAGCTCTGGGTGAGGAGTTGGGGGTCTGGCTCACCCCCTGGGCTCTGCAGGGCTGTCTGAGAGGGGTCACGGTCTGGCACCCCCTGTCAGCCAGTCTCCCATGTGGCCTGGGGACGAGCGGGCTTTGGAGGAGGACAGGTTCGTCCTCGGCCCTGGCCGCCAGCCTCCGCCTCTGCCTTGCAGCGCTGACCGCCGACGTCACGCACCAGTCCCTCTTCATGTCAGCCCTGTCAGCCCACCCCGACCGGTCGCTGTCCGTGTGCTGGGAGCAGCACTGCAAGCTCCTGCCCGGCGTGGCAGGCATCTCGGCCTCAACAGTCGCCAAGTGGACCATCGATGAGGTGAGGGGCAGGGACCTGTCCCCTTCCTCTGCCCCTCCTTTGCCCTCACCACTCCCTGGCGGGAGGGATCAGGAAAGGGCCCCATCAGGTGGAGCCCCATACCACTCCTGACTCATCATCCCTCCATCTACAGCCTCTCCCAGCTGCCCACTGGGGCTGCCTGAGCACCATGTGATAGGCCCGTCCTGCGGGTTGGAGAGGGGGGGCGTGCCTCTAATCCAGCAGGAGAAACCGGCTCAGCCCAGGGCCTTGGGAGCAAGGGGCCTCACCTTGGACCCCCAGCGGCACAGAGAGTCAGGATCCTCTGGGGCTGCTAAGAAAAATTACATGTCAGAGCCCAGGAGGCACCAACGCCAGGCAGGGCCACCTCCTCTCCTGAGCCCTGTGCCCTTGGCAACACGTCTCCTTTGGTTTCCAAGGTCTTCGGCTTCGTTCAGACCCTGACAGGTTGTGAGGACCAAGCGCGGCTCTTCAAGGATGAGGTGGGTGCTCGGTGCAGGGTGGGGACCAAGCAGCGTCATTGTCCTTGAGATGGCAGGGCGTGGGCACTCTCCCCAGCACTGCCCCCAGCTGGGGAGGGCCTCTCTTGTCCCACCTGAGGTCAGAGGGGACCAGTCACAGTGACCCACGTCTTTGGGGAAAATCTGCTACGGATGACCACGGCCTGGCTTGGGAACCCAGCCCTCTGTGTTCAGACTGTCAGCAGGAAGGGAAACCATCCCGGAAACACGATTCCATTCACTCCTTTGCTCTCTGTCCAAACTTAGCTTCCCTAGTGGCAGCCTATTAAAATGTATTTTGACTGACATGACTATAGCTATTTACTGCAAGGATGCTAACACACACTTAAAATTAAGACCCAAAAGCTCACCAAAGATGAGAAGCGGTGAGTTGTAGGCGAAAGGCCACTAGCTTCGTGGGCAGGTGGGTGTGAATCCTGGTTCTGCAGGTTAGAGGTCTTTTGAGTCTGCATCTCCTCATCTGTAAACTAGAGAGAAAATGGGTGTGATTACCTTGCAGGGCCATGTGAGCACTGGAATTGATGAGTGGGTCCTGGTACCAGAATGTCTAGTGTGACTATGTCGCTAGTGTCTCTATAGCCACAGGCCCGATATAGGAAGGGCTCAGTCAGTGGTGGTTGTGGCTTTCACTGTGTAGTTGTCCTTCAATAAAGAGCTTTATCATGACTCCTAATTTGTAGAGTTTGAAATCGGAAGAGACCTTTTGAGTTTATTTAGGAATTCCTTCCAAAGACTACACGTACCCCCTTCACCTAAGAGAGTGTAGTCTCAGCTCCCCAAAGATGCCACCTCCAGGTGAGGTGCCCGAGAGAAAGAAGTCTCCTCTTTCCCAGGAAGCATCTCTTTATCCAGGCCCAGCACGGCCAGTTTCTTCATCGACCCTTGGACAGTGGCCCTCCCAAGTGCCTCTCCATCTGGGTGCTCGCCTTCTTGGTTCATGATCTTCTTATTGGACTGTGTGTGTTCCGAGCTGTGCCCCATGTTTTAGCTGCCCTCTGATCAACACAGAACACACTGGGCTACTGATCCTCTGGGTGTTCATTCCTTTTGTTTTTAAAAAGACTGTATGTTTTTAGAGCAGCTTTAGGTTCACAGCAAAATTGAGAGGAAGGTGCAGAGAGTTCCCATGTACCCCCTGCCCCATTATCAGCATTCCCCATGAGAGTGGTCCCCAAGAGAGTGGTTACACCTGATGAGCCGGCACCTCGGTTTTTTTAATGGAGGCAAAATATGCGTGGAGTGAGATGTACGCACACATATTTAATTATGCTTCTCAAAAGTATAATTCTACAGGTTTTGTGAAATGTATATACCCTGAACCCAATATGTCAGTCAAGATGTGAAACATCCATCATACCAGAAAGTTCTTTCTTGACCCCTGTTGTCAGCTCTCATAGACAACCGCTGTTCTGATTTCTAGCTCCACAGATGAGTCTTATCTGTTCTTGAACTTCATGTTAATGGAGTCATGCAGCACATACTCTTCTGCGTTTGTCTCTTTCCAGCGTAATGCTTTGGAGGTTCATCTGCACTGTGTGTTGCTAGTAGTCAGCTCCTTTTTATCCTGAGCAGTGCTCTGTTTTATGAACATCCCACAGTTCTCCTGTTAGTGGGCATTTGGGTAGTTTTCTTCTTCTCCAGATTTGAACCCTATATTTTTGTTGGCGAAAGTTCGCGCGAGCTTTATTATAGCCGCGTCATACCAGCTTGGAGTTCATGAAAGTCCCCAAGTTTCCCCTTCTGTCAGTTGTCTGCTATAGCCTAACCAAATCTTCCAGTGTGTTACTTGTACTGCTGGAGGGTTTTCTTTTTTGTATTAGCCTTAATGTAAAACTTTACATGTATCCCTGTTAAATGATCTCTTACTGGTTTCATAGTCTCATTATTCTGTCATGTCTAATATTAACAAGGCTTCCTGTCCTTGCACAGCCTGTGCTAAGCCTTCTGTCTTCCCCCAAGTCTTCTGTGCACGTGCTTAATGAGGCAGAGCGGAAGATGTGGCACCCACTAGAGGTCTTCCTTTGGGTGACGACAGGTTGTAAATCAATGCTCTTTGAGTTCAGGGGCTTAGCCAGGCACAGAATCACCCCGGGCCTTGGGCTTTCTCCCCTTTTTAGGAGGAGTGGTCTCTCCCTTGAGCATCTGCTGGGTATTTCAGTTCAGCATGATCTGTGATGCAAAAAAGCAATGCCAAAGGGGGACAGTGTGCTGGTAGCCCACCGGCATCCAGGAGAGTCCACTCAGGGTAGACGGGGACCTCTGCAAAGTCTGAGGGCTGCCTTCCCCAGGTCTGGTCTACATGATCTGTCATCCCCAAGGAGGACGCTGCTCCAAGGCTTTCTCTGGCTGAACTGATGCTTTGTGGGACATGAGGGAGGATTCATTCCAGTCGGGACAGACCAGTCATTAGAGGAATGCTTCATGAGTGAGAAATTGGATCTGCTCCAATTTCGGATCAGTGGTCTGATGGGTTGCCTGTCCAGTCTGGTGATCAGCACCAGTGGTCCTAGGGAAAGTCTGCCCAGTCCTCTCTTTGTCCCCTTCATGGTAGCTATTGCATATTTGTTCACCAAATAATTACTGATATCTGTTATGTGCCTGGCCCGGCATAAAATGATTGAGGGCTGATTCCTTAGTCTTTCTGCCTTAGTTTCCTCTTCTTAGGGGGTAATAAGGGGGTAATACTGGTACTGCTTCCGAGAAGTGTTGTGAGGATTATTGAATCAGTTAATGCACCAGAAGTGTTTAAGAAGAGTGCTGGGCTCATAAGGAACACCATAGTCATGTTGTATTTGCCGTGATGCTTAGGGAGGAACCATAGGAGGGATGGTGCCTCTTCGATAGAGGGGTCCTAGCCTCAGAGGAGGGAGTTCTTCAAGCCAGTGGTGGGACCAGGAGCCCTGTGGCCCTCCTGCCCAGAGGCTGCCCAGCCCAGCCCAGCCCACCTGCCAAGAGGCAAAGCCCTTGTGCTCACCATCCCCACTTCTTGCCCCACCTCCCTCCCTCCCGCTCTGGCTCTCTTCAAGTCCTCCCCTCCTCCTTAACAGACTTCTCCCTTCCCTGTCTCTACCTGTAACCCCATCCTGGAGAATTAACAATTACCAACCACTTTCGTATTTGCTTTGCCTGTTTTTAGGTGAAGTAGTTTAAGTAAATAGTGGACATCATGACCTTTCAGCCCTGAGCCCTTCAGCACGCATCTCTTAAAAACTAAAGTCTTTCTCTGCATAACCGCCACCTTGTCATCCCACTGAACGAATGTGCAATAGCTGCTTTATATCACTTGTATTCTGCTGAATTCAGATTTCCCTGCTCGTGACTGGAATATCTTTTGCAGTTGGTGTTTTTGAGCCAGGACCCAAGCAAGGGTCACACAGCTGATCTGGATCATCACGTCTCTTAAGTATCTTCTGTTCTAGAGTAGTTGCCCTCTGTTTGTTTCTTTTTTCACCACCCTGTAAACAGTCTTGGTGAATGTGAACTTCTAGGCTTGTCTCATTGCTTCCTCGAGGTGTCATTTAACTAATTCCACTCTCCCCTGTGTTTATTATAAACTGGACATCGGGTGCAGAGGCTTGGTTAGGTTCAAGTTAAATCTCTCTCTCTTTTCCTCTCTTCCTTCCCCACCCTGCCCTTCCTTCTCAAAAAGAGCTCACAGGTAACAAGGTAGAGCTTAGCCCACATCACATGGGATTGCCAGCCGTGTCTGCTGGTTTACTATTCACAGCACTGAAATAGACTTGTGGGTTTATATGAAGACAGCAACAACGGGTTCTTAGAAGCCCCTGTCAGTGAGGACACAGAGTGTTTTCCAAATACACTCTGAAATCCAGACCAGCCAGCCGGAAGAGAGAGAGAGACTGTGTGTGTGTGGACACGGGGAGGCCAGTGGATGTCTTTCTTTCCTTCTCTGTCCCCATCGCTGTCTTCCTTTTTTCCTCCCTCCCTTCCTTGTCCTTTCTCCTTTTTCCTTCCTCTCCCGCCTTCCGCCGCCCCTCCCCACGCCTGTCCTTCACGCCCATCTTCTTTCTCCCTCCCACCCCCCACGCATACCCCCCTCCCTCCTCCTTCCCCTCTCCGCTTTCCACCTCCCTCCCGCGACCCCTCAGATGATTGACGGCGAGGCCTTCCTTTTGCTGACACAGGCGGACATTGTGAAGATCATGAGCGTCAAGCTGGGCCCAGCCTTGAAGATCTACAATGCCATTCTCATGTTCAAAACCGCTGACGACACCTTAAAGTGACTGGCGCAGGGCTGGGCCTCCCCCTGCAGCTGATGCTTCCTTCCCAACTTGAGTTCCTACCATCCCACCTGTGGCCCCCCCTACCCACCCTCTGGCCCTTAACCGAGGTGGTCCTTCTCTCTGGGGCCACTTCCTGCAAGGTACAGGGGAGCAGAAGAGCCCTGGGGAGGATGGAGTCCTGGAGCTCATCCACCACCAGGCACACCAGTGAGGGTGTGAGCCGGCCGCTGGAGCGTCACTGGTGGCGAAAGTTGAAGGTGCCCCACCCGTGACGGCCCCACCTCTCCAGTGACCTGTTTCATCACCGAAGGGTCTTTCTCTCAGCAGTGAAAAAAGAGTCTGGTAGAACGGGAGTCCTTCAGCCTGACCCTCCCCACCCCGCCGTCTCCTTTCCTCCCTCCAGGAAGCCACCCTGCCGCAAACACATTGATTCAAAGCAGCACCTTTGTTTCTGTCTGCTGGTTTTGTTGCCCTCATACTGCTGTCTGGTTTTCCCAGACATTCCCAGAGGTGTGTCTTCATAGCATCACTGAGGGCTGTGGGTGCCTTTCTGTCTCTTGCCCAGCAGTGGGGATTCTGAGCCAGGATACCTTCTTCGGCGTGCCCAGTTCTGGACCACTCGGTATTTGAGTGTCCCCCATGCCCTGTCTGGTTTCCAGCAGAGTCGGTGGTTAGAACCTGTTTGGCTTCTGCAGCAGAGGCTGAGGTTCCCCAGATGTTCCCACACACCCGCTGTGTCAACTGTGGAGAGGAAGCAGGCTGGCCGGCTAGGTAGCCGAGGCCAACCCCTTGGGTACATCAGATAATCCTGGGCCATGGGCCTGCAGAGTGGTCAGCAGACATGGAAGCTCTCAAAGCAGAGCAGAGCATCCTTCCCTGCCGCCGTGGGCCTCAGCCAGTGTATTGCCCAGGAGGTAAGGGCCCCATGCCTGCCAGGCCTTTTGCTGTGGGAATGCCTGCCTGGTAGGTACTCTGCCTGGCATGCACCTCCCCCCCATGGTGTCACATTCAACCTGTCTCTTAGATGTCTTGGTTTTGGGAAGTCTTACAAAGTCTCATAAAAGATGGGAGTTGGGAAGAAGGTGAATTCCTCTAGCTTTGAATTCTCCATGTCCCTTAAGCTTCTCTTACCACCCTCCATCTTGCATTGCCAGCCAGGTACCTGCCATGGCTCTGGGATTTTGACCTTTCTGTCCAAGTGTGGCCTCCACTGAGTCCCTGCCAAACCTGCCTCCCAGCCTACAGGGGCAGGGGGCAAAGGCCCTGGAGGACCCGGCCACACTCATGGAGATGAGGTGCCACTGCCAGGCTCTTGTGGAGCCAGGGGCCTCCCCTGGACCCCTCATCTCTGCCACGTGATGCACATGTGCAGGTGTGTGTCGGGCACTCTCAGATGTGCTTGTCAGGGTGCAGACGTGAGGCTTGGTGTGGGAAAATGTCAAGGGCTATTATTGTGAAAATATGAAGCTTTATCTTTGGAAAACCCAAAGCTCTGTTGATTTCCTGCCCCGGTCCAAGAGAGGACCCTCTCTCACGGAAGCCTGGGTAGCTGGACCAGGGCAGCCGTTCAGCCCCCTGCTGCACTGCCGCAGGGGTGCGGACGGACCTCAGAGAAACCACCTTCCCGGGAAGGCTTGGCCTGGCCCTGCCCTGGGCAGGGGGCTGGGTTTACCAAGGTTGCATGGGCGTCCCCTTGCCCAGGAGTAAGGAGGAGCCCGTCTGAGCCTGTCTGTCCCAGTTGCTTGGGTGGCACTGAAACCACCAGCTGCATGGCCTTGCCTGCTTCTGTGAGATCGCAGAGAGAGCTCGCTGACTTTGGCACAAGAAGACAGCAAGTACACACAGCCGTGCTGTGGGGTCTCTCCACTTCTAAGTAGGAGCGCAGCTGGGACAGCTGAGCCACATGGGTCTGCCCTCCGCTGTCCTGACCCTTGTCTACGGGAAAGATAAGATGGACCAGAGGCCTTGGAGAAAAGGGCCCCCAGGCCCCCAACTTTGAGCCTCAGCACTGTCTTACACCAACATCAAACTCCGGAGAGAAACCAAATCATAAAAAAAAAGGAGTGGGGATAATAAATCTGCCTTCTGTCCACCCAGGTTCTTCATCCGCTCCCTTCCCCAAATGAAATCATTACACCATGACCTGGGCACACAGTGAGGGGTGAAGGGAAGGAGTTGGCACCCCTGTCCTGTGCCCTCCGACCTGCTCTCCAGCGGAAAAAACCACCATACTTTGGCCCTGGCAGCCTCTCCCAGCCCTTGCCCTGGCTTAGGACAGCCAGACGCTTTCTGTTTAATTTCTGAAGCAGAGAGAATGATCCTAGAGTTGGAAAATGAAGCCTGTTTGCACTTTCATTCACACGCACTTTGGTGGAGTTATGTTTTTTGTACTTGCCTCGTGAGAGTGTGCCTGTGTGTGTATGTGTGTGTGTGTGTGTTTGTGCATGCACGCACACATGCGTGTTCTTTAAGAGAATCTTCTGGTTAAAGATACAGTCACTCTTGAGAGAGAAAAATTTACAAATAAAATGTGGTGTATTTTGGCAGTGTATTGAAACAACATAAATAAACTTGAAGAACAGGATGGTTTGCTGTCAGAGTCTGTTTCTGTTTTCATGGTCAGAGATCCAGAAAGCACAAAATGAATTACTGTTCCATTAATGGAGAGAATAAAGCATTCTTTATTGTAATATAATAAAGCTGTTAGAGGTCCTAAAGCATCTGATTTTTATTCTATTTTAAAGAAACAAAGGATAAAGATAGATGGCTGTATTAGTCAACATAATGTGAAAATGGGAACCCCCTGAGAATAGTGTGAAAATGACCTGATCCTTGACAGTTTATAAATGGTCAAGAGTGGAAAATTCAATAAAGCCTCCAGGTTTTCTGGGTATTTTTTTTGTTTTTTTGCTTTTTGTTTTGCTTTTGTTGCTGCGCTGGGTCTTCGTTGCTGTGCTTGGGCTTTCTCTGGTTGCAGCGAGCAGGGGCTACTCGCTAGCTGTGGCGCATGGGGTTCTCGTTGCAGTCGCTCCTCCTGTTGCAGACCACGGGCCCTGGAGCGCACGGGCTTCTGTAGTTGTGGCTCAAAATTTAGTCGCTCCGCAGCTTGTGGAATCCTCCCAGACCAGTGATTGGTGTGTGTACCCTGCACTGGGGGCAGATTCTCATCCACTGTACCACCAGAGAAGTCCCTCCAGTTTTTTTAAATGACCTCAAATTGAGGGATGGGGAAATGTCAAGATGAACAGTTAGAATTTGTTAAAGTTCCCAGAAGTGGTGTGAGCAGACGCAGAAGTGGCAGAAATAGTCCATCACATCACGCCAACAACATCCTTAATTCCTTGTTTCCGCTACTCTTCCAGACTGCTTGGCTAGAAGAGTGCCAGCCATGGAGCTGCCTAAGAGCCCATCTTTCCCACACTTTAGCCAGGAATTTATCTTACTGAGCAGGTTGGAACTATGGTGGGCTGATGTTCTTTGGCTTCAACCCTGAGGGCTGCCCAGGAAGCAACTGGAATTTGGGGCAGGGGTGGATTAACTTTGACTTCCCTTTACCTTGCTCCTCAAACCTCCTACCCCATTACCTTTCACTTTGCCTCAGTAAATGTCCTCACCATCTATGTCACAGAGAAAACGGAGGTCATCAGAAGGAATACCCCACCTTCCTGCCACCTTATATGACAGTCCCCTCTTACCTGCATCCATCCTTCCTCCTTTCCTAACTATCACAGTGGAAGAACTGATCCTTCCCTTTGTCTGAAGTTAACCATCTACCAGCCATGACTGCTATAAAAGGAAAAGAAGTGGTATTGAAAGACAAATAAGGACTTTCAGAAATTTCAGATGTGATTGCAGAGAGAATTCAGCACAAGGATTGAAAGATTAAGTTGATATTGTCCCAAAAGTAGAATAAAAAAAGAGATGAAAATGGGGAAGAGTAAGAAAGGAGGAGAAGGGGATGACAGAGAATGAGATGGTTGAATGGCATTACCGATTCGATAGACATGAGTTTGAGCAAGCTCTGGGAGTTGGTGATGGACAGGGAAGCCTGGCGTGCTGCAGTCCATGGGGTCACAGAGAGACAGAGACTGAACTGAACTGAACTGAAGATAATTAGAGGACTAACTAGAAATCCAATATACGACTAATAGAAATGCCATTAAGAGAGAACAGATAAATTATTATAATAAAAAGGAATTTTAAAAAGGAAATTTCACAGAGAGACAAATGGAAAGATCCCACTACATGCCCAGACCAATGGATGTAAAAGGAATGACACCAAGCTATATTATTGTGAGATGTCAGAATAATGAGAACAAAGAGGAGAGCTGAAAGCTCCCAGAGGAATGAAACAGGTCACATCCAAAGGAACACGAAGTACAATAGCACTGACCTTCTCAGTAGCTATGCTGGAAGCAAGAGGAAAGAGAGGAATGTCTTCACACCTTCAAAGAAAAATTCTGTGCCCAGTCAAGCTGTCAATCAAATATGAAAGCAGAACATTTTCAAACATTCAAGTCTTCAAACTTTTACCTCCCATGCACCTTTCCTCAGAAAGCCACTGGAGAATGTGTTCCATCAGCATGAAAAGAGTAAATCAAAAAAGAAAAATCCCAGGAATTCGAAGATACGTCTTTTCAACATAAGAAAATCAATCTATATAATATTCCACATTACTGGAATGAATGGGAAAGATATGATCACCTCAATTGATATATTAACAGAAAAGGCATTTGACAAAAATCCAACACCTTTTCACAATAAAAACTGTCAGAAAACTAGAAATAGGAGGAAACTTCCTCAACATGACAAATAAAGGGCAAGACAATACTCATGGGTAGGAAGACTTAACATTGTTAAAACATCAGTACTTGCCTGCAGTGATCTATAGAGTCAGTGTAAACTCTATCAAAATTCCAGTGGACGTTTTTGCAGGAATATGTAAGCTGATTCTCATATTTGTGTGAAATTGCAAGTGGCAAAATCTTAAAGAACAAAGTAGGAGGACTCAGACTTTCTGGTTTCAAAACTTCCTACAAAGGTAATGTAATCAAAATGGATGATACTGGCACAGGGGCAGGCCTAAAGAACAACTAAATAGAACTGAGAGTCCAGAAATAAATCCATACGTTCATGGCCAATTGACTTTTTTTTCATCTTTAGCAGTACAGCTCGGCATGTGGGATCCTATTTCCCCTATACCAGCAATTGGTGGAACTGGTGCCTGCTGTATTGGAAGTATGGCACCTTAACCACTGAACCTCCAGGGACATCCCAGCAGCCAAATGATTTTCTTAAATTTTTGTTTAAAGCCAATTGATTTTTGATGAATGTCAAGCCCATTCAATGGGGAAGGAACAGGACACTGAGATTTCCACTTGTGAAAAAGTGAGGTTGGATGCCTATCTTACACTCTATAGAAAATGAACTCCAAATGGATCGATGACCCAAATAGCAGCGCTAAAACCATAAACCCCTTATAGGGAAACATAGAGGTAAATTTTTATGACCTTGGAATTGACAGTGCTTTCTAGAGGGGACACCAAAAGTGCAAGCAACAAAAGAAAAATCAGACAAGTTGTACTTCATCAAAATTAAAACCTTTTGGACACTGAATGAAAAAGTTGAAACAACAGCCTACAGAATGGGAAAGAATATGTGCAAATTGCATATCTGATGAGAGTTTAATATCTAAAATATACAAATAATTCCTAAAACTAAACAACAGAAAGACAATCCAAATAAAGAATCGCAGAGGACTTGACTGAACATTTCTCCAAAGATAGACAAATGGCTAACACACACAGAGATGTTCAACATCATTAGTATTAGAAAAATGCAAATCAAAACCACAATGGGCTACCATGTCACACCTACCAGGATCACTATAATAAAATAAAGGAAAATAATAATTGTTGGAAGGATGTGAAGAATCTACTGGTTGGAATGTAAAATGGTGCAGCCACTGTGAAAAGTTTGACACAGTTTGGCTCCTCAAAAAGCTAAATATAGAATTACCGTACTACCCAGTGGACTTTTCAGGTGGCGCTAGTGGTAAAGAACCCGCCTGCCAATGCACCAGACGAGAGACAGGGCCTTTGATCCCTGGGTCGGGAAGATCCCCTGGAGGAGGGCATGGCAGCCCACTCCAGTACTCTTGCCTGGAGAACCCCATGGACAGCTACATGCTCTCTGGCCAGCTATAGTTCATGGGGTCGCAAACAGCTGGACATGACTGAAACGAATTAGTACACACACAGCACATCAGTTCAGTTCAGTTCAGTCGCTCAGTCGTGTCTGACACTTTGCAACCCCATGAATCGCAGCATGCCAGGCCTCCCTGTCCATCACCAACTCCCGGAGTTTACTGAAACTCATGTCCATTGAGTCGGTGATGCCATCCAGCCATCTCATCCTCTGTCGTCCCCTTCTTCTCCTGCCCCTAATCCCTCCCAGCATCAGTGTCTTTTCCAATGAGTCAACTCTTCACATGAGGTGGCCAAAGTATTGGAGTTTCAGCTTTAGCATCAGTCCTTCCAATGAACACCCAGGACTGATCTCCTTTAGAATGGACTGGTTGGATCTCCTTGCAGTCCAAGGGACTCTCAAGAGTCTTCTCCAACACCACAGTTTGCAATTTTACTCCTAAGTATGTATCTAAAATGGAGAAGGAAATGGCAACCTATTCCAATACTCTTGCCTGGAAAATTCCATGGGTGGAGGAGCCTCGTAGGCTACAATCCATGGGGTCACAAAGAGTCGGACACGACTTCACTTTCACTTTTCATACATCTAAAAGATTTGGAAACAGATTATTTATATGCCAGTGTTCATTGAAGCATTATTCACCGTGTTCAAAAGGTGGAAGCAACCCAAAAGCCCATTAATAGGTAACAGGTAGACAAAATATAGATGAATAGATGACATGCGTGCATGCTAAGTCACTTTATCCATATGTGACTCTTTCCGACCCTGTGAACTCTAGCTCTCCAGGCTCCTCTGCCTGTGGGGATTCTCTAGGCAAGAATACTGGAATGGGTTGCCATGTCCTCTTCCAGGGGATCTTCCCTGCCCAGGGATTGAACCCACGTCTTTTATGTCTCCTGCATTGACTGGCACCACCTGGGAATTCTCGAATAGACAGACAAATGTGGTATATCTATCCATACAGTGGAATATTATTCAACCATTAAATGGACTAAGCAACATGGATGAATCTTGAAAATATTACACTAAGTGAAATAAGCCAGGTACAAAAAGACAAATATCGTATGATTCCACTTCCATGAAATATCTAGAATAGGCCAGTTTATAGAGACAGAGAGTAGACTGGAGGTTACCAGGGGCTGGGTGAAGAGGGAATTGGGAGTTATTGCTTAACAGCCACAGAGCTGTTCCTAGGGGTGATGAAAAAGTTTTGGAAAGAGATACTGATGATGATTGCACAACACTGTGAAAGTACTTGACACTCAATTGTCCACTTCTTAATGATTAAAATGGCAACTTGTATTTACATAGAGTTAACCACTGTTTTGAAAGAGGACACCCATAGGATCCAGGAAATAGGACATCCAACAAGGAGAGGGACAAAGAAAGGGCTTCTCTGATGGTTCAGTGGTTAAGATTCCACATTTCCCCTGCAGGGGGCATGGGTTCATCCACATGCTATTTAGGCATGTGGAAGTATTAAGATTCTGCATGCCACATGGCACACTCAAAAAAAAAATTAAAAAAAAATTTTTAAAGGAGAAAGACAGAGGGGATTTCCAGAGTAATGGAAAAAGAAGGGCCAGGGTGACAACTGAGCTGTTGTCCAGATGAAAAGAGAAGGATAAAAATCTCCAGGAAGGATGAGAAAACAAACAAACAAACCCAATGAAATTGGCTGAAAAGTTCACTCAGGGTTTTCCCTAAGATATTACAGAAAAACTCGATTGAATTTTTTAGGCTAACCCAATATTACTGTATTAGGAGGCTATTTTCAGCTCTATCAAAGAGTTTAAGAATTATTTGCATGTGTGTTTGTACAGGTGTACAATATATGCAGAGGTATACATTGACTATTTCAAACAATCAGATGAGACAATGACCAATTAATTTTAGGAAAAGCAGAGGTGAATGTTTGGATGGGCGAGATGGAAATATTGTAAGGAAACCACTTGAGAATTTCTAAAAAATGACAGACGGAGGGACTCTCAGTATAATCATGCTATTTAGACACATGGAAGTATTAATAAATAGCAAAGGAAGCTCTGTGACAACCTAGAGAGGTGAGATGGGGTGGGAGGTAGGAGGGAGGTTCAAGAGGGAGGGGACATATGTATACCTATGGCTGATTCATGTTGATGTGTGGCAGAAACCAACACAATATTGTAAAGCAATTATCCTTCAATTAAAAATAAATGCATTAAAAAAAATACCAAAGGAAGCAGCTAAAGTGCATTCCTTGTCCATGAGGAAGGAGATGGGGAACAGACCTTTCTCATTATCTGCCTTATAGTCCAGCTCCATTTTAAAAATTCTGTACATTTATCACGTTCTGAAAATCTTTTTCTTCTAAAAGAAAAGTAAGTGGGGCGGGAGCAGGGGGGCCTCATCTCTAGCCTGTGTGTGAACTCTGTTGACGCAAGGGTCTTGCACTCAGTCCACACGGATAACAGGCTTCTCAGTTCTGACCCCTGATTCCCCTCTGCCTATGGATGAATCTGCAGGTGTGAGAGAGTGTGTAGGTGGGGTTATTGGTGGGAGTAGGGATGGGGCGGGACAGATCAAGCAGGGAAAAGTGGGCCAAGGGATGCCAAGGTGGAGGGAGTATTCACAGAGGTGGATTCCCACTGGTTCAGACTCTTGTTTCCCCTTCTCATCCCTGAGAACAAATCTTTGACCATCACATCCAAGCTACAGAAGCCAGCCAGCTGAAAGAGAGGATACAGGGAGATTGGGAGGGAAAAGAAAAAGGAAAATGAAGGGGGGACAGGGGAATGCCTTACTGCCATGGCCTCCGGGCAGGAGTGGCCTTGGCCATTTTCTGCAGCATCTTTGAGAGGAAAGGGCAAGTGTAAACCCCACCGCTGATAGCATGTCAGTTGGTACAGCTTTTTAGAGTAACTTGGTAGGTATGTCAAAATGAACCCAGAACTCCCACTTTCATGAGTTTACCGGAAAGAAACACATGCCAAGGTCACATGATATTAACAGAGATATTCTCTGCAGCCTCCTTAAAGTTACTGTGATTTTGGTTAACAGTCTGACTGTCCATCAGCAAAGGAACAGAGGATGGAAAATAGTAGTGGGGAAATTAATCCCACATTTAGAAGTGTGAAACAGCGAGGCATGCAGGATCTTTAGTTCCCCGACAAACCCGTGCTCCCTGCAGGAGAAGTGTGGAGTCCCTGATACAGATGTTTTTAAAATGCTGTATGTGTTGACACGGGCTTCCCAGGTGGTGCTAGTAAAGAACCCACCTGCCAATGCAGGTAGAGAGTTCCATCCCTGGGTGGGTGAAGATTTCCTGGAGAAGGGCATGGCAACCCACTCCAGTATTCTTTCCTGGGGAATCCCATGAACAGAGAAGCCTGGCAGGCTGCAGTCCATGGGGTCGCACAGAATTGGACATGACTGAAGTGACTTAGCATGCAGCATGCACATATGTGTTGACACAGAGAGCTGTGTGTGAGGGGAAAAAGTGAGTTGCTGAACAATATGTAGAGTATGGTGTATTTTGGGGGGCGGGGGGATGGATGAGATATGCAGATGAAGGTGTAGGCAAAAGTCTGGAAGAAAAGTCACCTTTGAGTTAATAGCAGTTATCTCTGGAAATGAGATTGAAGGTAGGCTGGAGGAGTTTTCACTTTTTATTTCAAGGTCTTCGGTGTGTTGGAATGTTTCCATACTGATTATGCAATACCATCTTGTGGGGTTTTTTTCAAACTGGCTGGAAGAAAGGAGGTTGGCAGAGGAGGAGCAGCTCAGCCCAGGAAAGGGGCAGGACTCTTGGCTCTGCCCTGATTTGCTCGGTGCCCTAGGGCCAGCCGCTGCCCCTCTCTGGGCCGAAGCCAGGCAACTGCTGCTGTGTGTGCTGGCAGAGGAGTGAGGCCTGCAGAGCTGTCGAGAGCACATTCACCAGTTTCTAAGGCACTGGAATGACTGGGAAGTTGTTGACATTTTTAAAAATTTATTTTTGGCTGCCCTGGGTCTTTGTTGCTGTGCACGAGTATCTCTTGCTGTGGAGCACAGGCTCTAGGCATTTGGGCTCAGTAGTTGTGGCAAAGGACTCAGTTGCTCCAAAGCATATGGGATCTTCCCAGACCAGGAATCAAACCAATGTCCCCTGCAATGGCAGGCAGATTCTTAACCACTGTGCCACCAGGAAAGGCCTGTTGACATTTTAATTTAAAAAAGAAAAAAAAGGCAGCAAAGGAGGCAGCATGGCAGTCAGACTCTGAGTTTCCTGCTAAGAAGGGGGACACGGGGCAAAACTTTGCTCACCTGTCCAGCAATCCAGGCTCCACCCCTGCCCTGAGTTAGAACCCTCGGTCTGGGCAGCTACAGATCAAACAGGACAAAGCCTGGGGCGAGCTGAGCCCTGGTTCCTGAGTCTCAGTTCTCCAAAGGGCAAGGTGGGGCACGGGTCTCCATTCAGACAGGGTGCTCCTCCCAGGTCGGTGCCCAGGCAGTGCTGGGGCAGGTGAGCTCTGGGCCCAGGATTTGGCTCAACACAAGAGAGTGCCAGGAGTATCAGGTTGTTGGGCTGGCACAGTGGGCAAATGAGCTGCTCCTCCCCAGATGGATCCATGATTGGGCTAATCAAAGAGGTTGGTGGTGCCCATTAGTGAGAACAGTGCAAAACAAGCACCTTCCTTGGTCAATTTCTCAGGCTGTAAGCAAAAGGGACAGTGACTCTGCTAATGGAATCAGGGAAGGCTGCGTAGAAAGAGTCCGCATTTCAGAAGGGCTTCAGGTGGGGTTGGTGGGGGCAAGATTTCAGAGAATGAAATGGGACAGGGACTTAATGAATGAAATGTTAAAGGGACTTCAGAGCTCCTCCCTGTTGGGCATCATCACACATTCACACAAGGTTCCGGGAGCTGGAGTCACTTACCCAAGGTCACACAACGTGAGTTGAGCTGTACCTTTTAAAAGACGGTCCCCAGGGCAGGGCCCGGTGGAGGAGCCAGTGGGCACCGCCAGCATCGTGATTCAGGTCCAGTGGTTAATTAGTAACTGGAAAGCCCGGTAGCCAGTGCCCAGCCAGCAGGGCTGAAGGTTGAACTTCAGCTGGTTTGGGAGCCTGAGGGAGTGGGTGACAGGTCGCTCCTGCTCGGGAAGGTTGTTCAAGCAGTCAGGATTGGGTTGTGGGTCAGAGGGACCATGCAGAGAGACTGGAAGGCATTGCTGGGTACGGGGCTGGAGCCCAGGACCTGAGCTGGGACCTAGTTTTTTTCAGGTGAGTGACTCCACCGTGAGCCGGACACCTCCCTGCTAACGTGTTCGTCTGCCAAAACGGGAAACTAGTTACCTAGCTAATTTCCTTCCTAACTATCGTTTTGACTTCCTTTCCTTTCTGACACCCTCCTCCCTAACTCCTTTCCTTCATTTTTTCTTCCTATCACTTCCCTCCCTTCCTTCTTCCCTTCTTTCCTTCCTTCCGTCTCAACTATTTCTCTACCTGTGCTGCCTAATTTTCTTCCTTCCTAACGAATCCATTTCATCCTTGCTTTCTTCCAACTAACTTCATTCCTTCCTTTTTTTAATTAAAAACATTTTTTAATATTTGTTTATTTCAATTTCTTGGCGGTGCCATGCAGTATGTGGGAACTTGGTTCCCCAACCAGAGCTTGAACCTGCACCTCCTGCTTTGGAAGTGCAAAGTCTTAACCACTGGGCCACCAGGAAAGTCCCCCTTCCTTCTTTTTCTAAATTCCTAACTTCTCCCTGAAATTCCAGACCATGGGCTTTGGCGTCAGACTGGCTGGGTTCAAATCCCAGTTATATCATTTGCTGCCTAGATGTCTGAGTCACATCATTTCACTTCTATGTGCCTGTTTCCTCCTTTTCAAAACAAGAATGATGATAGTTCTTAACCCATGGCACTATAGAAACAAAATAAGACCAAAGTGGTATGTAATGTCACTGGCATGTCATTGCAAGGCACTGGCAAGCAGGCTTATAAATGAATAAATGACAGTAGAGTGAAGAGTGTAGCAACAGAAGGGGGCAAAAGGAAGGGGGCTAGGGTTCATTGGGTTGGGGGTGGTCCGGTGAAGCTTATGGGAAAGGCTGGTGAGGACAGATGCAAAGGCTTAGCGGAGCAGACCTGATTGGTTGGTTGAGAGAGTGTTCCAAAAAGAGGGAACTGTGTGACCACCTCCCCCATTCCCCCTGCATCCAACAGGTCCAGGGAGACGAGGGCAGGGACATGGAGTGATGGGGCAGAAGGGTGCACGTCTCGGCTGGGGCAAGTTAGAGGAAGAAGCAGGCTTGAGGGCTCTCAGAGGAACTTGGAGCACCTCCCGAGAGTTTGCAGAGGTCTCTGTAGGTCTAAAGAGCTGGGAGAAAATGCTGATGCTCATTCAACCTCTGGCCAGGAAATCAGAAGGCAGTGCTGCAGGAGAGAAAGATGCTGGGAACTGCTCAGGTGTGGGCGTCACAGTCAAGGTGATGGGACAGTGTGGTGGTGGGCAATGAGCCTGTCAAAGTTCCCACCAGGACTTAGTACCTACATAGTAAATGAACAGCAACACCTTCAGAATTTTTACATAATGGTACAAAGATAAAAAGATAACTAAGATAACCTAACCCCACTGTCACCTTGGGTCATGTCCCTCCAGCCTTTTTTTGGTGGTTATGTGCACTGCGTCTTTATTTTCTTAACAAAGTCACCTACCATTGTTCACCTACCATTTGGAAACCTGCTTTTTTGCCTTGACATTGTATCACATATATGTTCCCATTGCCATTTACATAGGCCAATATGTCATTTTTTAACTGGTTAATTTTCCAAATTATAGATGTACTCTAGTTTATCTTATCGATTCATTCCTCGACTTATTAGTCACATATGTACTGGGCTCCAATCCTATCCCAGACTCTGATCTGGATGACAGAGATTCAGAGTGAATAAGAGTAGTCTTTGCCCTTGCAGGGCCAATGTTCAAGTTCAAGACAAAAAATAAACAATCAAAGCATTGTAAGATAAGGTGTCAGAGAGTGATGCGTTATAAAGTAAAATATAAAGCAAAAAAATGTGGATGGGGAACTGGTGGGACTGGTATTGCAGAGTGTTCAACCATTCTGGTTTGCCCAGGATTGTCCTGGTTAAAACACTGAAAGTCTCACATCCTGGGAAACCCCTAACCAGGACAATCGGTCATGGAAAGGGCCTCTGGGAGGTGATGTTTGAGCAGAGACCTCTGTGATATGAGTGGGAGGCGATCATGCGGATGTCTGGAGGAAGGGTATTCTAAGCACAGGGAAATGTAAGGGCAAGGGGCAGGAGGTCAGAGGGTGCTCTGTGTGTCTGAGGGACAGCAAAGAAGCCAGGCTGGAGCATAGCGAAAGGGAGCTCCTGGAGACCAAGGAGGAGAGGGAGGGGGGAGCCAGGTCACGTGGAATCTCGTAGACTGCGGTAAAGATTGGATTTTAATCCTAAATTTGGTGGCAAGTACGCTGGAGTTTTTGAGCAACAAAGTCACATGATCTGACGTCCAGTTTTAAAGAGTCACTCTGGTTTTTGGTGAAGAAAGATTATAGAGGGCCAAGTTAGAAATAGGAACACAGTGGGAAAGTGAGTGCGATAATCCATGCAAGTGGTGATGGTGGCTCAGGGCCAGGTGGGTGCAGCAGTGGCGTCTGGATATATTTCGTTTCGTTTATTTGTTTGTTTAGCATACATTTGCTTTGCAGTGTTGTGTTAGTTTCTGCTGTATGATGAAGTGAATCAGCCATATGCATACGTACACCCCCCTTCCCCTTGGACCTCCCTCCTGCTACCCCCATCCCACCCATCTGAGTCATCACAGAGCAGCAAGCTGAGCTTCCTGTGCTTGTTTATAGCCCGTGCCCACTAGTTTTCTGTGTTGCACATGGTAGTGTATATATGTCATCCCAACCTTCCAATTCCTCTCACCCTCCCCTTCCCCCACTGCGTCCACAGGTCCACTTTCTACATCTGTGTCTCTAGTCCTGCTCTGCGAATAGGCTCATCTCTATCATTTTTCTAGATCCCCCATATATGTGGGATTTTGAAAGTAAAGTCTAAGGTGATTTTATGGTGTAGTGGTGGATTCAGGGGGAAGGTGCAGAGTTTCTCGGATGAATTTCTAGTTGCTGGTTCGAACCTTTGAGTAGGCGGAAGTACCGCTACGGAGATACGCGTCAATGGAGGAGCAGGCTGGGGAGAGTGGAAAGAATGAAAGTCAGGACTTCCGTTTTGGACATGTGAAAAGTGAGGTGCCTCTAGACCTCTAACTGGTGAAGTGTCAGAGAATCCAGAGTCAGGAGTGTCTCAGAACGAGAGAGATGAGTTTGGGAATTGTGGAGTTTAGTCGACACTTAAATCCGTGAAACTGGTTGCTGTCAACTGGGGAACAAGTATAGAGAAAGGCCGGGCCAGTGTTTCAGGGTAAAAAAGAGGGAATGCAGTAGAAAAGATTGAGAAAAAAGCAGATGGTGAAGCAGGAGGAAAACCAGCAGATCCTAACACCAAGTGGGAAAAGGGGGTCATATCCTCAGGACGCTGAATGACATGAGAACAATGGCTCTGGCGCATGGAGGTTACTGGTCTATTCTTTTGGGTATTGTTGGGATAACAGCCTCTTTGGAACAGCTCCAAGAGAGGGAAGGAGGAAGGAGTAGGAACTGAGTCCAGACAACAACTCCAAGGAGTTTAACTGCAAAGGGAACATGGACATGGGACAGTCTCTCAGGACGTAAGTCCCAGAGAGGGAACTATTACGGTCAGAGAGTATTCTGATGTGCCCCACGCTTGGACCTTGAGGTTACTATTATTTTCATTATTGTTTTCCTGTTCTAAGCAGTGCTCCTAAATGAAGGCTGCATCAGGGTCTTGTCATTGAAAAGAAATGACCTTGTTCTGGGCGTTATGTTTTGTCAACATAATATCCTGCCCATCTGTGTGTTGGTTCAACGTTTCCATTTTCTTAAAAAACGAAAGGCTCTGATACTCTTCACTTGGGTTTTTCTTGGATGACTCCCCCCACCTACATCAAAGCTCACAGAAGACCCCCCACCCCAAGGCCACTGGGCTCAGGTCCCTTTCTGACGAGCCCCCTTGGCCCGAGCTCCACAGATCCCCACACTGTGGTGAATTACAGAGGTCTGAGTGTGGCATGTGGTAGCCACACAGAAAGTTCCAGAAGAGCAGGGGCTGTGTCAGGCCCTGTCAACTCCTTCATTCCCCAGAACACCCCATATAACCTTCTGGAGAGAGGAAGATACCCTGTGAGTGCCTGATTATTGCACCAGGCCATCATGCACCAGGGTGCCACTGGGACCCTGCTTCCTGGTGATACCGACCAGGGTTCTTGACCTTCACAATTAATAGAAATTGACCAGAGACCAGGCAAGAAATTCACACAGGGGCCCCTGTTGCAGCAGGGGGAGCAAGAACAAACAATAGATCCTCTTGCTTGCTCACTCCCTGAGTGGGGGACAAGCTTGTTTCCTGTATGGGTGAGAGTAGGGGTGTGTCCGGGGCTTTCGTGGTAGCTCAGCTGGTAAAGAATACGCCTGCAATGCAGGAGACCCCAACTCGATTCCTGGGTTGGCCAGATCCCCTGAAGAAGGGATGGGCTACCCACTGCAGTATTCTTGGGCTTCCCTGGTGGCTCAGACAGTAAAGAATCCGCTTGCAATGCGGGAAACCTGGATCTGAACCCTGGGTTGGGAAGATCCCCTGGAGGAGGGCACGGCAACCCACTCCAGTATTCTTGCCTGGAGAATCCCCGTAAACAGAGGAGCCTGGTGGGCTACAGTCCATGGAGTTGCAAAGAATCGGATGTAACAGGGCGACTAAGCACAGCACGGGGGTGTGTCCAAGGGTCGTGCAGAAAGAGTAGCTTTAGGTATCTTGCCCCCACCCTTAAGTGGTATTGAGTGAAGGAGGCATGCACAGCACCCTGCTTTTGCTCCAGGCTCCTCAAAAGTGGCAGTTGGATTTTTTGGTCTCTTTATATCCTTTGGGTTCAGAAATTTGCCCCATCTGCCCATGCACACAGTTATTTTTAGCGCCATACAGTTTCTTTGTATTTTGCTGCTAGAGGAGAGGTGTGTCCAGGTGCAAGGATTGCAGCACTGCAGAAAAGAGTGCCAGGTCCCAGTCCTGCTCTGGAGACAGCAGTCAGAACCTGGAGGGCCATGGGGAAGGACCCCTAAGTCCAAGTGTTCAGCAAAGACCAAGGCCAGGCTGACTGAACCAGACACCCAAGGCCCTGAAGCACCTGCAGGTTCTTGGGAGCCAAAGTACTCCCAGGTCTCTGAACTTCATCTTCAGCCCCAGATGGTCTGCAGCGGGCCTGGGTAGGCCCCAGGGAACATGTCTCCTTCCAGACAGGCCCCCTACACACACACACACACACACACACACACACACACAGACTCACCCACACATACAGACTCACTGATAAACATCAATATGAACACAGATCCACAAAGACCACTGTCACACGTATGTATTCATAGACACACACACATGCACACAACATGTTAACATGTATAGAGGTACACACTGCCGTGTCCACACACTGCACGACACAGACACTCACTGAAGCACATCGACACACAGACCAGTCATGTACAGACGCACCGACAAAATCACACAATCACACTGATACACAAATACCTTGACACACAGGGACACACTGATACACCAGATAGACACACATCTCTGCATGAAACGCCTGCACACACACCCGCACCCCACACAGTCATGTGCATTCCAACCAGCCCCAGCATCGCCCCGGCTCTCCTGCAGCTGTCGCTCATGCCCTTCTACCCACACCCCCCGGGGGGAGGCGATGTCCCCGAGGGAACAGAGGACTTCGGTCCCTTCTTAGGCCCTGCTGGCTCCCGCGTGACATCAACAGCTCCCTCACCGCGGCCTGGAGTTCCAAGCTGGGTGCCGGGGCCGGGCCGGCGCCAGGCACAGACACTTCGGCCCTTGTTGGGAGAACAGAGAGGGCTTCTTGTCCACTGTCCACCCTCCGGCTCCCACCGCAGCTTCTCCCAGCGGCCTCTCCGCAGGCTGTGCAGGTATGTGGGGGCCGGGGAGGCAAGGGCCTGGCAGAGGGGCTGTCAGGGCCTGGCCAGGAGGGGTGTGAGCTGCAGGAGCGCGGACTCGGGGCACTGGCTGAAGCCAGGCTGCGCTCCGTATTTGGCTCTGCGGCTCACCTTCTCAGGGCTCCGTGCGGCTGGGCCTCCCAGAGCAGCCTGGACAGGGAAAATTCCCTCGCTTCCCCTGTGGTCACTTTCTCAGCTCCCGAGAAGACCAGGGGATGGTTGCCCCAGGGCCCCCTTGTAAAGATGGGTGGTCTCTACGGCAGCCTGGGCCCCACTGCAGACCAAAGCTGTTATCTCAGGAGGCGCAGTACCCAGCAGTCCACAGGAGCAATCTCAGTTTCTGCTCTTGACTTTCCAGTCTAGGGTGGGGCTGTGGGGTCCTGGGCCTGCCAAGCCAGGGCCTGGACATGTGAGCGTCCTCCACCTGCTCCTGGCCACACAGACCGCTATTCATACTCCCCATTGTTTCATCTCAAACAGACACAGCCAGGGGCTTCCCAGCTGGCATTAGTGATAAAGAACCTGCCTGCCAATGCAGGAGGTGTGAGAGATGTGAGTTCTATCTGCGGGTCAGGAAGATCCCCTGGAGGAGGGCATGGCAACCCACTCCAGTATTCTTGCCTGGAGAGTTCCATGGACAGAGGAGCCTGGAGGGCTACATACAGTCCATAGGGTCGCAAAGAGCTGGACACGACTGAAGTGTCTAGGCTCGCTTGCTTGTGGGTCTGTTCATGATTCTGGCCCAAGGTCCCCAGGGCAGCTGCCCCTCCAGGGACATTAGGCAGAAGTCCTTGTGGCTGAGACATGATAGTCAACACAGCGCCCAACCCAGGGCTCTCTCTAGCTATCCAGGGTGGCAACATGCCTGTATGGGGTCCAGGGGAGCTCAGCTTGCCCCTCACAAGCTGTGGGACCCTAGGCAAGTCCCTTTCAAGGCCTCAGGCTCCCCACCTCTGAAATGGGAGGAAGAGTCCAGACTTTATGCCCTGCAGGAGTCCTTCCAGCCTTGCCCTTTCCAGACATCGGAGCTGCCCTGGCCATCTCCAGTGCTTGAAAAGACTCAGCCTGGGAAGGGCCACCCCTGACCATTCTCCCTCCTTCCCTCCTGAGATGTCTGACTGGAGAGGCTGGGCCCAGAGGACATCATTTCTTGTCCCAGGCAGGGATTGCTGGCCTAGAGCAGGTGCAGGGAGTCAGACAGGGGAGGACAGAGCACCCTAGACAGGCGACACTAATTCCCCAGCAGCACCTCCCTCATCCTGCTCCTCCTTGCGTCCCCAGAGCGTGCCTGATCATTGCTACACCATGGACTCAAGCCCAGCTGGGACCCCCAGTCCGCAGGTAGGTGGGTCTTGGTTCTCCCAGTCACCACCAGGGGGCTCCCTTCCTCCCAAGGCCAAGGAAACCCAGGGAGGTCCTTATCAGCCAGGTGAATGGTCCCAGGACTGGGGCGCCCACTGGGATCACTGTGAGCTCATGGAATCAGGCCATTTGCAGGGTAAAGAGAAAAGACACTTGGGCAAGAGCTTCAAGAAGTAAGTGAGGTGGAAAAATTATGGGATTGGCCCCGAGGTCACCTGTATTCTTGTGCCGGCGGGGCTGCCTCTAAGTCCTCCGACGGCTCTTTTCTGGGTCTCAGTTTTCTCACCTTCACATTTGGTACAACAACCAGCGGCCTCCCAAGGCTATCGTGAGAAGCAGGTGAGATGTGGATGGTTGGGTGGGTTGGTAGATGGATGGAAAGAAGGAAGGGAGAAAGGGACGCAGGAAAGAAGGCAGGCAGGCTAGCAGAGATGTTGGAAAAGGGAGCAGGGCTTGGGCCAGGGGGAAGGGAGGAGGCCAAGGAGTCGGGACCCTCTGATCTTAATCACCTCTTTCTTTAAATATCTTTAGCCCCCGAGGGCCAATGGGAATATCAACCTGGGGCCTTCTGCCAACCCAAAGTGAGTTCCAGTCTCTCAATCCCTTTCTTCCCTGGCTCCCCTCGCCTTGGGAATACAACCCAAGTTCTCTGATTCAGCATCAAGATCCTCTGCCATCTGAGCCCAGGACCAGCCCCCAGCTTTATCTCCCTCTAATTCCCCAGCCTCTTCTCATGGTGAGCCCTGTGGCTGGAATATCCCCCCAAAGCCTGCATTATTAGCAGCCCCCCGCCCTCCAGGTGCTTCTCTGTCTTTGGAAGCCAGAGTCCTTGTCTTCTATGCAGTTGTGTTTGGTTTTTTCCACTTCTTGCCTGTTGTTTACTCCATTGTGAGATCCCCAGAGGCAGAGGCCAGTCTGAGAAGACCCTCTTGGCTGGGAAAACATGGCCTTCTCCAGCTTCAAAGTTAAAGAGAAGCCCTGATTTGAACTAATGTACCCTGTTTCCCAAGCTGGCAAATGCTGACCCCTGTTCCTTCCTCTTACCCCAGTGCCCGGCCCACGGACTTTGACTTCCTCAAAGTCATTGGCAAAGGAAACTATGGGAAGGTGAGTGACCTGTGAGCATGGGAGACCCGGGTTTCCCCCCTTTCCAGCCCCTTCCACCCCCTGCTGTCACTCACGTGTGCAAAGTGGGAGCTTACAACCTGCAGAATCGTGGGCACACAGCTGGAACTGGAGGTCTGCACCACCATCAAGAAACCCAAAGCCCAGAGGAGTAGTCACCTGCGGGTTCTGCATTTGTCCTCCTGCTCAGGTCCTACTGGCCAAGCACAAGTCCGACGGGATGTTCTATGCAGTGAAGGTGCTGCAGAAAAAGTCCATCTTAAAGAAGAAAGAGGTACCAAGGCTTGGGCCCAGGCATCTCCTCTCCTGCCTCTTGACCCCCAGTCTCAGGTGGCTTCCAATGATAGGTCCAACTCTGAGCATAGAGGTGATCGAGTGCAGGGGGGCTGGGTGGGATGCTGGCCCCTCTCCAGGAAGGCAGGCTAACCGCCTCACCTGGAGGGCCTGCAGGTGGCCCCGTCCTGGCCCTCTGCCTTCCCCTGAAGATCCAGGGCTCCATGGCAAACCAGTCTGCAGCCCTGTCAGTGCCAGCCTCCCCACCTGTGCAATGTCGGGGTCACACTTCAGCCTTGCCAAGGGCCCTTCAGGCCACAGCCTTCTGGGAGTTCTAGATGCTTCCACTGACTTGAGTCTCTTTAACACCAACTCCATAAGAAGGACAGTAGGCCCCGAGGAAGGATGGAATGTCAAGTCAGAGGACTCAGTAGAGGGAACTAAGGTTAAAAAGGAGCTCACGGGTCAGGTCTTGCTGAAGGAGGCAGCCTTGAACACAGGCTTTTGATGATCTGAAAAGAGGGCGTCCCGGCAGGGGAACAGGAACAGAGGCCTGGATGTGCACAGCGCCTGCCTTCTTTTCTCTGAGAGCTTGTCCTTGGAACTCACCTATTCAGTCATCTTGCAGCTTTGTTGAGGCTTCCCTGGTGGCTGAGATGGTAAAGAATCTGCCTGCAACGTAGGAGCCTGGGTTCAATCCCTGGGTTGGGAAGATCCCCTGGAGAAGGGAATGGCAACCCACTCCGGTATTCTTGCCTGGAGAATTCCATGGACAGAGGCGCCCGAGGGGACTACAGTCCATGGGGTTTGGTGAAAGAATTGGACGAGACTGAGCAACTAACACTTTCACTGGGTGAGGGGGGCAGGGAATTTGGACCCAGGGCTGGAGCTGCACCCAGCTGCACTGGCGGGGGATGAGGTGGACCACGCAGAGCCCTGAATGCCAGGCAAGGCCCCCCGGGCTTGGCTCTGAGGGCAGTGAGGAGCCATGGTGGGAATTTGAGCAGGGTGGGCGCGTGGGTGGTAATGCGACCCGTGTATGTGTGTGTGTGTGTGTGTGTGTGTGTGCATGCACATGTGTGTGTGCACGCGTGTGCGTGTGTTGGTAACTCCGCAGCAGAACCACATCATGGCAGAGCGCAGCGTGCTCCTGAAGAACGTGCGCCACCCCTTCCTCGTGGGCCTGCGCTACTCCTTCCAGACACCCGAGAAGCTCTACTTCGTGCTGGACTATGTCAACGGGGGAGAGGTGGGTGACCCAGAGCTCTCCATCCCATGTGCCCATGGTGCACCAGGTTCTGGAATGATCTCCCCTCATCCTTACCACAGACCCATTTTGCAGCTGAAAAGACCGAGGCTCAGGGAGGTATCTCACAGGCTCAAGGCTACCCTGCATGCACTTGGCAGAGCTAGGATTTGAAGGCAGGTCTGTCTGACTCCCAGCCATTTTCATTTCTTGACTCCCACGCAAAGCTGTCCAGAATCCCTTCAGTGGACCTGGGAAATGGCAAAGTCAGAGGAGCTCTGTGGTCAGTAGTTCTAATTTAACCCATTTTACACCATAGACCACTGCATGGGAGTGAGCAGTCCTTGTGGTTGTGATCTGGGGCCACCTGGTGACCCAGAAGCACAGCTGGGAAATGCTGGGCTCCCTCCTCTGTCTCTCTGAGCAAGATGGCCCTTCTGAGTGACCCCAGATTTAACCTATGTGACCTCATGCTCTTTAGCCTGATGCCAAGAGGGAAGTTTTGTGTCCTCCATCCCTAAATTCCCTGGTGGAGGTGTGAAGGACTTTTCTTTGCCAGTAAAATAGACCGAAGCAACTGGCCCAGGGGCAGGTCTAACCTGGGCTCAGTTTGACCATCATAATCATTTTAGCATGTGGATTAGAGGAAAAGCACATGTCTGACCCACCCAGGTTAAAATCACAGCTCTGCCAATGATAGTCCATGACTTTGGGCAAGTCACCTGGCTGCTCTGACACTTCCAGTTTCCTTTTCCACGAAACTGGCCTCCTACTTGAAACCTGGAAGGTAGTCAGGAGGATAAAAGAAAAGTAGAGATGTATTTGGAGAAGGCAGTGGCACCCCACTCCAGTATTCTTGCCTGGAAAATCCCATGGACGGAGGAGCCTGGTAGGCTGCAGTCTGTGGGGTCGCGAAGAGTTGGACATGACTGAGTGACTTCACTTTCACTTTTCACTTTCATGCATTGGAGAGGAAAATGGCAACCCACTCCAGTGTTCTTGCCTGGAGAATCCCAGGGACGACAGAGCCTGGTGGGCTGCCGTCTATGGGGTCTCACAGAGTCGGACATGACTGAAGCAACTTAGCTAGCAAGCAAGCGAGCAAGAGATGTATTTAGGGTGTGGCTGGAGCCTGGCACAGAGTAGGGGCTCCATTCTTGTTAATTCACCTTTCCTGCTGACACTTTGCCAGCTTTGTAGGGCAGGGGCCGGCATGACCTTCCTTGTACGAGGGCATTGCAGCTTAGAGAGGGGGTGACTTGCCCATCTGCCTCCAACCCCTGCATCTGAGGGGCTGGAGCCCCCCAGGAACCCGCTCACATGCCTCCTCCCCCTCCAGCTCTTCTTCCACCTGCAGCGGGAGCGCCGGTTCCTGGAGCCCCGGGCCCGGTTCTACGCCGCCGAGGTGGCCAGCGCCATTGGCTATCTGCACTCCCTCAACATCATTTACAGGTGAGGTCTGCTTGTGGCTCAGAGCCAGGCCTGGCCCTTCCACCCCCACAGCTGGGGCTGTGTGGATCCCTAGATCCCAATGAAATCCCAGTGAACTTGGTCCTTCCTCTGCCTGAGGAGGAGGTCCAGCGTGGCTTCAACATCACAGCGCCCTTTCCTTTCAATGTCTGCAGGGACCTGAAACCGGAAAACATTCTCTTGGACTGCCAGGTTGGTGTGTGTGTATGTGTGTGTGTGTGTGTGTGTGTGTGTGTGTGTGTGCGTGTGCGTGTGCACACCTAGTTGCACATGTGTGCTGTGTGCCCATGAGTGTATGTGTGTGTGCATGCATTGTGCATGCGTGCATATGGCTAGGGACGCATTCAGGTGTATGTGTGCACGTGTACATGCATATAAATGTTTGTTGTGTGTTCATGGGTGTACATGTACTCATGTGTTCATGAGTGCATGTATGAGGCCTGTGGTGGGGCAGGGGTACTGTTACACAGAGGCTCGAGGATTTTGCAGTCCTTCCATGTCTTAGACTGAGTTTCCTGGAAATAGACTCTGAACTGGAGTGTAGGGTGCAAAAGGCTATTCGGGAACACTCTCAAGAGCTCCACATTTAAGGGGTGAGGGGCAGGTTTGGGCAGAGGAAGAAGCGCGCCTGCGCTGCTCACGCCTGCTCTGCTCACACCTGCTCTGCTCACACCTGCTCTGCAGTTGCAAGTGAGACCTCAGCTGGTCTTCCAAGGGGGGTGCACCCCAGCTGGGATGGCTCTCTAGAACTCTTCCAAACTGAGGCAAGGATGCGGGCGTCTGCACCACTGTCCTGGCCAGTCATCAGATGAGGACTGCCCCTTGAGAGGGGCATGACTTTGGATGAGGGCAATGGTCCAGCATGGAGGATGGGCAGGACAGCTCCTAAAGAGGGGATCTGGGCAGAGCCTGGCAGTATCCACTCACATCACGACCTCCACCAGCTACCCTCTCACCCAGCCACAAAGTGTGTTTGCTCTCTCGGTCCCCTGTCCTCTGTTAAGGGGGCTGCTGCCACTAGGCCCCTCCAGCAGGGACATTCTGGAACTGCTGGGTGTGGACGTGAGTCTGTGATGAGCTGGGGGCAGACAGTGCGATGCCATCTCCCCACCCCTATGCTGTTGTTGGCATCCAGGTTAGAAGCACAGAGTGAGTGGAGCCTCCAGCTCGGGCTTGTGCCAGGGACACAGACCCCACGGCCATGCCCCGGGTGTGGCATCTGGGCTTTAGGGTTAGACCTGGTCATCCCTTTGGGTCAGATCACCTCCCATGCCTGCCCTCCCTCCTCCACAGGGACACGTGGTGCTGACAGACTTCGGCCTCTGCAAGGAGGGTGTGGAGCCCGAGGAGACCACATCCACATTCTGTGGTACCCCCGAGGTAAGCTGAACCTCCTGGGAGGGCGGAGGCAGGAAGTGGGTGAGGCCACAGCGCCTGACTAGAGCCCCCAGGTTACAGCAGAGGGGCTCACTCCTTCCCTCAAGCACTTCCCCTGAGCTGACGGCACACAGAGCCTTGGATTCCCTCATCTGTGTCATGGGCGGACCAGCTCTGGGGGCTTCTGGGACCTGGCTTGTGAACCCCTGCAACAGTGCTGTCTAACAGAAATAGGAACAGAAATGCAAACCATATATGCAGTTTTAAAATTTCCAGCAAGCCACACTCAAAAAGAAACAGATGAAATCAATTTTAATGATGTATTTTATTTAACCCAACATATACAAAATAGTGGGTTTCCCAGGGGGCTTATTGGTAAAGAATCCACCTGCCAATGCAGGAGACGCGGGTTCAAACCCTGGGTCCGGAAGATCCCCTGGAGGAGGAAATGGAAACCCACTCCAGTATTCTTGCCTGGAAAATCCCACGGACAGAGGAGCCTGGCGGGCTACAGTCCACGGGGTCGCAAGAGTCAGACACGATATTGTAGAGTATTGTCCTCCAATAATTGCATTTTGTTCTATACTTCTCAATATTGTACAATTGCAATCTTTGATGCTTTAAAAAAACACCACACACACACACACGAAAAACAGCATGCGAGACTTCCCTAGTGGTCCAGTGGCTAAGACTCTGGGCTTCCAAACAGTGGGCGTGGGTTCAATCCCTGGTTAGGGAACTAGATCCCTTAGGGAACTAAGACCCAATGCAGCCAAAAAAAAAAAAAAAAATAGCAGCATGTAAAAAAAAATGTCAGACATGACTTAGCGACTAAACAACAGCAATACAAAATAGTATCGTGTCAATGTATAGTCAATGTAAAATTGTTGAATACTTTGTTTTATTTTTTCTAAGTCTTTGATCCAGTGTGCGTTTTACACTTACTGTCCCTCTCAGCTTAGCTCAGCCACATTTCAAATGTTTGGTAGTCACACGTGGCTAGCAGTTACTGTGTTAGATAGCACTGCCCTGCAGGGTGAAGTCCATGTGCAATAGGAGGCCCTGGCCTGACCTGACAGTTAAGATCAAGTGTAAAGATACCGATCTCCCTTCTTCCAGCCACTAAGAGCCTGGGGGGTTAAAATTTGTGAATCTCAGCAATCATTCATACTTGTCTCTTTGTCCTGCCAAGGCCTCCCTGCAACTTTGGGGTTAAAAGCCATTCCTTAAACTTATACCAGCATTGAACCTTGGACCTTGATCCCAAAGGGGTTTCCAGCTGCTTGGACAGATGTCTGGGTCAGGGGTGGGGGTCTGAGGCTGCAGGGCTGGCGAGTCCTCTCGAGCTGGCATGGCCCAAGACTTTAGCTTTTGTTTTTTTTCCATATGCTTAAGCATCTGGGTCTCAGATTTCAGCTGAGCCTCCTCTGTTTGGTTTTAGGAGAGCTGGTGGACAGATGACCTCTCTAACCAGGAGTAGTTTTCTGTGCTTGGGTCTGGGAGGGTGTTCGCTGGACAGAGCTGGCCTCCCAAAGCCCTGCCAGCCCAACCATCCCTTCCTTGGCTACTGCCAGGAGCTGATGGATCATGTAGGAGACATGTGGCTCTAACAGGTCATCTCTTCCATGACTCAGGCACTGCCATGGTGCCGGGGAGCACAGACAAGAGATAGACCACAGTTGCTCAGTTGTTCACAGTTGTTTAAGGGCCAACACATATATTAGCAGGTGTCTTTTTTATGTGTGTGTGGCTGCGCTGGTTCTTTGTTGCAGCATATGGGCTTTGTCTAGTTGCAGTGAGGGGGCTTCTCTTGCGGCAGTGTGCAGGCTCCGTTGCCCTGCAGCATGTAGGATCTTAGTTCCCCCACCAGGGATCGAACCCATGTCCTCTGCATTGGAAGGAGAACTCTTGGCCACTGGACCATCAAGAAAGTTCCTCACCTGTGTCCTTAACACAGCCATTAGGGAGAGATTCTGCAGTTCCATTATGTGGGATAAGGACACCAAAATTCTTGGAGGTTCAACAACCTTCTTGGGATCACACATTCAGTGGGACTCAGTTCAGTTCAGTTCAATTCAGTCACTCAGTCGTGTCCGACTCTGCAACCCCATGAACTGCAGCATGCCAGGCCTCCCTGTCCATCACCAACTCCCGGAGTCCACCCAAACTCATGTCCATCGAGTCAGTGATGCCATCCAACCATCTCATCCTCTGTCGTCCCCTTCTCCTCCTGCCCTCAATCTTTCCCAGCATCAGGGTCTTTTCAAATGAGTCAGCTCTTCGTGTCAGGTGGCCAAAGTATTGGAGTTTCACCTTCAACATCAGTCCTTCCAATGAACACCCAGGACTGATCTTCTTTAGGATGGATTGGTTGGATCTCCTTGCAGTCCAAGGGACTCTCAAGAGTCTTCTTCAACACCACAGTTCAAATTCTTCGGCGCTCAGCTTTCTTTATAGTCCAACTCTCACATCCATACATGACCACTGGAAAAACCATAGCCTTGACTAGACGGACCTTTGTTGGCAAAGTGATGTCTCTTCTTTTTAATATGGTGTCTAGGTTGGTCATGACTTTCCTTCGAAGGAGTAAGCGTCTTTTAATTTCATGGGACTAGGTCTGAGTAACTCCCTGCCCTTCTCCACACCCATGGAGTCTCTCAGCGTGGCTTTCTCTGTTGCTGAGGCCTCTTTCCTTGGTGGTAGAGACCCCAGCTTAAGAGGTTCCCAAGCCCTTGGGTCTGCAGGAAGCACAATTCTGCCTAAGGTTCTCTACTTGTGTGAGGTGCAAATACATAGCATGTATTCAGCTGTCAGTAGGAGCTCAAATGCCACCTCCTCTTTCCTGACTCCTTTCCATCCCTCCGTTACTAAGGTTACCTGTGCAAATATGGGCCACACTGACTTATACTTCATCGGTGAGTCTTCCAACTGCCCTGTGAGTATCCCCAGGGCTTTCCTAGTTCCAAGACATCACTTGGATGCTTTTGAGCAAATTAAAGGCACTCCCTTTGGGCAGACTAATTAGAAAACGTTTCCCGTTTATTTATTTTGTAATTTTGTATTTTATTTTATTTGTGGTTGCTGCTCATTACTGCGCATGGGCTTTCTCTAGTTGCAGCAAGCAGGGGCTACTCTTCATTGTGGTGCTTGGGCTTCTCATTGGGGTGACTTCTCTTGTTGCAGAGCCCTGGCCCTAGGGCACATGGGCTCAGTAGTTGTGGCATACAGTCTTAGTTGCCCTGTAGCATGTAGGATCTTAGTTCCTGGACCAGGTATTGAACCTGTGTCCTCTGCACTGGCAGGTGAATTCTTAATCACTGGATCACCAGGGAAGCCCCAAGTTTTCCCGTTAAACATATGTGAGTTTCTGGATGGGGATTCCTAAGTGCAGCTAGTGGTAAAGAACCTGCCTGCCAATGCAGGAGACATAAGAGATGTGGTTTGATCCCTGGGTCAGGAAGATCTCCTGGAGGAGGGCATGGTAACCCACTCCAGTATTCTTACCTGGAGAATCCCATGAACAGAGGAACCTGGAGGGCTACAGTCCATAGGGTCACAAAGAGTCAGACATGACTGAAGCAACTTAGCACACATGCACACAAGTTGCCAGATACAGTCTTGTACTAGGGTTGTGGCTTGGTGAGTTGATCACAGTCCGGCTTGCAACCCCCTTTACCCCTTTGGCTGGTGCTTTTGTGTGGCGCACAACATATACATCTGTACAGGGCAGTCCAGCCAGATTTCCTCCACGTCCTCAGCACACTGGCAAAGGGTCCTGCACAAAGCAGGTCTTTGGTGAACTGACGCTGAATGAACACATGCACAGCTAAGTAAATATCACAGAAGAAGCAGCTTCTGGTGATCTTTTCCTCCAAGTGCCTTGCTTACAAATGGGGAGATGGAAGCTGAGTGTCTTTCAAATAAGTGTGTTTTCTCTCAACAGTACTTGGCTCCAGAAGTGCTCCGTAAGGAGCCTTACGATCGGGCAGTGGATTGGTGGTGCTTGGGAGCAGTGCTCTATGAGATGCTACACGGCCTGGTGAGTGGGGTAGAGCTGATTCTGGAAGAGATGGGGGTGGATCTCTCCCTTGTGTGGCCTCCTCAGGCTCCTCAAGGAGTTGAATGAGCCACCTCTTCTCTACAAGCCCAAAAAGGGTGGTGCAAACATGGATACAAGGATAAAGTATATTTTTTTCAATAAAGTCAGTTCCACACTTTATAATAAACTATCTCATGTGTTACTCCTTTCGTGCCTCAAAACAGCCTTTGGACGTGGGCACTGCAGGAAATGGGGTTGTTATTTTGTGTGTGTTAGTCGCTCAGTCGTGCCCGACTCTTTGCGACCCCATGGACTGCAATCCACCAGGTTCCTCTGTCCATGAGATTTTCCAGGCAAGGATACTGGAGTGGGTTGCCATTTCCTTCTCCAGGGGATCTTCCCAACCCAGGGATTGAACCCGGGTCTCCTGCACTGCAGGCAGATGCTTTACCGACTGAGCTACAAGGGAAGCCCCTAAGAGGGAAACTGAGGCTCAAAGAGGTCACAGTCCTGGGAGGTGGTAGAACTAGTCCTTGGATCCAATCCTAGACTGCCTGCGCTTCTCATCTGAAAAATGACAACATGTCTCATAACCATCATATGAGGCTGGAATAAAATGATCATGAGAAACTGTTAACTTTGGAAAGTGCGAAGTTGGTGCACAAGCTTGATTAAGAGACGTGGGATAGAGGGGGCACCGGGAGAGGTCCACAAGCCTCACACTGGAGGGGAGAGACTTCTCGGCCTTCCCAGCAGCCTCTCCGCTGTGCTGGATGCCCAGAGGCCTCTGTCTTTCTCCACTGTGCCACGTGAGCCATGGCGCAAGACACAAGTCTGGCTGAATCCTTCCAGCTGCACCCCCGCTTTGCTCCAAGTGTCTCTGAGAACTGTGCCCACTTAAGCATGGATGACCCTCCCATCCCTCTGCCTCTCTCTCACCAGCCGCCCTTCTACAGCCAAGACGTATCCCAGATGTACGAGAACATTCTGCACCAGCCGCTACGGATTCCCGGGGGCCGGACGGTGGCCGCCTGCGACCTCCTGCAAGCCCTGCTCCACAAAGACCAGAGGCAGCGGCTGGGCTCCAAAACAGACTTTGTAGGTGACTTGCCAGCAGAGCGCTGGGCTCTCAGCCTCCTGCTGAGGCAGCCCGGAAGCAGTGTCTTGCATCCAGCAGTTCCCTAGAGCCAGGCACTGCTAATTCACCTGTTCAGAGATTCACAGCTGCTGCTGTTTATTTCCTTCAATCTAACACTTCTAGTCAACCAATATTTATGGAGCACCTATTATGTGCTGGGCTTTGAGCTAAATGCTAGGGATTTGTTAGACTGGGTCTCTGCCCTTAAGTTTATGAGGTAAAGGCAGACACACAAACATAAATTATTACAGAGTGTGACTATGCTAAGAGGCCAGACAAGAATTCAGGCAAGGCTTTACAGGGACTTGTGCGGTAAGATGAGGGAGCAGAAATAAGTAATACGTGCCCTTGTTGGCTTTCCAAGGAGGGCGGACTGATTCATTATATGGGGTGAGGGTAAGGGCAGATCTGGGGGTCAGGCAGGAGAAGTGGCTTAGGTAATCTGCCCACCCCCTTGGTGGTGTTGTGTGCAGGGTTTATGCACGGTACCCTGCTTTTTCTCCCAGCACCCCAGAAGGGGCAGTTGGTTTTTGGCTTTTTTGTATCTTACAGCTCCTAATTTGTCTCAACTGCGCATGCGTGCAGTTCTTTTTCATCCCTTATAGTTTCTTTGTATTCTGTTGCTGGATGAGACGTTTCTCTGGGTGTTTGTCTAAGTGCAAGTACAAACACTCTGGTAAAGGATCCCAGGTTCCAGCCTGTTCCAGAAAGACATGAACAATGAGCAGAGATAGACAATAATGGAGGAAATTCACACTGGCGTGGTCAGGGAGGACCTCTATGAGGAGGTTACAACTGAGCTGAGATTTGAAGGACGGGAAAGAACTGGGAGGAGGCAACCCAGACACAGGGCACAGCGTGTGCAAAAGTCCTGCAGGAGGAGCAAGGCAGGGAGAGATAATTAGATGATTGATTAATCAGTATATGCTGAGCAGGAGAGTGGAGGCCCCAGGTTAAGTTTTGACAAATTCCTCTGGCTTCTGTACAAAGAGCAAACTAAATTGCTTTTCACAAATATCTGAGCACTTCCCCCTTGCCAGGACCCAGGCTGGACATCTGAATAGAGAGATGAAGAATTCACAGTCTGTTCTCCAAATAAGTTCATGGCTTTTTAAAAAAAAATTGAGCAAAATTTTAAAAATAATCATACATTCTCTACTCAACAAAAGGTCATTTGGATTTATAAGAAGATCACAGTACTTTTCTCCATAGAAGTTTGTTCTTCTAGCATAGTAGTTGCGATTGCATGAACTGTGAGACAGACTGCCTGGATTCAGATCCTTTCTCCACAAGCACTCAGTTCCGTTCAGTTCAGTTCAGTCACTCAGTCGTGTCTGACTCTGCGACCCCATGAATCGCAGCACGCCAGGCCTCCCTGTCCATCACCAACTCCCGGAGTTCACTCAGACTCACATCCATCGAGTCAGTGATGCCATCCAGCCATCTCATCCTCTGTCGTCCCCTTCTCCTCCTGCCCCAATCCCTCCCAGCATCAGTCTTTTCCAATGAGTCAACTATTCTCATGAGGTGGCCAAAGTACTGGAGTTTCAGCTTTAGCATCATTCCTTCCAAAGAAATCCCAGGGCTGATCTCCTTCAGAATGGACTGGTAGGTGCAGGATAAACGGCTTAACTTCTCTTTGCTGTTGTTCAGTTGATAAGTCACATTCAAGTCTTCTGCAACCCCAGAGAATATAGCCTGCCAGGCTCCTCTGTCCGTGGAATTTCCCAAGCAAGAATACTGGAGTGGGTTGCCATTCCCTTCTCCAGAGGATCTCTCACGTCTCCTTCTTGGCAGGCAGATTCTTTACTGTTTGAGCCCCCTGGGAAGGCCCTGCCTTCTTCTTCCCATCCATAATAACAGCACCGAGTTTGTAGCTCTTATGAAGGTCAAATAACATAAGCAAACACTTAGGCTAGTGCCTGCTGTGCAGAAAGTGCTTTTTAAGTGTACAAACTATCCTATATGCCAGATACCATGAAGTTTAACATTTAAGGCTTCTGCCTACCCATCCCTGGACAGTTTAAAGAAAAGGCTTTCATGAAGACAGGTCCCTCCTTCCCAGAGGAAATTTGCATCTTAAAAAAATGTGACTTTTAAAATAAGATATACTTTCCCATAGATCAAGATTCAAAGGATATTCAGAAAAAGTCCCTTCAGCTGCCTAGTTTTTAAAATTTTGAGGCAACAAGTGTTACCAGTTTTGTGGGTATTCTTCTAAAAATAGTTTGGATCTGGCCTGTTAACAATTCCCCAGGGGATTTAGATACACAGAGTTAGAGAATCATTCTTTGAGAGACATAGAGAGAGGGAGGGCTCTGCTGGAAAAGGCGAAGTTTTTGTCAACATTAGTTTGGATTAGGAAAGAAGCGATGAATCATGCCCAAGGCTGAATTCTTAATTCTGGATCTTTATGAAACTGCAGCTTTTCTTGGGGCTTTACTTCTCAAATCTTCCTTGAGTGAGTTGATTTGGTCTATTTCTCTGTCTAGAATTCTGGAAGAGGGATCTCCCTGGTGGCCCAATGGTTGGGACTTCCTCTTCCAATGCAGGAAATGTGAGCTCAGTCTCTGGCTAGGGAGCTGACATCCCACATGCCTTGCAGCCAAAAAAAAAACAAAACATTAAGCAGAAATAATATTGTAATAAATTCAATAAAGACTTTTTTAAAAAGAGTGTATTAAAAAAAAAAAAAGAATTCTGGATGAGTCAGGATGCACTGAGAGAGTGGAGTAAGATTCCCCAGGACCCTCCAATAGCAGTTTCTGATGTCTTGTTCACTGACAAACCTCTACAGCCTAGTATGGTACAGGGTAGGTGCTCAATAAATAGCTGTGGAATAAACAGATGCTACATGGAAAAGATCTGAGCTTGAGATAACGGCTAAGGGGCGAGGTCTTATTGCAGACACTCCTTTGTTCCAGGAAACCAGCCATAATGGCAAGTTACCTTCCTAGTAAAGATTTTAGGGCTGGAAAACCGGTTGCCAATAGAGTTGGATCTCTGAGGCATGTGGGGTGGGGTGGGAGTGCCAATGGAGAAGACTGCTACTGATCACCTTCTTCCCACAGCTTGAGATAAAGAGCCATGTATTCTTCAGCCCCATAAACTGGGATGACTTGTACCACAAGAGGCTGACTCCACCCTTCAACCCAAATGTGGTAAGAGGCCATCACGTTCTGGCTTCTGGGTTCCCAGGATTGGTGGAAGCTTGGAGGCTACCTGGGGAGGGTATCCTGGCCTGGGCTCTTCCTATAGATGGGAGAACTGAGAGTCCAAGAAGCTCAGTGATTTGTTCAAGCCTACCCTGTAAGCCAGAGGCAGAATTGGGTCTGGAACCCGGAAGTCCTGACTGCCAGTTCAGCTCTGTATGAGGAGCCAGGTTGCCTCCCTTTACTTTCAATACCAATAACCCTCATCACAAAGCACTTTACAGCTTTTAAAGTGTTCTGTGTCATGGAACACACCCAGACAGAGCCGAGTCCTGTGACGATTTTTTTCCTTATGTTTAGCTTTCTTCCTGGTAATAAAAATGACATGTATTTATTGTAGAAAGTGTGTAAAACAGAGACATTTAAATCGTCATGGAGGGGGACTTCCTTGGCAGTCCACTGGTTAAGACTTTGAGCTTCCGCTGCAGCAGGCACAGGTCTGATCCCTGGTCAGGGAACTTAAGATCCTGCGTGCTGCACAGCACGACCAAGAAATAAAATAAATTTAAAGCATTAAGGAGAAAAAGCGTATTATCTCACCACCCAAGAGAAAGCACGCATCACTGGCATGTTTCTTTCAGATCTTTCTTTCTGTTTTTTATGTAGGCCATAGTTCATACACAGATACAGATATCATCTCCCCCAACATAGATCATAATTCATGTATAGATAGATCTCGTCTCCTCCTTGTTTTTGCTAAAACTATGTCATCATTTTCCTAAGTCACATGAGACTATGATTTTAAGTGGCTGTATATTTCAACCCTATGTGGGTAATGTAATTTATTCCACCATGTTCCTAATGGTGAACTTTAGGTGATTACCACTTTTTCTTTATCATAATGGATTAATGAATATCTTTAAGTTCATGTCTTTGTCCAGTTATTTTTTAATTAAATTTTTAATTGGAGTATAGTTGATTTACAACGTTAGGCTAGTTTCTGCTGTAAAGTGAAACAGTCATACATATACATAGATCCACTCTCTTCTAGACTCCACTCCCATATAGGTCATTACAGAGTACTGAATAAAGTCCCCTGGGCTATACAGTAGGTTTTTATTAGTTGGACTTCTCGGACAGTAAAGTGTCTGTCTACAATGCAGGAGACCTGGGTTCGATCCCTGGGTCATGAAGAATCCCTGGAGGAGGAAATGGCAACCCACTCCAGTACTGTTGCCTAGAAAATCCCACGGATGGAGGAGCCTGGTGTCCATGGGGTCGCAAAGAGTCGGACACGACTGAGCAACTTCACTTTCACTTTCTTATTAGTTATCTTTCATATAATAGTATGTATATGTCAATCCCAGTCTCCTAATTTATCCCTCCCCATTCCCCCTGGTAACCAGAAGTTTGTTTTCTATGTCTGTGAGTCGATTTCTGTTTTGTAAATAAGTTCATTTCTATCTAATTTTAGATTCCACATATAAGTGGTATCACATATTTGTCTTTCTGTCTGACTTCACTCAGTATGACAATCTCTAGGTCCATCCACATTGCTGCAAATTGTCCAGAGTTCTGATTATTTCAAGATGGATTCCAGATGGGGAATTACCAAGTCAAAGAATGTGAATATATTTTCTTTTTTATTGTTGAGGTATAGCTAGTTGGGGCTACCCTCATAGCTTGGTCGGTAAAGAATCTGCCTGCAATGCAGGAATCCCAGGTTCGATTCCTGGGTTGGGAAGATCCTCTGGAGAAGGAAATGGCAACCCACTCCAGTATTCTTGTCTGGAGAATCCCATGGACAGACAAGCCTGGCGGGCTACAGTCCATGGGGTCACAAGAGCTGGACACAACTTAGCAACTAAACCACCACCACAACCACAGTTAGCTGACTTACAGTATTATTTTAGTTTCAGGTGTACAGCATAGTAACTCGATATTTGTACATATGATACTCCATACAGAGTTATTATAAACTATTCACCATGTTCCCTGTGCTGTCCATTACATCCTTGTAACTTATTTGATACCTAGTGGTTCACCTGTTTTGCCCTTCCTCCCGCTCCTCTCCTCTCTGGTAACCACTCATTTGTTCTCTGAATCTGTTGTGCACATTTTTTAGGTTCTTGATTCACACTCTCTTCATGTCACACTCTACCAGCAGCGTATAGAGGGTTGATGTAGAGCAGGCAGGGGACCAGGCAGGTAGAGGAATTGGTAAATGGTTAATGGACCTTGTGGAATATGATGACTAGTGTAAATGCATGAAAAAATGACAGTTAAAGAAGGATGACCCTGGGGCACTCAGAGGGGAGATCTAGCAGCTCTCTCAGGGCTCTGGGCTCCTTTGGCAGCTCTGACCCAGTGTTCCGTCCTCATCATTGGCTTATATTCACAGGCAGGACCTGCTGACTTGAAACACTTTGACCCAGAGTTCACTCAGGAAGCTGTGCCCAAGTCCATTGGTTGCACTCCTGACACCATGGCGAGCAGCTCTGGGGCCTCGAGTGCCTTCCTGGGATTCTCCTATGCGCCGGAGGATGATGCCATCTTGGATTGCTAGAAGAGAAGCTCCCGTGAAACCACCAAAGCCAGCTTGAAATCTGTAAGGAATTACCTTCAGGTGTTAGTCACAGAAGCCCAAAGTTACAATGGCTTAAATAAGATTTCCGCCCGCCCCGCCCAGCACATAAATGAAGGATGGCGTTAGGTGATCCAGGGCTGGTACGACAGGTCATCAGAGGCTTTCTGTATTTCCGCTGTCATTCTTGGAAAGTGGCTTCTACTATTAGGATTATTATATTATCCTAAGATGGTACTGGAGCTCTAGCCACTGTTTTTGGGTCCTGGGCAGGGAAAAAAAGGAGGAAAGAGCAAAAGGGCACCTTTACAGAGCTTCCCGAGAAGCCCCACCCAATGACTTCTGCTTGCATCTCACTAGCCAGCCACCTTACCTGCATTGGAGGATGGGATATATGTCCAGTTAACTGGGCACATGACTCCCCACAATAACGCAGGGGTTCTGACACTAAGGGAGAAGGGAAAATGTTGGGTAGGCAACCAGCACCTCTTAACCAGGGGATCTCTTGGTGTTTGGATTTTGATCTCAATGTGTAAAATGACCAAGGTATAACAAGCCTATAAGGTGTCACCCAACATCTACTTTTTTTCCTATGTTAATGATGTCTTTCTTTGGGTGGGTGGTATCGCACATTAGATTTGTCTGCCTGGCATCTTAACCCCAGCCTATAGTCAGGGAATCTCCTATTTTATGAGCCATGACGGGAGGCAATTCACTTCCTCCGGTTATCTGTAGCTGAAAATGCTAGACACTAACTTTCCCCTGGAGCTCGGGCCAGGCATGTGGCCTCAGGATGCACCTGTTATCAGATTTTTGGCTCAAGGAAGGAACTGGGAGCTCTCTTTCATGTGATTGCTGTGATAACAAAACCCACAAAACTGAGTTCCTGGTGTAGAAATGGCAACGATGCTCTTATTGGCAGCACCAGTTTCCTTATCACATCCGTGCTGCAGTGTCATCCCTGGGGATCCTGGGTTCTCCCTCTCTAGTTTTCCCAATGATTTTGAGAGCTTCTGATACTGTTAATCACTCCTTTTTTTGCTTAACCCATTTTTGACCAGAGACATGTTGGTATATCTTTTGTCACCTGCGTGTTATTAACAGGAGATGTAGTATCAGTTACAAAACAAATTGCCAGCCACAGGTGTTAGTTTCTGCAAAAATCCTGTGGTCAACAGAGTTAACTGGTCAAAGTCAGCTTCAGAACACCTGCCTAACTCTGATCCAGTTTCTGAGCTAGACTTTTTCATGTCTGTTACCAGTTTTCATCCAAACGACCCTAAGGTAGGAATCTCCTTTTTACCCATGAAGAAACAAGAGAAGCTGTACCTTTCCTAGAGGTCACAAAGCTAACAAGGGCCAGAGTTGGGACTTGGAGCCATATAAACTGACTCTGGGGCTCTCACATGTAACCTTTGTGCTGGTCTGCCTCTCACTCTGGCTGTAGGTCCAAGCAGCTGCTGCTGCTGCTGCTAAGTCGCTTCAGTCGTGTCCGACTCTGTGCAACCCCATAGACGGCAGCCCACCAGGCTCCCCCGTTCCTGGGATTCTCCAGGCAAGAACACTGGAGTGGGCTGCCATTTCCTTCTCCAATGCATGAAAGTGAAAAGTGAAAGTGAAGTCGCTCAGTCGTGTCCGACTCTTTGCGACCCCATGGACTGCAGCCTACGAGGCTCCTCCGTCCATATGAATTTCCAGGCAAGAGTACTGGAGTGGGTTGCCATTGCCTTCTCTGAGGTGCAAACAGAGTAACTGTCAAAATCTCTAAGCAGAGCCAAGCCAGGAACTGGCTGGAAGAAGCCAGGTAATGGGAAACGGGGTCTTCCAAGAGGAGGCATTCAGTTGGATGCTCACGGTCTGAGCCTGGATGCCAAGTTAATTCTCTGTTCCCTTTTCTGTCTCAGATGGAAAAGAATCCGCCTGCAATGCAGATCTGGGTTTGATCCCTGGTTTGGGAAGATCCCCTGGAGAAGGGAACGGCTACCCACTCCAGTATTCTTGCCTGGAGAATCCCATGGACAGAGGAGCCTAGCGGGTACAGTCCATGGCGTTGCAGAGAGTCAGGCAGGACGGAGCACCTAACACTTTTTACACGACTCTACCTCGCATACCTCTGTATGCTTGTCAAGTCTAGGGCCATAGAGAGCCCAGGCAGGGTCTGTACAGACCTAGTGATTAGCCATTTCTAAAAGCAATTCTGACGGGACAAAATGTGAGCATGTAACACACATGAGTCCAGGACACCCCACACTTGTTTGATGGATTTTATACTGCCTTATTTTGGTGAGGAAATCTTTTCACCGTAGTTCATCACCTGCTTCAGGGTGGTCTTATTAGCCGGGGAAAAGAGGAGAATTTTCATTCTTTTCAACATCAGTGTGTGCTAGTGATTTTATTGGCTTTTCCTTTTAACTCAGTCCCACTCTTTGCCTTACATTTTTGTTTACCCAGCGCCCTGCCCAAGGAATTATGGATGAAGCTGGAAGACCATGGAAAACACACTGATGACACCACAGTGACCTACTGGGGATCAAATCTGGGTCAAGGAGAGCTAGTTACCCTTTGACATGTGCTGAGAATTCTGAAAGAAACATTCTGATTTGATTTCCATCTTAATAGTGTCTGCTAAGAGACAAGTGTGGAACGTGATGAGAGAGAGGCCAAAATTCCCCCAACTTCCCAGAGCAAAAAGCGAGAGCGCTAATCATCAGAAATGGAAATAGTACTGTCAAAGTACACAACTTGCTATGAGTTGTGAAACACACAAAGGTTCTATCTGTTCTAAGACTGTAAAATCACAAAATGTTCACAGGAGAGAAAATAAAAATGAAAAATTATGAATATTCATTAAAAATGAATATGTTTAATATCAGATTTGTTCACACCTGTTTATTGCGCACATTCAGAGCTTCATATGCATCATCTACCATATGCATTACATCAGCATTTAGAAATTATTAATCTCACTTTACAGATAAACACTCACTCAGAGATAGTAAGCGACTTGCCCAAGGTCACCTAGCTGTACAAGGCACAGCCAGGAACTGAACTTGGTAGCAGCTGATTCTCAGGCCCTTGCTCTCTCTACAGTCTCCAGTAGTGGGTGCAGTTCTTTGGGCGGGTATTTTTTTGGTTTTCTAGCAAACACTGACTGCAAACAGGATTTATGCAATTTTGTACCAAAAGATAGCATCCTCAGGAAGAGAAATCACAAGCACCCTCTTCTCTACTCTTTAACTTTGCAGGGACAGTAGCTGTGAAAAGCCAACAAGAGAGAGTGTGTGTGTGTTTTAAAACCCTAAAACTCTGTACCTGCTGAAGACTGTAACAAAAATCTTTAAGTCTCTGCATTCATCAGTTTGAGCCAGCAAGACAGGTGCATTACACACGCATCCATGCTCCCTCAAGGCAGCCACTAAATGCTCCCCTGGGGAGAAGCCTGGCCGGTTCGTGGTTACCGCCCTCTAGTTTCTCATTTTCGCGACGGCTCTTTCCAAACGCAATTCTTTCTACTCAAAAGCTCTCCTCCAGCCCTGGCCTTAATGATCTATTCTTTTTTCTCTTCTCTGCTCAACGAGGATGCCTGTCTACCCAGCTTCAGCCCCTCACAGCTCCCTCAAATAGGTCTATATTTTTTATTTTCAAATTTGTTCTGGCTGCAGAGGGTCTTAGTTTCCGCCAATGGGGATCTTTCATTACGGCTTGCAGGCTCAGTTGCTGCCTGGCATATGCGAACTTAGCTCCCCTATCAGGGATCAAACCTGCCTCCCCTCCCTTGCAAGGAGGATTCTTAACTAATGGATCACTAGAGAAGCCCTATATTTTTTATTTTTTTGGTTGGATTGACAGGGTCCAACGTCCCTAAAGGATCACCGCCCCATCCTGAGCCTGGCACTGTGGCGCTCATAGATGCGGGGCTTATCAAACAGAAAGAACTAAGTCGTATTCCCGTTCTCACCATTAAACCTGCCCGCCCTGCACCTGGATGTCCTCTCCGGTCTCCCAGGAGGCCGAAACTCTCCTATAAAACAGCGCCGACCCTCCAGTCCCGCGTTCCCAGTACCGCGACCCTTACTGAAGATCGCTAGAGCAAACCTCCGCCCTCCGGCCTGCCGCCGCTCTGCGCCTGCGCCCTTGGGATCTGGGCTAGGCTTTCCGCACTCCCCGCCGGAAGACTCCACTAGACTCGTCCCTCCGGGTGGAGCGAAGTTTCGGCCCTTGGTGGGAGGGCGGGGGTCTCTCATTTTTCAGTTCAGTTCAGTCGCTCAGTCGTGTCTGACTCTTTGCAACCCCAGGGACTGCAGCACGCCAGGCCTCCCTGTCCATCACCAACTCCCGAAGTTTACTCAAACTCGTGTCCATTGAGTCGGTGATGCCATCCAACCATCTCATCCTCTGTCGTCCCCTTTCGATCTTTCCCAGCATCAGGGTCTTTTCAAACGAGTCAGTTCTTTGCATCAGGTGGCCAGCATATTGGAGTTTCAGCTTCAGCATCAGTCCTTCCAGTGAACATTCAGGACGGCTTTCCTTTAGGATGGACTGGTTGGATCTCCTTGCAGTCCAAGGGACTCTCAAAGAGTCTTCTTCACCACCACAGTTCAAAAGCATCAATTCTTCGGCGCTCAGCTTCCTTTATGGTCTAACTTTCAGTCACAGCCATACGTGACTATTGGAAAAACCATAGCTTTGACTAGACGGACCTTTGTTGGCAAAGTGATGTCTCTGCTTTTTAATATGCTGTCTAGGTTGGTCATAATTTTCCTTCCAAGGAGCAAGCGTCTGTTAATTTCATGGCTGCAGTCACCGTCTGCAGTGATTTTGGAGCTCCCCGAAGTAAAGTCTGTGATTGTTTCTATTGTTTCCCCATCTATTTGCCATGAAGTGATGGAACCAGATGCCATTATCTAAGTCATTTTAAAAGCCCTTATTGAAATTAGATATTAAAGGAGAAAATCCAATGAGTTTGTCTTTGGCCTAAAGTTAATCCGCGTTCTGTCTGGATTTACCCGCTATCCAAAATAATGGTACAGTCCCACAGAAGCCCCACCCCTGCCCAGCCGCACTCTGCCGCCTAGAAGAGTTAGTCGTAGCGGCGTCTTCCGCCAGGTCGTTGGCACGTCGCTCCGGAGCTGGGGCCACGCCTTCCCAGCGGGCAGTTTCCCAACCGCCGTTGCTAAGCGGCCGTTACCTGGCCGCGCGGTGCTGGGTGGCGGCGGTTGCAGACGGTGGTCACCGGGCCTCAGGTAAGGCGGATTCCTGCTGCGGTGGGCCGGCCAGGGCGCTGAGGCGGCCTGGGAGTTGGCGAGGGCCTCGGCCAGGTGTCCTCGAGGATGCTGGGCATATCCTACGGAAAATTGAGGTCCACTAGGGTCCAGTACTCTTGCCTGGAAAATCCCATGGATGGAGGAGCCTGGTAGGCTGCAGTCCATGGGGTCGCGAAGAGTCAGACACGACTGAACGACTTCACTTTCACTTTTCACTTTCATGCATTGGAGAAGAAAATGGCAACCCACTCCAGTGTTCTTGCCTGGAGAATCCCAGGGACAGGGGAGCCTGGTGGGCTGCCGTCTATGGGGTCGCACAGAGTCGGACACGGCTGAAGCGACTTAGCAGCAGCAGCAGGGTAAAATAAACAAGGAACGCAGATAGAGGCCCGGATCCCAGACCTCAGACGGGGCTCAAATCTGACTCGCCTCCTGCTGGAAGGTTTTTGGTCATCCTACTAAGTGGGAAGGAGCATTGACATGAAACCGTAACATCCTAGTCCCATCCCCTTTTCCCAGGAATCCTGCTCTTAGGAATTTGTTCTAGGACAAAAATAGTGACAGAAGCAGAAATATGTAAATTGCACTAGGCCAGAAATAGAAAAGATGCTTATGAATATTGAGTTTATTATGGGAGCCCTGCAACCACTAAGATAATCAGAAGGCAGGATATAATGTTTGTACACACTGAAAATAAGCATGGGCGTGGATAAATAGAACATGAAAAGATCATGGGGGGATTTTTTTTTAACCTGTCAAAATCAAAGTTCAGCTTGAAGAATGAAGATGTGGGACTAGCCAGGAAAATTCTAAAAATTCTGAGTAATAGAGGGACTAGCTTTTATCAGCAGCACCAAATATTATAACATACCTATTGTAAAACTATAGTAATTAAAATAGATGAGACTGAGCAGGAACTTACAGGCAGATAAATTATATAGAATATATAATGAAATTCAATTTTTAGGGATTTATTATATAGGCAAGGTGGTATTTTAAATCAGCATTGAAAACATAGTGTCAGGCAGCTTTTTAGTAATTAAAACAACAACAAAAGTAATTTTAAACACGAAAATAAATTCCAAATGGACTAAAGTTTCAGTCTTAAAAATTATAACATCATAAAAGTACTAGAAGAAAGCATTGTGAGATGTATTTATAACCTTAGCATGGCAAAAACTCTTCTAAATACACCGTGCAATTCAGAAGCCAAAAAGGAAAATGTTAATACTTTTGATTCTATTAAATTTAAAACTGTCCCTATAGCCTGCAAAATTCATCCAAGCTAAACCAAAAAAACTACCAGTAACTAAGTCTAAAAACAAATTTCTGAAAATATTTGTTTCATGATCAACTAAAAAGTATTAAACCTAATAGAAAAATGATCCACATATGTGAACAAGAAAATCAGAAGAAATATAAGTGGCTAATACACACAGTGAAAGATGGTCTTCTTACTAATTTCAGAGTGCAGAATAAAACAATAAGTTTTTTTTTTTTTTTGCCTATCTTATTTGCAAAGATGAAAAAGTTAAAAAGAGTGGTGTGGAAACAGAAATGTATTAGTGTTAGTGAAAGTAAAAATTAGTAGTTTTTTGTAGGGCAATTTAGAAATAATTTACTTGCCATTCAACAGGAATTTATTCTGAAGATATGCAAAGTGCGCCAAAATGTCCTGTTCAGTGATGTTCTTAGTACTGTTTTACTATCAAAAAATTGGGGAAAAAAACAGATGTCCATTGGTATATGACTGATGCCATACATTTTGGTACATCCATAAAATGGAATACTGTGCAGCACTTAAAAAAAAAGTGGTGTATAGTGACATGGAAAGATGTGAAAGATACAGGTTAGATGAAAGAAGTGTGTTGCAGAATAGTGCATATGGTTCTATTTTGTAAATAAAACTGTAAGTAACTGTATGTGTAAAAAGAATTTAGAAAACTATACCCCACGTTTAACAGTAGTTAAGGGTGAGGAATCGGGTTGGAAACATGGTTCCCCATGTGGCAGGGTGATGGCCGGCCAGGGCCATGAGAGTGAGCTGGTAGGAAACCCAGGGTTTTTGCCTTGGGTTTCTGCAGCCATGATTACTTATTTCACTTTCAGCCTTTGGGAATTGTAGGTAAGCTGCAGCTGTACTCCTTTTCTTAATGAATTATAGAAAATAGACATTTATTCCTTTAGGATCTTTCTTTTGGAATATTGTTTATTGTTTCCCTTTTTCTGTCCCTTCTTTTTCCCATAAGGAGGTGACCATGGAAAAAGAGCTTCGGAGCACCATTCTTTTCAACGCATACAAAAAGGAAGTCTTCACCACCAGCAACGGCTATAAATCTATGCAGAAAAGACTTCGCAGTCATTGGAAAATTCAGAGGTGACCAAGTATATTGTTTTCCCTTCTAAGCAGTAAAAACAGCTTGCTGGTAATACTGGGAAGTATCCATCTTATATAAGATGGGAGGGGTTCCACTAAACATTGTTCAGAATTATTAAACCATCTCTCTTGAAAATTGGCAATTAGCATATTATTAAGTTGTCCCCCCAAATTACAAGTCAAAACCTTATTCTAATTACACATATATGCGTTTTTCAGAGGTTAAAGGCTTTCTCCATATTTTAACTCAGGTCAGTACTTCAGTTTAGGGAAAGGAAAAACCAAAAATATCTCTGAGTGTGTATGTATGGTTTTTCTTAATGGGTAAGGATATGTAGTCATGTGATCTAATGGTCGAGCTGATTGAATTAGTAGTTGGGGGACTTCTTTATGCTCTAGTGTGGTCTAATCTAATCTAATATACCTATAATCTTGGCTTATAGGTATATTTGAACAGAGGCTGATGACTCTGGGGCAGGCCTATTAGAGAGGAGTCTCACTTTTGAGAGAGAAGCTAGACTAGGTACCTCTAAATCCTTCATCTCTGGGCCTCTGTAGTCTCTGATTCCATACAGTTTAGATGCTAAAATAAATCATAAATTGGTGTAAATCATGGATCTGACACTTGCTTTTGAAATCATATTTCTAGCTTAAAAGATGAAATCACACCTGAGAAGCTCATTGGGGTGAAACTATGGATTACCGCTGGGCCAAGGGAAAAATTTACTGCAGCTGAGGTAAGAAATATTTGTAAAGAAGACTGGTAGTGAGATAGCTAGGAGAATGGGCTCTGAAATCTTGAACCTAAATTCCTCTTCACCACTTACCTGTGAGGCCTCAAGGTGGTCACTTCATCTTTCTCTTCATCGTGGAGTTGTTGCGATGATTCACAACAGCTATGGTATGGTGTGGCTGTGGTGTGGCTGAGTTTTTGCATGAAAAGTGCCAGACACACAGTGCAGGCGAGTTCAGTATCAGCCATACCTCTTTGCCATATTTTTGCTTTAAAAATAGGAAATTCCATTTAAAATTAAACTATTTCTTTAAGCTATTTTAAAACTCTGTTTCATGGCTAGACAAAGAATGAGACATGTGAAACCCGAACATAAATGACAAGTGAGGATGTAAAGAAATTGGACCCCTTGTGTACCGTTGGTGGAGAGGTGAAGTAATGCAGACACTATGCAAAACGGGATGGTGGTTCCTAAAAAAATGACAAACAGAATTCTGTGATTCAGCAATCCCGCTTCTGGGATACATGCAGAGAATTGAAAGCAGGATCTCAAAGAGGTGTTTGTACGCCCACGTTCATCGAGAGCACTGTTCCCGGCAGCCAAAAGGCAGAAGCAACCCAGGCGTCCACCAACAGTTGAATGGATAAACAGTATGGGATCTTATATGACAGTGACTTGTGATCTTCCTTTAGCTAGTAGTTTTCCACTTTTGCTGTCCAGATAGTCAGCTGTGAAAATGTCGTTTCAGTTTGAGTATTTTGGAGCTTTATGCTAATGACAAATATGGATATCCTATTGATACATAGATAGTAAGTTTTATGTTTTCTTAATATAAACTTTAAGTGCCTTTACAGATTGGAAGTGTTTCTTTTTCAGCTAGTTAAGATCTTATTCACAGTGTTTTTGACAAAGGTCTTTGGCATAAATTTATAGATTGTTTTTTTTTTCTTTGTGTAGTTTGAAATCCTAAAGAAATACCTTGATGGTGGTGGAGACATCCTTGTGATGCTAGGAGAGGGTGGGGAATCCAGATTTGATACCAACATTAACTTTCTCCTAGAAGAATGTGGAATCATGGTTAATAATGGTAATTATTATTACTACTTTATTAGAGGCAGTAACTTCCTATTTACTATTTATATCGTAGTCCTCTGGACCTAATAGTACAACAGAGAAAGCCCTTGGCTGTGAGAGTGCATGGCCTAGCATTCTGACCTCCTCAGCAGTCTCACTTTTTTGGTGCCTAGCTTCTTCCATGTATGAAATGAGAGTGATTGGAATACAGTTCCAGGATTCCTTTCAGGTCAAAATTTATATGTGTCTGTAATATCAAACTTACTTCTAAGATGCACCACCTTCTCTTTTCTCCCTAAAGATGCTGTGGTTAGAAATGTGTATTATAAGTATTTCCATCCTAAAGAAGCTCTAGTTTCCAATGGAGTCTTGAATAGGTAAGCATATCAAAAGTGGAAATGACTTTGCCAATGACTCTCCTCTTTCCTCTGTGACTCTTCCCTTCCATCTTCTCACACATTGTTTTCTCCAGCCCTTTTCCTTTTTGCCTTTTCGTTTTATTTTATTAAATGATAGATTATTGTATTATATCACTTCTCATCCATCAAATAATATTACTTCCATCTTTTGAAACCTGACTTCACATCACCTTTTGACAGAATATATTCAATTTCAAGTAACAGAAAACTCTGTTCAAATGGGATTAAACAACAGGGAGATTTTATTGATTCATTTAATTGAAAAGCTGAGAAGTTGGGGTGGGCTTTGGATATGGACCACGAGAAAGACTCATGACGTCATCAGGACTCCAGCCCCATCTCTTGGCAGTTCTCTTGGCTCTGCTTTCCTGTGTGTGTGGACTGAATCCTTCTAACAGTTCCCAAATTGGTATCTTCATGCTACATGAGCTAGGGCAAGAGTGCAGTCCTTGGTTCCAACCTGCTTAGCAAGAGTAGACCTGAGGTGTGGTCTCTTTGAGCTGACCTAGGCCATGGGCTCACTGTGGCAGAGGGCATCGAAGGCCCTGGGTCATATTCACCCCTGGAACTAAAGATGAAACTCGTTTTTTTCTCATCCATTGAATCCTAAACTGTAAGAGCTTTGAGAAAGCAGGAACTGAGTGCATGAGGGGCAACATCAAGGACCCTCTGGTCCCCATATCCGGAACAATTAATTCCACACTTCAACTTCCCAGGTACGTAGGGTCTGAAGATCCAGAGTCTAGAATACAAGGCGAGAATGTGGGTCTAACACATATTTGAGCCCTTTCCTCAGGACTCAAAAAAGAGCAACTAACTCTTACATTTTCATATTAACTTTTGCAAACTTCTCAGAAGGTATAGAAGTATGTAGGAGTACCTTTAATTTTTTTAAGAATTGCATTTTGACTGCATAGTTCTTGTAACTGATTAAAAGTTATAATAATGAATGGAGTGTGAAATCCCTAAATTTTGTTGTTGTTGTTTACTAGATTTTAATTCGTTTTTCTTCAAGGGAGATTAGCAGAGCTGCAGGGAAGGCTGTGCCTGGGATTCTTGATGAGGAGAGCAGTGGAAACAACGCCCAGTGAGTGTGTTCCCCGAGGCCACCTGAAGAGGGCAGAGTTGTCACTTGAAGAGTTTACTTTTTCAAAATGAAAACGTGTTCGTTCTTGATTACAAAAGTAGTTCTCATCAAAAAACCAGTTTGATCAGTTCAAAAGGAAGAAAATAGAAGTCCTCCACTCTAAATCCATGCCCTTCTCCCCAAAGATAATGCTTCTAAACAACATTTAGATTAAAAAAAATTTTTTTTATATATAAAAATAGGGATAGGTACTTTATCCTTTTAATAATGACTAGATTAAGTTGGATGTATCCTAATCTAACCAGTCTCCTCTTACTGGACATTTAAGTAATTTTATAATATTTTGCATTAAAAATGCCACCTAACATTTAATGAGCACTTACTGTGTCGTAGGCCTGGCCTGTATTATTACTTCAGTTAATCTTCACAGCAGCCTCTAAAGTTATTGATGAGTTAACAGACGGTGTAGGTGCCCAGGCTCACTTGACTAGTGTCGGAACTGAGTTTCGGTGCTAGGCAGTCTGCTCCGAGGCAGACTCTTAACTTCTTTTCCTTATTTTTATTATACACAGTTTGATGATGATGTTCAGCCGCCAAGTCGTGTCCAACCTTTTGTGACCCCATGGACTGCAGCATGCCAGGCTTCCCTGTCCTCCACCATTATATTAATTGTCATAAATAACAAAGCACAAAGTGAACATCTTTGTAGGTACAGTTTTTGAGCACTTATGCTAGTATCTTAGTAGGCCAGATTCTTGGTGTTTAAATTTCGGGGTCACAGATCTTCCAGCTGACGCATTGCCAAATGTGGTGCGTTGCCAAGTCACCCTCCAGGCACGTGTAGCATTTACGGTCCCTACGAACATGCCCCTTTCCTCTATTGCCAGCACATAATATTCTACTGAGAAATGATACCACTTTATTTTCAATTGTAGTTCTTTGATTGTGAATAGGATGGCTTTTAAAGTTTATTGACTGGTTGTGTTTATCCTGTGAATTTCCTATTCACTGCTTTTGGTCTGTTTTTATGTTGATGTTCATTTACAAGACCTCCATGTGTTGTAAGTATTTTTCCCAGTTTATTATGTTACTTTGAGATATTTTGCCCCATAAAAGTTGAATGTTTTTATATCATTAATGCATATTACAAACCTCTAGTAGTTAAAATACTGTGATACTAATTCCAAACTAGTGAAAAATTAAAAGTTAGACCCAAAATATATGGAAGATAAGGGTTATTTTATAGTAAAAGTGACATTTCAGATTATTGGGGAATGAATGTATAATTTTGGCTAAAATGTTTTTCACTTGAAAAAGCATTTCTGTTTTCATGCCACATCTCAAAATGTATTTCAGATGGGTTTAATTTTTAAATATTAAAAATCAGACCACAGCAGTACTGAAAGAAACTGTAAGTGAATGTTTTATAATCTTAGAGGAAAAAAAAACTTTCTTAGTATGAAACCACAGTAAAGTCATAAAGGGTAAAAATAAGTACCAACATAGAAGTTAACATTTTTGGACATTTAAGAATCACAATCTGATTCTTGGTAAAGAAGTGAAAGAACTGTGGACTTGGATTTAGAAGGATTTAGAAGTTTCCAATTTCATGCCTTCCTTGCAGGGTGGCCCAGGGCAAAGTAACTCTTAGCGTTAGTTGCTATATTTGCGTAATGGGGACGATATGAATCTGAGAGAGCTGTTGGGAAACCCCAGCGAGGCATACCTGCGGGCGTGCTTGTGAGGTGTGAGGCATGTACCTTAACTGCTGTCCCAGTCTCACTTCGTCAGTCGTCGTAGTGAAGGGCAGATGGCAGGTTGTTCCTTTCCTGGGTTACCTCGGAAGCAGAGCTGTGTCTTGAGAGGCTCTGAGGTGTGGATAAGCAGCCCTGCTTCGTGCTTTGAAATCTCGTAGCTGTTGGAGTCTCAGGCTGTCCTTTAGCCCCGTGTATTTTATCCCTTCTCGTTTTCCTTCTCTTACTCTGCTGTAGTCACGCTGACTTTGCTTGAATTCCTTAAGTATGCTGAGCTCTCTCTCACCTTAGGACCTTTACATATCTGCTTCCTCTTCCAGGAATACACTTTCCCAGTTAATCTTACTCATTCACACATGTTAGGAGAAGTCCTGTATTAGTTTTGGGGGTTGGTGTTTAGTTTTAACACTTAAAGTCTCATCAAAATGTCAGTCTGATTGATTTCTTAGTAATAATAAAAGAAATAGAGGCATATAAATAGCTTGACAGTTTTCATCTTATAACCGACCATTCTCTTTGCTTTCTTAAGAATTATCTCCCTTGAGTGCACTTGGGAAACTGGGGAAGGATGGACCCTGATGTACACACAACTGTTTCTCCCTTTTCTTCCTCCTTGGCAACCGCTTACTTCCTTCCGCTCCTGCTTTGGAAATCCTGGGCTGCAGCCCCCTTACTGGGATACTGCTAGGGTAGGGGTAGAAGGAAGAGAATGGGCATCGTGGGGCAGGTACCTCTTCTCAACCATGATGAGACACAGAACTCATAGCTGTAGATGAGACTTTACTGAAGGAACAGGGAAAAGTGACACAAGATGGAAATAATTGAAAAGCTAAAAAGAATGGTCTAAAGGAAAGAAAAGTTAAAATCTTCATAGGCAGCTCTTCCTGGGTATTCCCTCTGCCCGTTCGTCCCACCTCCTGCCCCAGTTTCTAATTATATGCTTTGCTTTTAAGATTCCCCTTTCTCTCCATTCTGAGAACACTTCTTTCAAACAAATACTTTGGAGAACTCCTTTTTCTTTTGTGGCTGTGAAGCTTCTTTTGTTTTCTTGGCCACATAGCATGCAAGATCCTAGTTCCCCAACCAGGGATGGAACCCGCACCCTGAATTGGAAGCGCAGAATTTTAACCTCTGGACCACCAGGGAAATCCCTCCATTTTTCTTTCACTGAAGCCCTAGCTCCTCCTTCAGGGCCTGGCCTCACCCAGGTGTGCACCCCACCCTTAGCCCCTCAGTCCCACACCTTTTCCAGGAGTACATTGCCCAACTACTGATTCACTCTGGGTACTCATAGTCTTTGCTAGAACAGTGTAGAGTAGAGGGGGTACTCCAAGACTGGTCTGTGTAGAAGTGTCCAACGTGGGATAAATATACGCCTGTATTCGTATAAGCCCTCAGCCACTCCACACCCCTCGAGTGGCAGACATTCGTACCTGGCGATAACACCAGTCAGGTTTATGAGCGGGGAGAAAACTGTGTCTGAGACATGGTTCCCCAGAGCAGGCTTATGTGCAGTTCTGGTTCACTTCTTAGGTAAAGCCTCCTCTTCTTCCACTTCTTCCATAGGGCTACTTTATTTCTTTCTGTTATAATCATTTACACATACTGGGAAGATTCCATGGAGAAGGAAATGGCAACCCACTCCAGTACTCTTGCTTAGAAAATCCCATGGATGGAGGAGCCTGGTGTCCATGGGGTCGCAAAGAGTCGGACACGACTGAGCGACTTCACTTTCACACATATGATTGTACATTTTTAATTTATATTCACATTTCTTAAAATGCTTCATTAAACTTAGAGCTAGAGTTATACTGATTTTGAGTTAACAAACCAAAGCTTATAGAAAAATTTGATCATAACTTTCTCAAGAAACACTGAGATTATCTTGAAAAACTTTTTTACTAAACACCTTGAACGTTTCTTTCTTTCAGGGCTCTCACCTTTGTCTATCCTTTTGGTGCCACGTTGAGTGTCACGAAACCCGCCGTGGCTGTTCTGTCCACAGGCTCTGTCTGTTTCCCGCTTAACAGACCCATCCTGGCTTTCTATCACTCGAAGGTACAGCCTTTCTTAGATATGGGTGCATATGTAATTTTTGTTACTGAAATTGTGAACACTACTTTACTGCTTCTATAGGGGTTTCATATATTCTCTGTCTCTTTTTAGGGGCGTGGGGGGGCGGGGGGGAGCGCTGCACCGCTATGCGGGATCTGAGCTCCCCAACCAGGGATTGAACCCATGCCCCTGCAGTAGAGTCCTAACTCTGGTCCACCAGGAAATGCCTATATTTTCTCACTGCTCTTCACAATAGTCCTGTGAAGGAGAATTTCACTGAATTACATTTTACTTATGGGGAAACAGTGGTCAGTGATGGAGCCAAGACCTAAGCCTAGCTCTTACTGTGAGTCCGGAGCTCTTCCAGTGCAGCATGAGACCACCTGTAGCACAGCTGCCTCTGACTGCCAGCTCTCACCCTCAGTGCAGGAGAATCCACTTAGAGGAAGGCTGATTTCGCAGACTACACCAAAGCATTGTGCTGCTTGCATTTTAGTGCATCCCAGGAAGACATTCCGGGAGACTAGTTGTTCCGTTCTCATCCTAGGGTACCTGCAAGTTATGGGTTCAGGTGGCTCGAGAGGGCATCATCGTCGTCCTCATCACCCCATGTGTCCACTGCCTTTTAATTCATGTCTGTTGAACCCACCTTCATCTGTCTACCAAGATGTGGAATTCACCAGTGACCTCCCAGTTTTTGTCCAGAGACCCACATGTCTGTAGTGTAGCAGGATCCTATTTTTCTTTATGGGACCTAGGTATTACTTTTCCTTCTCATACTTCAAATTTCTGACATCATTTTATTAGGAAGTAAATAAATGTCCATGCTGTGCTTGAAAGATGATATTTAGACAAAATTGGTATAGCTGTTATGGCAGTCTCTCCTAAGCAGAGAGAAATATTGTTTTAGAATTAAAGTGTTATTAAATGTTTCAAGATGCGGAAATGACCAGTTTACATGAAATGTCTATTCAGAGACACAAAAGTCATGAGACACCATCTTAAGGAGCCCCTGGTATTATATGTAATACCAGAGCTTTGATTTTTTTTAACCAGGCACAGAGATGTTGCCTGGCTTAATCAGTGGACTTGTATGGAGTATCTGGTGGGTATACCGTTCTGTGCTAAGTGTGGCGTTTCCTCTGGAACTCATGAGATTCTCATCTGTTCATTGCCTAGCTATTTAAAGCCCATTTTCTCCTCCTAATAGGCTTTCAGTCCTGCCTTGTAAACACAGTCTTTCAGAGAGGTTGCTGCCTGTCACTCTTGTTGGTGAGATGAGGCAGTGATCCCAGGGAGGAGCTCCACCTGGACCCATGAGCAGGGTCAGGCCAGCACTGGAGGGTTCTGCCTCCTTGCCCAGGGCCGTTGCCTTCTCTGGGCTCATCGCAAGACTTTCTAGGTCTGCAGTTTACTGGGACAGACTCATTAACACTGAAGGAGCAAATGGTCCTCGAGTAAACATATGCCTGTTTAATTGGAACAAGTTATAGACAGATGCTGGAAAAGGCCACTGAAGACAATGGTATAATCTGTCAGGACAGAATAAAAGCATTAAAGAACAATCTACAGTCTATTTGAAATAAATGAAGTAGGAAAAAGAAAATACAGTGGACCCATGAACAGTGTGGGGGTTAGAGGCGCCGATCGTCTGCACGGTGGAAAGTTTGTATGATAGAGCCAGGCCTCCATCGTGCAGTCTGCTTCTGTGAATTCAGTCGACCATGGGCTGCATTGTACAGTAGTATTTACTGTTGAAAAAGTTCACTTGTAAGTGAAACCATGCAGTTGAAACCCATGTTCATTCAAAGGTCAACTGTATATTAAGGAAAAGATAAATCTGTGAATAGAGGTTTATGTATTTACTTAGCTTGTGGGGATTCAAATCACAAGCCAGTTCATCCAGTCATTTCCCTATTCTTTCTGTAGAATTCCACCCAATTAATTTCCTATTCTCAGTAACCGATCTGTTTGCAGTGGTTATGGTGTAGAAATCATTTTTCCTATGAAGCATTTGCTTTTCATGTGGGACTTTTTAGAGTTTGTTTTGCAATTTTTGTTTTATTTACAGAATTTGTGTATTTGTCTCCCAACATCTGTGGTTTAGGTGTCATTCTTTTTCAGTACCATTACAACTGTGGCTTCCCTGTATGTGACTTTGCTAGAAAGTCTGATTTCATTTTGTATTTTTAATTCTGTACTCTTTTTTCTTATGACAAAATAATATATACTTGGTATTTTAAAATACAGCTATGGAAGGATTTTCCTGGTGGTTCAGTGGTTAAGAATCTGCCCTCCAGTGCAAGGGATGTGGGTTTGATTGCTAGTGAGGGAACTAATATCCCACATGCTATGGGGCAGTGAAGCCCGCCTGATTCAGAGCTCATGCGCCACACGGAAGGCTGAGCGCAGCCACAAGATACACACAGAGATGGAGGGAAACATGCTGCCTCGCACGCTGTTCGGAGGCGGGCCAGGTGGACATCGTGATCATTTTCTCCCACTTTGGCTGGTGCTGCATTTTTATTTGCCTCACAGGCTTTAAACTCTCTACAACTGATGGTATACTTTTTTTTTTTTTAACCTAATGTTATGGCAGAAGCATTTTCCCAAGTTAGTGAAAATGCTTTCTAATATATAACTTAACAACTGGGAGGTTCCATTGTTCTTAACCGTATTTCTGGGTGAATGTTTGGATTTATTTCTAGTCTTTTGTGATTATTAGTGTAAAGGTGTGCAGAGCATCTGGTGTATTTATGCTGCTTTTGTTGGCAGTTTCAGCACCATGTCAGAGACTCACTGAAACCTGGCCAACGGCTTAGAGTCACTTTTTCTCACTTATTAATTGTATCAGGAAAAACGCTTTGTTTTTTTAAAATTACTAATCTTAAAGTTTTTTATTATTAGCTAGTCATTTCTTTTGTGAATTTTTCATGCTTGTGGGTTAGTCTTCTGTCTCTTAAACACTTTTTTTGGTACTCATAAAATGTCTAAATCTTTACAGATTGTTTTTCAATTTGTCTTTTTTATTTCCCTTTAAGATTATGATTTTCATTTATAATTTCACTAACAGTGGGAAAATACTGTTGAACAAATTTACATTACTTTCTGTTAAAGTCAGATAGAAGGGTACAGAAGTGGTGTCTAAATTGAGAGGCAGGTTGGAATATAGTTGTTGTCATAATTGACATTTCTAGACCATTAAAATACCCATGTAAATTGACACATGTTAGTGTAGAAGACATTTGCTCGCATGTTGTGATGATAAGTGTTTGGTGGCTAGGATGTACGTGGTCCATTTGGGGATCTGAATCGCTGACCCTGCTTTGTCATCAACAGAACCAAGGTGGGAAACTGGCAGTGCTTGGCTCATGTCACATGTTCAGTGACCAATATTTGGATAAAGAAGAAAACAGCAAAATCATGGTAAGCTCTTTTCTTTTGTCATACTAATGAATATTGTATATGATTTTCATGTCATTTTAAAAATGTACTGCTGAGTTCATCTATTCTTTTAAAACCAGCTCTTCAGAGCCTATTATATTCCAGGCACTAAGGACACAAAGGTGAGTCAGGCATAGTCTCTGCTCTGCAGAAGTGTACAGGACATTGAGAGAGACTGTGAGAGATGAGAGAGGTCAGTGCAGAGGGATGTGGTGCCTGTCTCTAAACTTGCCACCCAGGCTGGGAGCCTCCCTGGGGAAGCAAGGAGGAGCAGGCCCAGCCAGGGCCTTGTGCGTAGAGCCTTGGAACTCAGACTCTCTTGAAAAGTCACAGCAAGCCCTTGTAGAGTGTCCAGCAGCTTTGGGCATAGTCAGGTCTTTGGGTGTGGAAGAGGGAAGGGAGAGGGAAACATATGGGCAAGGAGGGACAAGGACCTGAAGGCAGGGAAGGGGTGAGTGGGGGAGGGACTGGAAGCACAAGGAGACTGTGATGCAGCTGGCTGCTGACCGAGGTGGGAAATGAGGGAAAGGCCTGGCAGGTGTGAAGGGAACGCATCCTGGGAGGCATGGCAGGGTGCTGGCCAGAGCTGGACTTTGGCGTGATACTGGTGACTCACTCACCAGAGGGAGAAGGTCCCTCTGAACTTTCTCATTAATGAAAGATGTTCCTTCAGCCTTAAGGATTGTTGTTGTGTTGAGAGATTGATGGAAGATCTTGTTTCTGTGAAATCCACGTGAAGTTCCACTGTCTTTAGTCACATTCTGGGGGCATCTTGCTGTATTCTACTTTTGAAGTCCAGACGTCATCAGCACATTATACAGGGATTGTTTCAGAATTGTGAACACGTTTTAATAGATTTGGGCTTGTGGTTAAAGGCTTGAGTGCCCTAAGATAAATGGTAAGTTTCTAAGAGTAAAAGTGGCACTAGAGTGAGAAAGACTCAAGTTTTTATATGATTTCACCAAGACAGGGGTGACTGCCCTTTTTCAAGTCACTGCTGTATAGTCTCTTTCCTGTCATCATTTTCCTTGATTGTTAAATTCTCCAGTCCTGCCTACTGCTTTCTCAAATACACAGTGTGTAATTCTGTGTTTATTTTTTTAAATTTAGGATGTTGTTTTCCGGTGGCTCACAACAGAAGACATCCACCTAAACCAGATTGATGCCGAGGACCCAGAGGTAGGAGGTTGTAGATTACTTAAAAACTTTGAAATGAAAAATGGCTCCAGCTTCTCAGCACCACTTCTAACACTTCCAAAAACGTATCTATCTCTTACCTTATCTGTAAGACAGATAGCAAGAAATGATGCTTTTTGGCAAGACGAAGCCTATGCTGTTAAAAAAAAAATCAGTAAATTATTAGTCATAGAATTCAGTGGGGTGGGAGCCTCTGTCTGTATATGTAGTAACTGGAACTTAACATATGCTCTCTGGCTGAAACTTTCAGAATCAGTATCTGTAGAGAAATATGTCTTCACAATTATGAAGGATATAAAAGTACTTTTTCATAAAGAAACAAAGATCATCAGAATTTAAGTTTTAAACTCCAATTTGGTTGCCTTTAGGAAGAACAGTCCTAAAGGCATTATGATAATACTTCATCAGACATGGGAGAGTAGAAAGACCAGCACTGGAGGGACTTCCCTAGTAGTCTGGTGGCTAAGACTCTGTGCTTGCATCGCAGGGGGCCTGGATTCAGCCCACAGTCGGGGAACTAGACCCCACATGCCGCAAATGAAGTTTCCTCGTGTGGAACTAAGACCCAGTGGAGCCATTTGAATATTAAAAAAATATATAAAAGGCCAGCGCTGGTCTGGGAGCCAGTAGCTACATTCTTGGTCCCGCTCCACCATGAGCCTCGAAACCTTGAGCAGGCTATTTCTGACCTTTTCTCATCTTCATTTTCTCATTAGTTTTGGGGCTGCTAGTACCTTTCTCACAGGGTAATTATGAGAATCATAATAATAAGTGAATCAACGTAAATTTACTTGTTAAACTAAAGTGTATAAAAGGGCTATACATCTATTAAGACTTTTTAAAAAAACCTCTTGTATTTGTTATATATTAATACCAGGCCCTATATATCATATACTTCCACATAAATCATTCTGTTTAAACCGCACTACAGCTCTGGGAAGTAGGTGGTCTTATTCTCTTTTTATCAATGAAACTGAAATTCTGCAAGACTGCAATATGCCCAAAGAGCCAGCAGTTACAGAGCCGGAAACCAAACCCAGGGCTCCTGACTCAGAAGTCTGCTCCTTCGTTTACCTCCGTGTTGACTGCTGACCTGTCAGGAGAATGATGTTTTGGCTCTAGGTAGCACAAGGTAGCCGGAGAAGGTAATGGCACCCCACTCCAGTACTCTTGCCTGGAAAATCCCATGGACGGGGGAGCCTGGTGGGGTGCAGTCCATGGGGTCACTGGGAGTTGGACACGACTGAGCGACTTCAGGAAGTGGCACCTCACTCCAGTGTTCTTGCCTGGAGAGTCCCAGGGACGGGGGAGCCTGGTGGGCTGCTGTCTATGGGGTCACACAGGGTCGGACACGACTGAGCGACTTGGCAGGCAGCACAAGGTAGCCAGACCATCACCGACGGCCTGTGCCCTCGGCTGAGGACTGACTTGGCTGGGAAACCTCGGGTTGACTCAGGTTTGGAAACATGAGAGCCTCACGTGTAAAATATCCCTTCACATGGAAACATGAAGTGTGGGGCTGTTGTGCTTAAATTTCTCCTGAAAAGTGATGTAAGCCCCCAAACCAAAGAATTGGGGTACAACCAGAAATGGGCTTTTTGGGTTTCAGAGGACCCAGCTCTGAGTGGATGATGCGTCTGGCAGCCGCCAGCCCTAGTTAGGGTGTTGTGTGCCGAGGGAGGTGGTGCTAAGAGGTGCTGTGTCTGCTCCAGTTCTGCGTGGCCACCTTGCTCTTGCTCACTTTCTGTCATTCCTGTTTTCTAACCGAGGAAGCGGAAGTTAGTAAATTCTTCAAGGTTCCCACTTAGATTAATCCCTGGCCAAGCCATTGTTCCTGGGTTGGGAAGATCCCCTGGAGAAGGGAATGGCTACCCGCTCCAGTATTCTTGCCTGGAGAATCCGATGGGCAGAGGAGCCTGGTGGGCTACAGTCCATGGAGGCACAGAGTCAGACACGACTGAGCGACTAACACTTGGTTAAGCCACTGTTAGTGCCCCCTTCAGGCTGATTCCAGAGCCTGTGCCTTTTCTGCTGCTCTGTTCTCTCTCTATCATGTGAGACACTGGGCTGGTTCCAAAGCAAAGCGTCAGAGGTTACAAAGCCAGAGGAGGGGAGTGTTGTTAAAGCCTTCCTAGCACTAAAACGGTGCAGTTTCATATACCTTCCAGGTGGGAGACCTGGTGGAAAGTGTCCTTTGTTTTGTAAGGCTTTGAAAAGTAAGACACTGAATGCAGTAAGGTGACACAGTGAGAAATGCTGAAAATCTTCCAGGTGGCGGTAGTGGTAAAGAACTCGCGGGCCATAAGAAACACGGGTTCAATCCCTGGGAAGATCCCCTGGAAGAGGGCACAGCACCCCACTCCAGTATTCTTGCCTGAGAATCCCATGGCCAGAGGAGCCTGGTGGGCTGCGGTCCGTGGGGCTGCAGAGTGGGGCACCACTGAGCGACCTTTGGGGCGGCTTGGCCCGCACTCCTCCCCGCTGCGGGCGCTCGTACGTGTCCTGCTCTCACCTTCATCTCTCCCCTGGTAGAGGGTTGAAGCCTCTGCATCAGCCAGATCAGGCCAGGAAGGGTGTTTATTTATTGATGCTTCTCCCTTGTTTCTGGTCTAAAAAGTTGTTTATGATGCTTGGGGTATGGAAAAAAGTGCTCCTACTTAGAGTCTCACTGTCATCAAATCAAGCTCAGACACATCTCCCCAAGCCCTGGCAGTGGAGAATGTGTAGCCATTTGTTGTGAGTGAGTTCAGAGATCAGTTTTTCAAACAGTTACCAAGTTAGCCTTGTTAGAAGTCCAGGTTAAACGCAGTTCAAAGGGAAATTAGAACACACAAACTTCTGGTTGCCAGCATGCATTCATTTAAACTTAAATTTATTGCCTGGCTAGGTAATGTCTTTCCATCATTTCGAATTCAAGAGCAGGCACACTGAAGCCTCTCCCTTCTGCCTTTGCCCAGCCACCTGGTTCGCCTCCCCAGTGACAACAATCTTAGCAGTTGCTCATATGTTATTCCAGAGATAGTTTATACAGAGATAAGCAAACGTGTGTGTGTGTGTACTCTCCTTCCCCCTTGTTTTACCCAGATGGTGCTATATGTATGGTATGTATATATACTGCCTAGCACCTCACTTTTAAAATATTATTTCTGGGAGATCTTTGCATATTGTTCATAAAAAGCTTTCTTTGGATTGTTTTTTGGAGGCTGTATTGTCCATTGTTTGTACTGCGGTGTACTGACTGTGTTATACCTATTGAGGGACAAAGGTTTTCCTGGTCTTCCAAGGTGTCATCATTCAAGGTTCTCAGCAGGGCTGCAGGCATGTCCTCAGCTAGGCGAGAAGAATTACGGTCTAGTGTCCAGGGAGGGGTTGTCTGTGCCAGGGTCACACGTGGTTCACACATAGTACAGGAGGGAAAGCAGAGGATAAGGCCCAGATGCTGGTGGCTGGAGAGAGGATAGACTTTGAAATGGGAGCTTGTGGATTTTCTTTTATGGTTGCTTCTGATTTCTCACTGAACTAGAAAATAAGGTCACCAACTAAAATTAAGAAAGGGAAAATCATTTTAGTTGGTTAAAGTGGCAGACAGAACTGCCTAGGAGAATGGGAACAGGGAATGAACTTGAGCTTTGGGTTGATGACTGAGCCCTCCAGATCACAGAAAGGAGGAGAGCCACCAGCAGGGTCACACGTTTCTCCAGCCATGGCCAGCTGTGTGCGTGCCAGCCTGCACCATGGATTTCTCCAGCGCTGCGGTTACCCAGGTGACCTTGGTCCTTCTTTCCACAGAGATGGGCGTGTTTAAGGGTTGGCTGTCAGTAAGCGTAATCAGCAAGCTGTCTTAGCAAGAGAAGAGAAATATTGCAGATTCAGACCTGAGGCGCTGGAGACCAGACAGTAAAGCCTAGCCCCTGCTCTACTGAAAGGAACCGTCTTGTCACTTGCAGATTTCCGACTACATGATGCTGCCCGACACGGCCGCCCTGTCCGAGCGGCTGCGAGTGTGTCTCCAGGAGGGCGATGAGAACCCGCGGGACTTCACCAGCCTCTTCGACCTGTCGCTTTACCAGCTGGATACTACCTCCCTCCCGAAGGTCATCAAGTCAGTACTGCGGCTCTCCACTGCTGTGCACTCCATTCTGAGTATTCGGTCTGCAAACACGAGCCTGGGGACAGGAGATAGGGTCACAATAAGTGTGGTGTACAAAACGTGTTCTCAGACCTGTGATGAGGTCAGCCGGGACAGCCGGGGGATTGGGGCGGGACTTGATGCAGAGGAAACTGCCCGCAGTTATCAGCCTCTGCTGTGTTCCAGGCTCTGTATCAGGCATTTAGTGGAACCAGCTTGGCCTGGTTTGCCCGAGACTTTCCTGCACAGAGAGCCCCATGTCCCAGGGACCCGCTCAGTGAATCAAGATGGTTAGTCCCCCTGTAAGCACGCTGCGTTGTGCCTTCTTTTAATGCTTTCGGTGGTCCTCTGAGTTACCTGCCTCATTTTTGGTCAAGGAGTCGGAGGTTTCTTGGGGAAGGATGCTCCCACGCTGGGAGCAGGGATTTCAAGCCAGGCCTGAGTGACCTTCAGGCCAGTGCTGGACCCCGAATCATTGCCTGCTCTGTTGTTGCTTTTTGCCTTCTATGTTGGATCCCTAAGGACAGAGGCAGGGACTAACATTTTTGCGCATCTTGGGCCTGGCACAGGATCTATCAATACATTCTCTAATAAACCAAAGGCTGAAGGCATAGTTACAGATGCCTGTCTAATGTCCTGTCCCCTGAACTTATGTACAAGGTCACCAAGTACTCCTAAAGCTCTGACTGTGCTGAGCATTGTACCTAACGTGTAGGGTTTTATGGAGGAGACGGACAGAAGCTATGATGCAAGGTTATCAATCTAAGGCAAAGTATGAAATGTAAAACTAGAGGCCATGGCGCAATGAGGAAAGAGAATTCCATTTTGACTGGGGTTGCCAGGAAGGCTTTAAGAAAGAGGGGCTCTTTGAGTCAGCCGTTGATGATTTCCAAAAACATTTCTTGGTGACCTGGGTCTGCTTGGCCCTCTGCTGGATGCTGCATTTTACGGGGTGAGAGGATTTCAGGAGAGGGTTGGGGGTGCTGGAAGAGAGCCTTCTGCAGGGAGGTCACTATGAGCAAAGGCAGGGTGTGTTCAGGCAAGCAAGTTTATCCTTAGTTGCTGTTTGAACTGCATTTAGCCTTGACTTCTAACAAGTATCATGTTAAGTTTCCCATGTACATTGCTTTATCACGTAAAATCAGAATATGGTTCATTCTCCTTGTTGTACACTGTGAGGACACTGAGGCACAGAGAAGTTAAGAGGTTTGCCTAAGGTCACACAGCTACTTTTCAGTGGGGCCTGAATTTGAATCCAGCCAATCTTAACATTGAACCCAGGAAGACATTATCTGGGGATTTGTTAGCATAGGAGATCAGATTGTTTCTCAAAAAGCAGAACAGTCATCCAGTGCTTAAGACTGCACTTCCACTGCAGAGAGCACGGGTTCAATCCCTGGTCGGGAACTAAGATCCCACACGCCATGCGGTGCGACCCAAACTAAACCAAACAGCAGCACCAACACCCAGCACCAGCGTCCCCAGAGCTGCGTGGGCCTCCCTGGCACCCCTTGCCCCCCGCAGCTGACGGCCAGGCCAGACATTCTGGCTGCACATTGGGCTCTTCACTGGCTTGGTTTTGAGCTCCAGCGTTTGCTCTCTCACTCAGGGCTTCTCTCTGAAGAAGTTTGTCAGCCTGCTTCACTAGCTGCTTGCAGTCCAGCCGGCTTCTGCAGGTTTGACCTGCTTTTCTCCCGATGCGGAGAGGACTGGGCCATCATAACCACTCTTCAGTGTGGCGTGAGGGGTTCACTGGAACCGTGTGCAGTTTTCGTGTCTGCAGGGTCAGGTGGCGGGTGTTTCAGAGGCCTGGACAGCTCTTTCCACTGTTTGTCTCTCGTACCACAGCAGAGGGCAGGCGCTCCTGGTTTACGGCTCCTCTGTGGAGCACATGCATCATTTTCATTTGCACGTGACAGCTTTTGAATACAGCTTCTCTTTTTGAGTAACAGTTCTATTAGTTGTTAAATATTTAAGTCAACTGTAGGTATTGCTCTGAGGTGACTTCATTTGTCCTTCTGGTCTTTCTTTTAGATTATTCCTTTTTTAAAAAAAATTTTAATTGAAGGATACAAAATTTTGTGGTTTTCTGTCATACATCAACAAGAATCAGCTATAGGTACACCCAGGTCCCCTCCCTCCCACCTCCCTCCCCATCCCACACTTCAGCCTGTCACAGAGCCCCTGTTTGAGTTCCCTGAGTCATACAGCAAACTCCCATTGGCTACCTGTTTTCCATATGGGAATATAAATGTCTGTTACTCTGTCCATACATCTCCCCTTCTCCCTCCTCTCCCACCATGTCCATAGGTCTGTTCTCTTGTCTGTTTCTCCGTTGCTGCCCTGAAAATAAATTCAACAGTGCTGTCTCTTTAGATTCCATATATATGCGTCAGTATACAATATTTATATTTCTCTTTCTGACTTACTTCACTCTATATAATAGGCTTTATAGTTTCACCTACCTCATTAGAACGGATTCACATGGCGTTCCTTTTTGTAGCTGAGTAGTATTCCATTGTATATATGTACCTCAGCTTCTTTATCCATTCATCTCTCTATGTCCTTCTGGTCTGTATTGATGCCTGTGGGGTGTGAGGTAAGAGATAAGGGCCTGCCTAAGAGATAAGGGCCTAAGTGAGGTAAGGGCCTGCCTGCCCTCACTGTTCATGGTGGGGTGGGGAGTGAGACGAGGGTGGTGAAAATGCAATGCCAAAGGTCAGACCAGAGTATTCTGGAATATGGAGCAGCCCCTTTCCACAGATTTGTGTATAGTGGTGGCGTTTATTCTTCCCCCTTTCCCACACTGATCATCTTTCTCTTTTTAAAAAACTGTTTTTGGTGGTACCAGGTCTTAGTTGTGGCACACAAGATCTTTAGTTGCAGGCCTGTGGGGTCTGGAACCTGGGCCCCCTGCATGAGGAGCTTGGAGTCTCAGACACTGGACCACCAGGGAAGTCCTGATCATCTTTCTGAACTAGGTTTTGCTTGGTTTTAAGATGAGCTTCTCCACCAGTCACAGCCACCCCCCCACCCCACCCCGACCAGTACATGTTGGCTCATCTTAGGAGGAAGATTTGGGCAGGTGGTGAGCTTAGTGGAGAAAAGGAAGACTTAGTGGAACTTGTTTTATTAGTAATACAGGGCTTCAGTAGTCAGCTCTGTCTGGGGACAGAAAACAGAATATCATGGCTAGGATGACCATGTACATTTCAGATCATCAGCAGTAATGTAGCAGATAGGTGAATTTCTGTTTTAGAGAGGATTGCCAGGTATTATACTCTCACAGGTTCTTAGGAAATTTTGTGGAATGTTTAAGAGTTACTGAAATTCATTTATGGAATATTTTCATGGAGAAGGAAATGGCAACCCACTCCAGTGTTCTTGCCTGGAGAATCCCAGGGACGGGGGAGCCTGGTGGGCTGCCGTCTGTGGGGTCGCAGAGTTGGACATGACTGAAGTGACTTAGCTTAGCTTATGACCAAGGCGAAGACTGGTAGCAGGGTTCTTTGTGTGTGGATAGTAGGACTTTTATCTTAGAGCTGCCTTTCATTTTGCCTTCTGGGTAGACAGTCATGGGGCTTCTGATTAGCAGGGTGCTGATTAGCCAGATCTGAGTTCTAATCTTGCCTCCGAGGCTTCTTAATCTTGTGACCTTGGGAAGCGACTTCTTCTCTGTACCTCTGTTTCCTCTTCTTATGAGATTACACCCACTGCCCAGGATTGAGGATTCAGGAAAATCAGTGCCTCACCCAGGGTCAGGCACAGTACATGGTATGCGGTCGATGCTCGAGAATCCTTATTTCTCTTCTCTCCGTGGGGCTCTTTCTGCTAGGAAAGAGGCTCCCCGAACACCCGGGACTAGTAGAGGAGGTGACAACAGTAAGCTCAGCTAAGCTCCTTTCTGCAGTCACAGATCGGTGTCCTTTCAGCAAGCACCCGTGCAGAGAAACAGGCATGAACTTTGTCCACACTTGTTGGCGTTTGCTTGTTTAGATGAATTTTGAAAGGCCACACACGAGCGTACAGTTTCAGTTGGTTGAGTATATTTTAATTTGCCTCATTTCCAGAGGAGGTCAGCCAGTTGGCAGCCTGTACATGATGCAAAAGGTCAACTGAATGTTCGCGAGAAGGGAGGGAAAGGGGAAGTGCGGTAAAACATACGATCTCGGGGCAGGGGTGGGGGAAGGTCAGCACGCGACTCCGTAAACCCCTTCCTCCCGCTCCTTGCGCTGCAGCCTCGCTGGCTGCCCTGCGGTTCACTGAAAGTGTCTCGCCCCTTCCTGACCTCTGCTCGGGGCACCGCTGAGGGCGGCTGCACGCCCCGGCCCTGCCTCCACTCAGGCGGCTCTGACCGGCTGCACTCCCACCCCTGCCCTGTCTCTGTCCCTCTCTCCTGACCTGCTTTTCTTCCTAGTGCTTATTAATCCCTGGCATCATAGCTTTTGTTTATTGGGTGTCTCTCTTCCGCTAGAATGTCAGTCCCATGAGGGCCTGCCTTGGTCTCTTTTTTTCCCCTGCTGCTGGACTCCTGGCGGATAAAACTGTCTGGCACACAGTAGGTGTTCAGTAAATGTTTATGGAGTGAATGAACACGCAGAAGCGCATATCCTGCGGCTCTGTTGAGACTTCCTTCCGGTTTGATTCCTGTCTCTTAACGGTGAAAACAAATAAGGAAACACAGTGAGTTGCAGAGTTCACAGTGTCTGGTGGGTAAAAATTAGAAGCCTATTCAGGAGAGGCCTGATAGGAAACTTGACAGAACTTTCCCTCTCAATTCTCAATAAAGTTGCACTGTCTACTACAATGGAGGAGATGTCTGAAAGGCTCATTCCATTGCATGTAACAGCGCATTTTGTGTGATTTTAATTTCTTTTGCGAAGATGCTACGCTGCCTGATTCTGTGGAAAAGAGCACCGTGTGATCAATTAGACGTGCTTTGCCTTGGTGTCTCATCCTGATTCCCACGTTTTATCTTCTTCTCTACACAGGGCTTATGAACAGCTCAACGTGAAACATGAACCTCTCCAGCTCATCCAGCCTCAGTTTGAGACGCCACTGCCAGCTCTTCAGCCAGCAGTGAGTAGGTGGGCGTGGAGCATCTGGCTGCAGAGCCTGAATGTCTGCCCTTCCCTTGCCAGCGGGCCTCTTGCAGAACAGGCCTCCTCATGGGGTCACGTGTCTCTGGCTCTCAATATGCATAGAGACCAAGCCTGTTAGTATTCTACAGGGACTTCCATTTGATGTGGTTCTCAGCTGAGGAATCAAGGGCTGGACCTCCCTGGCTATTAAACATTTCCCATCCTGTTGGGTTGGAGGGCATATATGAGAATTGCTGGGTGAAGAGGAGGAAGAGCTATGTGCTAGAAAGCTTTGAGCTTTCCAGGCAGCAGGCACTTAGATTCACAGCACAGTTCTCATAACCCAGGGACCAACCCCATGGTATTTTTCAACATTCTAGTTCAACAGGAGCTCCACTTGCCTTTGGAACTGTCTTATGCTGGACTTTTCCCTGGTGGTCTAGTGGCTAAGACTCCATGCTCCCAGTGCAGGGGGCCCAGGTTTGATTCCTGGTCAGGGAACTAGATCTCACATGCTGCAAATAAAGACCCCACAACCAACACCCAGTGCAGCTAAATAAATGAATATTTTAAAAATTTGTCTTAGCCTCCTACATTCTGGAATGTTACAAGGCAGTTAACTGGCTATGGCTTGGTAGCTTGAAAATCGGCCATGGTGGAGGTGCTTATAGAGCAGAAAATGACAAACGCTGCAGATCAGGCCTCTTGTTCTAAGTGATAGCTCAGCATTTAGCAGCACACTACTGGTTCACCTGTGAACTCTGGCTCTAAGTTCAGCACTTTCTGTATTAATCTACATCCGTTCCCCCAATTTCTATCACGATTAGATGAGAAACAGTCAAAAGGTCAACACAAAAGCCTGAGAAGCGCCAAGCTTTGTGTCCTTGAACAAGTTCATGGGCGCTGGGACCCCAGCGTCATCAGTTCAGTGGTGTGGTTGGAGCTGGTTCTGCTGGGGTGCTTCCAGTGGGCCGCCGTCTTGCTTGCTACGGCCTCATGGGTTAGGGTGGAGGGGTGACAGGCGCTGGGCGTTTCATCCTTTTGTTTCCCTTCTGTCTCATTCTTGTTAGTTACAGCTCTGGATATGCTCTTTCATAAAAGACCTCATTGCCTTTTAGGTTTTCCCTCCTAGTTTCAGGGAATTACCACCTCCTCCGCTGGAGCTGTTTGACTTAGATGAGACGTTCTCCTCTGAGAAGGCCCGGCTTGCTCAGATTACCAATAAGTGTGAGTTTGGTCAAATTTTTTTTTTTTCTTTTGTGAGTTTTACTAAATTGTGAATTTCTGAGATTTGCCATGAGAGAAGTTTACAGTTTGTTTAGGGAGAAGAAAATAGGATTGGGAGTATATAAAATGACAGTTTTGGTTATCTCATGTAAATGATGTTGACTGTAAGAGCCAGTTAGCTCAGTGAGTTAGAGGGCGGTGCCAAGAGGAGGCCAGACTCTCAGCTTTAATTCCTGTGCATCTTTTTCTCTGACCTGTTGAGTGACCCCAGGATGAATCCTGACCTTGGCTGCCACATAGCAAATCGTGGCCAGTGGTCATAGGAGCACTTGACTAAGAAGATTCAGTTAGGGTCAAGAGAATTACAGAGACTTCAGACTGGAAGGGATCCTAGAGTCCAGTGTGCCCACCCTGACCCATGGGTGAGGAAAGGCCCTGGGCTACACAGCTGCTCAGTGAGTGGTGCTCCTGACTCTCAGCCCAGGGCTCCTCCTGACGTGCCCTGCCTCCTGCACAGCACGTAGGCCAGCACACGTGTGCTCAGAGACATAAAAGTAACTGTCCATTTTGAGGCAGTGACCCCACTCCTGGAAATCTAACCTAGGGAGACAAATGAAGGCATACAGATGAGACTACTACATTGTTTATTTAATAAATAAAATACAGTTGGGAATAGCCTTAGTGTTCAGTCATAGGGGAATGGTAATAAACGGTGCCATATTCAGTCAGTGGGATAAAACATAGTCATTATAAAAGAGCTTTACAAAGCCTGGGGGGTGACACTGAGTGAACTGGAGATTCCTAAATGAAGAAAGCAAAATATAAAACTGCACTTGTGGTAGGATCTCAACTATGCAAACATCTATATATGCTCAGAGACCAGAAAGGAGTATGCAAAAATGAACATAGTTCAATGTCAGACACTGCATTTCTGTTCGTTCCAGATATTGTGGTAGGTGCAGGGCAATCAGATATTAGTAAGACCCAGTAAGTACCCTGTAGGAATAATAGGCCTGTGAAGGATTAGATGCTTTGACCCAGCATTTCTGATTCTAGAAGTCTATCTTCAGAATTTCTTGTAGAAATGAAAAAAAAGGTACACCTATAGAGCTATTAATTGTATCATTCAAAAAATTGACACGTCTAACAGCCTATCAGTAGGAAGACTTGTTAAAAAAAATGATATAGACAACTTACAGAACTATTGTAGTCTGATCCTTACACATGGAGGGATTTTTTTACACATGTAGATATGCAGGCACACATAGCAGTATTTATCCTAGATAGTATTGGTGGGGGTTAGAGTGAGATATCATTTCTACCATAGCTTTAAAAATGCAAGTCAGAGGGGAAAAAGAAAGTTACAGTCCAGTGTAAGAAGGGCAGTAATGACTGTCCATTCTTGATATACAGCCAGAAATCGTTTCAGAGAATTATGGGTGATTTTTTTCTTTCATTCCTTTTCTATAAGATTGCTATAATAAATGCTCTTTAAAATACCCATATATCCTTCTCATAATGGTCCCTGCAGCATTCAGAGAATGGTAATTTCATTTCCTGCTGGGTGCTCCTCCTCTTTGTAATGTAGGAATGCCGGATCTGGGAATAGTGAGCCAGAACCAGTGCAATTTTATTCTGTCTAGGAGTGTCACACTTCTGGCCTACTAATTTACAAAAACAGCACATCAGAGATCTCTACAGTCTATCACTGTTTGAGTCCTTTGGTCACATTACTCAAGGGAGAGGTGAGTGATCTTGAGAGATATAGGAACCCTACAGAGATACCCAGACCACAGTAAGTCTGTACTTGGGGCAGGGCAGAATCAAGGATGAATCTAACCACCCCAACTGTGCTCAGGTACTGAAGAAGACCTGGAATTCTATGTTAGGAAGTGTGGAGACATCCTTGGAGTCACCAATAAACTCCCAAAGGACCGGCAAGATGCCAAACATATCCTTGAGCACATCTTCTTCCAAGTGGTGGAGTTCAAGAAGTTGAACCAGGTACAGAGCCCAGAAGGCCCACTCAAGTGGTCAAGTGGGGATATCGTCCATAAACTGGACTTCTCACGTTCTATGCCATTCATTCATTCTGTTGGTATTCCACTGTCTACTAGGTGGACAAAACAGATGACGATTCCTGCACTTACGGAATGTGTATTCTAGCTGGAGGAGACAGACAGTAAACAATGTAGTATCTTAAGTATTAAATCTCAGAGGATGCCAGGAGATGAAACGTGGTATAAAAACAGAGCAGGGTCATCAGTGTACTGAAGGTGGCAAGATTCAGGGGTGGTCAGGGTGGGCCACACACGCTCCAGAGCTGGCATGGGAGCCAGGACTTGAAGGTGTTCAGGGGCTGGCCATGCAGATAGCTGGGAGCTGAGTGTCCCGGGGACTCTGCTTGGCTCGTTTGAGGAACAGCAGTGATGCCTATGTGGCAGACGGGAACTCAGCCGAGGACAGAAGTCATCTTGCCCTGGACTAAGGACTTAAAATCTGTTATGCCAGGCCTTCATCTTATCTGTCCCTGGACAGGATCTCTAAAATTAAATGCCCAACCACTGCTGGTAAATGGATATTCATTTATATACTACTGATTGGAGAATAAGCTGGTTCCATTTTTATGGAGATATTTTTTAAGATATTCAGAAGCCCTGAAATACATGGATACCTCTGACCCAGCAATTTTAATCCTCAGAATTTGTCTTAATAATACAATCCTGGGACTTCCCTGGCAGTTCAGTGGTTAAGACGCCACACTTCCAATGCAGGGGGCACAGGTTCAATCCCTGGTCGGGGAACTAACATCCCAAGTACCACACCACACAGCCAAAAAATAAAAATAAGAAAATAATATAATTCTGAATACGTGTAGATTTACCAGTCAGAATGCTCAGCGAAGCATTGTTTTCATAGAAGAAAACCATCAGTAGGGAACTAGTTAAGTACCTGGGTACATGCGTAAGGGTAAGAATGTTTAGTAGGATGTTCAAGCACTTGGGAAGACATTCATGATACAGCAGTGGGATGGGGGGAAAGGCCTATAAAACAGTATGAAGAGTCCATTTTCCACACACACACACAGATTCTAGATGCTGAATAGAAAGACTGATTGGGATCTGAGCCACTGCTGGTGGGCACTGGCCTGCTGAGTATTCATACTGGAGGCCTCATGTGTGCTAGCATGGTGCTGGATGTCAGGGTTATGGCGGTGAATGCAGTCCTTGCTGTCTGAGCTCCATGCAGTGGGCAAGGCAGGAATATACCGGCATTTACAGTGCTCTTCAGATAAGTGCCAGGAAGGCACCTCAGAGGCAAGGTGTTGATAACCTGCTCAGCACTGACACGTGGGGCGGGGTAGGGGGAGCAAGTGAATTCCCAGCAATACTTAACCCCCAGGGCCAAGGTAAGAAGTCTGGTGTGGTGTTTCCATCAGTACCTTCAACTGTATTTGCTCCCCACTCATCATGGAGGGTGGTGGGTTGTGGTCAGAGCCCTATCTGGTCATGAAAACTTGATCCTTGGCCTGGATGTAGCCTTAAAGCCAGAGATTACCTGTGTCCCAATCAGAATCGCTCATCAAAGTCCAAAACAACCAAGAGTTCACAGTTTAGGTTTTGAACTGAAATACTAGCTTTCTGCCTTATTCCCTCCTCCAGGAACATGACATTGACACGCGGCATTCCAGAACAGCCTCTGCGGACCAAGCCTCTTGAAGCATTTTCTGCCTCCCGATTCTTTGTAAACTTTTTGAATTATCCCTCAGTTTTTTATGAAAACTGTCTATACAGTCTTTCCTCTCTGACCTGTGGGAAGGTCTGTGCATCTTCTGTAGTGCTCAGAGAGGGACAACATTTCTTATGTAAGATATGTTCCATTTTTTAAATTAAATGTTTGAATCTGTACTTTGATAATTGATGCATCAGTCTTTCACTGAAATCCTTCCAGTTCTAGATGTGATTTTATCAAAAGCATAAATAATTTTCAAACTTATAAGTACTCTACAGCTTTTCTAGTTTAAAAGGATAGAAAATAAACTTAACCCACAGTTTGTCCCACTATACCTATGAATAGGCCTCCCAGGTGGCACTAGTGGAAGGTAAAATAGTTGGTAGGTATCTTCCTTGCATAGATCACTCACTCCTTCACCTCCCAGCTGCCCACAGGCTCAACCATTTGGAAGCGGTTGTCCTAGCCCACAGTTTGTCCCCCTCCTCTGATCTCCTGAACCACTCAGTTTTATCATTTTAGGTTAGAATGTAGGACAAAAGGTGATCATCTGTCCCAAGGACAATGGGAGAGATTATACTTGCTTGAGCATGACAGTCAATATGGAAATGCACAATGTACTGGATAAACTAGGAACCAACTTTAGGGAAAGCCTGAAAGACAAAGATTGCAGATCCACCCACCACCATGTTTGTAAGGGATGTGGTTCAATGGGAGTAGCTTAGCTGGTGGGCTCTGTAAAGGTAGGAAGTGTGGGAGGAAGCCCCTTAGGGGGCGTCGTATAACTCCAAGAGGAAATAACAAGGGCAGGGATTTAGGATGCTGTTGTAGGGACTTCCCTGGCAGTCCAGTGATTAAGACTCGGCACTTCGGATGCGGGAGGCACAGGTTTGATCCCTGGTCAGTAAGCTAAGATCCCACAGGCCTTTGTGGTACAGCCAAAAAAAAAGATTCCTAAGATGATGTTGTAAGAAAGCTGGCATTCTGAAATAGATTTGGTCTGGGTGTTGAAGGTCAGGTTGGCAACATCTTGAGCCTCATTGCCTGGAACAGTGGTGAAGCTAATGGAAGATGGGGATTCTAAAGGGTGAGCTTGTTTGGACTCTTAAGAACCAACTGAGACAATGGCAATTCATGGAAGTGGTAAATAACCAGTCAATAGCTAGAAGTCCCTAAATGAGGCTTGGAAAAGATGTCCAGTCTCAATACCTTAGTTTTTCACATGGAGTTGATCATTGAAGCCAGAATATGCTGTCAAGGAATGAACTTTTTAAAATTTAAAACCTTGGGATGAAAGACTCAAGTCACATCCTGAATTTCAAAAGACTTACTTATTCATGTTAAAGCTGTGTTTGTGGGCTTCCATTCTCTCACACACTCAAGCCCTTGTGTAGGGCTTCCTCAAGTGACCCAGCCAGAGGACTGTGTTGGGGACAGGGGAGACCACTTTGATGAAAGGGCAGAATCTGGGGGCCTGCTGGGGACAAGCAGCTTTGGAACAGCATAGAATGTTGTGGAAATATATTTGGAATTCCAAAAATGTGCTCAAAAATTACCTCCCAACCCATGTGCTCTTACACTCTGGGTCTGGTGTTCGTGCCACTGAGAGGTGAGGTCTGTGATCCATGCCCCTGAATCTGGCACTATGGAAGTGACACTGTGACTTCTGAGGCTAGGTCATAAAAGGCTATACAGCTTCTGCCTGGTTCTCTTGGGACACTCGTCTTCAGAGCCACAAGCCTCCATGCAAGAAGCATGAGGTTACCTGGATGGCTATGTGGATAGGCCACGAATAGATGTTCTGGCCAACAGCCAGCCTGTATGAGCATCACCTGCTAAACTCGTGAGTGAAGAGGCCTCCAAATGCTTCCTGCCCCCGACATGAAGTCACCGGAGCCTCCTAGTTGTCCTAGCTGAAGTCCCAGACGCTACGGAGCAAACTGTCCCTGCTCTGACCTTTCTGAATTCCTGACCCATACAATCTATAAATGTAATAAAATAGCGGTTTAAGCCGCTGATTTGCAGTGATTTGTTATGCAGCAACAGATAACTCCAATTTCATTTTTTGGGGTGACCTTGGTGTGTAAGTTTCGTGTGTGCGTTTCTACTTTTGTATTTCCTACAGTGTTGCCCCCGCTGCCCCCGGGCCCTCTCTCTCTGGTAACCACTGCTTTGTACCTATATGCTCATATCTACAGTTTCAGAAGGAACTTTTTGGATCTAATCCAAGTTCACTTTCCAGCGGAGACACGGGGGCCTTGTAGACCGAGGGGCAGAGGGCAGTGACTACCTGCCTGCCTGCTAACCTGGAGCTTTTCGCATCACACTCCTGACTCAAGAAGTTTCCTTGGAAGAGGCACGGCCTGTCTTGCCATGAGCTGGCTTTTCCTCTTAATCTGTGGATGGCTTGTGGCAATAATTTTTGCTTTTCCCCGACTTCTTACGAAAAATTTGAAACAGAAAAGTGCAAAGAGAAGTACAATAAACTTACTTTCCTAAAGTTAACATATTGCCATATATACTAAATGTATGTGTGTATAATTTTTCTTACTGAACATCTGAAATTAAATTTCAGTCTAACACTTTACCCCTTAATATACATGACTGTGTAACTACAGTATACCATTATCATATCTAGTATTTAATACTTAAGAAGATCCAACCAGTCCATCCTAAAGGAAATCAGTCCTGAAATTGGAAGGACTGACGCTGAAGCTGAAACCAATACTTTGGCTACCTAAAATGAACAACTGACTCATTTGGAAAGACCCTGATGCTGGGAAAGATTGAAGGCAGGAGAAAAAGGGACGACAGAGGATAAGATGGCTGGATGGCATCACTGACTCAATGGACGTGAGTCTGAGTAAACTCTGGGAGTTGGCGATGGACAGGGAGACCTGGCGTGCTGCAGTCCATGGGGTCACAAGGATTCGGACACGACTGAGCGACTGAACTGAACTGACCGAACTGAGTATTTAATACTTATTCAAATGTTCCCCATTTGTCCCCAAAATGTGTTATATCTTTTCAAGCTAGGATCCAGTCAAATTTCACATATTGGATTTTATTGTCTCTAGTCTCTTAAAATCTCTCCCTACCTCTTTGTGTTCCTTTTACTTTCCCTTTTTTCTTTAAGTGACATGGATTTTTTTTTGGGGGGGGGCACGCCTAACAGTGTATGGAACTTCCCCAACCAGTAGAAGTGCAGTCAGGGTTGCCCCCACATTGAATTTTTGAAGAGACTAAATTAGGTGTCATACATTCTAGAAATCTGATGGTTTCATCATGGTGTCTATTGTCCCTTTATCTTCTTTATTTCTTGCAAGCTGGAAGTTAGGCACAGAGGTTAGCTTTGAACGAAACTTTTGGTGAGACTATTTCACAGGTGATGTTAGGTATAATGTCAGGTCTCCTATTAGTGAAATTAAGTTTAATCAACTGGTTAAGAGAATGAGTATGAGTCGGGGTTTTTAAACTGAAACATGAGCTCTTAAACACACGAAAAGAGTTAGAGAAAAGGCAAATCAAAGCTACAATGAGGTATCATCTTCACAGCAGTTAGAATGGCCGCCATCAAAAAAATCTACAAATACTGGAAAGGATGTGGAGAAAAGGAAACTCCCTTGCACTGTTGGTGTGAATGCAAATTGTTATAGCCACTGTGGAAAACAGTATGGAGATACATTTAAAAATTAGGAATAAAACTACCGTCAGTTCAGTTCAGTTCAGTCGCTCAGTCATGTCCAACTCTTTGCGACCCCATGAATTGCAGCACGCCAGGCTTCCTTGTCCATCACCAACTCTCGGAGTTCACTCAAACTCATGTCCATCAAGTCGGTGATGCCATCCAGCCATCTCATCCTCTGTCATCCCCTTCTCCTCCTGCCCCCAATCCCTCCCAGCATCAGGGTCTTTTCCAATGAGTCAACTCTTTGCATCAGGTGGCCAAAGTATTGGAGTTTCAGCTTCAACATCAGTCCTTCCAATGAACACTCAGGACTGATCCCCTTTAGGATGGACTGGTTGGATCTCCTTGCAGTCCAAGAGACTCTCAAGAGTCTTCTCCAACACCACAGTTCAAAAGCATCAATTCTTCTGCACTCAGCTTTCTTCACAGTCCAATTCTCACATCCATACATGACCACTGGAAAAACCATAGCCTTGACTAGAGGGACCTTTGTTGGCAAAGTAATCTCTCTGCTTTTTAATATGCTGTCTAGGTTGGTCATAACTTTCCTTCCAAGGAGTAAGCGTCTTTTAATTTCATGGCTGCAGTCACCATCTGCAGTGATTTTGGAGCCCCCCAAAATAAAGTCTGACACTGTTTCCACTGTTTCCCCATCTATTTCCCATGAAGTGATGGGACCAGATGCCATGATCTTCGTTTTCTGAATGTTGAGCTTTAAGCCAACTTTTTCACTCTCCTCTTTCACTTTCATCAAGAGGCTCTTTAGCTCCTCTTCACTTTCTGCCATAAGGGTGGTGTCATCTGCATATCTGAGGTTATTGATAGTTCTCCCGGCAATCCTGATTCCAGCTTGTGCTTCTTCCAGCCCAACATTTCTCATGATGTACTCTGCATAGAAGTTAAATAAGCCTTGACGTACTCCTTTTCCTATTTGGAACCAGTCTGTTGTTCCACGTCCAGTTCTAACTGTTGCTTCCTGACCTGCATATAGGTTTCTCAAGAGGCTGCCATACGACCCAGCAAACATGAGCCCTTTATCCCCACTGCTGTTCACTTATGTACACAAACTTTTTTCTGGCACATAAGGCACTTGAGATGAAAAACTTAACTTGAATAAATGTTGTTTCAGTTTCACACTTAAAAAAACAACAAAGCAACCACAAAAAAGTGATGGAACTTGGCCTAGTAGGTAATAGCAACAACAAAAAAAAATTGTTGGAGATTTTATTTAGTGAACTCAAATACATCTCTGATAAGAGAAACGTCTGTGTCAAAACAAAAAGGACTTAACATAGAGTTACCCATGGGTGACAAAAGTTCTCTCCCTTCCAAAGAGCAAGGCAGAAAATTCAAATTTGTGCTATCTTATGACAGATCAGGAGAAGGCAATGGCACCCCACTCCAGTACTCTTGCCTGGAAAATCCCATGGACGGAGGAGCCTAGTAGGCTACAGTCCACAGGGTCGCTAAGAGTCGGACACAACTGAACGACTTCACTTTCACTTTTCACTTTCATGCACTGGAGAAGGAAATGGCAATCCACTCCAGTGTTCTTGCCAGGAGAATCCCAGGGACAGGGGAGCCTGGTGGGCTGCCATCTCTGGGGTAGCACACAGTCGGACACAACTGAAGTGACTTAGCAGCAGCACCAGCAGCATGACAGATCATAGATCTACTATGCGGCTTTTGCTAAGTTACTGTTTACTTATAAAATCAAGTAAGACAGCTTTTCAAACTCTTCATTAAAAAGTCCTAGAACACTATTTATGCCTCAATGAAACTGAAGGATGCTGGAGAGTTTCAACCTCTTCAGCCATTCAGTTCCCCTTTCTGCAACCAAGGCTATTAATTTCTTCCGCTGCCTTCAAGAGACAGGAAGAAATATATACACTTTAAAAAGAATAATAAATCTTGCTCATACCAAATTTTAACATGCAGATGACACCACCCTTACGGCAGAAAGTGAAGAGAAACTAAAGAGCCTCTTGATGAAAGTGAAAGAGGAGAGTGAAAAAGTTGGCTTAAAGCTCAACATTCAGAAAACGAAGATCATGGCATCTGGTCCCATCACTTCATGGGAAATAGATGGGGAAGCAGTGGAAACAGTGTCAGACTTTATTTTGGGGAGCTCCAAAATCACTGCAGATGGTGACTGCAGCCATGAAATTAAAAGACGCTTACTCCTTGGAAGAAAAGTTATGACCAACCTAGACAGCATATTCAAAAGCAGAGAGATTACTTTGCCAACAAAGGTCCCTCTAGTCAAGGCTATGGTTTTTCCAGTGGTCATGTATGGATGTGAGAATTGGACTGTGAAGAAAGCTGAGCACCGAAGAATTGATGCTTTTGAACTGTGGTGTTGGAGAAGACTCTTGAGAGTCTCTTGGACTGCAAGGAGATCCAACCAGTCCATCCTAAAGGGGATCAGTCCTGAGTGTTCATTGGAAGGACTGATGTTGAAGCTGAAACTCCAATACTTTGGCCACCTGATGCAGAGTTGACTCATTGGAAAAGACCCTGATGCTGGGAGGGATTGGGAGCAGGAGGAGAAGGGGATGACAGAGGATGAGATGGCTGGATGGCATCACCGACTCGATGGACATGAGTTTGAGTGAACTCCGAGAGTTGGTGATGGACAGGGAGGCCTGGCGTGCTGCGATTCACGGGGTCGCAAAGGGTCGGACCTGACTGACTGAACTGAACTGAACTCTACTAACGTTTCATCCTAGGGCTGTGCTCCTGTAGCTCACCATGTAAACGGTGAAAGGAATTAATCTCTTACGTGGCAGACGGTGACAAACAGCACGAAGGAAATTTGCAGCGTTAGGAGCTCGTTCAGGGCTGCTTGCTGAGCCACAGAAGGGGGTCAACCGGGCTCCCGGCCGTGACCGCCACAGCGTCGGGGGCCGGCGATGTACCTGCCTTGCTCCTGCTCCCTCTTGAGCATTTCTGTCATCGTCCTCCCACGATGTGAAACAGCAGGCTCCCAGCGAGCACGGCACTGGAAGGGGCAGGACCGGAAGGATCGGCGGGCGACAAGGGGAAACAGGGAAAAGATGCGAGGGACCCACAACCCAGCAGTGGGACTCCGAGCTCACCCTGAGAGCCCGCGCCCTTTAGTGACGTCAGGCGGCGCGACTCCCGCCCTGCCTCGCGTGCGGCGGAACGGGGGCGCGCGCCTGAAAGTGGGCGGGCTGAGACTCAGACGCTGGCTGTGAGGTTTACGCTGCCTGGTGCCTTCCGCCTTTGTTTACTAGGTGGGCCGCTTCAAAACCGGTGACGTTTCTAATTCCCTGTCACTCGGAGAGGCCAGGGACTGCCAGGTGGACTCCGAGGCCTGATTTTCCCTGTCTTCACAGAGAAGAGCGATGTTGCCTCCAAGTGCGGCCCCGGATCCTGGCAGGGCTAGGCGGTGCCTCTGGACGAGGCCTTGGTGTTCGTCGTCCGTTCCCTCCCTGACTGTGTGCTCTAGCTCCGTAGTTCGTGACTTCTTCCTGCTTGATTGCTGAACTGCAAGTGGCCACGTTACAAAAGGAAGAACTAAGTGTTTGCGAAAGCTGATGCCCCAGAAGGCTCAGGGTAAGAGATCAGAGGTGTGGGCTGGACTTCGTGTGTGTATAAAAGCAGCCCAGGTCCTGGCACTCGTCTCAATCTCATCCTCCTCATCAGGCATCCAAGAGATGTGCAGTAGATGGTTTCTAAGAGACCAAATTCTCATCGTTTGGACCTACTGTATAGCACTTGGAACTCTGCTCAATGTTATGTAGCAGCTTGGATGGGAGGGGAGTTTGGGGGAGAATGGATGCCTGTATATATGTGTGGGTGAGTCCATTAGCTGTTAACCTGAAACTGCCCCAACATTGTTTGCTGATCAGCTATACCCCAATACAAAAAGTTTTTTTAAAACAACAAATTCTCACCCTTTGCAATTGCATAAACGAGGACACAGCTAGGGCTGGCATGAACCTGGACAAACCCAGGCAAGATTGATTGCTATGTTCTGTGGTAGTGACTCCACACTTCTCCCAGTGATTGAAGAGGGACCACTAGAGTCACGCCGAAGGAACATATCCATCCCTCCCCCAGAACTTATTCGTGTCCCTTTGTTATCCCTTTTCTGCCACCGTTGTCACGTTAGATTGATTCTGTCACTACTGATTGGTTTGCAATTTCTAGAATTGTGTGTAAATGGAATCAGACAGTGTGTACTCTTTGTCTTCTTTCAGCATAGTTATTTTGAGATTGATATTGACTAAGTAATCTCTATTTATTGTCAGAGTGGATATATTTGTTTTATATCTGTAATTTGTTTACCCAGTTACCTGTTGGTGGACGTTGAGGTTGCCTCCAGTTTGGGCTATTACAAATAAAACTGTGTAAAAGGCTCTGTGTGGACCTGTGCATTCACTTTTCTTGGGTCCATATGGCATTAACAGGTGTGTATATTTTTAAGAAACTGCTCAGCTGTTTCTAAAGTGATTGTACAATTTCATATTCCACCAGCAGTATTTGAGATGTCTGATGACTCCCCATTTTCATCAACATTTGGCGTGATTAGTCTTCTCAGTCAGCAGTTCTAATAGTTGTGTAAATCTCGTTGTAGTCTTAATTTGCATTTCCTTAATGAAATAGTATTGAGCATCTTTTCATGTGCTTTGCCATTTCATATATTTTGAAGGTGAAATAGAAGGGGAAAGCCAATAGGATTTGCAGGTAGATCAGATACATGAGGTGAGAGAAGAGTCAAAAATATCTTCAACTCTGGTCAGTCCCTGAGTACTTCCTAATAGTTCTGTCCCTAACATGCACTGGCTGTTCCTTCAGACCACCTTGCAAATTCCTAAATCACTCAACTTTGAAGAGTCTTCAGTGACAAGTTCGTTTGGTACCCACAGCCTTTGCCTTTATTTTCATCCTTAGAGATCTAATTTTCTGTTTACTCATTGTCTCCCCTGTCAGCTGGTGAGTTTCTGGAGAAGATGGATGGTTGGCTTGTCTCCAGATGACTAGCCCCTGGTGTAGCCTAGCCCAATCATTTTGGCATATTTTCACAAACTCTACTCTTCAAATTTGCATTTCAAAGTATGGGTGCTTTGCTTCAAGTTATCTGCATCAATCTGTGTGATCATGGCAGCTTAACATCTGTGTGCCTCAATTTCCTCATCTTTAAAATGGGGACCTGCTGATTGATACCTGCTTCTCATAGTGAGAAGTGAGTATTAAATGCAGAATGAATGCAAACCCTTTACTATGTTGCCTGGCCCATGGTGTCTTCGCCAGTAAAATCTAGCTATTATTTTCTGACCTGAATATTTTGCCAGTCCTTTGCTAGAGGACTGGTGGGCATCTATATTCTCAAATATACATGCTTTGCAAATAGTTATCCATAAAATCTCAATAATTTGAAAAGCAGATTGCGAAATTTCACTGTTGAAGTCTGATTTGTTGAATCAGATAATTGAATTGCTTCCCTGCCTTGAAATGGGAAAGTTTCCCATTTCCAGTGCTGGTCCTGGACCTCTCATGCCTCTGGCCACCTGTTGCCATGATCTACATTGATACCCTTAGGGGGTGAGGCAGAAGTTTTTTTTTCTTTTTTAGCCATACCGCAAGGCTTTCGAGATCTTACTTTCCTGACCAGGGATTCAACACTGATCCTTGGCCTTGAGAGCACAGAGTCCTATCCACTGGACATGGTCAGGGAATTCTGTGAGCAGAATCTAATTCATCTGAAAACCATACCTTTGTTTCAAATCTCTTTTGATGGTCCTTATAAGACACAATTCAAACTCTAACATTCCAGTTCTCCAATTCTGTTCTGTGCCTTGCTAACAACTCTCCAGCCCAAATGTTAGCTTTAATATTTCATTAGTTAATATTTCATTCATTCATTCAATTAAGAATGTGTAAAAGCCCTTCTGTGAGTTGCCAAGAGCCAAACATTATGGTCAACCTCTGAAGCTAAAAAAGTGAACGCAGGAACTTCCCCAGTGGCCAGTGGTTAAGACTGAGCTTCCACTGCAGAGGGTGCACCTTTGATCCCTGGTCTGGGAACTAAGATTGCACAGGCATGCTTTGCTGTGCAGCCAAAAAAAAAATGTGAATGTGGGGTTGTCCCTGATCTTAGTGAAGTTACTTGGTCATGTCTGACTCTTTGTGACCCCATGGACTATAGCTCACCAGGCTCCTCTATCCATGGAATTTTCCAGGCAAGGATAATGGAGTGGGTTGCTATTCCCTGATCTTAGGAGAGCAGTAAAATCATGGGCAGAAGAAGTATGGGTTGGGAGGACAAGTATGATAAGGAGGTGCTACCTGAATAGTCCGTAGTATCGCAAAGAGTCCGACACGACTGAGGCGATTTAGCACACACATAGTAGATGTGTGGTGGCTCAGAGGTTAAAGCGTCTGCCTCCAATGTGGAAGACCCAGGTTTGATCCCTGGGTCGGGAAGATCCCCTGGAGAAGGAAATGGCAATCCACTCCAGTATTCTTGCCTGGAGAATCCCATGGACGGAGAAGCCTAGTAGGTTACAGTCCACGGGGTCGCAAAGAGTCAGATACGACTGAGCGACTTCGCCTTACCTCATCTTATAGTAGATGGAGGGGAGACGGCTGGCAAAGGGACTGTGATCCTACTTAGCATTTGTGACCCTGTGGACTGTAGCCCGCCAGGTTCCTCCAACCATGGAATTCTCCAGGCAAGAATACTGGAGTGAGTTTTCAGAGGCTGTTTCTGACTCAGAGATCAAACCCAGGTCTCCTGCACTGCAGGCAGATTCTTTACCATCTAAGGCACCAGGGAAGCCCACTTATCACTGACTTGCTATCAATCAGTGTTTGATTTGTGTCTAGCCTGATACTGCACCCGGGGCCTTTAGTAAGTAGTTTTGATGCTGTCTTCCCAAGCAGGGGCAAGCTCTGGGTCTGGAGCCTGAGGTGGGGCAGATTGTGAAATGACCAAATGACTGAAGCCTCCCTTGTCCAAAGAGGCATGTGCAGAAAACGTTTCCTGGTAGAGTGTAATCTGTATGTTATCAGTCCTGGGCCCAGGGACCACTCCCAGCTGTGGCTGCACCCAGGACACTCGGAGTCCTCTCTCCAGGGGTGTCTGTTGGCATGATGATAACTGGAGTAGACACACTTGTGCAGATAACCAGATTCCATCTGGTACCAGAGTGACCTCCCTGCTCACTGACTCCAGGCTTCTTAGGCTCTGGTATAGACAAAGAAAGTCACCTGAGTCACTTCAGTAAACAAAGGATGTGGCCGTCAGCCACTGCAGCCGCCCCTGACAGTGTACCCTGAGAAAATTCAGGGTGGAGAAAAATAGGATACTGGCTCTAGATAGTTAAGGAGCAAATCAGATGAATAATTTCAATACACCTAGACCCTGGGATCTTACTGTACGTAGAAAAGTGCTAAATTCATTAACTTGAGATGTTTTCTTTAATTAGCAATAATCATTTGATGTTCTGACCCCTTGTTTTTATTTTTTGTTTTATAAAAACTCCTGTATAGGAAATTCCCTGGCAGTCCAGTGGTTAGAAGTTGGCACTTTCACTGCCATGGCCCTGGTTCAATCCTCGGTGGAGAAATAAGATTCCTCAAGCCACGAAGAGTGGCCAAAAACAAAAAACGAACAATTTCTTGGCTCCTCCCTTACTTCTTCAGAACAGTCCCCTCGGAGCTATCCGAGAGGCTGTATGCCAGTCTTAAGTCCTCAGTAAGTCCTCTGAATAAATTGTGATTCTCAACTTTAGGTTGTACATGTTTTTTTCATTCAGTAAATGTATTGGTCAACTGGCAACTGGAGACAGCTGCTTCCTATCTCTGGCATTTGGCAAATACCTTGCCCACGGTGCCAGTGTTACAGCAGGTAGGTAAGTGCAGAGAAACGGGGGCAGGGGCCAAGTGGCAGGAAATCGTGCACCTTGTAAACAGCGGGGTTCCATGGACAGACAAAAGCAGGAACCTCCAGACTGACAGGAAACCACACATTTTAAGTGATGTGTGTCCTGGATGCAGACAAAGAAAGGTGACTAAAGGCGGGAATCTCCTGGGTTGGAATGTAACCTGTTGCTCATTAAGCTCTCGTTACAATAAAACTAGCTTTCTTAAGTTGGCAGATAAAATGTTGCCATCACGCACCAACGCCATGACTCTTCGGATCTAAGCTAAATAAGGACAAAAATCCCTCTTCCCCTTCGGAAAATGGAGCTGGGATGAAAATCCGGGAATATGACCCCCATACTCCTCCTTCCGCAGAGAATCTTCCACCCTTTCATTTATTACCCCTCAGAGCCAGCTTTCTAAATTCTCTTGAGACAAAGAACTTTAACCGAGAACACCAGCTTCTGTCTTTTTCCTCAAATGAGATTACTTAGCCATGTGAGAGTATGTGCTGTGTGCAGTGCAGCTTCCTAGACCTGAAAGGACAAGCATGAGAGCAGCTGAAGAGTAATAATAATAATAATAATAATACAATAACAACAAGTAATGAAGAGCTTATCACGTGCCAGGGATTGTTCTCAGAGGTTTACAAATATCAATTTATTTAATCCTACAACCACCTCACAAAGTAGATAACCAGTGTAGTGATCAAGAGCATAGACTCTAGAACTAGACAGCCCAGGTTTGACTCCCTGCTTTGCTATTTACTAGCAGTGTGACCTGGGGGAGGCCTGTGTCTCAGTGTCCCCATCTGCCAAAAGAAGAGACTACTATTACTAGCTCATAGGAATAAATGAATTAAAATCCATTGTTGTTCAGTTGCTAAGTCACATCTGACTCTTTTGTGACCCCATGGACTGCAGCACACCAGGCTTCCCTGTCCTTCACCATCTCCCAGAGTTTACTCAAACTCATGTTCATGGATTTGGTGATGCCATTCAACCATCTCATTCTCTGTCGCCCCCTTCTCCTCCTGCCCTCAATCTTTCCCAGCATCAGGGTCTTTTCCAGTAAGTGGGCCAAAAGTATTGGAGCTTTGGCTTCAGCATCAGTCCTTCCAATTGAATATTCAGAGTTGATTTCCTTTAGGATTGACTGGTTTGATCTTGCTGTCCAAAGAGTCTTACAAAGAAATAACCAGTGGCTGAAGGTGAAAGTCATTCAGTCATGCCCAACTCTTTGGGACCCCATGGACTATACAGTCCATGGAATTCTTCAGGCCAGAATACTGGAATGGGTAGCCTTTCCCTTCTCCAGGGGATCTTCCCAACCCAGGGATCAAACCCAGGTCTCCTGCATTGCAGGTGGATTCTTTACCAACTGAACTGAGGGAGGCACAAACCAGTGGCGAGCACATAGTAAAAGCTGTCTATCAAGACCTGATAAAATATATCACTTTTATAGATGAGAGAACAGGCACAGAAAGGCTACTTTCTTGTGATCCCACAACTAGTAAACACGGAGTTGGGAATCAAATCCTGGGCAGTCTGGCTTAAATACTATGCTCTAGCAATGAAGAGGGGATGTCCTCACGAATTACTTTATGAGGGAAGTAGGTGGGGGAAGCCCTGAGATAATTGCTGGGGAAGCATCCAGCATGAAACATGTCAGTGTTTTCTCTGTTGTGTTAAGTGAAGTTTGCAGCAGCTGGCTGGACTGTCCCCAGGTGGCCAGAAATTTCTGGAGAGTGATCTGAGGCATAAGCAGGGGCTAAGAGGCTGAGGTTCAGCCCTGTGTCCCCAGGCTCCCATCTCATAATTCATTTACTTTTCTCTCTGCACTCCTTCCAGGATGTGGCATGAAACTCATGGTAAAATGGCAACTTAAAATGGAAAATCATTGCTAAGACCCTAGGAGTTTAAGCATGTGGTAAACCTGGGTGTTCTTTGGAAGGAATGATGCTAAAGCTGAAACTCCAGTACTTTGGGCACCTCATGCGAAGAGTTGACTCATTGGAAAAGACTCTGATGCTGGGAGGGATTGGGGGCAGGAGAAGGGGACGACACAGGATGAGATGGCTGGATGGCATCACCGACTCGATGGACGTGAGTTTGAGTGAACTCGGGGAGTTGGTGATGGACAGGGAGGCCTGGTGTGCTGCGATTCATGGGGTCTTGGAGAGTCGGATACGACTGAGCGACTGAACTGAACTGAACTGAAACGAATTTAATGCAACCAATGAATTCTTGGCCTTGGGGATACTGCTGTGAATTGAGGGGCCCCTTGAACTTGACTTCCCTGGTGGCTCAGATGGTAAAGCGTCTGCCTGCAATATGGGAGACCCAGGTTCGATCCCTGGGTTGGGAAGATCTCCTCGAGAAGGAAATGGCAACCCACTCCAGTATTCCTGCTTGGAGAATCCCAGGGACAGAGGAGCCTGGTAGGCTACAGTCCATGGGGTCGCAAAGAGTCGGACATGACTGAGTGACTTCACTCACTTTGAACTTTAGCAAGCCCATAGTTCAAATCAGGACATGCGTAAGTCAGCAAGTAGACTGGGCTGTGGGCTCTTAAAGGAGCAATAGGAACTAGTTCCGGTGGGAGAAGTGGGAAGTGTATCCGCCCCAGCAACGGCCAGGAGGCTGAAGAGTTTCCTCCCGCTAGGGGCGGGGTGGTGGTCTGGCAGAGTGCTATAAACCTGATTGCAGAATATTTTACCCTGAGGGAGAGGACAGAGACTTTAAGTTCTGGAGAGGCAACATCAGGTTTGCTTTTTAGGAGGCTTGCTTTGGGCTGCCAGGAGTCCAGCTGAGGAGCTGGAGCCACTTGAGTTCAAGGCTGGAAAGGAAGAAGGGAGTGGGTTCCAAGTCTCAGCCCTGGCCTAGGTGTAGGTGAGGAGGCCGCTTTGGGGTGGGGGTGGGGGTGTAGGGACATAGCAGCTGCTTGGACTAGCGCTGGGCTGTTAGCACAGGTAGTTTCCCTCGGCCTCACTCTCCCACCCTTGCGGCTCATTCCCTTTTCTCAGTCTTCCCTCCTCCAGGCCTGCCCCAAGGCTCTCGGCCGGGCCTTGCCTCTGTCACCAGGTCGCGGGGTCAAAGCCGCGCCCACGAGCTCCCTGCCCTGGGAGTTTCGGTGCTGTGCCCTCGGGCCCTCAGGCCCCGCCCCGCGCGGCTCGCTGGCCCCGCCCCGAGCACGGCCCTCCCGCTGGCCCCGCCCCGCGTCGCTCGCTGGCCCCGCCCCGCGCACCAGCCCGCCCGCGCGCCTGGCCCGGGCGGCGCCGACGCGCTTGGCGGGAGATAGAAAAGTGTTTCTGCGAGCGCCGGCGGCGGCCGCAGTCCCCGTGAGCAGCGGCCGGACCTGTGGTCACGCTGACGCCTCGCCACGCGGCCCCGGGGCCCGGAGCGGCCGGAGCAGCTCGCACCCTGACCCCGGCCCGGCTCCCGCTCCGGGCTCGGCCGGCGGGCGGGCGAGCGCGGCGCGGCCCGGGCCGGGGGGATGTCGCGGCGGACGCGCGGGTGAGCGGAGCCGGCCGGCGGAGGGCCCTTCCCCCCTCCCCAGGCGCCATCCTCCTCAGCCCCGACCCCTGCCCGCACCGCCACCCTCTCCGGGGCTTTTCCGATCCCGGCCGGGCGCGGTTGGGGTCGGTGGAAAACTCAGGTGTCCCGCGTCGCCTGACGCGGGGAGGCGTCGAGGGTGCGCGCGAAGCCGGCGAGCTCTCGGGGGCTCCTCGCTCGGCACCCCCGGGCCTGCTGGGCCTCGGAGCTGGGGCGAGCGGGTCTCCTGGGACCCGGGCCAAGCCTTGTATGATGTCATTTTGTCTCCCGCCTAATTGCGGGGTGGGGGTGGGACGGTGGTGTCAGCTGGAAGGGCCTTTACCGGGGAGGGAGGCGACCCCTGGAGAAGAAAAATTATTTTCGAAGTCGCGGTGAGTGGGAGGCGAAAGCCTGGAAGACGCTTGTCTTTGGAGCCTTTTGGGGGGTCTGGTTTTGCCGGTGGGCATTTCTTAACATTCGGGGAAGCACGGAGCACTCCCGGCTCTCTCCCCTGACGTAGGAGGGTTGCTGGGGCCAGGAGGGACTTTTTGGTCCCTCACCACCTGGGCTCGGGGCCTTAGGTCGGTCTCGCTCCGGAGACCTTCTTCCTGTCCTACGTGCGGGGGTTGGGGCAGCTGGGGTTGAATGCAAGGGGAAGAGAGACTGATCTGTGCCAGCAACCCCTGGGGCGGAGGCAAGAACTGCAGTCTCCATTTTACTTATCCCCCAGAGTTTGAATGGCAGAGACAAGCCAGAAATCAGGTCTGTGGGTTCCATGTTCCTGTCTTACACCTGTTCCTTGAGTGTCTGAGTTCTAGGCTTTTCAACCAGTCTGGGAGTCACACTACAGAACCACAAGGGTTTCTGACCTGTTCCCTCCCAGGATCCATGTATCCATACCAAATAGCCTGAAATATCCCGCTTCAGGTGATGTTTGCCTTCACAGGCTTCTCAGCAAGGAAACATCTGATCCCTGGGAAGTCATCAGGCACAGGGTGTGTCTTCCTCAGGCCATGGTTTCTCAGAGCAGCTCCAATTCCCAGGAGTTATTTTCTGGGCAGGCACTGGTCAGGCCCTGAATTTCTGGTTCAGGAAGTGTTCACTCCAGGCAACAAACCCAAAGCCCCTGAAAACCCCCAGGTCTTCTACCATCTATGCCCTGGGGCTCAGTGGAAGAATCCCAGCTCCCAGGTGAGGGATGGGTTCTGCATCCTGGAACCCCACAGCATTCAGTTTGATTCTTGGCCACTTGCTGTAGCTCTCTTCTGCACAGTGCCCTACTTCCTGCTCAGCTTCTGACTCACCCCAACTGGAGCAGAGCCCAGCACATGGAAGGGTATAGAAAGGGTGTGTGAGACCTCCACGTGGTTGCACTACTGACTTAGCCTCTGCTTTTCCTGCTGGGATTATCAGATGAGGACCTACAGGTGCAGGTTAACCCCTGCGAGCTTCGTGTGTGCGTGCTAAGTCGCTTCAGTTATGTCTGACTCTTTGCAACCTTATGGGCTGTAGCCTGCCAGATTCCTTTGTCCATGAGATTTTCCAGGCAGGAATACTGGAGAGGGTTGCCATGCCCTCCAGGGGATCTGCCTGACCCAGGGATTGAACCTGTGTCTTTTATGTTTCCTGCATTGGCAGGTGGGTTCTTTACTGCTAGTGCCACCTGGGAGCTCAGTTTTCACATCTATTAAATGGGAATAATGAGAATGCATGTGAAGTAGACAATCATTACTGTGATGGTGATATAAGTATATTAAACCTCACGGAATTGTCCAGCCGTCTGAAGTACTGTCCGCATTAAATAGAGTATTGGAGCTCCAGAGGGTGTTCACAAAGAAATCACTTTGTCCTTGAAGGAACATTTGCTGAGCTTCTGTTAGAAGCTGGGTGTCAGAGAACCAGAGGCCGGGGTCAGTTGATGTTAAAGCCAGCTTCTTTCTGTTATTAGTATCTTGTAGAATCTCCTATTTTGAGATGGTGGAGTACTCCATGAATTGGGTTGGGAATGACGAGACAAGGTTGAATTCCAGCTCTCTTGACTGGTGTTGGTGGGTTTAGACAGCATCTGTCCCTTCCTTACCTCATTCTAAAAGTTGACTTATGTTAGCATTTCTGATCAACTAAGAGGCAGCAGCTTTGCATGTTTATCAGTCATTCATTCCTGTATCTGGCCATTTCCAGAGCAAACATTTCTTAAGGCATTTTGGTGCCATCCTCCAAAGGCAGATACGGAGGTGGAGGTGACCTCTGTCCCGGTTGTCAAGGAGATAGGCATTTGCAACCTAAGGGCCTGTTATGAGACAGGAGGATTTCCAAGGCGCTCTGGGGAGTGTGGGAGTGACTAGGGAGATGCTGAGAAGGGAAAAGGAGGGTGGCTGCAGAAGGAAGTCCACTTCCTTCTTTTGATACCTGACCTGTGCTTGGAGACTCATAGACTTTTCCTACGTAAAAATGCATGCCTGAGGAATGTCCCTGACAGGTCCACCTGAGTTGGGAGGGTGCTCCAGTGAGTCCCAGACATCCCTGGGCATGGATAGCATGATCTTCATTTTTGTAAACATTAAACCACGTAAATAGGAAGATGTTGGAGTGACTTAGAAAATAAAAACATTCAGAATTCAAAGTTGCTTGTACTCTGATTTTTTGCTCCATAAATTAGGCCTGTGTGAAGGCAAGGATTGAGAAGGGGTATGCAAAAATGCACATAGTTACTGAGGTAATATATTTTCTTTTTTAATATATATTTATTTGGCTATGCTGGGTTTTGGTTGTGGCATGCGGAATCTCTAGGAACTCTCACTTGGAGTATGTGAGATCTAGTTCCCTGACCAGGGCTCGAACCAGACTCACTGCATTGAGAACATGGAGCCTTAGCCACTGGACAACCAAGGCAGTCCCTGAGATAATGTATTTTAAATGGTTTTCTCAGATAACCAATATTTCTTAAAATCCTGGTGCACAATGATTACATACATCTTTGACTTTAATCCTTAAAATACCCATGCAAGTTAAAGTTTTGTTACTGAAAAGGAAACATGAAATGGGTGTCTGGTGTTGAATATCCTAATATTCTTGGTGAAATCTTTTTTCTTTTAGCTTTTGAAATCATAAGGGTGTTAGTGAAAAGACAAGAATAAAGAAAAAAATAGACCATAACTCTATTTCTTCTTTTAATATTTATTTTAGTTTATTTCCTTGGCTGTGGTTGGTCTTAGTTGCCACACGTAGGATTTAGTTCCCTGACAAGGGATCGAACCTGGGCCACCTGCATTGGGAGCTCAGAATCTTAGACACTGGACCACCAAGGAAATCCCCATAACCCCATTTCATCAAAAACTTTTTAGAAAGGGGGAGGGTGGAAGTACCCACATTTGTGCCTACAGTAGAAGCCCACCTCCCTGAAACCTTTCCCTCGAGGTCACTGGCCTCTGTCCGCACTCTGTCCATCAGGTGACAGCCCTTAGAGACGCATATCCTTGACCTTTGGCTTTTTTCCCCTGCAGTGAGGAGCTGGATGAGCTGCACTACCAGGACACAGATTCAGATGTGCCAGAGCAGAGAGACAGCAAGTGCAAGGTCAAATGGACCCAGGAGGAGGTAAGTGACACTGAGGGGCAGTTGCAGGGGATGGAAGTGATGGAAGCTGTGGGGGGGCAGCAGGGGTGGGGGCAGACGGAACTGAACCTGGGGTGTGTCTGTCCCGACCAGTATGATGAAGGGGAGACGCTGTTGAAGGCGGCCGGTGGGCCCTCTGTTTCTCTCTGATGCTTCTCAGCATTCCTGTACCCTGTCAGTATTGACTCTGGGAGGGATGTGTCTCTGAGGAGCAGCAGTTGCTGTCTCTGGGAAGCTGGTGTGTTCTGTATCCTGAACTTTAATTGTGCCACTTGTCCTGTAACTGCTGGGTGGTTTAGCTAAATCTGCCAACCGCTACTTTATTATCATTTTAAAAAATAATAATTGTATTGTGGTCAGTAATACCAAGCTCTGAATTGATTTTCTTTTTATTCTTTAATTGTGTTTATGGAGTGTATATATATATATATGTAGTCAAATGCACCTTTTTAAAGTGGACAGTTCCATCACTTCTAATAAGTGTGTGTTACTTACATAAGTGCCATCTTGATTATCCCTGGAAGTTCCCTTTGTGATTCATCTTTCCCAGCTCCAGGCAGTGGCCCATCCAGTCAGTGTCTCTGATCTTCTTGCCTATTCTCAACTGTACTGTAAATGAATTCACAGAGCTATACTCTTTTTCTTTCTGGCTTCTTTTGTTCAGTGTAATGTTGCATGATTCAGTACTTTGTTCATTTTTTCTTGCTGAATAGTATTCCGTTGTATGGATAGCCCATGGTATGTTTCACTTGTTGATGGGCATTTTGGCTGTTTACAGAATTTGCCTATTGAGGCTAGAGCTGCTATGAAAATTCTTGCCTAAGTATTTTTGAGGATTATGTTTTCATTTCTCTAGGCAGGATACTTAGGGATGTATCCCTAAGGGGTAGGTATATGTTCAGTTTTATAGACTGTCAGGTCTTTTTGTAACTTGACTGTACCATGTTAAACTCCTATTGGCCTTATCTTTTTACTCTACCTCTGTTTTCCTAGATGTGTTTAGTTGTGAGTCTCTTTCCCCCCCAACCTCCTCTTAACTTACTGTTTGAGTTGTGAAACACTCTTAAATCATAAGAGATTTTTCTTCACAGGAGAGCTAGGCCAGCCTTTTCTGTTCATCCCACTGTAGACCAGGGTCTATATCCCGCTCTTGTGGTCTTAGGAGATCAGACAAGGTGGGGTCCCTACCGCGGAGCATCTTTCTCTGCCTGGGATGGAGAAATAAGACCACACGCAAGGCCCGTGGACGTGCTGTGGCAATCACAGCGCTGGCAGGACCGACGTTCTTTATGCCCACCGTGGTGTCTCCTGTCTTACACTAAGCCTTCTGGACCTAAGAGGTGCCTGTCATTGTCTTAAATGCCTTTAGAAGTTGAGTTTACTGTTGTCTGAGAGGTTAAGGAACGCTTCATGGGTGAGGATTTGGAAAATCAGTGATCAGGGAGGTATGCAAAATAGTGGGTAAGTCAGAACAGGAAAGGGGTTGTAGGTGGGAAAAGGCAAGTAGAGGGGCCCTGGTGTGGCTGGAGGGAAGGGTCCTTGAAGAGTTTTTGAAAAGGTTGATTTAGGGAAAGATGGAACAGAGTCCAAGGAGGAAGGCCTTGAAGCTTGGGCTCAGAGACGGAGGCTTGCTCAGCTGGCAGGGAGAAGCCAGTGACGATTTTTAAAGCGGATGAATGATGTGACCGTAGCTTCAGGGAGCTGGTCTACTGGATGTGGGGTGGATAAGAGATCTGGGGCAGCCTGAGGCTGAGCAAGCAGGGAGGGGCGCTGCGTTGTTCAGACAGAAGATGGCTGTGGTGGGATGAGGGCAGTGCAGGTAAGAGTCGACAGGTGGAGGGGCCCACGGGGCCCAGGAGGAATTGGAGAGGGGGGAATTGTCCACCCCCGTTGTCAGGGAGGATGGTGGTGCTGGAGATGGACCCAGGGGACATGGGCAGAAGGCAGGGGTTGGCCTGACCAGGTGGAATGGGCAGCAAGGGAGGGTATGGTGTCTGGAGCTGACTGTGTAGACGTGGGCTGGCCCCGCAACAGGATTTATGGGGACTTTGTCCAGCTGGTGCTGGGCTATGGCCAAGCTGAGTTGAGGGTCTGGATGTCTGTGGTGGCCTTTTTTTCCCCTGCCCGGGAGAGAGAGTGTGTGAAAAAACACCTAATGTTAAACCATTGTAACTCTTCTCAAGTGTATGTTGAGTACATAAAGCGTATTCTCACTGTGCAGCAGATCTTTGGAACTGTCATCTTGCAAAATAAGCTGAATCATTAAACACTAATTTTCCCCATCCCCTCCCCCTAGCCCTTGGCAACCACCTTGTTCTACTTTCTGTTTTTTATTTCTTTTTTTATTTGGCTGCCCTCGTCTTCATTGTAGCACATGGGATCATTTTTTCGGTGCCACATGCAGGATCATTAGTTGCAGCATTTGGAATCTAGTTTCCTGATCAGGGATTGAACCCAGGCCCCCTGCATTGGGAGCATAGTCTTAGCCGCTGGACCACCAGAGAAGTCCCTGGTTTTTATTTTTGACTACTTTAGATTCTTCATATGAGTGGACTTAGACTGTCTCTGTCCTTTTGTGTCTGGCTTATTTTGCTTAGCATAAAGTCCTCAACGTTCATCCAGGTTGTAGCTTGTAACAGAATTTCCTTGTTTTGAGACTGAATAATATTCCACTGTATGGATAATACTACATTTTATTTATATATATAAAGTTTAAAAAAAATAAGTTTGGGGGATTCCCTGGCCATCTAGTGGTTAGGACCCCAAGCTTTCACTGTGAGGACCTCAGTTCAATCCCTGATGGGGGAACTGAGAACCTACACGTTGCAGGGGGTAAAAACGGTCAGTTTGCTGGAGGAATATTTTACACACAAACAGCTACAACTGTTGAAGTACAATCCAGTGGATGTGCTGCCGTGAAACTCATAGCACCACCACCTTGCTGGGTGTTTCCATCACCCCAAGCATCTCTTGCTCCCTGCTGTTCATTTCTTCCACCCACCAGCCAACCCTGACCATGGACACCACTGACTATCTTTTTGTCCCTATAGCTTTGTTTACCTTTTCTAGAAGTTCCTCTGCACAGAATGAAGCAATGTGTACTCTTCTTATGTCTGACTTCTTTCTCTCATCCTAATGATACTGTTATTTTAATGTTGTTGCATGAATCAATAGTTTATATTCAGGAGAATGAGTTTATGTTCCGGAGAGTGTTCTAACAGATATGTTTTTCCATTCCAAGCGCCCACGTTTCCCTGTCTCCAGGGCTGGGTCACTGTCGTCTCTGGCCTGGATGCCTGTAATGGCCTCCTATCCTCCATTCTGCCCTCCTGCAGCCCTTTCTCCTGCAGCTGCCAAAGTGAAGTTCACAACAAGCACGTTGGACTGTGACCACCTGTCAGTGGTGATGCTTCAGTGCATCGGTGGCCTTGCGTGACGCAGAGGCCTGAGTCAACCCTGCGTGTGCTCTGGTCCCCGCCGCCCCCACCCCCACCCCCAAATCCTCTTGCCTCCCTGTCTCCTGCTTCCTGCAGCCTAGCCTCACTAGAGTTCCTTGGAGCCTGTCCCTTGGATCCCCCATAGGCCTCATTGTCCATCTCTCCATCCCTGCAGCACAGAGTGGCCCTCCTTTTGTTTGCAGGAGCCTTTGATTAGCGTCTGCTTCCCTCTAGACTTTAAGTCCCCAAAGTTGAGCAGCTCTGATGCTGGCGTGCCTGGTGCAAAGTTAGATGATCACTTCATGACGTGAATGGATGCATGAGGCTGTTCTCTGTGTTGGAGGGAGGGTGGGTCTCAGTCCAGAGCAGCCGCTTTCTGCACGCGTGTGAGCTAAGCCCTCTGTCTTCCTGGCTTTGGCAGGACGAGCAGCTGAAGGCCCTGGTGAAGCAGTTTGGACAGCAAGACTGGAAGTTCCTGGCCAGCCACTTTCCCGTGAGTGCAGCCCCTCTGCCGCCCGCTCCCCCGGACAGGGAGCCTGGGAGAGACTTGGTGTCAGGGAGAAGAAAGGAGAATTCCTTACCAGGTGCCCCCCGAGCTCTCCCAACAAAACAACCTTCCAGCCTCCTGAGGCCCTTTCTACCCAAACTGGAATCGGGGCACCCTGATGTAAGCGTCCCCACGTGGCAGCCTCTGGGTGCCTGGGGGCCTTAGGCTCCATGATCATGCGTCATATCAGTGGCATATTTGCATTTCTTCCTGCAAGTCACTGACGAGTGGCTGCTCGGTTTCTCAACCGTGAAACTGAACCTGAGAGGAAACGATGCTTGAGCAGGCTTCATGGTGAGGCCCCCGCAGAGCTGACCGGAGCCACCATGTCCAGCATCTAGAGCCTCCTGGTGATGTGGCTCCCCCCAGGATCCCCCACCCCCAGGTCTGCAGGTGACCGACAGGGAGGGGATGTGGCAGGAGCTGCTGCTGGCTTTCCTGGCTCATCAGGCAGCTCGGGGACCAGGTCACCAGACCCTTTGGCCCCATTCCTCACTCCCTGTCCTCTACAGGGTCTGAAACCTTCAGGGAAATAGCCCCTCTCGGAAGCAAGTGAGAATCCCTGATGTAGCCTGCAGGCTGGCACAGGGCAGTTGTGGGCAGTGGCTCTGCACAGGGTTCTGAGTTTGCCTGCTTCCATCCAGGCCCACTTGTAGCAAAGGGAACCACAGTGTCCTGGCCTGTGGGTGTATAGTGTGTGGGGGTTCTGGGAACGAGGCAGGGCCACAGGCCAGGAGTTCTCAGGGATGCCTCTCCTCTTCCCAGAACCGCACTGACCAGCAGTGCCAGTATCGGTGGCTGAGGGTCTTGAATCCAGACCTCGTCAAAGGGCCATGGACCAAAGAGGAGGACCAGAAGGTAACGCCTGGGCCTGAGCCTGCTACACCGTGGCATTCACTCACCCCGGGGGAGGGGGTCAGGAGACTGAGGATGACATCCCACTGGTGGGTGCTAGGGTGGGAAACGGGGGGTGGGGGGGTCCCGCTGGCCTCACAGCGTCTTTCCCCCAAGGTCATCGAGCTGGTCAAGAAGTATGGCACGAAGCAGTGGACGCTGATTGCCAAGCACCTGAAGGGCCGGCTGGGCAAGCAGTGCCGTGAGCGCTGGCACAACCACCTCAACCCTGAGGTGAAGAAGTCCTGCTGGACGGAGGAGGAGGACCGCATCATCTGCGAGGCCCACAAGGTGTTGGGCAACCGCTGGGCCGAGATCGCCAAGATGCTGCCGGGGAGGTGAGCCGCCCGCTGGGGCCAGGGCTGGTCAGGGCACCCCCTGGCCTTTGTGGGGATGTTCAAGGCCTAGTCCGATTTCTCTGGCGTTGTTCACTCTTCCCGGAAGGAGAGGCCTTCAGATTCTTGCCTCGGGCGGTGCAGGGACCTGGCTGCTGGGAGACTGGAGCGGGGTGGGGCGGGCCTGGGGGCCTCCTGTTCACAGTGCAGGTTCTCATCTGGGCCCACTTTTGGCTTCGTGCCCTGGCCATGGTTGTACGCGTGCTAAGTCACTAAAGTCATGTCCTGACTGTTTACGAGCCCATGGACTGTAGCCCACCACACTTCTCTGTCCATGGAATTCTCTAGGCAAGAGCACTGGAGTGGGTTGCCGTGCCCTCCTCCAGGGGATCTTCCCGACCCAGGGATCAAACCCATGTCTCTCGGATCCTCCTGCACTGGCAGGCAAGTTCTTCACCACTGTGACACCTAAGAAGCCACGTGGCTTGGGTTGCCTGGTCTTTTTTTTTTTTTTTAATAAAAGAGAGTAAGTCTCATTCCTCCTGGTCTGGACGTCCAAAGCACTCCTCTGTTTTCACTCTACTCCTTACTGGGCCTGGCCGCTCCAAGCACTGGGTCTCTCGAGGTTCTGCAAGGAGAACTGGAACGACTTGGGCTGCAGTCTTGCCAGATCTTCCAGGGTCAACTCCAGTCTCCCGAGTTGCTTCACACAGTTGCTTCTGGAAACCGTAAAAATCTCTTATTCACCACTACCATCTACCCTGCTCTCTTGTCTGTGTACTTGTGTGTGTGTGCATGTGTGTCTGTGTGTGTGTGTGTGCGCGCGCGTGCATTGACCACCCCGTATAGCACACAAGATAGTCGTAGTTCCCTGAGCAGGGATTAAACCCGTGCGCCCTGCCTCAGGAATGCTGCATCCTAATCACTGGCCCTGTCCATGGGCATTTCTACTTTGCTTTATTTCTAATCTTTTCTTTACGATGGCATTGTGGTGCCAGGGTAAATGGCATGGAGGCAAAGGAGATAGAATACCAGATGGCCTGTTTTCCCTGGAGTCTGAAATCATCTGTTTCCAAACTCAGACCTAAGTGTGTTAATCCTTTTGGTGCTTCCACTAACCCTTGGATGGAGACTCTTCCCCGTGTGGCCAGCCTGACCTGGCTGATGCCACAGCCTCACCTTGATCCGCAGTCACCCTCGCTCACCTGTCGGGCTTTGCACTATGCTCTCCTCCCACCCACAGACATGGAGCCTGGACGCCCCCTGCCTGGTGCCCACTGTGTAGCCAGCTCGCTCTCACCCTTTGGTTTTTGGTGGGGAATGTTGTTTCCTCCGGGAAGGTTGGTCTGTCCTTCCCGCCTGTGGTGAGTCCCTGGCCACCTCCGCGTAGTGCCCAGACCCTCCTCTGAGACTGGTGGCCTATTCAAGCTGTTATTCTGGTGGAAAAGCACTCAGCTCAGAGCCCCAAAGAAGGCACTGTCTCTGTGTGTCCACAGTTGTGCACTGCTGCGACCCGTGTGCGCTGGGGCTGCTCACGCCGACGCCGATGTGTGCTTCCACAGTCCGTGCTTCCCTGTGCCTTGTACCGCTCTCCTCTCTGCTGCTCTGTCCTGCTCTACGGCGCACCCATCGGCCTCTCTCCGTCCACACTTCCTGCGCTCCTGTACCACTGTGCTACCCTCCCTGCTTTTACATGTCACTACTCTGACTTAAGCGACTATACGTGTTTGCGCTTTAATCTTTAACAAATGATGGAGGAGGAAGTGATCTGATTTTCCAGGTTAAAAAGCCAAGGCTCAGAGTAGTCAGCAGGGGACCGTGTGTTTTCTTGCTCTGCCCTCTCTGGTCATTTTCTATCTATAGGAGGTGATCAAGGCTCATGTTTGAGATCCCTGAGCCTCAGGACATGGGCCAACAGCCAGCAGCTTGCTTCCAGTTTCTATAGATGCCCAGGGAGCCGGGAAGGGTCTGAGAGTTGCCAGAACACTTCAGTGTTAGGATTTTTACCCTGTCGGCTGAATAAGATGTTTGCTTACTTCGCAGAGGTGTGTGGAAATACTCTGTAAATCATGCCAGGCTGCAGGCATGTCAGACTTCATCTTAGAGCCCTTAGAGGTCCTCAGGTTGAACCCTCCTTGACAGAAGCCAGAGCTCAGCTCAGAGAGGCTAATTATGCACCCGGTGGGGGGTGGGCCACCGAGCTGGGGTCAAAGGTCCCATTGGCCCCTGCAGGACGGACAATGCTGTGAAGAATCACTGGAACTCCACTATCAAGAGGAAGGTGGACACGGGAGGCTTCCTGAGTGAGTCCAGAGACAGCAAGCCCCCCATGTACTTGCTGCTGGAGCTGGAGGACAAGGACGGCCGCCAGAGTGCCCCCTCCTCGGAAGGCCAGGTGAGCAGCAGGGAGTGGAGCTCGGGAGGGCTTGGCCACTGTGCTTGGGGTGCTTGGGTGGGTTGGCTTGATTTCACATGTATCTGATGCCATCCCATCAACACCTGCTCTTCCCTTTTCCCCCGTTCCCTCGGCTGTTCTTTGATCCTGCAGGAGGGTCTGTGTGGCCACCTGTCTCTCACGAGGGCCTTTCCCCGTGACACTTGTGTCCACGCTTGGCACTCACCTCCGCACAGAAGCAGGACGCAGAAGCCAGTGTCAGGAAGGGGGAGGTGGGGAGGCCTTCAGCCTCCCCCTCGCCATCAACGGCTTCCTTCCCACCTGTTGCTCTCTCCAGCTTTTTCATAGTAAAACATATGTGTACTTGAAAATCAGCTGTGTCAAGGTGCAGTCACAGTAAGATTCGTCGTTTCCTGTGGAGGTCAGGACCGAGACAGTCATGTCGCCGCCACCACAGTCAGAATGCAGAATGTCCCCATCACCCCCCAGGCTCTTGTGCCCCTTTCAGCCCAGAATTTCCCATCCTTAGTCCCTGGCACCCTTCACCAGTTTTTTTAATCACTGTAATTTTCGAAAAAGTCATAAATGAAATCATATGGTGTCACTTTTATAGTTGTTAACATCTCACATCCCTTGTGGCTCAGCTGGTAAAGAATCCGCCTGCAGTGCGGGAGACCTGGGTTGGATCCCTGGGTTGGGAAGATTCCCTGGAGAAAGGCTACCCACTCCAGTGTTCTGGCCTGGAGAATTCCATGGACTGTGTAATCCATGGGGTCGCAAAGAGTTGGACACGACTGAGCGACTTTCACTTTGACATCCTACACCCTAGGGCACACTTTTTTTTTTAAATTGAAGTTTCAGTTCAGTCGCTCAGTCATGTCCAACTCTTTGCGACCCCATGGACTGCAAGCACGCCAGGCCTTCCTGTCCATCACCAACTCCCGGAGTTTGCTCAAGCTCATATCCATCGAGTCAGTGATGCCATCCAACCGTCTCATCATCTGTTGCCCCCTTCTCCTGCCTTGGTAGTAAATGTTGGCACATGCATTAAACAGTATATCCGTTCTCTCTGGAAGTTGGGATTTATAGGCTCAGCCTTGCGCCTTACAGGCTTGTTTCTAACCCTACAATGATCATTGTATTATTTTTGAAGCACGGAGAAAGTTTATAATTGCAAGCATTGACCAGTGAGGTAAATCCCATACACACAGAAAAGGTGAGTGTTTTCTGGCAGGCAATCTAGCAAAATGCATTCAAGTTTTTAAAGAATGTGTCTATCTACCTCAAAGAACTTCTTAAGAAAGAAGTGAGCAAATGAGCAGTGATTTAGTTACAAGGACAGTCAGGAAAGTTCTGTTTCTAACAACAAAAAGTCGGATGTTAACCTTAGTTAAATAAATTACCAGTATAATAGAATCATTAAAATGACAGTGGGGAGGAATGGGTGAGGCTGGGCCTGTGAGGTCCAGATCCAGGTCTAGGCACTCCCTTGGGCCAGCAGGGCCAGCCCCCCAGACACAAAACATCAGGGGGTGTTTTGTGTAAGATTAGAACTTCAGTTCAGTCGCTCAGTCCTGTCCACAACCCCGTGGACTGCAGCACACCAGGCTTCCCTGTCCATCACCAGGTCTTGGAGCTTATTCAAACTCATGTCCATTGAGTCAGTGATGCCATCCAACCATCTTATCCTCTGTCATCCCCTTCTCCTTCCGCCTCAATCTTTCCTAGCATCGGGGTCTTTTCAAGAATCAGCTCTTCGCATCAGGTGGCCAAAGTATTGGAGTTTCAGCTTCAGCATCAGTCCTTCCATTGACTATTCAGGACTGATTTCCCTTAAGATGGACTGGTTGGATCTTCTTGCAGTCTTACAAATGGGCTTCCCTGATGGCTCAGTGGATAAAGAATCTACCTGCAATACAGGAGACATAGGAAATGTAGGTTTGATCCCTGGGTCAGGAAGTACCCCTGGAGGAGGAAATGGCAACCCACTCCAGTATTCTTGCCTGGGAAATCCCACGAACAGAGGAGCCTGGTGGACTCCAGTCCATGGGGTCACAAGAGTCAGACATAACTTAGCGACTAAACCACCCATTTTACAAACGTCATTTTCTCCTTATATCTTCCCCTGTCATTATGTGTGTACAGACCTTCGCCTCATCCTTGAATCGGTCATGCCGTCTGTCGCCTCTTGTCTTGATGAGCGTCTCGTCACCATGTATGCTGCAGTGGATATCACTGTTCACATCGCTTGTACATGTGCCTTTTTATGTGGGGGAATGCTTAGTCGAACAGTGTAGACATTTGAAATTTTCCTAAAGTGAAAAGTGAAAGTCACTCAACCGTGTCCGACTCTTTGCAACCCCATGGACTCTACAGTCCGTGGACTTCTCCAGGCCAGAATACTGCAGTGGGCAGCCTTTCCCTTCTCCAGGGGATCTTCCCAACCCGGGGATCCAGGGGACCTTCCCACCCAGGGATTGGACTCAAGTCTGCTGCATTACAGCGGGTCCTTTACCAGCTGAGCCCCAGGGAAGCAGCTTTTCATAAGGCATCGCCAGATTCCCACTCAGCCCCAGGGAAGCAGCTTTCATAAGGTATTGCCAGATTCCCACTCAGCCCCAGGGAAGCAGCTTTCATAAGGCATTGCCAGATTCCCACTCAGCCCCAGGGAAGCAGCTTTTCATAAGGCATCGCCAGATTCCCACTCAGCCCCAGGGAAGCACTTTTCATAAGGCATTGCCAGATTCCCACTCAAAGGGCAACGCCATCCTGCTGTAGCAGAAAGTGGAGCTGCCTGTGTTCCCACACTGGGTCACAGCTGGCTCAGATTTTACAGAATGTCTTTGCCAGTTTTATGAGCAGCTGTGCAGTATCATTGCTTCACTTACATTGCTTTTACTAGTGAGGTTGACCATTTTCTCTTTTTTTAATTAATGTTTTATTTTATTTATTCTACTTTAGCCACACTGTGCAGCCTGCAAGATCTTAGTGCCCCAACCAGGGATTGAGCTTCTGCCCCTGCATTGGGAGTGCAGTCTTAGCCACTAGGAGCCTCACGTGTGCTGGGTTCAAGGCTCCTTGGGCAGTCAGGTCAACATGTCAGAGCTTGTTTCCAGATTCTTCCAGGGGAGCTATTGCCACAAACGATCTTCCTCTATTTCTTTTTTCTTTTCCTGTCACAAAATTAGTATCCACTCCTTTTTCAAACCTTCATTTTGAAATAATACTAAACATACAAAAAAGTTGCGAGAAGAGTGCTCTCCTATACCCTTTACTGGGTTCATTAAATTTTAATATTGGTCAGATTTGCTTTATGTTTCTCTATGTACATAGATATTTTTTAACCTGAGCTATGTGAGATACATTGGTTCCATACATTGTGCCTTTTATCCCCTAATACTTGAGTTGTATTTCCTAAGAATAAGGACATTCACCAGTGTACCTTGAGTACACACTTGGAATTTAACTACTTTAGGAATTTTAACTAATCTTCCATCCAGTTTCCATTTTTTTCCTGCCCATGATCCAGTCCAGGGTTAGACACTGTTTTGTTGTCCTGTCTCTTGCATCTGCTTTAGCCTTTCATGGTACTGATACTTTTGAAGTATAAGGTTAGGCTTTGTTGTTGTTGAGCTGCTAGGTTGTGTCTGAATCTACGACCCCATGGACTGTAGCACGCCAGGCTTCCCTGCCCTTCACTATCCCAGGATTTGCTCAAGTTCATGTCCGTTGAGTCGGTGATGCCATCCAACTGTCTCATCCTCTGCCACCCCCTTCTCTCCTTCCCTCAATCTTCTCCACCATCAATGAATTGTCTCTTCGCATCAGGCGGGCAAAGTATTGGAGCTTCAGCTTCTCTATCAGTCAGTCCTTCCAATGAAAATTCAGGGTTGCTTTCCTTTAGGATTGACTAGTTTGATCTCCTTGCTGTCCAGAGGACTCCCAAGAGTCTCTAACTCCACAGTTCAAAAGCATCAATTCTTCAGCACTCAACCTTCTTTATGGTCCAACTCTCACATCCATACCTGACTACTGGAAAAACTATAGTTTTTGACTAGACGGACCTTTGTCGGAAAAATGATGTCTCTGCTTAGGTATGTTATAGACCGTCTTTCAATTTGGGTTCACTTGAGTTTCCTTATCAAGTGCTAGGGTTGCTAGACTTCTGATAAGGTTCAGATGGTGCATTTTTGCTGAAACACGGCACAGTTTGTATCTCATAATGACAAACTCAAACTGCATGCCCTGTGTCCCCAGGGAAGTGTCGTGACCAGCTGGCCTCCGGCATTCCCTGCCCTGAAGGAAGAGGAGAGCAGCGAGGAGGAGGTCACAGCGGCCGCCCCCGCCCAGGAGCAGGAGCCTGTGCCTGCGGAGCTGGACGGAGTGCGGACCCCAGAGCCCCTGGAGGACTTCCCCAAGCGTGAAGACCAGGAAGGCTCCTCGCCGGAGACCAGCCTGCCCTACAAGTGGGTGGTGGAGGCTGCCAACCTCCTCATCCCGGCTGTGGAGTCCGGCCTCTCAGAAGCCCTGGACTTGATCGAGTCGGTAATGTTGGTTGAGGGACTTCCCAGTGGGCCCTGAGCACCCCTATGAGGGAGCACTCATCCCCCTAGACAGACGTCCTTCCATCTGCTCATCATCTTGCTGATGTGGCTGAGCTGATACTGAGCGCCCGGCCAGGGCCTGGCAACCCCAAGAGAGTGGCTGTGCCGTCCCTGTCTTCAGGGAGCTCCTGACTCACTCGTAAAGCCCGGGGTGGTGGGGCATGCTCCCCAGTGGAAGTGGGGGACAGAGTCCTCGGGGGATGGGGAGGGTGTGGTGTCTATAGCAGCACCAGTGCACTGGTGTTGGTGTAGCGCCGATGGTCGGGTTTCCTGGAGAGGACCCCGGGAAGGGCAGGGGTCTGGGGCTGCGACGGTGAGCGCGTCCCAGTTTCTCAGGGAGAGCCACACTGGCTGTGGGCTGTGCCCCTTGGGGAGGGGCTCTGGTGGGGGCTGCACTTCTTGGTGTGACTTCACAGCTCCATCTGCCAGGCCTGAAGTGTGGAGTGGGTTTCAGGAGGTGGTGGGCAAGAGGCTGGTGACTAGGGGGGCAGAGGCATTCAGTGGGCAGCACCCACACAAGCCTTCCCACTTCGGCTTCCTCTTATTAGCTGAGAATAATGATGCTGTTCATTGAATATCTGCTAAATGTCAGGCTGTGGGCCTAACGTGTAGTCCACATGGTATCTTGGGAAGGCTTTCTTTTCTGTGTTTTTGTAGATGAGGCTCAGAGAGATCAGATGGTGTACCCAAGGTCACACAGCTAGTAAGGGGCTGAGGTCTTCACCATCGTGCCCAGTGTCCTGCCCAGTGAGGGCTTAGACTGTGAAGTCGGTCTCAGGGGGCTGCCTGCTCAGACCCTCTGGCTCTGGGTTTCCCCTCTTGCCACAGTGGCAGGAACTCTGGTGTCTCCTCCACCAGAATGGATCTCGCAGTTAGCTGTGTGTGTCGGTCTGTTCAGCAGACTACCCGAGGGCCGGCTGAGGTGAGCGCTGCCCGCCCTGCTGGAGCCTCACCGGGTTGCCTGGGGCCATCCTCAGACTCCTCTCAGGCACCTGTCACGTCCCAGTCTTGGGGCTCCTTCTGTGATGACGGTTTCTAACCCCGGAATGCCTGCCACGCGCCAGGCTCGCTACTTGCTGCCTCTCTGTATGCTCTCAGTCCTTTAACAGCCTGTGAAGGGGGTTGGTTGGTGGACTCAGCTCAAGCTCAGACAGGTTAGGAGGCTTATCCAGAGTCACAACAGCTGGTGAGTGCTGAGCTCGGGCTGACTCCACGATGACCTTCAGCGACTGGTTGGGGTGGGGGGGGGTCACAGTAGCTGTAGAAACACTGCCATCGTCCCCTGGGCCAGTCCTTGGGGCATGTACTTGGGCCTGTTAGATGCTGTGAATTCCAGGGGCCCCTGCAAGGTTGGCGTTCCATGCTGGGAGGTGGTCCTGGAGTCAGCACTTCCCTGAGCTGCCCTCCACCCTCAGGAATGAACTTCCCAGGCTCTTGCGAGCCCCAGGGACCAGAAATCACCACTGGGGTTCCTGTCCATTCAGAGCCAGATGCCCAGGGACCAAAGTGGAGACATTTGTCTCCAGAAGCCCTAGGGCTAGGTTGTCATTAACTGGACAAAGGCAGAAAGGACCCAAGCTTTCCTCTCAGAATTACTCTTAGGAACTTAGTGACCTTGGGAGGATCATACCCTCTCTGACTTGGCTGCCTTGGGTTGCGAGGGAGAGGGTAATACTCCCTCAGCAGGGTGGGTAGAGGGTGGATACAATTTAGCTGAAGCACCCAGTGAGGTGCCGTGATGTACAGGCTCATGGAGCTCAGGGCCGCTGGTCTGAGCTGGCAAATGAAGACCTTTCATCCTGCTCATGGCCTAGGGCCCAGGTCTTCACTTCCAGGTGTCTGTCAAGAAATAAAGAAGGTTTATGTCCAAGATGTTCATAAAGAACATCTGTTCTTAATCTTTAAGAATTAGGAGGAACCCAAATGTCCAACAGAAGGGGACTGAGTAATGTATATTCAAATGATAGAACATTTTTCAGCTGTAAGAATTATTATAAAAGTTAATGTTTCTGCTATAACAACTAAAGTCTACTGATGGTAAACATTAAACTTTGGTAATAGAATGAGGTGCCTGCATTATTCCAGCTCTACAGAAATTTTAAATGGAAAAAGAAGCGAAATAGAAATGATTTGTATTAAAGTTAGGAACGTTGAAAATACTAAATATTTAGGGACACAGGTAAGTGTTAATTGATAAAGAAATGCGTAAAGATGGTCAGTGCTTAATTTCGGCAGTGGTTTCCTGCCTGCAGGCAGAGGTTTGCCAGATAGACCTGGAGCTTTAGTGATAAGGTTTTATTTCTTAGGCTTCTTGATGGGCATATGAATTTTCTTTGTATTTTTTTCGGTGTTTTTTGTGTATCTTAAAAATGCATAGCACATTTTTTTTTTTAATAACAGCAAGCAGCCATGTGCATGATAGGATTTCAGTTATGTTTACAAATACAGATACACAGACATAGAAGAATCGTTGAGGAAAGGCAAGGAAGAGTTAAGGGTGATTGTTCCTGGGCTGTGGAATCAGGGTGTTTTGTTGTTGTTGGTTGTGCCACGTGGCAAGCGGGATCTTGGTTACTGACCAGGGATTGAACCCGTGCCCCCTGCAGTGGAAGCGTGGAGTTTTAACCACGGGCCGCCAGGGAGGTCCCTGTGGGATCATCCTTGACGCTCTAATATTTTCCAGTAGCACATGAGCCCTGTGGTTTATCGACCGCTGGGAAAGCCAGTTACTCCTAACCCCGCCCCCGTCTCCGGGCAGGACCCTGACGCGTGGTGTGACCTGAGTAAGTTTGACCTCCCCGAGGAGCCGTCAGCTGAGGGCAGCCTCGTGGGCAGCCCAGGGCAGTCCCAAGCCTGGCAGCAGCAGCCCGTGCCGCCCCGGCCGGCTGCTGCTGCCGCGCCCAGCGTGACCGAGTACCGCCTGGACGGCCACACCATCTCTGACCTGAGCCGCAGCAGCCGGGGCGAGCTGATCCCCATCTCCCCCAGCACTGACGTGGGGGGCTTGGGTATGGGCACACCGCCCTCCGTGCTCAAGCGGCAGAAGAAGAGGCGCGTCGCCCTGTCCCCCGTCACAGAGAACAGTGCCAGCCTGTCCTTCCTGGACTCCTGCAACAGCCTCACCCCGAAGAGCACGCCCGTCAAGACCCTTCCCTTCTCTCCCTCCCAGGTGCGTGCACCCCACCCCGACTGCTCACTGGGAGCGGGTGACGGTCCCCCGCTGCCCAGTACAGGCCATTTTCTGGGTGTCTGCTGTGTGCAAGGTCCTGTGCCCAGTGCTGGGGACGTGGGACCCCAAACCAGGTCTGGCCCTGCCCTCGTGAAGCTTAGGAAGACCATTTCAGAGCTACCTTTTTTTTACCTTCTGAAAAGAAGCTGCTCTCAAGACAGCCAGCCTGCTTTGCCTTAAGTTCACAGCCAGCAGCACATGGGGGTGGGAGATGGACTCCCGTCAGGCTGGCAAAGGGAGGATTGGGTGACGCCAAGCCAAGGGTCCACGTGGACCTGCATATCTGTCCTGGCCTTTGCTGTCCGGCCCTGAGCTCATCGCCTCATCTGGTTTCCTTTGTCGTCCTGGCAGTTTTTGAACTTCTGGAATAAACAGGACGCACTGGAACTGGAGAGCCCTTCGCTGACATCCACCCCCGTGTGCAGCCAGAAGGTGGTGGTCACCACGCCACTGCACCGGGACAAGACGCCCCTGCACCAGAAGCATGCTGCGTGAGTGCCAGGCCTGCCCTTGCACCCCCAGCAGAGACCGGCTCTCTGGGCGAGGGACGCCTTGGGAAAACACCTGGGACTCTTGTTTCATGAAGGCAGCCTCCTCCTGGTCATCACACCTCCTTCATCAGTGTAGTCTGGTGCTTCACTTTTGTTCTAATTCTTTTTTTTTTTTCTTCTTGTTTTGTTCTTTTGGCCACATGGCTTGCGGGAACATAGTCCCCAACCAGGGATTGAACCTGTGCCCTCCTCAAAGTGCAGAGTCCTAACCACTGGACCACCAGGGAATTCCTCTTTTTTATTTTTTTAATTTGATGGTTTTCTAAATTCAGAGATTAGAAATGTGGAGAGTCCACCTTGCCACGAAAAATGTAATGTGTGCGTCATTTCTGTAAGTTCCGAGTGCAGATCCACTGTGCTTGAGCAGCTCTACGGGAAGGACACAAGGCCCCCCAGTTCTCTCCATTTTCTGGTGCTCAGGAGGGACGGCTGTGTTCCACCTTCAGGCCTGTACAGGTGGCTTACCTGCTTCTGTGGAGGTGCTTTCACAATAAGTTTTCTTCCTTGTATCATCATGACCCTTGAATTCCAGGTAGAGTTGCTTAACTGCTCTTCGGCTCGTTACATTTGCTGGGTGGGGGAGAAGCATTGCTATTTATATTTCAGGAGTCAAGCTGTAGATCAGGGATCCGCTCAGGAATTTTAGTTCTCATAATGATAGGTGATTTCAGATAAGCTGTATGGATCCCTTGGTCAGAAATCTGTCTTTGAACAAGTGATCTAAAATTTAACATAGATAGGTTTCTTGAGAAACGATTCTCCTGTCAAGTCACTAAACTCTTAAACAGACAGCTGGCACCGCCAAAGGAGTAGCTGCTGCTTCTCCGGAGAGACGGGGAGGGGTGTGGTCTTCCTCGGTCTTCCTCGCCTGCCTCTCCTGCTGGGGTTGCAGTCTGGCCACAGGCCACCTTGTTTTATGGAAAATCCTAGTGACGGCAACATCTTCAGCAATTCTTCCACCCATTCGGGTCTCCTGGACTGCCTCAGGCTCTTCCTATTCTTTGCTGTTTTTGAGGACGGCCCTTCCTCTCTGCCCCCGGAACTCCCCTTGCAGATGAGGAGGTGGGTGGGTGGGCGGGCAGATGGGATGGGAAGAGACCACGTCTGGGGGCTGCCTTTCTGCCGCTGAGGCCAAAGGTCAGTTGGGGGTGTGGGAGTCAGGAGCAGCCCATGGCAGAGCCCCCCAGTGACATCGCCCAGCCTCCTTCTCCGTGCCTGGCAGGTTTGTAACCCCAGATCAGAAGTACTCCATGGACAACACTCCCCACACGCCGACCCCATTCAAGAACGCCCTTGAGAAGTACGGACCACTAAAGCCCCTGGTAGGTGGTGTGGCCGGGCCAGTCCTCCAGCCGTTTATGATCACTCACCCTGTCCTGAGATCCCATTAGCGTCTCCCGACTGCCTTGAGAAGTTGCAATTCCCTAGTTTGATAAACAGGGCCCCCTGTTAAAATGAGTTACCAGCTCTCGAGATGTCTCCAGAGCAACCACCATGCAGGCGGTCCTGGCTGGTGCTGGAGCTACGGCGGCATCCCAGTGGACCTGGGGGTGGTGGAGGCCGACATCCGAAGTGACCGAATACTCAGCTCGTGGCTGTGCCAGGCAGAACATGGGCAGGCTTTGGGATGGAGAAGGACTTAGACGTGGGTGCTGCAAGCTGGTTGAGGAAAGTGGTGAATTGCTTGTCAAACCTAAGGCTGTTGACCAGCTGCCTGTCAGTGGGCTGGAAGCAGCTGGGCAGTGTGGAGACATCTCCTGGGTTGCTTTCCCCGCAGTGTGAGGACGGCCCTTCTCCCCCAGCTCCTAGTTCATGAGATGGTCCTGCTTTACCCCAGGGCAGAGAGGGCTGGCACCCCGGGTTTTCTGAAGCAGGTCGTTTCTGAGAACCCAGCTGCAGGTGGGAGAAAGGTGGGTCACGGAGAAGAATCCCTGCAGTGAGCTCCCCTCCCGGCTCCCAACGTGGGGCGCAGGTGGGGCTGTGGTCTCCCCGTCCTGGCTTGGAGCTGGAGGAGTTGCCCCAGGCCAGGCACAGTCAGTCCGGCCCTTTCCTGACTTGGACTCAGCTCCCAGATACTGAAATGTCTGTGTGCTCTCGGGACACATCCAAGAGGGCAAGTCCGACCTTGGCAGCGATAATTCAAGTACACGGGGGCTTTTAGAGTGACTTCTCCGGTTTCACTGTGCCCTACATCCCCTGGCCTCTGCCACCTGAGCGTCCAGGCCCAAGAAAGGGATGTGGAACCAACACCTCTGTTAGTGTGGGGTCGAGGTGGGGAAGAGTTGGGCTCTGAGTGTGTCCAGGTCCTCTGTTGGTGTGGGGCCTAGGTGGGGAGGAGCTGGGCTCTGAGTGTGTCCAGGCTCTGAGCTCACAGCTGTGTGGCCCTGGGCTGTGCTCTCAGCCTCCGTCTGTACTCAGCGGAGGATGCCAGCTGGTTCCTTGGCCTGGGTGAGGGTGGCTGTGATGAACTGGAGTGCTCCCAGCCCTGCCACCTGAGCGTCCAGGCCCAAGAAAGGGATGTGGAACCAACACCTCTGTTAGTGTGGGGTCGAGGTGGGGAAGAGTTGGGCTCTGAGTGTGTCCAGGTCCTCTGTTGGTGTGGGGCCTAGGTGGGGAGGAGCTGGGCTCTGAGTGTGTCCAGGCTCTGAGCTCACAGCTGTGTGGCCCTGGGCTGTGCTCTCAGCCTCCGTCTGTACTCAGCGGAGGATGCCAGCTGGTTCCTTGGCCTGGGTGAGGGTGGCTGTGATGAACTGGAGTGCTCCCAGCCCTCAGGGAGCTGATGCCAGTGTCCCAGGCAGGACGGTTAATGGCCATGGACACCGTGTGTGAGGCCAGCGTCCCGGCTCCAGGCCGCCTCCGGCATCACCCAGGGCAGCGGAGGTGCGGCCGGGTCTGCCCTGCCGCCCCCACTAGCAGGCTTGGCGCGAGTCCTCTGGCCTGGGCGCAGAGCCTCACCCTGGCCATCCCCGCCCACAGCCCCAGACCCCCCACCTGGAGGAGGACTTGAAGGAGGTGCTACGCTCCGAGGCCGGCATCGAGCTCATCATCGAGGACGAAGTGAGGCCTGAGAAGCAGAAGAGGAAGGCCGGGGTGAGCGGCTGGCCGGGCGGGGGGCAGCTGGGGAATGCACCGGGGGTGGTGGGGCAGGGGGACGGGGGGCAGCCGGGGAACAGGCACCAGGAGCAGGGGGCGGCTGGGGAACAGGCAGCGGAGCAGGGGGCGGCTGGGGAACAGGCACGGGGGCGGGGGGGCAGCCGTCTGTTCCTACAGCCTAGGGGTCCATGAAACTGGCCGGCACAGCTGCCTGCCACCCTTCCCTCTCCCCTTGAACTGGTGCCTCAGTTATTCCGCGTTGTTTGGACCCTCCTGAAGTGGTCTCTGGGCCAGGCAGGGTGGGTAGAGCGGTGATTAAGACCCGGAGGGGGTCGCTTCTGGAGTTCAGCGGGCAGAAATGGCAAACACCCCCAGTGACTCAGCAGCACTCGGGGACAGAAAAGGCCCAAAGAGGATTTCAGGGGGCATCCTTCAGATGAGCCGCCAGCCGGCTGTCGGCACAGTGTGAGGAGGTGGGGCCAGCCGGTTCAGGTGAGGTGGGAGCGGGTGGGGACATTGCTCCGGATGCCGGGGTGCAGAGGCCGGGCCACGCTGGACAGACCTGTCCCACCCCTGGCCCACATGGTTTCCTGACTGCAGGTGGCTCTGTGTCTCCTGTTTTGAAGCCCCTTTGTTCCCAGGGCTCTCCTCTAGGGAGAAGGGAAGGCGGGAGTGGGCCAGAGTGGTGGTGGGTGGCCAGGCGGGGAGGGGACCCTCCAGCTGGGCCCCCTGGTGTATGGGCAGCTGTGTCTGCAGGTGGTTCCCAGCAGGGGTAGCAGCTGTTGGGGGCACAGGGCTGAGTTCGGGGACAGTTGTCAGTCTCAGAGGCTCTCCCTGGGGTCAGAGCTGCCCCTGATCTGCTTATAGGAGGCGCGGGGCTTGGGGGCTGGGCATTCCCATAACAGCCTGTGTCCCACGGCGTTATGTGTCTCTGTGTAGCACCCCGGCTGGTGGGTGTTCTAGTGGTAGCTTGGCTGTGTGGGTGTTTAGTGTGGTAGAGACTTGGGCTGCGCTTGGTCCCCTTGGGGATGAGGTTGGGTGGAGGTGGCCTTGGTGTCCTCCATACCTGGTGAGCATCTGGCAGGACAGTCTGCCCTGTGGACAGAGTCTACGATGGGGCCAGTGTCCTGGGCCCCCACGGCTCCCCCAGAAGATCCTCTCCAGCCGGGCCTGCTCAAGGGCTCTCCCTGCACCAGGGCCTGGTTTCTGGACCAGGGCAGCCGGGACCAGTGTCATCAGGCACTGAGGGTGACGGGAATTCAGGCGTGTGCCCTAACCACCACCTCTCCCCAGATGCGGCGAAGCCCCATTAAGAAAGTCCGCAAGTCCCTGGCTCTCGACATCGTGGATGAGGACGTGAAGCTGATGATGTCCACGCTGCCCAAGGTTGGTCAGGGGTCTGGGAGAGGAGCCGTCCTGTGAGGCCACTCCCTACTCCCCACCCAGCTGCAGGAGGCTGAGAGTATGGAGTCTCCTTGGGGGGCCTGGGCCTCTGGAGCCCTTCAGCCTGGAGAGCCCTGGGGGTGGAGTCGGCGGGGCTTCCCTGTGCCGGGCTCAGCGAGGAGGAAGGGGGCAGGTGGCACTGGGCATTCCCCACTGGTCGACCCAGGCGGCCTTGCTCTGGTCCTTACAGAAGGCTCGGTCAGCAAGCGCTGATGGCGAGCACTTGCTGGGCGTGTGTGTTTTCTGAGTCCCCAGCGCCTTCCCTTCTATTGCACTGCTAGGGAGGACCCGGAGACGATCAGTGAGGTGCCTTGGGGCCCTGCCAGGTGATCAAGGCACCTCTCCCCTGGCATGGATGCCGCCCTATTCCCAGGCCAACCTCCAGAGGGGGCTACTGCTTCCATAGAGCCTGGCCCCCGGAAACCATGCCGGGCAGTCGATCCCTTGCAGCAGGCAGTGAGGTGAGCTTGTATCTCACTGGTGGCCGGCAGCAAACAGTGAGGGCTGTGGAAAGGCCCACGAGACAGATGACTGCCTGGCAGCTCCTACAGGTCCGCCTGCCACTCAAACTCCTGGCAGAGAAAGCTCCGTCTAATGAGGCATCCACGCCAGGCGGGAACTTGGTGCACTCCAGACAGACCCTTGGGCGAGTGAAATAACTAGTGGAAAGAAAAAAAGTCAGGTCAAGTGATTAAATGCAGAGAAGGTGGAGTGGAGGGCCTGGTCTCTGGCGTCTCTTGAGCTGCCTGTGCCTCAGGTTCTTGCCTATAACAAGGACGCTGAGCCCAGCAGGCTGTTTCAAGGGTAAAGGCCTGTCTGGGAGGCTGCCCAGGCCTGTGGCAAAACGCTGAGCCTCTGACTTGGTTTTGCTTTCAGCCAACCAGCATCCTCGCAGCGGGCTCCTCGGGCCTCACCCCATCGGGCAGCAGAGAGGACAGCAGCCTGCTGAACAAGGGCTTCCTGCAGGCCAAGCCCGAGAAGTCAGCAGCCCCGAAGCCCCGGGGCCACTTTGCAACCCCTGCCCCTGTGAGTGCTGCCCCTCAGGGTCTCGCTCTGCGCCCTCCACACCCCAGGGCCTTGCACTGGCTTTGCCTCTGCCTGATGCCCTCCAGTGGCTCTGCTGACTGATGAACGTAGGCTTCACATCTCTGTCCAGATGCCACTCCCGCGGGGGACCTGGGTACCAGAAATGCCCCTCCGCGAAGCCGCTCCTTCACGATGTGGTCTCACTTGTAATTAAGACATATCTCCGTGACTTTGTCCTTGAAGGCAGGGATCCCCTGCCTGTTTCCCCAGCCATCTGCAGTTGTCAACCCCTCTCTGCTGCTCTCCAGCCTGCAGAGTTATAGCTTTTTTTCTCCCGTGGGGGCTGTCCACATGGTGGGCACGGGGGAGGGTGGGGGCTCATGTTCTGGTCCAGCCTCCTTGCTCTATCCCTGAGGATGCCCAGAGATGGCACTAACTCCCCAGGTCCATCAGGAAGGTGCAGTGAGCGCAGATTGCGACTTCTAGAGGGAGGGAGTGTGATAGAAAATGTCCCCACCCCTCCCCAACCAGGGTCTCCAGGCTTCCCTAGGAGCCCCGGCTGCTGCCTGGATGGTAACCCCCTTTCCTCCTCCCAGATGACCAGCGCCTGGAAGACGGTAGCCTGCGGGGGCACCAGGGACCAGCTGTTCATGCAGGAGAAAGCCCGGCAGCTCCTGGGTCGCCTGAAGCCCAGCCACACGTCTCGGACCCTCATCTTGTCTTAGGGGCTTGGCAGTCACGAGCCCGTTCTCATGTTTACAGGGGGCTGGGGGCCAATTCTGGGGTGTGAGTGGGAATCACACTCAGACCACCTGCAGGGAGCCTGCTGCCACCAGCCCCTCCCAGACTGCTCAGGTGGGGACAGGCAGGCCCACCTGCTGTCCTGTCTCCGAGCCCGGCTGCAGCTGCGGGCAGTTCCTGGTGCTAACAGAACAAAGTCCCACCTCTGAGCTGGCCTGGCCCTCCCCGAGTGCCACAGGGAGCCCCTCAGCTTCTCCCGAGCCCTGGCCAGGCCTGGCCTCATCTCAGACCCCTGTTTAGGACAGGGGACCTACCTAGCTAGCGTGCTCCTTCCTTCAACTTGTTGGTGCATTTTCCTGAAAGAATAAAAGTTGTCTTTCTCCTGGGCTCTGGTCTCCACCTTCCTCCTGGATCCTGCTTGTGGTTCCCTGGTGACTGCCCTTGGGGCCCTGAGGGATGGGGGGACCTGACCCTCATCCTCAGAGTGCCACCTTGTCTGCACAGCCCAGGCCTGGTGCTCTGGACCCTATTGCCCCCAGGAAGCCAAGGTGCCAAGAGGCAGTTTTCTCTGCACTCCTGCCTGGAAAATCCCATGGATGGATGAGCCTGGTAGGCTGCAGTCCATGGGGTCACAAAGAGTTGGACACAACTGAGCGACTTCACTTTGACTTTTCACTTTCATGCATTGGAGAAGGGAATGGCAAGCTACTCCAGTATTCTTGCCTAGAGAATCCCAGGGATGGGGGAGCCTGGTGGGCTGCCGTCTATGGGGTTGCACAGAGTCAGACATGACTGAAACGACTTAGCAGCGTCTCAAGGCTCCGCGGTCTCTTGGCTGTTGAGTGGGGTTGGGGGAAGGTGGGACAGTGGTGGGCCTTTGCTGTAGGTGGCTGGACTGGCCTGTGATGAGCCCCACCTCCAGATCAGGCTGGTAAAGCAGGAGTAACCATCAGCTGGGTGGAACCTGGCCACAGTGGTCCTAACTTCCCAAGGCTGTGGTAGCAGCTCCAGCCTGGGCTCTGGCCCTACCTCGTCATGGCCCAGCACACAGACTGTGGCCCTTGGCTTGTAAGCTGGGAAGAGTCCTGGGCTGGGTAGATGAGGGGCAGGTCCCAGATCTGAGAAGGTCTAAAATGAGCAATGTTTCCAGCAGTGGGATCCCTCGGATGGGGCCTTTGGCCGTCCCCGGGGGCTGGGATCTCAGTTCATCACAGAAGAGCCTGTTGAGGGCAGGCTGGTATCCACGACCTGCTTCAGTGCTTCTGGTTCCCCAGGGAGACTTGAGGGCAGGTCGTCTTGCCTGGGGTCACCATTGTCTAAAGAGGAGTACTGGGAGTTAACCAGGGTTCAAGTCCGACTGACAGTCTCCATTGAGGCTGCTCACTGTCACCTAGTCAGTACTGGCAGCCTTCCTCAGGTGGCCCCCATGTGCTCACACATAGTCGAGCCTGGCTTGAACTCTGACCTGCTGCACCTGGTCCCTGTTTTGAGACCTGGGACCGGGCTTCACTCTTCCCACCTGCTTCCCACAATCTCGCGTGGCCAAGCTGGACACCAGCCAGTGCAGTGGCTGGGCCGTGCCTGCTTTCCACGCCGTCTGCAACTTTGCTGCTTTCTTGGCTTGGATCACCAAATACTTTCCCCTGGTGACCTGCGGGACCCAAGCGCTGTCACTGACTGCCCCAAGCAGGGCTGCTGGCTTTGATGGGCAACCTGCCCTGCAGTGAGGTGAAGGTGGGGGTGTCTTTATCTCTACTGTGACTGGAACACCCATAGCAGACCCGGCGTGCCTTGGGACAATTTGCACACTGTTTACCCCACTCCAGGCGCATCACGGGGGGAATGGAGGTGGTGCCAGTGGTAAAGAACCCACCTGCTAGTGCAGGGGATGTAAGAGGCGCAGGTTTGACCCCCGAGTCAGGAAGATCCTCTGGAGGAGGGCATGGCAACCACTCTAGTATTCTTTCCTGGAGAATCTTATGGACAGAAGAGGCTGGCGGGCTATGGTCCATTGGGTCACAGAGTCGGGACACAACCAAAGCGACAACACGCACGCACAGGTTCATCAGAAGCTCCCGGGGGGCGTTTCACAGTGGCCTGGCCTGCAACCTGTCAGGGGCTTCTGCCCAGGTGCCCCCTCCCCGCAGTCCTACTCACCCACTCTGGCTTATCCTGAGGTTCTTCCCTGTCCCCTGAAGGTGGCCAGAGTTAACTGCAGACCTGTTAGCTTGCCCAGGAGTTGTTTGCTCTGCATTAAATACACATGGAGTTTTCACAGGAGTCTTTTCAACTCCTCCCACCACCCCCTGGTGAGGCATGGTTCTGCTGCTTAGCAAAAAAAAAAAGTACCCCTACCTGACCCTACCCTCAAGCAACCTCACTCTCCTGGGTCTTAGGTCTTACCAAGGGCAGACAAATCTATACACAACATGCTGGAGGCAATAGGGGCTTTGAAGAAAAATAGCAGGGGAGTGATAGCATGGGGGCTGGGCTGTCTGCTGCGAGGTAGGGGGAGGATTGAGACGTGTGTCCAATGTGTAGACGGGGAGGAAAGAGCCCACTCGGGAATGGGGGTATTGGGTGCCGCTGAAAGGAGTCTGAGGGCCCTGCTTGAAGTTTGACCACGAGGTTTGGCCCGCAGTGCTCCAGCGAGGCCTGCAGCTTTGGGGATCTTGACTATTCCAGCTGATCCAGAGCCTGGTGTTTTCCAAGCTGGAGTAACAAGCCAGGAAGGAACAAGCCTGCAGAGGCCGAGCTGCTAATCTATATACCCAGAAGTGGGAATGTTGGAAGTATGGTATTCCTATTTTTTCCTATTTTGAAATGTTTTGTTCGAATTAGGTTTTTGGTACTTTGAAAAAAACTTCTGGGTTAGTAACACTTTTGCATCGATGATGCAACTCTATCGCCACCTGGTGGCCACTGATGTGTTTGCGGCAGCAGGCAAAGTGCGCCCATAGGTAAGTCCTTGAAGCATTTTTCTAGTTTTTCAGACCTCTTCTTCAACATCCACCTCAAGCAGTTGTCTGGCCTTTGCTTGAACACTCCCACTGATGAGGAGATGTGACTCTACTACTCAACAGCCAGTTCCATGGTGGACAGCAGTTGTGAAGAAAATGATTATCCAGAGAAAAAAATTTCTCCCTTGTAATACCAAAGCAGTAGGAAAGCTGATTGGGGAACTTCCTGGGTGGTCCAGTGGCTAAGACTCCGTGCTCCCAATGCCGGGGGTCCTGGACTCCATCTTTGGTCAAGAAACAACCCCATAGGCCACAACTAAGAGCTTGCATGCCATAACTAAATATCCCACATGCAGCCAAGTAAATTAATTCCTTTTAAAAAGAAAGAAAAGTGATTGGTGGGGAAATCAGGTTCTCAGAACAGGTAATTGATAGGCCGTATTAGCTTGGGGCTGAGATTGTCTGAATGAGCCAGTTTGTCAGCAGACCCCAGTGTGAGTCACTTCTATATTTTCCAGCGATAACCAAAGCTCTGACGAACAATGATGGCAGTGATTTAACTCCATGCAGATGACACCACCCTTATGGCAGAAAGTGAAGAGGAACTAAAAAGCCTCTTGATCAAAGTGAAAGAGGAGAGTGAAAAAGTTGGCTTAAAGCTCAACATTCAGAAAACTGCCAGGAGCCAGCACGGGAGATCCCACCCATGACAAGGTCATGCGGAGAGGCCTGATGGGCAAGGCGAGTCAGGCCTCAGGGGTTCCCCCTGGAATTTCCTGAGCATGTACCCCCAAAACCAGAGTCGGCCTGATTTTATTGTTCTGTGCTTTCCACTCTTCTGACACGCTCTGGAAAGCGTTAACTCAGGGCTTCTGTTAACAGTCTCCTGCAAAAGGAGTGTCTCAGCTCAAACCCCTCTGATGGCTCTAACCTGCCTGACAGTTAGAGACTTTTACAATTTGTGGATTGTTTACAGCCCCCCAACCACAAGAGGCACAAAGCTTAAAGCATCTTAAGCTACAGAGCCTTTTCTAAGAGCTAAAAATCATATTGGTGATGGGTTTTCACTGTTGACTCAATGACTGCTGCCAGGCCTCCATATTCTTTATCTTTTAGACACCTGAAGGATATTAATGTAATAGGGATATAGAAATAGGAATGTAGTACTTTTGATGTTAGCAACACTAGACTTTTGAGTTAATTACTTTTCTTCGGTATATATCACTGCACTCCTCTTGTGTCCTTGCTGTGTAAGAATGTAACTTTATTCAGTGCTGAGAGTGGCACCAGACTTTGGGAAGATCAACACAAATAAGTCTTCTGGTTGACAAACCCTTATCAGAAAAAAGGCTGTAAAATGTTAATTGGCCCTCTGGCTAGAAGATGATGTAAATTACCTAAGACTTGTGTATACAATTAGGTATGCAGAGAGAAAGCCTGGTTTGGATAAGAGTCAGGGCTGCTGATGCTGCATAACTTTATATTACCCATTGATCTCTATGTACAATCAAAAAGGTATAAAAGGCCTTTCTAGACAAGAGAGGCCGGGCCAGTCCTGGGAAGACTGGTTCCCCCGTGTCTTACTCCTTTTCTGGCTGAATTCCCATGTGGGGCGTGGAGGCTCGCCATGTCTACTTACTTGCCCCAGCTTCTAAGATCCACACGAGGGGGAGCCCAAGGTGGGGCACCCCCCACTATTCAAGAGGATGCCAGTGGCCTAACGTAGATGGTGCAAGCTCCTTGTCTGGAACTTTATTGGCTTTCCAGGTAAACCAAGTTATTCAGCCTCTTTTATCCACTAAATTTTCCTACTATACTATTTCTTCTTAATTTCTTTTATATTTCTAAATAAATAAGTTTTTCCTCGCCTACTCCGTCTCCCCTTCGAATTCCCTGGATACACCAGGGTAGGACCCCAGCAGAAAATGAAGATCATGGCATCTGGTCCCATCACTTCATGGGAAATAGATGGGGAAACAGTGGAAACAGTGTCAGACTATTTTTCTGGGCTCCAAAATCACTGCAGATGGTGATTGCAGCCATGAAATTAAAAGACACTTACTCCTTGGAAGAAAAGTTATGACCAACTTAGATAGCATATTCAAAAGCAGAGATATTACTTTGCCAACTAAGGTCCATCTAGTCAAGGCTATGGTTTTTCCAGTGGTCATGTATGGATGTGAGAGTTGGACTGTGAAGAAGGCTAAGCGCCGAAGAATTGATGCGTTTGAACAGTGGTGTTGGAGAAGACTCTTGAGAGTCCCTTAGACTGCAAGGAGATCCAACCAGTCCATTCTGAAGATTAGCCCTGGGATTTCTTTGGAAGGAATGATGCTGAAGCTGAAACTCCAATACTGTGGCCACCTCATGCAAAGAGTTGACTCATTGGAAAAGACTCTGATGCTGGGAGGGATAGGGGGCAGGAGGAGAAGGGGACGACCGAGGATGAGATGGCTGGATGGCATCACTGACTTGATGGACGTGAGGTTCTGAGTGAACCCTGGGAGTTGGTGATGGACAGGGAGGCCTGGCGTGCTGCGATTCATGGGGTCGCAAAGAGTCGGACACGACTGAGTGACTGAACTGAACTGAACTGAAGATGGATTTTATGTTTCCACCCTTGGCTGGATATGCTGGAAAGCAATTAAGTTGAATTTCTATATGAGTGGAAAAACGAACTTTTCACTGATACAGACCATGATCTCAGCTGCGCAGGATGAAGGTGTTTTACTTGTGTATTAACTAGGGCTGATCTAGTTAATAGGTATTTAGGTTATAGTCCATGATGAACGGGACAGTCTGACAAGGACAGGTGCAGACCCTGAGCCTCAGATCCCCTGCAGAAAGGCATGGTTGGGGGATGTCCTTCTGAGAGTAGCAGGCTTGGTACCTGCTAGTTGCTGATTAATATCTCATCCTGCCATGATGTGATGTGGCGGAGAGAGAAGCCTAGGGAAGCTAGAACTAGAAGGGTAGGGAAGGCTTCATCATTTTTAGTGTTAATTCTTAGCTTTATCCTCCTGTTGTCAGGGAGCATAGTCCATGTAACTTTAAATCTTAGAAATTTGTTGATATTTACTTTTTCGGTCAAGCATAGGATTGATTTTGTCGCTGTTTCCTTTGCATTGGGAAAAAAACATGAGGTCTGCTAGAATGGGGAGCAGTGTTCTTTTTTTTTTTTTTTTTTTTGGCTGCTCTTTTTCCTGTGGGCCTAGATTAGCCAACCCCCGAATGACACGTGATACGAGTGTTGTTGAGACTTGCCTGGGGGTCCAGTGGCTAAGACTCCATGCTCCTAATGTAGGGGGCCCAGGTTCAATCCCTGGTCAGGGAACTGGATCCCACATGTGCAAATAAGAGCCTGAATGCCACAGCTGAAAATCCCAAGGGCTGCAACTAAAACCCGCTGCAGCCAAATAAATGAATAATTCTCTTTTAGACAAATAATGTTGTTTGAAGCCACTGACCATTGGGATGTTTTGTTAAACAGCATTAATGCAGCAATAACTAGCTCATAGAAAGGTCTGCTGAAGAACTCCAAGGAAAATGGGCAATTCATGGTGGGCTCAACAAGGTGGAAGAGGAGCTTCGGAGACTCGGAACTTTGCGGAAATGAGTGGGAGGAAGGATTCTGGAATCCAGAGCTACTGTGAGGATGCTTGAGTCTTGATTGTCACCCAGGACACCTGGCACACCTTCCAGGGCTCTCCTGATAGCCATGGATAAAGCTCTGACTTTGCATCAGACAGACCCAGTTGTGAATCCCAGCTTGTCTCTGAGCCTTGGAGTCCTTGGCTATAAAATGGGAGAAGCCTTAACCTTCCAGAGCTGTTGAAGAAGTTGAATAGAAAACTGGCACACACTTGGGGGCTCAGAAGACACTGGCTCTTGTGGTGTTATTACAACATGCTTGTTCATTTCTTTCTTGTGCGCAAGAACCCGGCAAAGGAGAAGCTGGTGTCCAAGTTTCAGTTGACTGTTCTGAGTGGAAGTTACTAGAAAGTGGTCGGGTCAGGACTTGAGCCCAGTCAAGGCCAGCACTTCAGTGGCCTGTTCCATATAACCTGTCTGTTTCGTAGCCAGGGAATCAGAGAGAAACAGTAGAGAAAGCATCTGCATTACGTATAAGTTCAGTTTATCAGGACTTTTCACGGAAGTCCAACCTACAGGACAATACACAGATCCCAAGTGAATAGCTGGATGAATTTTCACAAAGTGAACACACTACCCAGGTCACACAGTACCCAGGTCACACAGTACCCAGGTCAAGAAATAGACCATGACCAGCACCCCGGAAACCCCTCCTCCTCCCACCAAAGCAACTACCATCCTGACTTCACACATCATTGATTTATCTTGCTTTTAAAAAAAAGTTTGTATAAACTGAATTTCACTTTATGTAAGATTTACCTTGTTGACCCGGTAGTTACAGTCAGTTCATTCTCAGAACTGTATCATGTTCCATCATGGATTTTTCTATACTATACCCATTTCTCCTGAAGGACAGGTGGAATATTTGGGGACTGGCATTACAAATAGTAATATTCATTGAATATTGATAGTAATTAATAAGGTTTATTAATAGTAACATCCATTGAATATTTATTGGAACGACTAATGCTGAAGTTGAAGCTCCAATACTTTGGCCACCTGATGAGAAGAGCCGACACACTTGAAAAGACCCTGATGCTGGGAAAGATTAAAGGCAAAAGCAGAAGAGGGCAGCAGAGGGTGAGATGGTTGGATAGCATCACCAACTCAATGGACATGAACTTGAGCAAACGCCGGGAGACAGTGAAGGACAGGGAAGCCTGGTGTGCTGTAGACCATGGTATCACAGAGTCAGACACGACTTAGTGACTGAACAACATCATTACAAATAGTGCTGTTGAGAATGCTGTCCTCATCTTTTGGCAAACGCATGTACACATTTCCGGTTTCTACAAATTTAGGAGTGGAATTGCTGGGGATGGGTTCATTAGGCTACTCATCACTTACTAACTTTATGAACCAAGGCAAATTATTTAGCTTCTCTAAGACTCGCTTTTCATAACAAAAATACTTTCCCCTCAGGATTGTGGCTGGGGCTTAATATCTGCAAGGCAACTGGCCCCAAGGTAGCTCCCCACCCGGCCACTTTTATTCCCTGGCTATGCTGGGTCCTTGTTGCCTCACACAGGCTTCTCTAGTTATGGTGTGTGGACTTGGCTGCCTCACTGCATGTGAGATCTTAATTCCCTGACCAGGGATCGAACCCACATTCCCTATAGTGGAAGGTGGATTCTTAACCACTGGACCACCAGGGCAATCTCTAGCTCCCCTTTCTTTTTCCTTCCTCTGTTATGCCAGAACCGCCTCTGCCTGAGCATATGGCTTTTCACGCCAGGCTCCTCCTTTGCCAGGAATCCTCACCAGGAACTTTGGAAGTTCCCCTGCTGCCCAGGGCTCCTGGGGATGCCATTACCCCCAGCCCGTTCTCCTCTGTGGTCCAGTTGCTGGCACCTAGCCCGGCACTGGCTTGCTGTGCTCACTGTCACTGCCAACATGTGTTTTAATGATGGTCCCTGCTGGAGGCTGGCTTGCCGGGATGTCTCCCCTGGAGAGAGGCCCAGCAGAGGTAAGGGATGAGGAGAAGACGGAAGAGTTGGCCGAGATGTAACTCTGACGTTTAGAACAGGCAGTCCTCTCTTGCCTGGTCTTTCCTCTAGATTTCCAGCTAGGATGTTTTCTTAGGTTCCTGTATTTCTTTGTTCCTCCTGGAACATGAGTTGGGACGTGAGGGTCAGAGAGGATCAAGTGGGGAACCTGCCTAGGGGTGGACGCTGTCAAGACAGAGCTGACCTCTGTGTGATAGCAGCCTGGAGCCCTGTGTTGAGAAGGATTCCGAAGGTATTGTCCAGGCTCAGGAAAGAATGCCATGATTGATGGTTATGTCTGTTACGTGCATGGGAGGTGGTAGAGGTGGTGGTGGTTTAGTCACTAAGTCGTGTCCAACTCTGTGAGCCCATGGACTTTAGCCTGCCAGGCTCCTCTGTCCATGGGCTTCTCCAGGCAAGAATACTGGAGTGGGTTGCCATTTCCTTCTCCAGGAGACGGGAGGTGGTGGTGGCATGTATTTCTTACAATCTCTGTTAGTATTGATCAAAATGGATATATATTTGATTTAGAAATATAAATAGGATTTTAAAATAGGTACGTTAAATCCCTTTACATTTATATGAATATCAATATATCTGGGTTAATTTCTGCCATTTAAATTTGTTTTCTCTTTACTATCTATATCTTTTTTTCCTTTTCTTTTCTTCATTGAATTTGTGAAGTTTCTGTAATATCCTGGTCTCTTTCTTCCTCTTGGCTGGTTTGTAACATATAAAATTTGTTTTGGGGACTACATCAACAAAGGAAATGGCAACCCACTCCAGTGTTCTTGCCTGGAGAATCCCAGGGACAGGGGAGCCTGGTGGGCTGCCGTCTATAGGGTCGCACAGAGTTGGACACGACTGAAGCGACTTAGCAGCAGCAGCAAACATTTTTAATATACATATTTGCTATTCAGTGTTTCTTTCCTTCTGAACAGTGCCCTTTCCTAGCTTATTTTTATCATGTTAAATGCAACATTGATGATTTTTCTGAGTTGATTAAATTTGTTTATATATTTTATAAATTGACTTGCTCATCATTTTTTCCCTTACCACATGACATTTTCTCTTTGCTGCATACCTCCACCATTACCAGTACTAGAAGTTAACATTAATGCAGGGCTTCCTTTGTACCAGACACTGTCCTAGTGTTAACCCTGCGTGTGTTAAGTCCTAGTCGTCCACAACATCCTATGAGCTTATCATCTCTGCTCTGTGGATGAGCAAACCATCACAGAGGCAGGCAGAAGCTGGACATGACTGAGCGCCTAACACGACCACAACAAGGCAGCTGCCCAAGGTCGACGGGTAGAGACCTTGAATTGTGGGCACAAGTCCAGAACTGTGTTCATTGTGTTGCTCTTCGCTCTGTCTTTAAATTTTACTATTTTGAAATCATTTTAGATTTACAGAAAATTTGCATGGCTGGTACCAAGAGTTCCCCTGTACTCTCCAACCAGCTTTCCCCAACGTTAACATCTTGAAAGACCACGGTGCACTCAATAAAATGAAAATTCACGTCAGCAGAATGCTGTTAACTAAACTACAGACTTTAATTGTATTTCACCACGTTTCCACTAATATCTTTTTCTGTTCCAGAAGCCAACCCAAAATACTATATTGCATTTAATGTGTGCGTATATACATCTCTTTATCTTATTATCTATTTTTATACAAACTTGAAATATTCATAATATATACTTAAAATAGTGCATATATTTACATATTTAAACTTTTAAATTAAAAATGTAATATATAATATGCATTTATATGTAATATATAATATATAGTTTTTAAATTAAAAAATTGAAGTATAATTAAATTCAATATTGTGTTAGTTTCTGTTGTAACAGCAAATTGATTGTTATTATATATAGTATATAATTATATTACTTACATTATTATATATTTATATTATTGTATATATAATGTATATTATAAGATATTGAATATCACTATTATATTTATATCACTTATATATGTATATTACAAGATATCAAATATAGTTCCCTGCGCTATTCAGTAGGACCTTATTGTTTACCTATTTTATATAAAGTGGTTTGTATCTGCTAATCCCAAGTCTCTAATTTATCCCTGCTACCTCAGAGAGGGCAGTTGACTTTGGCCTTCCCCTGTGGCTCAGCTGGTAAAGAATCTGCCTGCATTGTGGAAGACCTCCGTTTGATCCCTGGGTCGGGAAGACTCTCCTGGAGAAGGGAAAGGCTACCCACTTTAGTATTCTGGCCTGGAGAATTCCATGGACTGTATAGTCCATGGGGTTACAGAGTCAGACACGACTGAGCGACCTTCATTTCACCCACTAATATATCTATTTATGATATATTAAGTATATCATAAAATATATTTAAAGCTATTTTTATTATGGAAGTCTTCAGATTTATATATAATACATATTTTAAAAACTATTTTTATTAAAACATATAACATTTAATTTATATAAAATATATAAGATTGTATAATGTATTTATGTTAAAATATATTGTAAATATATTAAAATACTATTTTTATTATGTAAGATTTCAAATTTATACAAAAAATAGAGAATGATAAAATAGTAAAATAAACATTTAAATAAAAGTAGAGAGAATTAAAATTTATCCTTTACTCAGCTTCAAGAATAACTAACTCATGACCAATTTGTTTCATACTCCAAACCAATTTGTTTTTTCCTGATCTCGTTGACCTGAATTTCATAGATATATGACTTACATAGCACTTTCTTATTTTACCTACTTCCTATGTGGCAATTCTCTAGTCCAAGTATTTTATTAACCATAGAGTTTCTAGGGTCAACACTGGGAACTTCTCTTTTTTTCCAAGAAGAAATCTTTACATAAACAGTTGAAGGGGCCAGGGGTGGCAAAGTTACAAGTACTTAAAAAAAAAAAACGGAAACAATTTAGCACCGTAGGTTAGGACACAGTGGCCTGGGGACTGACTCATTTCTGTCCTTTGCTTTTGGTCCTGTTCCCCTGGCCATGCCATTTCTTTTGTTTAAACCCCACTCTCCTAATTTACAAAGTGTGGATACTTAATCTACCTCATTGAATTCTTGTGAGGATACCATTAAATAGTATATTTTAAAGCCATTTTAACATTGTGTAGTTTATGCACATTTAAAGCCTTGTACTTCCCTGGTGGTCCAGTGGTTACGAATCCGCCTCCAGTGCAGGGGCTGCACGTTCGATCCCTGGTCCCGGAAGATCCCACATGCCGCAGAGCAAATAAGCCTGTGCACAACAGCTGAAGCCCCTGTGCCCAGAGCCTGTGCTCCATGAGAAAAGCTGCTGCAATGAGAAGGCTGAGCACAGCAATGAAAAGTAGCCCCGGCTCGCCGCAGCTAGAAAAAGCCCATGTGCAGCAAGGAAGACCCAGTGCAGCCAAAAAATAAAATAAAATGAATCTGTTAGGTGGGTTAAAAACAAATAAAAAAAGCACCCCAGTGTAGTTTGCTATGCATGCCTTTTATTCTGGTGAATTGAATCTCCCATCAGGCATTTAACTTGGCTTGTATCTTCTGCTGGCGGTTCACTCTCCCGGTCTGATGATTTCTAGGGGGGCGGTCAGGGATGGGGTGTGGTGGTCTGTCTCTGACTCTCTGGTGTCGCTTTCGCAAACAAGCTTCTGGGGAATGAAAGACTTAAGGACAAACATGGGGTGGCAATTTGTGCTATCAACATTCCAGACATCAGGGTTGGGGAGACAGGGGGACACTGGAGAGACGTCTCTGTTGCCCTTCTGCCCTGCATTTGGAAGGTTGACCTTCAGGGGACTCAGGCTGTCCTCTTCCTCCACTGTGCTTCTGTTGACACAGGCAGCCTCGTGCTCCTCCAGCTTCTTGATGGGGACCACGTGACAGGCGTTGTATTTGCAGCTGGCCATCTTTTTGGCTTTCTTAGGGTTCTTTCTCCGGCATGATGCCAGGTGGTACTGAAATCTGCTGAGTGGGATTCGGTGGTGAGGGTTGTAAGGGCAAATTTCTAAGGCTTCTGGCTCCATGGGAACTAGCTCTTGAAGCAGGGTAGCCTGCTGCCCGGAGTCACGATGAAATGCCCTTCATGGAAAAGGCCTTTGATAAGAAGGATGGAGCAGTCCTCCGTGCCAGCGCTGCCCCTTGGAACTCTGGAGCTGCAGGTCTGAACAACTCGGGCTGCCTATTCTTGGGACCACGAGTGATGGGTCGGAGGAGGGACAAGGGGCTGATAGGAGCAGCTGCACAGACAACAGGCAGTCAAGTGGCATGTGAGACGGAAGGACCACACAAAGCAGATGCCAGAGCCCAAACCACAGTGGCCCCTCAGGGAGCTGAAGAAGGGATGTGCCAGCCAGCCCTTGCCTTTAACTCTCACTTATGTGAAGCTGCTGGGCAGCCGTGGACAGTCACAATGGGCATTGTGAGTCATCAGCTGAAGTCCTGTTGTCCTTTACTTTCAAGGCATGAGATGGGCTTGGGGAAAGCTGCCATTCACAACTACTGGTGACATGTCATCATTTACCTGTCTTTCTGTTTTGTTTTGTTTTTCAGTTGAAGTATATGTTAGTTTCTGGCTACAGCCAAGTGATCCAGCTATACACACACATATATTCTTTTTCATATTCCTTATCATTATGGTTTATTACAAGGTGATGAATATGGTTCCCTGTGCTGTAAAGTAGAACCTTGTTTATTTTACGTGGAATAGTTTGTTTCTGCTAATCCCAGACTCCTAATTTATCACTTACCTGTCTTTAAACTTCCATCTTTAATAGCATTTGTGATATATTTGGGTTTAAATCTACCATCTTCTTTTATGCTTGGTTCATTTTCTTCTATCTTCCTTTAAATAGACTTTTAAAAGCTCCATTTCTCTCACTAGTCTGTAAGTTACACATTGTAGAACTAATCGTTTTGCGGTTACTCTGCAAGTGAAAACAATCAAAGCTAATTTATCAAGGCTTAAAGTTAATAAGTATTAGCTTCTTTCTGGGTAATACAGAGCTTTTTCTTCATTTACTTCCCTCGTGATTTATTATGTTTGGTTCCCTGTTTTTGTGTGTGTGTGTGTGTGTGTGGCAATACCACATGGCATGTGGGATCTTCCTTCCCTGACCAGAGACCAAAGCTGTGCCCCCTGCAGTGAAAGCACAGAGTCTTTAACCTCTGCACCACCAGGGAAGTCCCTGTTCCCTGTATTTTAAGTCTAATTTTAAAAGTATTGCTATTATCAAAGTTTGATTACACTTGTGTTCACATTTATGTCTCTCTCCTTTTGCACCACGACTCACTATGTGGGATCGCTTTGTTTCTGCTGGAAGTTTTCTCTTTTTAGAATTTCCTCTTGACACACTCTTCTGATTTCATTTGTCTGAAATCATCTTTATTTCACCCTCATTCTTTTTTACTTTTTTATTTTGACTCTGCTGGGTCTTTACTGCTGCAGGGGCTTTCTTCTAGTTGCAGAGAGCCGGGACCACTCTCTAGTTGCAGCGCGTGGGCATCTCACTGTGGTGGCTTCTCTTGTTGGAAGCACAGGCTCTAGGGTGCTCAGGCTTCAGTAGCTGCAGCTCCCGGGCTCCAGAGCACAGGCTCAGTAGTTGTGGTGCTTGGACTTAGTCGCCCCCCAGCATGTGGGATCTTCCCAGACCAGGGATTGAACCTGTGTCTCCTGCATTGGCAGGCAGATTCTTGACCACTAAGCTATCATGGAAGCTCGCACTCTCATTTTGAAACCCATCTGTGTCTTTTCATAGGTCTGTTTCAAAGAACTTCTGTCTTTGATTTTCCTACAGTTTCACTAGGTTGTCGACCTGTGGATTTCTTTATACTTATTCTCTCCTTATATTTATTGGCCGCGCTTCTGGGTTAGTGTCTTGCATTCTGTTTGGAAAATGCTCAGTCATTGTCTCTTCAAATAGCTCTTCTACTTTATGCTTTTACTTCCACTGAAATGACATTTTAATTCTACTGATATTTCATGTCTAAAGTGAGTTTCATGGCCACACCTAACTTCAGGGATCAAGGAAGTCTGGGCTTGTCACATGCATAGGAGGGGGAGAATAGGGACTTTGACAAGAGTCCTGACAATGTCCCCATCCTGTCTTTTTTGTCACCAGTAATTTCTCCCCCTTTTCTCTACACATGCAGAGTATGCTGCCTCCTCCCCAAGGGAGAAAACCCCCCAGACTGGGAGAAGATGCTCAGTCATTGCCCACTGGGACCTTCCCAGGTTCCACACAGGACCTTACTCTGCATGGGTGGGAATTCTAGTGCCTCCAGCTAAGCTGTCCCCTGTGAGGAATGAGAGGCTCGCAGAGTTATGCTCACTGTACCCCTGCCACCCACTGGAACGTCCTCTACACAAGGACAGCTCCTGGTATATTTTGCTGAGAAAGGGTCCTTGGAAAACTGTAACTTCCATACCATTTATGCAACAGACAGTCCATTTTCTCTAAGCCTGAAACCCAGTGTTGAAGGAGCTATCGGGCCCATGGGGAGTTAAAGGTGATTCAGCATATGCTCTGATGTGTCCCCAAAGCCCAGCATGGTGTTTGTTGATGATGCTCACAATTTTTTCTTTTAAATTCCCATTCCCATAGCCTCTTTCATGCCCAAACCAGAGGTGGCTGAGGCTCGAGTGATTCAAGCATCTATAAGTCTGTGAATGGAATTGATAATGAAAGTATTTCTTCTGTCACTGAAATCCACATAATAGGGAACAGGGCATTAGCCTTTGTAGGTTTCTTTGTGGCCAAGAACGCATTAGTGGGGCAGGCTAATGTTTAGTCCATTACGGAGAGAGGGAAGACCAAGCTCATTAATGCTTCTAATGGACCTCTTGAATGGTCCTCCAGCTTTCAGCCTTCTCCCAGCATCTACTTCATGTCCGGGATCTGACAGGTCGCTCACCATAGCAACCGGATGGGAGCGAGGGATGCAGATCCAACTGTCTGGGCGGCACTTCTCCGGCCTGTACATGTCAGAGACCAATAATGCAAGCGAGGTCAGATCTGCCTTGCAATCCCTCCCTCCCCACTCTGATCGTCTTGAGAGATGCTGCTGACAGCTGGAGATGCAGGCATGGAGAAGGGGTCACAGAATGTGCAGAAACAGTGTTTCCTGAAAAAGAAAAACTATGCGTCCTGGGCAGCCCAGTCAGCAATCATCATTATGAGGTGGGATGGAGGATCAGAGTCACCATAAATCCGAATCCTTCAGCCTCAGAGGGACTTCAGGTCAGCTTCTCTCTCAGGGCCAACACCCCCTCCCAGGCATCCCTGAAGGACGATCACATAGTGACAGGGAGCTCCCTGTGACCTGCCCCGCCCAAACATTCCCTAGTTAGCTTTATCCTGCATGCGTGCTCACTCACTCAGTCATGTCTCAGTCTTTGCAACCAATGTACTGTAGCGACATACAGTCCATGGGGTTGCAAAGAGTTGGACACGACTGAGTACACGTACACCCAGTAGCCTACTAAATGTGCAATAGTCACACGATTATGTCTAAAGCAACAGTCTACATACTTTAAAATTACTTTAGGGCTACAACATTTCTAACCATTGTCTCAGCCTTCAGCAAACTGTAATCTCTTTACAACAGTAACATCAAAGATCATTGATTACACAGATCACCAAAGGACATTTAATAATAACTTAAAAATTCAAAACACTGCAAGAATTGCCAAAACGTGACACAGGGACATGAAGTGAGCAAATGCTGTTGGAAAAATGACTCCAATAGACTTGCTTGCTGCAGGGTTGCCAAAAGCTTTCAATTGATGAAAAACACAATAAGGGCTTCCCTGGTGGTCCAGTGGTTAGGAATCCCAGCGGTTAAGCCTGCCAACGTAGGGGACACGAGTCTGATCCCATCTAGGAAGATTCTACGTGCCTCAGGGCAACTAAGCCCGTGTGCAACAACTCCTGAGCCTGCTACAAGAGAAGCCACCACAATGAGAAGTCTGCACGCTGTATCTAGAGAAAGGCCTTGCACACCCGGAAGACCCAGCACAGCCAAAAAGCAAACAAAACAACACAATAAAGCAACGTGCCGTAAAAATGAAGTATGCCTGTACCGGGACACTTCAGCAAGGTCCACAGTGACTCTGCCTGAGGGCGTCCTGGGTCCACGCTGGTGGCACCGGAATCCCCAGAGCTACTCGTAGGATCCGTGCTTCAAGGAATGTCAGCTTGGAAAAAACAAGCTCTGTGTCATAAATTAGTACAAACGGAAAAGATATTTCATTCGAGCATCTGTGAGGAATGGAGAGAAACATGCCATTCTAGGCCACAGAGACAACCTCTGAGGTGCTGACAAGCTCCCCTTTTCTGGCCACATTATCTGACCACAAAACAGAAATTAAAAACAAAGGGACAAACAGAAAAAAATTAAACCGCTTGGAAATTGATTCCTAAATAACTCAAAGAATGGAACAAAACTGCAATTATAGGCCATTCAGAACACAACAATTGGAATGCCACATGGCAAAACTCACAGAATGTAACAAAAGACTCCCATGGCGCAAATGTTTGGGTTATTAAATGGGGAAGACTGAAAGTTAATGAAGCGTCCAACTCAAGAAGCTAGAAAATATGCCACAAGATAAACCTAGGGAGAGAATTAAAAGTCAGGGTAAAAATTAATGACACAGAAAACATAAAAATCAGTACAACTGATAAATCTAAGACTCAGCTACTTATAAACTGGTATAAGACCCCTAGACTTATAAGAGCTCCCTAAAGGGAGGGGGTAGGAAGCATGTGAGAGAGAGGACATGAAAGGAGAAAGAAAAAGAAAGAAAGAAAGAAGGGAGAGAGGAAGGGAGGAAATTAAGAAAGAAAGGAGAGAGGGAGAGAAGAAGGAAGGAAGGAAAGAAAGAATAAAGGGAGGAATGAAAGACAGGAAGAAGGGAAAAAAGGAAATGAAATGTAGCCAAAGATGCAGAGAAGAGTTTTCACATTAGAAGAGAATACTAAATACATATTACTAAATGCTAAATACATAATACTAGTTAATTTGGAACGTTCAATGGAGAATGCATGTCAACTCAGGCTGCCATAATAAAATATCACAGACTGGGTGGCTGAAAAAGCCCAAGTTCATTTTCTCATAATTCTGGAGCCTAGACATCCGAGCTCTGTGCCTAAGGGGGTCTCTGTTTGCTCAAGCACCCTGAAGTCAGCCAGACCCCTTCCCACATCTGGACACAGAAACAACTCAGATCTCATTCCAACATCAGTGATGGAGTGTGACGTGGGGCTGGGGCCTGAGGTGCTAGGAGCCAGCCCTCCTGACGCTCCCCAGGGGTCATGTCGACTCTGAGTGTGACTCGAGGACAGTTGCCCTGTGGATTTGCTTCCCTGCTCCCAGCTGCTTGGAGCTCCCCAGTTTTATGGTTTCCTCCTAGGGATGTGACTCTGTCTTCATCTGGCTTCTTCCAGAAGCAGAGCCTGAAGCAAGGATTCAAGTTCAAGTAGTTTACTCTGGAAGTGCAGGTAAGGTTGGGGAAGTCAGACACCTTTGTATGTGTGCTCACATACAGATAGTAAAACAGAATGAGACAGAGACTTCTCTGGCAGTCCAGTTGTTAAGACTCTGCACAACTAATGCAGGGGGGCCTAATGCAGGGGTTTGATCCCCACTCAGGGAACTAGATCCCCCATGTGTGCTAAGTCGCTTCAGTCATGTACAACTCTTTGCAACCCCACAGACTGTAGCCCACCAGGCTCCTCCATCCGTGGGATTCTGCAGGAAAGAATACTGGAGTGGGTTGCCATGCCCTTCCTCCAGGGGATCTTCCCCGCCCAGGGATTGAACTCTCCTCTCTTATGTCTCCCACATAGGCAGGCGGGTTCTTTACCACTAGCGCCACCTGGGAAGCCCATATCCTCCAAGCCACGACGACAGATCCTGCATGTTGCAAGGAATATTGAAGATCCTGAGTGCCACAGCTAAGACCCAGTGTAGCCAAGCAAATAAATTAATATACATTTATATGACTGAGACAAAAATGGCAGCAGTTTATTCTCTATACTTTTTAAAAACTTCCATTGAGCATATTTTTCCCATAACAAGAAACCAAGCAAAAATCATATTTAGAAAAACATTTATGGAAAGGACTGGAGATGTGCAAATACTTTAACAAGTATTGTAATAGGGTTGGGCGAGCGCACAGCTGTTAGCGTGAGATCTTTAGCATATGCTCATCAGTGCGCCTGTTTGCGAGTGAGAGTTATCGCGAGACCTTTAGCGCCAGCCCCTGAGTGCAAGTTTCCGGGTCCCGCTCTGCCAATGGTCAGCTTGCATGGGTCCTCGAGCAGATCGAGGCAGAGTGCGTGAGGGATGATCAGAGCCTTCTCCCGCGTCCCTCCAGGTCCTTCAGCCTCAGGGCAGCAGGAGAGCTGGGGGCTCGGGGCCACGCTGAGGGCTGTGTCCCCCATATCTGCTGCATCCTCGCCTCACCACGGCCGCCCACCAGCCAGGCCCCCGGGCCCCGAAGCAGGAGGGAACCCTCCTACATCCCCATCTCTGTGACCTCCTGGCGGTGGCTGTATCCGTGGGTCATGGTCTATAGAGGCTTCATCGGTTGGAGTATATGGACACCACCATTCAGGTACAAGCTTCAACCAGCTTCTGTCTCTCCACTCAAGTTTCTAAACTTGGCCGAGCATAGATCAGTCGCCTACTCCTAGGAGGTGGCCAGAGGTCACAGTTAAGTTGCAAGGACACTGCACAGAATTACTTAAGGTCCACCTCTGTGGTCGGGGCTGTTCTCAAAGGAGGACAATTGTGATGAGCTGAGTGGGGAGTGAACCTGCTTGGTATCTGCTACATGTATTTCTCTGGGTCCGGTACAAATGATTCTCTCCAGGTTAAATGGCAAGCCCGAGGGCAGGTGGGGTCCTGGGCGCCTGGCTTCCTCCGTGATGACGGCTGGGCGGGGTCTGGAGAACCCAATCCTAAGGGCACCGTCAGCTGAGATCGGTCACCTCACTTGATGTCTGACCACTGACAGGAGGATGCAGACAGGATGCTGGAGGAAGCCTCCCGGCAGGTAATTGACCCTCGCAGGAACCCCGTCTTTTCAGCCCAGGACCTTGAAGGACGGGAGTTGAACTTTGGGACCCTGCCCTTTCTTGTGAGATCAGAGAATAACATTTGTTTGGTGGAGGTTTCCAGGAACATAGGGATCTGACCTCCAAGAACAAAGAATCTGACACCAAGAAGTTTGCAACAACTAACCACACCCCTTCCTCACCTTTCCTATAAAAGGGCTTTGCTGAAAGTTTTCAGGGAGTTGGGGTTTTTTAAGGCTCGAGCCACCCTAATCTCCTAGCCTGGTCCCCTCAGTACACCTTTTTGTGCTCCTAACTCTGACGTTTTGGTATTGCTTGGCCTCACTGTGTGTCAGGCACATGGACCTGCATTCAGTATCAGTATGGTTCGAGCCATCTCCCTCCCTCTGAAGGCCTTTGGGGAAACTTATGGGAAAAGGTGTAAAGCACAGATCTCAGAATTACCCCAGCCAAGGGGTAGGGAGGATGGAACATGTGTACACCAACTTCCAAAAGTCTCATTTGTTGAGGAGTGTAAGTTCCTTGACACTTCCAGTCTGCCAAGTGTGGGCAGTTTTGGGAGCAAGAGACACCCAGCTCCTCTACTCCCCTCTGTAGATGCAGAGACTGGAGGTGGAAGCTGGCCAAAACACTGAAAAGTCCCATGGATATACATGAGGCACTGACCACTTCCTACACAGGAAGTGTAGGTGACTTATTCAGTGACTTATTTCTTACTTGGTAAGCTGGCTGTCCAAATGTTTAACCACCAAACTCAATTTTTTTTTTTTTCTGATTTGTAGCATCTGCCAATTTCCATGGTGCAAACACTCCTGCTAAGGCCAGTTTCAAGCTACCAATGATTTAATAACCAGCTCCCAAATCTCAGCTCTTGTGAGCATCACCCAGCTCACCAGCCATCAGTCCTTCCTTCCCGTATTACATTTCACCGCAAGGTTGTGAGCATGTGGTTTGGGTTCCTTCCTGGTTTATGTGCTCATACAGATTTTCCTGGGTTTTCCCTTTGATCACTTCAGTGAGCATCTGAATACCACTGTCAGTCATCTGGAAGTCTCTTCACTTTCAACCTTTAGGTGGCATTTCATGGATGTGCATTGATTTGAGGACAGCGAGGAAAAGTTGCTGCTGCCCAAGGCTCTCTCTGACTTCTCAGAAGGAAATGCCAACTTCATTGGCCAGACTGCAGATTGGTGAGTCCACTTTTACTAGTGGGAAGGTCACCTGCTCTCCAACGTGCCCCCTCATGTGGCTGGGTGAGTACCAACTCCCTCTTTCCTGGACCTCATTTTCTTTTAAATTTATTTTATTTTTTGGCCTTGTTGTGAGGCATGCAGGATCTTAGCTCCCTGACCAGGGATGGAACCTGTGCCCTCTGCAATGGAAGTGTGGATTCTTAACCCCTGGATCCCCAGGGAAGTCCGTGGATCTCATTTTCTAATACACTTGCTCTGGTGTGCTGGGTTGCCACGTAAAATACAGGACACCCAGTTAAACTTGAATTTCAATTAAACAGTGATACTATTTAAGCTCAAGTTGGGCTCCCCTGTTGGCTCAGACAATAAAGAATATGCCTGTAATACAGGAGACTTGGGTTTGATCCCTGAGTTGGGAAGATCCCCCGGAGAAGGAAATGGCAATACACTCCAGCATTCTTGCCTGGAGAAATCCACAGACAGAGTAGCCTGGCAGGCTACAATCCATGGGGTCACGAAGAGTTGGACATGACTGAACGACTAACACTTTTACTTCAAGTCCTAAATATTGCATGGGACATACTTATGCTGGAAATATATATTTATGTGTCCAAATTGGATCATGTTTCAATGCACGGTGGCTGCATTTTCCCCATGTTAGAAGGATCCTAGTGAGAGGATTGTTTTTGGTTTGTTTTTTTTTTTAAGTTCTTCGAGGTCTAGCTCAGAACCCCGAGGATAGAAATTTATTACCCCACAATGGGAATGGGATGTTAGCCTCAGTCACACCACAGGGGCTGAGATGGCTGTGAAATTTTGAAAGCCTAGACACTCAAGCTTCCAACACCAAGTAGTTAAAGCTGATGTAAGAGCAGATAAAAATCATAAAATTAATGTTTTATATTCATAATAAAAGCTGTTGTGCCTGGAGAAGATCTATCATATAACATGTCAGTTTAGGGAGGTTTATTCTTTTAAATTTTTCAGTCATTTATTATATGACATAGTTCTCTAAAACTAAGTAAATATTTTTATTAAAAAATTAAGAAACAAAAAATTCTTTGGTGTTTATCTAAAATTCAAATGTACAGGGGCATCCTGTATTTTTACTTGCTCTATCTGACAACCCATGAACTGGTGACCTTGTCCTTGTCCCAGTCCCAAGCCTAATCATAATAGTGTGGAAACTTTGGGTTTGTATTTTCTTTTTTGGAGAATCTGTCTTTTGGGAACTTCATGAGATGGGCTGGTTGGCAGAACAGGAATTGGTATTCCTGGGTTCTCCAGCAAAGCACCATCAAACATCAGGAAAACCTCACTTTGAAGTCTAATAATTTGGATTTGTGTTTGGGATTCAGTTTAAGTCTCTGATGAATATAACCTGTGCACGTTTTCTGTCTCACCTACTTTGTTTGGCTTAGTTCTGTCATTTTGTTTCTAATGAGCCATGTTTCCTCCAGTTAGTTTTCTTTGGTGGTTCAGAAGTCATACCTCTTATTTTTATAATACAATACACTATTCTAAATACAACAATCTAGATCTCCCATCATATGCTTTTTCTTCCTCTCATATATCATACTTTTGGGGGAAATAATTTGGGATTTTTACAGGCAGATGATTATGATCATGGTTATTCAAAACAAATTATTTTAACATATTATATATCTTAAGCTTTAATACTTATTTCTGATAATTGGGAATAAGTTGCATGCATCAATATTTATAGTCAGCATATTTATAGCCTACTATAAATATAGCAATATTTATAGTCATCTTTGCATTGTGGTTGTTAGTTTCTATTTTCTTTGGACTGTCTTTACCCTACCCTTGAATTTGCTGTTTGGATTCTTCAATCTGTATTTTTTTAATCACGTATATGTTTTTGGTTGCGCTCAGTCCTTGTTGCTGCACGCAGGTTTTCTCTAGTTGTGGTGAGCAGGGGCCACTTTTCGTCGTGATGTGTGTGCTTCTTATTGTTGTGGCTTCTCATGCTGCAGAGCACGGGTGCTAGGGTACAGGTGCTATCCTCAGGGTGCACCGGCTGAGTTGTGCCAAGGCACGTGGGATCTTCCCAGCCCAGTGATCGAACCCATGTCCCCTGCAACGGTTGGTGGATTCCTATCCACTGCACCACCAGGGAAGTCCTGGATTCTTCAGTCTTACTCTCTGCCACCGGGCCACTGAACTCAAGAGTCCCCTGGGCTGTTTTCTCTTCTTCCTCTTCCTGTCTGTATTGTAGACAACTCACCATAAGCAGCTCAAGATCCAAACCTCTGCTGAGTGCAAACCCACGAAGCCACTTTGCCAACTGATGCCTCCCCTTGGACGTCTCACACCTACCCTGCCCAGACTGTCTGAAAACTGCCTTCCACCCTACTAGGCCCCGTGTTGAAGCTTCTGTCTCAACTGACCACACTGCCGCCTGTTAACTTCCATCCACTCAGCAGAACAGAGGCTCTGATCCTTCCTTCCCCTCACTTCCGCCCCCATGTCGAATCTATCACCACGTCCTGCTGCTCTTAACTTCGGGGCAACTTTGAAATCTATCCAGTTTCCCTCATCCCGTCACCAGTGCTGTAATTCTAGGGATGACTGTCTCTGGTCTGGTCTAGGGTCTCCTAACTGGCCTCCCCCGCTCCCCTCTGGCCTCTTTCTGGACCAGACCCAGAGGGGACATCCAGAAATCCAGATATACTGCCCCTCTTCTGCTTCCCACTGCGATTAAGATGTTGGGGAGGGGCAAGAGAGGGGTCGAGGATTAAGGGGTACAAGCTGCTACGTATAAAGTAAATAATCTGCAAGGACATACTGAACAGCACAGGGAATACAACCAATAGTTTATACTTTTTTTTTAATTTTTTAAAATTTATATATATATATATTTTTATACTAACTTTCAATGGTGTGTAGTCTATACAAGTTTTACATAGCTATGTTGTATACCTGAAATGAATAGAATATTGTAAATCAACTGTACTTTAATAATAATAATAATAATAATAAAAAGAATTCTGATACAGTCAGGATTCCTCAGGTGCCCAAGAGACCCTCCACACCCAGCCAGGCCTGGAGCACGTTTCTGCTTCTCTCCTCTCAGCCTGTCATGGGCTCTTGGCATCTCCTGTTTTGAAAATCTGATTTTCTCTTGTGGTGTGATTACGCTCCTACTCGCCCTTCAGAGCTCAGCCTCCCCTGAGCTCCCCGCGAGGTTAAACTCCTCTATTCTTTGCCCTCGCAGTCCCAGCGCCTTTCCTTCACAGCACTTTATAACCCTGTCACTTTACGATTCATTACTGTCCCTCTTCTGAGGAGCACCTCCCTCCCCCAGGAGGCTCGAAGCCCCCAGAGGCACGGATCGTGTCTGTATCAACTCCCTGCTGTATCCCTGGTGCCCGGCAGAGCACCAGGTGCCTAGTGGTAGCCAAGAAATATCTGTTAACTGAATGAGTAAGTGACTGATGTGCAGCTGGTCACAAGCGACACTGAAGGTCACCCCTAGCACTCACAGTGGACCTTGTGGCTGAGACCCCAGGGCAGGGAAGGTCCCTGAAAAGCCTGAGGCACTGAGAGTCAGATGGTAAGGGTTTTGAGCTCCAGAGCGCTCTTGAAAGCTTTGGCTTTTGATTACAAGAGCCAGAAGCAGAAGAGAGAGAAATGTTCCTGTTTGCTTGTTTTTGTTGTTCTTGAAGCTTGGCTTGGCATATGGCACACAAAGCTAAAGGAACCCCAAAGCACTATCATTTACACCATGAACCACAGGGCAGGGGGGAAAACGTGTGGCGATGAAGACTATTTCCCTGCTTTAGAGGAGATGAGTCGAATGAGCGAATGTGGAAGGAACCGGATGAGGAGGCTGGGTCAGGGTTTAGAATTACCGGGTTCCCCGAGAAGGTGTCCGGCATCCCGTCCTCCAAGGTGAGAGCAACCTCAGGCAAGGCTGTTAGGGATCCCAGAAAAGGCCTCATAGAAAGTCCAATACGGCGCCTGACTAGTGGCGCCTGGTAGCCAAGGGAAGTATAGCAATGGAATGACCCGAGGACAGACAATGTCAGTGAGACCAGTGACCCCAGCACAGCACAGAGGAGCAGGACAGGGTCCTCAAGCCCCCAGAGAGGCTGTGCATGTGGCTGACAGTGGACAGACGCTGTCCGAGTGGGTTACAGCTGCTGCTGCTTAGGTGCTCAGTCGTGTCCGACTGTGTGCGACCCTATGGACTGTAGCCTGCCAGGCTCCTCTTTCCTTGGAATTCTCCAGACAAGAGTACTGGAGTGGGTCACTATGCCCTCCTCCAGGGGATCTTCCCAACTCAGGGATTGAACCAGGGTCTCCTGAGTCGCAGGTAGATTCTTTACCAGTGAGCCACCAGGGAAGCCCCGTGGGTTACAGGGTCCCAGGAGTATCAGGGGCCATGGGCGAACTGTAGTTACTGCAGCCGGAATCGAGGGGACCCAGACTCAGAGGACACTGAGGGCTGAGGGCGGCTCGCAGCCACACGACCCTCCCAGATGCTGGCGCGGTATGTAATCCCCTCCTACCCCAGCTTGGCTTGCCTCTGGGTGGCGCATGCGCACACGTGTGAAACCGGAAGACACGTGGCGTTTACTGAAAGAAAAGCTGAGTGAAGTGGCTGTTCTGTTTAGTGTTTGTCGCTTTGTTTCCCCACGTTCAGTGGAAACTGGAGCTTACAAGGTAGAATGAATTTAAATAGGAGGAAGAAGGCAATGACACCCCACTCCAGTACTCTTGCCTGGAAAATCCCATGGGCGGAGGAGCCTGGTAGGCTGCAGTCCATGGGGTCGCTAAGGGTCGGAGACGACTGAGCGACTTCACTTTCACTTTTCACTTTCATGCATTGGAGAAGGAAATGGCAACCCACTCCAGTGTTCTTGCCTGGAGAATCCCAAGGACGGTGGAGCCTGGTGGGCTGCCGTCTATGGGGTCGCACAGAGTTGGACACAACTGAAGCGACTTAGCAGTAGCAGCAGCAGGGAAATTAATAGTTTTTTTTTTTTTTTTAATGTTGGAATTGCTTTTATGGGCCGAGTGCAGCAGACCTGCCCATGGACAGGTTAGCGTTCTGCCCTTGGAGGCGGCTGAATCCTGGCACGTCCACATGCCACCTGCCTTGGGTTAGTGGAACATGCAAAGCTCAGTCAGAGGGTAGAGGTGGGGAGTATTAATAGGTTTTTAATCCCTGAGGAATGTGGGCAGGGAAATTTATACTTACTACATAGAATGACTAATGCCTGTGTTACTTGAGCTTCCAGCAAGAAACAGAATCCAATTCAGGTGGATTTAATGAGGGAAGTAGTACTGGGGAGTGGATGGAGTAAAGGGACCCAGATACTTGGGCATCAGGGTCCCTTTGGAGAAGAAAATGGCAACCCACTCCAGTACGCTTGCCTGGAAAAATCCCATGGATGGAGGAGCCTGGCAGGCTTCAGTCCGTGGGGTCACAGAATTGGACACGACTGAAGCAACTTCACTTTCACTTTTGCAGGGTCACATGGACATCACCAGATGGTCAACACTGAAATCAGATTGATTATATTCTTTGCAGCCAAAGTTGGAGAAGCTCTATACAGTCAACAAAAACAAGACCAGGAGCTGACTGTGGCTCAGATCATGAACTCCTTATTACCAAATTCAGACTCAAATTGAAGAAAGTAGGGAAAACCGCTAGACCATTCAGGTATGACCTAAATCAAATCCCTTATGATTATACAGTGGAAGTGAGAAATAGATTTAAGGGCCTAGATCTGATAGATAGAGTGCCTGATGAATTATGGAATGAGGTTTGTGACATTGTACAGGAGACAGGGATCAAGACCATCCACATGGAAAAGAAAGGCAAAAAAGCAAAATGGCTGCCTGGGGAGGCCTTACAAATAGCTGTGAAAAGATGAGAGGCGAAAAGCAAAGGAGAAAAGGAACGATATAAGCATCTGAATGCAGAGTTCCAAAGAATAGCAAGAAGAGATAAGAAAGCTTTCTTCAGTGATCAATGCAAAGAAATAGAGGAAAAGAACAGAATGGGAAAGACTAGAGATCTCTTCAAGAAAATCAGAGACACCAAGGGAACATTTCATGCAAAGATGGGCTTGATAAAGGACAGAAATGGTATGGACCTAACAGAAGCAGAAGATATTAAGAAGAGGTGGCAAGAATACACAGAACTGTACAAAAAAGATCTTCATGACCCAGATAATCACGATGGTGTGATCACTCAGCTGGGGCCAGACATCCTGGAATGTGAAGTCAAGTGGTCCTTAGAAAGCATCACTATGAACAAAGCTAGTGGAGGTGATGGAATTCCAGTTGAGCTATTTCAAATCCTGAAAGATGACGCTGTGAAAGTGCTGCACTCAATATGCCAACAAATTTGGAAAACTCAGCAGTGGCCACAGGACTGGAAAACGTCAGTTTTCCTTCCAATTCCAAAGAAAGGCAATGCCAAAGAATGCTCAAACTACCGCACAATTGCAGTCATCTCACATGCTAGTAAAGTGATGCTCAAAATTCTCCAAGCCAGGCTTCAGCAATACGTGAACCGTGAACTTCCTGATGTTCAAGCTGGTTTTAGAAAAAGCAGAGGAACCAGAGATTAAATTGCCAACATCCGCTGGATCGTGGAAAAAGCAAGAGAGTTCCAGAAAAACATCCATTTCTGCTTTATTGACTATGCCAAAGCCTTTGACTGTGTGGCTCACAATAAACTGTGGAAGATTCTTCAAGAGCTGGGAATACCAGACCACCTGACCTGCCTCTTGAGAAATCTGTATGCAGGTCAGGAAGCAACAGTTAGAACTGGACATGGAACAACAGACTGGTTCCAAATAGGAAAAGGAGTACGTCAAGGCTGTATGTTGTCACCCTGCTTATTTAACTTATATGCAGAGTACATCATGAGAAACGCTGGACTGGAAGAAACACAAGCTGGAATCAAGATTGCCAGGAGAAATATCAATAACCTCAGATATGCAGATGACACCACCCTTATGGCAGAAAGTGAAGAGGAACTAAAAAGCCTCTTGATGAAAGTGAAAGAGGAGAGTGAAAAAGTTGACTTAAACCTCAACATTCAGAAAACGAAAATCATGGCATCTGGTCCCATCACTTCATGGCAGATAGATGGGGAAACAGTGGAAACAGTGTCAGACTTTATTTTGGGGGGCTTCAAAATCACTGCAGATGGTGACTGCAGCCATGAAATTAAAAGACGCTTACTCCTTGGAAGGAAAGTTATGACAACCTAGATAACATATTCAAAAGCAGAGACATTACTTTGCCGACTAAGGTCCGTCTAGTCAAGGCTATGATTTTTCCACTGGTCATGTATGGATGTGAGAGTTGGACTGTGAAGAAGGCTGAGTGCTGAAGAATTGATGCTTTTGAACTGTGGTGTTGGAGAAGACTCTTGAGAGTCCCTTGGACTGCAAGGAGATCCAACCAGTCCATTCTGAAGATCAACCCTGGGATTTCTTTGGAAGGAATGATGCTAAAGCTGAAACTCCAGTACTTTGGCCACCTGATGCGAAGAGTTGACTCATTGGAAAAGACTGTGATGCTGGGAGGGATTGGGGGCAGGAGGAGAAGGGGACGACCGAGGATGAGATGGCTGGATGGCATCACGGACTCGATGGACATGAGTCTGAGTGAACTCCGGGAGATGGTGATGGACAGGGAGGCCTGGCGTGCTGCGATTCATGGGGTTGCAAAGCGTTGGACACAACTGAGCGACTGAACTGAACTGAACTGAAGGAAGAGCAACAGTGAGAAGACTGGGGGAGAGGGCAGGGGCAGGGGTTCCACTGAGAACTGGAGGCAGAAAGTAGGGGCCACTCAGCAGGAGCTGTGGTCATATAGGGGCTGAGCTACTGCCAGAAGGAGGACCCAAAGGAGGGAGACTGCAGGGAAGAAGTACTGCCATTTCTGGCTCCTCCCAGCCTCTGGGACCTGGAGGCCAGCCAGCAATGGTGTCAGGGTGGTACAGTCCACAGGGGCCCGTTTTTTGAGCACAGAGCAGTGTGGGAAGATGGGTGGGTTAGAGTGGGGGTTGAAGAAAAACTAGCACACCCTTCAGATTGACTGGATGGGGAGACTGAGGCCCAGGCAGGGGGACTTGCCCAAGATCACTTAGCAGCTGAAGGACAGAGGATTCTCCCGGGGACCTCGTTCTCCTATTAGAGCTCATTGTCCCAAACTGCTCTGCTGTATTTCCTTAACACACAACTGAATTTTCTCATTTCTGAATCTTATTATAAAAAGGAATCAGAAAATGCAAAAACGTAGAAGAAAATATCAATAACATGTTGGTGTCTTTCCTCTGTATGCTTGAACACACACATTTAATAAAAAAAAAGAGTGGGCTTAATAAGGCGGAATGAGGAGGGCCTGGCACTCAGTGAGTTAGCAGCTGGTGTCCTTGAAGGTGGGAAAGAGGAAAACAGAAAAAAAATAAAAATAAAAATAAAAATCCAGTGGAGGAGAAGAATGGTGGTTCTGGGGTGGCCTCAGTTTCCCCAGCTGCTCCTGGGCAGGGGTGTTGTGAGGATTAGAGATGAAACAACCAAACAGCAGAGCACTCGTGAGTCCCCCCTGGGGAGTTCCTTTCACCCTCTGGGCCTCAACTTGCTCAACCATACAGGGTCGTCCCAGCTCCCATGTTCCTCTGGCTTGGGCTCTGCACTGGAGATTGCCTGGCTCTGACATTTGCATCCTTAGAGTAGCTCTGGGAGGGGCCGGGTAAAGCCTCATGTGCCCCGAAACTCGGTACAGGTCCTATCGGAGGTATGTGAGTGATGTGTGATGGTGTTTCTGTGGGTAGTGCTTCCCTTAATAGTTACACACAGGCTTTAATGAATGTCAGCAGGGCTGATCATAAACATATTTAAAAAATGTTTATTTTTGGCTGCACGGAGTCTTAGCTGTTGTGCACAGGCTTTCTCTAGTTGCGGAGGGTGGGGGCTGCCCTCTAGTTGCAGGGAGCGGGCTTCTCATTGTGGTGGCTTCTCTTGTTGCAGAGCACAGTCTCTCAAGGCACTTGGGCTTCAGCAGTTGTGGAGTACAGGCTTAGTTGTCCCACGGCACGGGGGATCTTCCTGGACCAAGGACTGAGCTTGTGTTCCCTGCATTGCAAGCTGGATTCTGAACCACTGGACCACCAGGGAAGCCCCGTAAACATGTTTGACAGCTGGCCAGACAATCAGGATGGACTACGTCAGTGACTCGAGTGCGTCTCTGGTTGTCCATAACCGAAGCAGAGCAGCCGGCCTGGTGATTGGGGTGCTGACTGTCCCCCAAGAGTGGTTCACGTTGTTTTCAGCATGCAGGCTCCAAGACCCTCAAACAGCAGTCCTGGACCCCAGACCCACTCCAAGCTTTAGCTCTGATCGCAGCCCTGTCTGCCCCCTAGGAGGTGGGGAGGGCAGGAAGGGGGTTGGGGTGGTGTGGAGAGCCTGGGAGACCCTTGTCAGCCTGTTTCTGGGGCATTTATCCAGGTGGGGCTTCTGGTCCCACCCAACTGTTTTATCAGGAGGCTAGGGCCTCTTCAGAGGATTCTAGAGCCAGGTAGAACCCCCCCCCCCCCCCCCGCCCCACAAACACACACACACAACCATCCCCTGCTGCTTACTGTCATTCCCCTTATCTTCAGGTGTGGGTTTGTAAATTACTTGTGTTTCACTGCTTTTTTCCAATTTTCATCAATTTTTAATGTGGGATAAAAATACAGAAAAAAAATATATACATCCAGGTCATAGGTTCAGGTTAATATGATTGTAACAGCTTCCTGGGACCCCCTCCATCCTTTCCCAATTACAGCTTCCTTCCTTCACCCAGAGATGACCCATGTCCTGACCTTTAGCATAATAATTTCAGTGCTGTTCTTTATAGTTTCACCACTTGGGCAAGTCATTATTCATATTTGTTTGTAGAATGATAATCTTTATTTTTAAAAAGCCTTGGGAACTGTAAAGATGGCAGAGGAATAGGACGGGAAGACCACTTTCTCCCTCACAAATTCCTCAAAAGAACATTTCAACGCTGAGCAAACTCCACAAAACAACTTCTGTAGGCTGGCAGAGGACATCAGGCAACCAGAAAAGCAGACCATTGTCTTCAAAAACAGGTAGGAAAAAATATAAAAGACGAAAAAGGAGACAAAGGAGGTGGGGAGGGAGCTCCGTCCCGGGAAGGGAATTTTAAGAAGAGAGGTTTCCAAACACCAGGAAACACTCTCCCTGCCGAGTCTGTGGCGAGCCTTGGAAACACAGAGGGCAACATAACAGGAAGGGAAAAATAAAGAAATAATTAAAACCAAGAGATTACAAGCCCAATAGTAACTCCCCCAGCGGAAAAGCAGCACAGACGCCTGCATCCGCCACAAGCAAGTGGGGGCAGGGCAGGGAAGAGCGGGAGGCGCGGGCTGCAGTGCTTTGTAAGAATCGGGCAGGAACGCCCCACGCGCAACCAGAATGATCTAACTTGGGCTAGCAAACCAGACTGTGGGATAGCTACCGAACGAAAAGCTCGAACACAAGACACCGCCAGGACTGAGCACAGAACAAAGGACGGAACAGAAAAAGCCGGCTGCAGACCATCCCCCGCTGGGGACAGGCAGCCAGAGCCCTAAAGACTGGAAAGGGGCAACTGCAGACCTGGAGAGACTTTACTTACCTAACTGCAAGCAGGCTTCTTTGCTAAGACTTCTGGGGGTGCTGGACAGTCACCATCTGCCTCACAAGGGGCGCCAGCGGTCCACCCAGAAAACTGAGCAGCAGCGGCAGAAAAGGCGACAAGTCGCAGCAATCGCGCTCGCCAAACTCCTGAGCTACTCGGACCTGGGAAGGGCACAAAACGCAGTCCCAACCGAATCTGTGCCTCTGAGAGCTACCTGAGCACCGAACCTGAGCGGCTTAGACCGGGGAAGTGCACGCAGCCTAGGGCCGGCCCCAGACAGTTCCCGGCTGAGCATTGTAGAGCCGGAGCTGTTTGTGCGCCGTGAGAAGGGACAGGTCAAGCGGGGCTGAGACACTGTGTGCACACGACAGTGCTATTTGTTTGCAGCATCCCCCCCTCCCCACAGCGCGACTGAACTAGTGAGCCTAAAAAACCAGCGAACAGAAGAAGTTAAACAGAGGGAACCACCTTGGAAGTGATCCCACATGGCCCACAACATCAGAGAAGGGCCAGATATATTTTTACTATTTTTAAAATCATTCCTTTTTTTTTCTTTTTTTCTAACTTTTTTTTTAATTGTTAAGTCTTCTATTTCTCCTCTAATTTTTATTTCTATAACCTACTATTACTATTTTAAAAAAAAAGACTTTTTTTTAAAGGCAAACACCATATATAATCTTTGGGTGGTTGTTGGTGTGTGTGTGTTTTTTTTTTTTTTTTAATAATTCTTGTGGTTTTTTTTTTTTCTCTCTCTCTTTTTTTTCTTTCTTCCTTTTTCCGTCTGCTTCTTTTCTTTAATATTGTATTTTTGAAAATCCAACCTCTTCTCTAGATTTTTAATCTTTGCTCTTAGGTTTTTGTTGTCAATTTTGTACATTTAAAAACCCAAACTTCACTACCCAAGTTTACCTGAGAGCGAGATTACTGGCTTGACCACTCTCTCCTCCTTTGGACTCTCCTTTTTCTCCACCAGGTGGCCTCTGTCTCTTTTCTCCCCCATCTCTTCTCTATCCAACTCTGTGAATGTCTGTATGTTCCAGACGGTGGAGAACACCTAAGGAACTGGTTACTGGCAGGATTTGTCTCTCTCCTTCTCATTCCTCTCTCTTATCCTCCTGGTCACCTCTGTCTACTTCCTCCCTCTCCTCTTCCCCGTATAACTCCGTAAATACCTCTGAGCGGTCCAGACTATAGAGCGCACATAAGGAAGTGACTACTGGCTAGCTTGCTGTCTCCTCTTTTGATCTCAAGGCATCTCATTACAGTCACCTCTAACTACCCCCTCCATCTTCTCTTCTCCTTGTAACTCTGTGAACCTCTCTGAGTGTCCCTCAATGTGGAGAAACTTTTCATCTTTAACCTAGATGTTTTATCATCGGTGCTGTATAGATGGAGAAGTCTAGAGGCTACTGTAAAAATAAAACTGAAAACCAGAAGCAGGAGGCTTAAATCCGAAGCCTGAAAACATTAGAGAACTCTTGGATTCAGGGAACATTAAGCAATAGGAGCTCATCAAACGCCTTCATACCTACACCGAAACCAAGCTCTACCCAAGGGCCAACAAGTTCCAAACAAGACATACCACGCAAATTCTCCAGCAACACAGGAACACTCCCCTGAGCTTCAATATACAGGCAGCTCAAAATTATTCCCAAACCTTTGATGTCTCATAACCCATTACTGGTCACTCCACTGCACACCAGAGAGAAGAAACCCAGCTCCACCCACCAGAACTCCAACACAAGCCTCCCTAACCAGGAAACCTTGACAAGCCACTGATAGAACCCCACCCACAGTGAGGAAGCTCCATAATAAAGAGAACTCCACAAATTACCAGAATATAAAAAGGCCACCCCAAACGCAGCAATATAACCAAGATGAAGAGATAGAGGAATACTCAGCAGGTAAAGGAACAGGAGAGTTGCTCACCAAACCAAAAAAAAAGAGGAAGAAGTAGGGAATCTACCTGAGAAGGAATTCCGAATATTGATAGTGAAAATGATCCAAAATCTTGAAATCAAAATGGAATCACAGATAAATAGCCTAGAGACAAGGATTGAGAAGATGCAAGAAAGGTTTAACAAGGACCTAGAAGAAATAAAAAAGAGTCAAAATATAATGAATAACGCAATAAATGAGATCAGAACACTCTGGAGGCAACAAATAGTAGAATAATGGAGGCAGAAGATAGGATTAGTGAAATAGAAGATAGAATGGTAGAAATAAGTGAATCAGAGAGGAAACAAGAAAAACGAATTAAAAGAAATGAGGACAATCTCAGAGACCTCCAGGACAATATGAAACGCTCCAACGTTCGAATTATAGGAGTCCCAGAAGAAGAAGACAGAAAGAAAGATCATGAGAAAATCCTTGAGGAGATAATAGTTGAAAACTTCCCTAAAATGGGGAAGGAAATAATCACCCAAGTCCAAGAAACACAGAGTTCCAAATAGGATAAACCCAAGGCGAAACACCCCAAGACACATATTAATCAAATTAACAAAGATCAAACACAAAGAACAAATATTAAAAGCAGCAAGGGAAAAACAACAAATAACACACAACGGGATTCCCATAAGGATAACAGCTGATCTTTCAATAGAAACTCTTCAGGCCAGGAGGGAATGGCAAGACATACTTAAAGTGATGAAAGACAATAACCTACAGCCCAGATTACTGTACCCAGCAAGGATCTCATTCAAATACGAAGGAGAAATCAAAAGCTTTACAGACAAGCAAAAGCTGAGAGAATTCAGCACCACCAAACCAGCTCTCCAACAAATTCTAAAGGATATTCTCTAGACAGGAAACACAAAAAGGGTGTATAAACCCGAACCCAAAACAATAAAGTAAATGGTAACGGGATCAGACTTATCAATAATTACCTTAAACATAAATGGGTTGAACGCCCCAACCAAAAGACAAAGACTGGCCAAATGGATACAAAAAACAGACCCCTCTATATGCTGCTTACAAGAGTCCCACCTCAAAACAAGGGACACATACAGACTGAAAGTGAAGGGCTGGAAAAAGATATACCACGCAAATAGAGACCAAAAGAAAGCAGGAGTGGCAATACTCATATCCGATAAAATAGACTTTAAAACAAAGGCTGTGAAAAGAGACAAAGAAGGACACTACATAATGATCAAAGGATCAATCCAAGAAGAAGATATAACAATTATAAATATATATGCACCCAATATAGGAGCACCGCAATATGTAAGACAAATGCTAACAAGTATGAAAGGGGAAATCAACAATAACACAATAATAGTGGGAGACTTTAATACCCCACTCACACCTATGGACAGATCAACTAAACAGAAAATTAACAAAGAAATGCAAACTTTAAATGATACATTAGATCAGTTAGACCTAATTGATATCTATAGGACATTTCACCCCAAAACAATGAATTTCACCGTTTTTTCAAGTGCTCATGGAACCTTCTCCAGGATAGACCACATCCTGGGCCATAAATCTAAACTTGATAAATTCAAGAAAATCGAAATCATTCCAAGCATCTTTTCTGACCATAATGCATTAAGATTAGATCTCAATTACAGGAGAAAAACTATTAAAAATTCCAGCATATGGAGGTTGAACAACACACTTCTGAATAACCAACAAATCACAGAAGAAATCAAAAAAGAAATCAAAATATGCATAGAAACTAATGAAAATGAAAACACAACAACCCAAAACCTGTGGGACACTATAAAAGCAGTGCTAAGAGGAAAGTTCATAGCAATACAGGCATACCTCAAGAAACAAGAAAAAAGTCAAATAAATAACCTAACTCTACAATTAAAGCAACTAGAAAAGGAAGAATCGGAGAACCCCAGAGTTAGTAGAAGGAAAGAAATCTTAAAAATTAGGGCAGAAATAAATGCAAAAGAAACAAAAGAGACCATAGCCAAAATCAACAAAGCCAAAAGCTGGTTCTTTGAAAGGATAAATGAAATTGACAAACCATTAGCCAGACTCATCAAGAAGCAAAGAGAGAAAAATCAAATCAATAAAATTAGAAATGAAAATGGAGAGATCACAACAGACAGCACAGAAATACAAAGGATCATAAGAGACTACTATCAGCAGTTGTATGCCAATAAAATGGACAACGTGGAAGAAATGGACAAATTCTTAGAAAAGTACAATTTTCCAAAACTGAACCAGGAAGAAATAGAAAATCTTAACAGACCCATCACAAGCACGGAAATTGAAACTGTAATCAGAAATCTTCCAGCAAACAAAAGCCCAGGTCCAGATGGCTTCACAGCTGAATTCTACCAAAAATTTCGAGAAGAGCTAACACCTATCCTACTCAAACTCTTCCAGAAAATTGCAGAGGAAGGTAAACTTCCAAACTCATTCTATGAGGCCACCATCACCCTAATACCAAAACCTGACAAAGATGTCACAAAAAAAGAAAACTACAGGCCAATATCACTGGTGAACATAGATGCAAAAATCCTCAACAAAATTCTGGCAATCAGAATCCAACAACACATTAAAAAGATCATACACCATGACCAAGTGGGCTTTATCCCAGGGATGCAAGGATTCTTCAATATCCGCAAATCAATCAATGTAATTCACCACATTAACAAATTGAAAAATAAAAGCCATATGATTATCTCAATAGATGCAGAGAAGGCCTTTGACAAAATTCAACATCCATTTATGATAAAAACTCTCCAGAAAGCAGGAATAGAAGGAACATACCTCAACATAATAAAAGCTATATATGACAAACCCACAGCAAACATTATCCTCAATGGTGAAAAATCGAAAGCATTTCCCCTAAAGTCAGGAACAAGACAAGGGTGCCCACTTTCACCGCTACTATTCAACATAGTTCTGGAAGTTTTGGCCACAGCAATCAGAGCAGAAAAAGAAATAAAAGGAATCCAAATTGGAAAAGAAGAAGTAAAACTTTCACTGTTTGCAGATGACATGATCCTCTACATAGAAAACCCTAAAGACTCCACCAGAAAATTACTAGAGCTAATCAATGAATATAGTAAAGTTGCAGGATATAAAATCAACACACAGAAATCCCTTGCATTCCTATACACTAATAATGAGAAAGTAGAAAAAGAAATTAAGGAAACAATTCCATTCACCATTGCAATGAAAAGAATAAAATACTTAGGAATATATCTACCTAAAGAAACTAAAGACCTATATATAGAAAACTATAAAACACTGATGAAAGAAATCAAAGCGGACACTAATAGATGGAGAAATATACCATGTTCATGGATCGGAAGAATCAATATAGTGAAAATGAGTATACTACCCAAAGCAATTTACAAATTCAATGCAATCCCTATCAAGCTACCAGCCATATTTTTCACAGAACTAGAACAAATAATTTCAAGATTTGTATGGAAATACAAAAAACCTCGAATTGCCAAAGCAATCTTGAGAAAGAAGAATGGAACTGGAGGAATCAACTTGCCTGACTTCAGGCTCTACTACAAAGCCACAGTCATCAAGACAGTATGGTACTGGCACAAAGACAGACATATAGATCAATGGAACAAAATAGAAAGCCCAGAGATAAATCCACACACATATGGACACCTTATCTTTGACAAAGGAGGCAAGAATATACAATGGAGTAAAGACAATCTCTTTAACAAGTGGTGCTGGGAAAACTGGTCAACCACTTGTAAAAGAATGAAACTAGATCACTTTCTAACACCGCACACAAAAATAAACTCAAAATGGATTAAAGATCTAAATGTAAGACCAGAAACTATAAAACTCCTAGAGGAGAACATAGGCAAAACAATCTCCGACATAAATCACAGCAGGATTCTCTATGATCCACCTCCCAGAATTCTGGAAATAAAAGCAAAAATAAACAAATGGGATCTAATTAAAATTAAAAGCTTCTGCACAACAAAGGAAAATATAAGCAAGGTGAAAAGACAGCCTTCTGAATGGGAGAAAATAATAGCAAATGAAGCAACTGACAAACAACTAATCTCAAAAATATACAAGCAACTTATGCAGCTCAATTCCAGAAAAATAAACGACCCATTCAAAAAATGGGCCAAAGAACTAAATAGACATTTCTCCAAAGAAGACATACGGATGGCTAACAAACACATGAAAAGATGCTCAACATCACTCATTATCAGAGAAATGCAAATCAAAACCACAATGAGGTACCACTTCACACCAGTCAGAATGGCTGCGATCCAAAAATCTGCAAGCAATAAATGCTGGAGAGGGTGTGGAGAAAAGGGAACCCTCCTACACTGTTGGTGGGAATGCAAACTAGTACAGCCACTATGGAGAACAGTGTGGAGATTCCTTAAAAAATTGCAAATAGAACTACCTTATGACCCAGCAATCCCACTGCTGGGCATACACACCGAGGAAACCAGAATTGAAAGAGACACATGTACTCCAATGTTCATCGCAGCACTGTTTATAATAGCCAGGACATGGAAACAACCTAGATGTCCATCAGCAGATGAATGGATAAGAAAGCTGTGGTACATATACACAATGGAGTATTACTCAGCCGTTAAAAAGAATTCATTTGAATCAGTTGTGATGAGATGGATGAAACTGGAGACGACTATACAGAGTGAAGTAAGCCAGAAAGAAAAACACCAATACAGTATACTAACACATATATATGGAATTTAGAAAGATGGCAATGACGACCCTGTATGCAAGACAGGAAAAAAGACACAGATGTGTATAACGGACTTTTGGACTCAGAGGGAGAGGGAGAGGGTGGGATGATTTGGGAGAATGGCATTCTAACATGTATACTATCATGTAAGAATCGAATCGCCAGTCTATGTCTGACGCAGGATACAGCATGCTTGGGGGTGGTGCATGGGGATGACCCAGAGAGATGTTATGGGGAGGGAGGTGGGAGAGGGGTTCATGTTTGGGAATGCATGTAAGAATTAAAGAGTTTAAAATTAAAAAAATAAAAATTAAAAATTAAAAAAAAATAAATAAAAAGCCTTGGGAATCCTTGTTTTCTTTTTTCCCCCACTCCATGTCTCCCCCTCCTCCTATTTATGGAAAATGAATTTTTTTTTTCTCCCTCCTACAGTAGGGATTCAAATTTCTCTTTTAAAATGAGTATTTTATATACAAATATTTAGAGGGAAAAAAATAATAGTTCAAGTGTCATATGAAACGGGAAAAATGGTGATGTTACCCAAAGGACCAAAGTTTGGGAAACACTGTGTCCCACTTACAAACGGAGAGAAGTCCTGGAGAGGTCATTGTGGAGTCAGGGATGGAAGGACCACGGTCCTTCCGGAAGCCCTGCAGCTGCAGCGCCACCACGACCACCGGAGGGCAGCACGGCCCCAGTTTCTGCTGCCCTTGCAGCTCCGCTCCCGGGCAGCTGAAGGGGTGGAGGGCTGGGCGGTTCACCCCATCCCCACCCCTCCTTGGGACTCACCCGAGTCTAGAGACCGTGAAACGGAGGTCTGGGACACATGCCCTTCAAAATTACCTGGGCATCCAGAAATTATTATGTTGTTAATGTACATTGGGGGGCCCTTCTGGAATCCATTGAATCCGTACCTCTGGAGGTCCAGACATGTGGGAAATGGGATGGGATGGGATGTGTGCATGCGTGTGCGTGTGCGTGTGCGTGTGCGTGTGCGTGTGTGTGTGTGTGTGTGTGTGTGTGTGTGTGTGTGTGTGTGTACACTGACAGTCTGCTGCTGCTGGTGGGAGTGGATGATTACCATGTGGAGCAGAGCAAGTTTGACAAGTTGGAGGCTTCGGGCTTGCGTTTTGGCCCCATTTCTTATCCCAGTGGATGGAAAATTTTGTTTCTTAGTATTGTGTATTCATCCATCATCCATCTGTCCATTTATCCATCATCTGTCCAATGTAGTACCTGAAATCTCACCAGTCCTTTTTAGGCATGGGGACACCACCTTCCTGGAGTTCATGCTTTTGTGAGAGGGGCAGATAATAGCAAATAATCCCACAAACATGAAATTACAAGTTGTAAATAGCTGCTTTGAAAGGAGAGGAAGGCAGGTGTGATTCAAGTAAAGAACTACGGGGCCATGTGGGAACGTGGGAGGAGCTCTTCCTTTAGGAAGTTCGGCTTGAATTGAGATCTGAAGGGAGAGTAGGAGTTACCTAGGCAGAGAGTCAGGAGGAAGAGTGTTTCGGGTGAAGGGCTCTGTGTGTGCAAAGGCCCTGGGGTGAGAACGAGCTCACTGCTTTTGAGGAACTGCAAGGGGGCAGCAGAGAGAAAGAAGGAGAGGGGCTGGACAGTAGGTAGGGACACTCAGGCTCTAAAATGGGACAGTAAGGCTCCTCTTGAGTTCCCAGGTGGTGCTAGTGGTAAAGAACCCACCTGCCAGTGCAGGTAGTCATAAAGGACGTGGGTTCAATCCCTGAGTCAGGAAGAGCCCCTGCAGGAGGAAATGGCAACCCACTGCAGTATTCTTGCCTGAAGAATCCCGTGGACAGAGGAGGCTGGCCGGCTGTAGTCCATAGGGTTGCACAGAGTCGGATGCGACTGAAGCGACTGAGCAGGCATACACACCCACAAGGTCTGTCTTGCAAAGGTGATTAAGTGTAATAATGAGTCCAAAACATCTTGTTTAGTACACAGCTGGTGTCATAGATGCGGAAGATGTGAGGGGAGGGCACCTAGAGGGCACGGCCAGGTTAAAGACGGAGCTGTGGGAAAGCCCCGGGCAGGTGTGGGCACCAGAGGCATCTCGGTTGATGGTCCACGGCAGGGCCCAGCTGAGAAGCGTGTTTTCACCACGGTGAAAATTACCGTTGGCATCATTCTCTTGCTGAAAACAAAGTGAAATTGGAGAACAGGCTGTTGTCTTGAACTAGGCCAAGATGACTAATTATTAGATTCGTTTTCTGAAGGTTACCATATACAGACATGCGATTGGAAGGAGAGAGGAGAGTTTGGAAACCTGACTCATTCTGAAACTCCGATTACATGGAACGCGTGCGAGGTTTCTGAGCAGAATGACTGTGAACCTTCAGTTTCACTCAGCTGTCACCACAGGCGTGACACAAAACAAAATGTTTGCATCAGCTCCAGAGAACATCTCGGGGTAGGTTGCGGCAGCACCTGGGGGAACCTCAGCCAGGTTGTACAGAGTGTGAATGTGGGGGTGGTATTGAGTTTAGGGAGGGAGCACCGGACCCCCAGTCCCAGCCATGGCTTTGACCCTTAGTGACCATGCGGCCTTGGCTAACACTCTCTTTTCTTTTTTAAATATATTTTTTAATTGGAAGATAATTGCTTTACAATGTTGTGTTGGTTTCTGCCATACAACTCGAATCCGCCATAAGGATACACACGTCCACTTGCTCTTGAACCTCCCTCCCGGTTTCATCCCCATCTCACCCCTCCAGGTGGTTACAGAGCACCCAGCTGAGCTCCCAGGGTCAGACGGCAACTTCCCACTTGCTGGCTGTTGTACACATACTATGTCAATGCATTTACTCACTTCATCCCACCCTCTCCTTCCCACGCTGTGTCCGCAAGTCCATTCTTTACATCTGCGTCTCCATTCCTTCCCTGCAAACAGGTTCATCAGTACCATCGCTCTAGATTCCATATATGCGTTAATATATGATATTTGTTTTTCCCTTTCTGGCTTGCTTCACTCCGTGTAACAGGCTCTAGGTTCATCCACCTCAGTTCAGCTGATTCACGTTTGTTCCTTTTTATGGCTGTTACCCGCTCTTTTCTAAGGAGCTTAATTCTCCTTCTGGGAAAAGGAGGGCCAGACCAGCTGCATGAGCCCAGTGTGGCCCAGTCTTTTGAGATGCACAAGTCCACTGGGGTCCAAATAGTCCCAGATCCAAAGGGCCCCCTCAAGGCCCTTGAACCCCTTCAACACTCACTTCCCAACTCTGGCACTTAACAGTGGAATATCCATGAAGCCGGGATCAGGGTTGAACATGGCTGAGGGCTTTCTAAGTGCCAAGTGCAGTGCTGGACACTTGGACATACCTGGTCTATTGTCCTTTTCACTTGGCTTTTCACATGCAAGGTAGGTACCTTTATTCCTAACTTTGAGGCTCAGAGGGGTGAAGCAATTTTTCCAAGCCCGCACTGAATATGGGGCAGAGCTGGCTTGTTCCTCAAGCCACTTTGATTCTAACCCCTTCCTGATTTTGGAAACTGACTCTACCATCTCATTTAATCCTTACAACAACAAAGCCATGAACAGATATCCAGGTTGAAAGGCTTCTTAGCAAAACAGTGGAGGAGACCTTGCCTGTGAGCACGAGGCCTGGTGGTTTCCACACCCTTCCTCCACTTCCCGGCCTAGGATGTGAAGGCAGAAAGGTTTCATTGCCCACGTGGTATGAGACTGTCCATCTACCCCTTCCTGTGGTCAAACCCAATGGTGCCAGAGCATCACTGAATAGAAATGAAGCCACGTTTAGCTCCCTGGGTTGGTTGTCTAAAGAATCTTCCAATGGTGGTATTAAAAACACACAATTTTTGCCTTAAACCTTGGCTTCATGGCTAAGCCAGACCAAGTCAGATATGTCTTTCTGGGTACTTCCTAAGTGTACTTACTTCCATGTGTGGGTATCTGACATCAAGCAACTAATTGGCTATGTCTGGACCTGAATCTCACAACCCAACGATGGGATTGCCCAAGAATCAGTCACCCTATAGACCCTAACCTTGTCATTCTTATCAAGACGAGAATGTTGCTAAAACTGAACGCAAGCCACTATTCATTATCAGCAATATATTTAAGAATATAATGCGTAATTTAAAGTAATTTTTAAAGATTTTTCTTGATGTGGGGCATTTTTAAATTCTTTATTGAATTTGTTACAATATTGCTTCTGTTTTGTTTTTTTGGCCTTTAGGCATATGGGAATCTTAGCTCCCTGGCCAGGAACTGAACCTGCACTCCCTGCATTGGAAGGCAAAGTCTTAACCACTGGACTTTCCCACAACAGGTGAAGTCCCTAAAGTAATATTTTAAATGAATGTAAAAGGCTCAACACAAGTAAGTTTCTTGCTCCAAGTAGATATCTGATACCATCTAGGGGTGGAAGTGACCCCCCAACCCCCAGCATCTGAATATGGTTTTTTTGTACTGTTTCCCAAATCTGACCATGTCCGACCATTCCCATGTTACCACCTTTGGTTATTACAGGAGTCTCCTCACTGGTCCCCCCTCCCCCCGACCTTCTTTCCCTGCGAGTTATTCTCTGCGCAGCAGCTGAAGGATCCTGTTAGAAGCTGGAGTCAAATCACACCGGTCTCTGCTCACCGCCCTGGAGTGGTCTCCCTTCCACTCAGGGTCAGAGCCGAGGTCCCTGCGGTCGCCCGGTGGCCTCAGATCTTGCCCTGCTCCGTCTGCGAGCTCGTCTCCTGCTGTTCCTACCTTTGCTCGCCTTGTTCCAGCCTCTCTGGCCTCTGCGTCCTTCTTCCAAGGGTCTTCCCACCTCAGGGGCTTTACACTTGCTGTTCTCTCACCTGAAGCACCCGAGCACATCCCCCCAGGTATGTGGCTCCCTCCCTCTCCTCATTCAGGCTTCTGCTCAACTGACACCTTCTCAGAGGCTGTCTTGACCACTCTACCTGAAATACCAGCTCCTGCACTCTCTCCGCCTGCTCGCTTTTTCTTCACGGTCTGTCTCCACCTGATGTAGGATGTGTTCCTTTATTGTCTTCCTCAACTAGACAGCAAGCTCCCTGAGAGCAGGGACTTTGCTCTGCTCACTGTTACCCCCGCAAGGCCAAGACCAGCGCTCGGGCCGTAGCCAGACATCAGTAAAATTGGTTGAATTAAATGAAGGATCAAACAAACACACTGAGCTCCCATTTGATGAGCATTTTTGTCTGTGAAGGAAGCACTTTCTGAGTTTCATGAGTCACATTTTCTGATTTCCATATTGAATGTACTACACTGAAGTCATTCACGTGGTCGGTTTGAGCTACGCTACAGTCTGATATTCCTTTTCAGTATTTATAACTCATCACTTTCTTGGATGCCTTCCCTTTTTCTTCATTTCCTCTTCACTTCTATTACCAACATAAGCAGTTGGATTTATTTTGGAAGCATTTCTCAAAAAAGCAAAGTTCCATTACTTCTTGGGAGTAGTTGGGGAATACAGAAGGGCCAAAAGGGAGCAACCAAGCCCGCTGAAATGCACTGGGGGCAGACTTGGCTCATCCACTTGCCAAGGGACTCTTTCAACACCTCCTACACCCAGCTCTGCAGTGCACGTAATTGGAGTTCAATCCTCAGTGAAATAACAGGTGATCTCATGTTATCATGTTTTAAGATGTCTTACAAATAATTCACAGTGACTTCACAAATACCAAAGAGTCTATTGGGTTTCTGTCTTTAATTTCTGCTCAACCTTGGTGTCTTTCAGGCTTCTGTGACTCCATCACATTCTGAAGTTCTCTTTGTTTACTCTTGGTTCTAGACTCCCAACCACCTGGCTTCCATCAACATCTCTCAATGGGAGCAGAGAGAGATGTCCCTAGCTGTTAGGCAGTAAGACGGCTGTATTTGGTCTCCCAGTGTTCTAATGAACTAAGCTTTTAGCCATGTCCTCCTCCCTTGATTTCTCTCTTACATTATAGAAGAGTAGACAGTGGTCAGGATTGAAAATTCTGAGATGCTTTTTTTAACCTTTTGAGCTCATGGAGGATTTTGCCCTTGGTCTCTTAATATGTCACCTACTATATTCCAGCTGCATGTATTGAGTGCTTGTGTGAACCATGGCCCTCCATGGGATAGAGGAATGAGCAAGAGAGAACTCTTGGTTCTCAAGGATGTGTGGGCCAGGAAGGGGGTTGGAAGTGGCACGGCAATGCCTGTGGAGTAAGGAGAGTGACATGCATGCCCTGGAAGGGAGGGTGTGGAACTGTGGACTAGAGTTGGGTGGGGCCAGGGAAGGACTCATTGCTTTCATAAAAATAGGGCATAGGTGTTAAACTGCAAAAATACAGAAGGATACAATAAATAAAAAGACTGCCTCCAGCCCCCTCAAACCATCAAACTATGTTTCTATATGGAGTTTCTAGGTGGAGAGGTAGGTAGCAATATTTTTGTGAAATGGGATACTTTTGAAAGTAAGTCATTCAGTGTAACTTTACTCGACTGTGGTAGAAGAAAAGGAAACCAATAAAACCAGAGGAATTTCTGAACCTCAAACAGATATTTCGTCAGTCATTACCAAAGAAATTGTTTCCTAAAATATGCTTCCAAGTTCAACAAGAGATTAGGGTAGACATTGTGGTTGGAGTCATCTTTTTTTAAAAAAATCTCTGTCTTTTTTGTTGTTTTGTTTTTTGTTTGTTTGTTTTGGCCAAGCCTTGTGGCTGGCTTGTCGGACCTACGAACCCTGACCAGGGATCAAACCCAAGGCTCCAGCAGTACCAAGTCCTAACCAGTGCACTTCCAGGAATTCCCCAAATCTATGTGTTTTATCATAAGCACAATTAACAGCGGTACTCCCAGATAAAATATTTACTTAAATTAATTCAACAATGGAATTTTTGAGACACCAACATAAAATTGCCCGTTAGATCAAAAGACACGGCATACCTTGTGAAAAGTCTGTGACTACTCTCTGCGTTCCTATCCTAATGCATTTTTCACAGAGCAGTGTAGAGGCAGTTCTATGCGTTTTAACAAATGTGTGGTCGTGTAGTCATACCATAGTCAATCAAGGTGTGGAATGGTTTTGTCACCCCTGTAGTCCACCCCTTCTTCCACACATGGACCTTGGCATCCGCTGATCTCTTTTCTGTGCCTGTTGCTTTGCCTCTTCCAGAAAATCATGTAACACGTACAGAACATGCTTTTCAGTTTGACTTTTTTCACTTAGCATATTGCGTTTGAGATTAACGGGGTCATGTGTTTTAGTTCACTCTCTTTTATCGCTGAGTCCATTGTATTGATGTTTGAGTGTGTGTTCAGTTGCTAAGTCGTGTCTGACTCTTCACCACCCCATGGACGGCAGCACACCAGGCTCCTCTGTTCTGCAGTCTCTCCCGGAGTTGGCTCCAATTCATGTCCATTGAGTCAGTGATGTCATCCAATCATCTCATCCTTGAGATCTGAGTGTTTTTAAATGACATATTTTCATGTTAGGTAGAATGGAATGTCCTATTCTATAGGACATTACACTGGCCTTCTTCCATTTCTTTCCTACTTCGCTCATCTTCATGATTATTATTGGAATTTAATTGCTTTACAATGTTGTGTTGGTCTGTTCTATACGACGAAGTGAATCAGCTATATGTATATATGTATATCCCCTCCTTCTTTCATCTCCCTCCCCCATATCCCACCCCTCTGGGTCATCACAGAGCCCCAAGTTGAGCTTCTTGTGCTATACCACAGGTTCCCACTAGCTGCCTATTTTACACGTGGTAGTGTCTATATGTCAGTTTCAATCTCCAAATCTGTCCCACCCTCCCCTTCCCCTTTTGTGTCCGCAGATCCGTTCTGTATGCCTGCATCTCTATTCCCGCCCTGGATATAGGTTCATCTGTATCATTTTTCTAGATTCCATATGTACATGTTAATATATGATATTTTTACATTGATACATTTTAGAACATTGATATTTAAATGAAATGACAATTAGTGTAAACTCTGATTTTGGATAGACTCATTTCTCATGCTTAGTCTTTTTGCTAGGATGTCTCCCTCTCTGAGTTTTCTATTTTTTTATTTATCTCTGCCTTGCTAGATTTTATTATTAAGTGTTTTTCCAAGAGAAAGTCATAAGTAAAGTAGACTTTTAGTTAGCTGATGCCCGTTGCCTTTGTGCTTGAACAACATCCATACAGGACAGGAGGACCTTGACTCACATGTATTTTAAACTGAAACACCATTTTCCTAAATCTTCTGGTTTTGACTGTTGCTGAGTGGAAGTCACAGTCCAGCCTGAGGCCTTTTCTCATTTGTAGATCATTTGCTTTTTCTGCCTGAATGCTTGAAGAGTTAATGACTCGGAAGTTTATTTTTCTAAAAAAAAAAAAAAATACTTTAGCTTCCTTTAAAAAAAAAGTGTAAATGCACATAGTTTGAAAAGTCAAATTGTTTTCCCAGTTTCATAAGGAAAATCAACTCTCTCCTACTTTTCTTCATTCTTGCCAACCTCCTTCAAGTCTAAGTTATTTCTTCTTAGTCTTACTTCCATATTTCTAAATAACATCCTCAGTTCAGTTCAGTTCAGTCGCTCAGTCGTGTCTGACTCTTTGCGACCCCATGAATTGCAGCACGCCAGGCCTCCCTGTCCATCACCAACTCCCAGAGTTCACCCAAACTCACGTCCATCGAGTCAGTGATGCCATCCAGCCATCTCATCCTCAGTCGTCCCCTTCTCCTCCTGCCCCCAATCCCTCCCAGCATCAGAGTCTTTTCCAATGCATCAACTCTTCGCATGAGGTGGCCAAAGTACTGGAGTTTCAGCTTTAGCGTCATTCCTTCCAAAGAAATCCCAGGGCTGATCTCCTTCAGAATGGACTGGTTGGATCTCCTTGCAGTCCAAGGGACTCTCAAGAGTCTTCTCCAACACCACAGTTCGAAAGCTTCAGTTCTTCGGCGCTCAGCCTTCTTCACAGTCCAACTCTCACATCCATACATGACCACTGGAAAAACCATAGCCTTGACTAGACGGACCTTAGTTGGCAAAGTAATGTCTCTGGTTTTGAATATGCTGTCTAGGTTGGTCATAACTTTTCTTCCAAGGAGTAAGCGTCTTTTAATTTCATTTTTTTTAATTCACTATTGAGTTACCCCTGTAATTGTACTTCCCCTTTTCTCATCCTTCTTCAGTTGTGTTGGGCTTTTGGAAGCTGTGTTCTGTTTACTTTGTTCTTTATCTGTCAGGTTTCAAGTTTTTCTCCAACTATCTGGTGATCCCTGGCTATCGGCTTGAATTTAAGAGGAGGGCACTACAAGGCTTATTGGAGTCTCTGAGTGAGTTTGGGGTTGGGATGGTGTTTGTTGGCTGGGGGCTTCACTTTGGGGTGAAGAGATGGGATTAAGATGTGCCCTAGGGAGACCTGAATGTCAGCATCTCCAAGCTTTTTCTCTTGGGCTAATTTTCTCTGAGAGGAGGCCTTTGCTCTCCCACCTCACGGCACCAGGCAGTCTGCCAGTGTCCTGGGGCCAAGCAAGGATTGGACTTCCATCTTCCCCTGTTTACTGTACAGTCTTGTACTAAATTCTAGTGTTTTCATTACAGCACCCCATACCAACTAGTTAGCTGTGATTGATGTTCATATGTGAGCCTCTGACTTCAACCTTTCCAGGGAGAAAACGTCCCACTTTCTTCTGCTGCTGAGTGGGAGACACCACCACCTGGATTTGCAGGGTCAGGAAAGCGGGTCTGGAGCTCTAAATGCTCAACATACAGCCTCGTGGCCACTGCTGTTTCCGTGTCTCGTGCACCCCAGCCTCACTGGCACTCCGGTCAATGCAGAGCTCTGTGGCTTCAGTCAGTTTACTGTTTGCAGGGTACCCTGCAGGCACACCCACACACAAATCTCAATTTTCTCTTTTTTCTGCGTCAATTACTACTTGTCCATTCACTTTTTAACTCTTCAAAATTTTTATGTCTCTGTCATTTCTTCCATTATATTTGTTATTGAGAGTTTATGCTTTTAAAATATTCTTATTTTGCAGTTTTATAGGAGCATTTTGGTAAATTTTTCTTTTGCTTTAGGTTATATTTTCTTCTAGACTTAGATGACTTCTTTCTTGGGCTGTTGGCTGAAGTATGTTTGCCTTATGTCCAGGCATTTCTCATTTCTATCCAGGTTAATTATTATTATTATTCTGCTGTTATATGGAGTGGCTTTGGGACTCAGTGTTCAGTATATCTAAGACAGGTTAGTTTTCCTTGCCAAGTCATAGTTTCAGGTCTTGGTATTTTGTGTTCTGAACACTTAAAAAAAGTCTGACATGGTGGGATGAGGGGCAGGAAAGAAATGGGAAAGCTTATGCAGATCAGTGTACAGCCTTTGGAAAAAATAGCTGGGGTGGTTCTCTCACTTCTGAGATTTTTGCCGGCACATTATGCTAAGTTTACAACCCCTTGGGGAAAAGGATAGCTTTTCTTTACAATCTGGGATAGTTAATACTCATTGCCCCCAGTTTTGTTGGAGGTATAGAGACTACAAGTTGCATCTATTAGAAAATAAAATTTAACTCAGTGAATTGAAGATCTAATTGGCTTTATTAAACAATTTATGAGTCAGGCAGCATCTCATCTGGCAACAAGGAGATACCCTGAGGGGTTACACAACATGGAAGCCTTCTATAGCAAGGAGGGCAGGGCAAGGAAAGGAAGTCACCAGCAAGGAAAAAAAATTCAAGTTCATTGGAAGACAGTAGGAAAAACATTTAAGTTCATTGGAGGAAAGTAAAAGTTTAGGTGACGACAGTCTCTGATTGGCTGGACTTGTTGCTGGGCAGGAAGGAAGTCTTCCTTCCTCCTGTTAGGGTAGTAAAATAGTGGCACTTTCTGTCAGTACAAGGTAGGCAGGTATCTTCCTGTTGGGGTCAGTAACTGAGGTCTTCCTGTTGGGGGTGACTGTTGTCTTCCTGTTTGAGGTGATTGATGATGAGTCTGAATAGGAACTAAAGAGCCTCTTGATGGTGAAAGAGGAGAGTGAAAAAGCTGGTCCAAGGAGATCAAACCAGCCGATCCTAAAGGAAATTGACTCTGAATATTCACTGGAAGGACTGATGCTGAAGCCAAAGCTCCAGTACTTTGGTCACCTGATGTGAAGAACTGATGCCTTGGAAAAGACCCTGTTGCGGGGAAAGATTGAGGGCAGGAGGAGAAGGGGGTGACAGAAGATGAGAGTTGGATGGCATCATTGACTCAATGGACAGGAGTTTGAGCAAACTCAGGGAGATAGCGAGGGACAGGGAAGCCTGGCATGCTGCAGTCCATAGGGTCGCAGAGAGTTGGACACGACTGGGCAACTGAACAACAATGAGTAGGAAAACACTATCTATAGGCCTTCCTAATGGCAAGTTTAGTTGCGATTTCCCTTTATCAATTTTCATACACCCAATATCTGAAACAAATGAAGGTGACCGGTGAACCCAGTGGGGCAGCTGATGGCTGAGTCAGGCTGGTCATTTGGAGTGGTTAGGATGAGGTCCCCCGAATCTGGAGCATCCCTGGTCTCCTTAATGGCCGTTATGAGAGTAAGCAGGTGGGGCCAGGTGGGACGGCCCAGTCCGCAAATGGTGGTAGTGGACAAGTGCCCCCGTGGCTGCTTTTGGAAGGTCAGGATCAGAATCCTGCAGTTAAGAATCTAGAAGGCTCTGACCCAGTGGCTAGAGAGTCCAACTCCATAATAAGGTCGAATCACCAGGGACCATTTTTTGATGTTTCTAGCATTGGAGAAGGAAATGGCAACCCACTCCAGTGTTCTTGCCTGGAGAATCCCAGGGATGGGGGAGCCTGGTGGGCTGCTGTCTATGGGGTCACACAGAGTTGGACATGACTGAAGTGACTTAGCAGCAGCAGCAGCAGGGAGAAATAAGAAGAATATATCAGTTGACTAAGATGATGTTCGTTTATTACATCCATGATGTCTTTCAAGGCTTTGAAAAAAACTCTTCTTTTGTCTAACTAGTCATTGTGACCAGGTCTCCATGGAAACCATTATGTTTGTACCCACAATAGACACGCGTGCATCCATTAAAGGGACATAGTTGCCAAATGTGAGCCATGGGCCTAGGGTGGAGTGGCTTTTTACAGCACAGCCATCAGAGCTTCTATGAGAAGTGTCAAAACATGAGCAAATAGCTGTCCCTGTCCATAAAGAGAGATGCTCTCTCTGGTGTCAGGCCCTGAATTTAGGGGAGTGTGAAACTCAGGAAAAGCGAGTGCTCATGTTCATGGTGTGAGCCCATAGGACAGATTATCTTTTTCTTTTTTAAACAGTGTTAAAAGATTTTTTAACCCATTAATTACTGAAAAATCTAATAAAGTGTTAAAAACTTGTTCAGAAGAGATTCCAGGGAGCAGATGTGAATATAGGAAGTTAGGAAAGTGGAAATGAATTGGTTAATAGATGCAAAATTGGCTTCTTTCAAGAGGGGTAAGGTGAGTGGAGAGAAGGTTTAGGTTTTCATTAAAAAAATATTGAGGGAAAAATCCCTGGCCGTCCAGTGGTTAGGGCTCTGTGCTTTCGCTGCCATTGGCCCCACATTCATTTCCTGGTCAGAGAACTAAGATCCCACAAGCCATTTGATGTGGCCAAATATATATTTATGTGTGTGTGTGTTTGAATGTGTGTTAAGTTGCTTCAGCTGTCCGACTCTTTGCAATTCCAAGGACTGTAGCCCACCAGGCTCCTCTGTCCATGGGATTCTCCAGGCAAGAATACTGGAGTGGGTTGCCATGCCCTCTTCCAGGGTAATCTTCCTGACCCAGGGATTGAACCTGGGTCTCCCACACTGCAGGTGGATTCTTTACCATCTGAGCTACCAGGGAAACCCATATATATACAGAGAGAGAGTGAGAGCCAATACTCAGTTAAGATAAGTGAGAGCTCTGCTGGAGGGAAGGATAGGCTGGGACGGAGGACTAGGCTGGGACGGAGGACTAGGATGGGACTATGCTACCCAGACCTGGACTGTCCAAGAGGGCTACACAGCACAGAAGCAGGAGGCTGTTGGGGAAGGAGGCTGAGTGGGTCCCATCCTGCTTATATGATGCACCCAGGGCAGGTCGAGAATCAGGTAAGTGCACCACAGACCTTGAGACCTGAGTGGGTGGGATGGGCGTGCCCAGGAGAGGGGAGCTGGAACAGACCCATGAAAGCCCAGGATTACAGGAGACCAGCTCTGCTATGGGGTCAGGAACCAGTCCCTCCCATTATCACTTCAGCACTCATTTCTGCCTCAGAGCCAAGAGCTGCAGAGGCATTTGTGTTCCTCTTGGCTGCTTTGTCTGATGAGAATTCAGGACTATAAAGACCTGAGCTAACCTGTCAGGCACAGACCGTCAGCACAAGCTACAGAAATACTACAGGAGTGAGGTCCTCAGACCCCAACCAGAAAACTTTTAATTAAAGCATTCAGAATGAGAGAAAATGTACTGGAGAGGCCCTTGGCTTATCTAGATACTTCATGTCTATAGAAGACCTATAGACCTAGGAAATAAACAGAAGTGAAGATATCACAGATCTCACTGTCTGTAGACCCACGTGAGGCAAGCCCTTATTCTCAGCCATTATCTCTTGTTTTGCACACAGTTCTAATAACCCCAGTATTTTTGGCTTCCTGGTCATAATGGATTAGAAGTAACAAGAGCTTTTGGTGTGGCGACTGGCAGGCACATTGACATCGGCAGGAGGGAGCAGCTGAGAGCCTGACAGTGAGGTCAGGAAGCTGAGAAATAAAAAATATTTTATAAAATATAAAAGCAGTTACAAGAGGCTGAGGCCTAAGGATGCTGGGGCCATTTCAAGTTGGAGTAAAAAGCCCCCTCCTTACCCCCAGCCTGGTCCAGCTATTGACTTGCTAGCGATAGCCTTGAATTAGCCAGGAAAAAGGTTCCTGACAACAGCAGGAATTTGGAGACCATACATTTCTGAGTTCAGCTCCCTGCTTATTGTTTGTGGGATTCCAGGCAAACCACTTAAGATAATGGTTTCATCTTAAGAGTGTTGGGAGGATTAAATGAAGTTACCCAGCACACAGTAAATGCTCATTAAAAATTAGCCGCTGTTAGCAGAGAGGTGGGTGATGGTCAGCTACCTGCCACGATGTGGACAAATCTGAAAAGCATTATAAGGACTTCCCTGGAGGTCCAGTGGTTACGACTCCACACTTCCATGGCAGGGGGCACGGGTTCAATCCCTGGTAGGGGAACTAAGATGCCGCATTCTGTATGGTGCAGCCAAAAACTAAAACAAAACGAACTCACCCCAAAACACCCCAGAGCACATGGGAATTCCCTGGGGGCCCAGTGGTCAGGACTCAGCACTCTCACTGTCCAGGTTCACTCTCTGGCCAGGGAACTAAGATCCACCAGTCAAGTGGCCAAAACCAAAAAAGACAAGGGGAAGAAGTCACGCATGAAAGGGGAGCCACTGTACAGAAATCACAAGAACAGGCACAACTAATCTATGACGTTAGAGGTCAGGATAGCAGCTGTGGAATTTAGTGACTCTATACAGGCCTTGCCCCTCCTGATGTAAAATAGAGCAGATACAGAAATCCACCTGGAACAAATGTGTGCCATCATAATGGATTCTTGTAAGGCCACCAGGAAAGCTGGTCCTGCTTACAGCCCCCTTCCCTCCGAATGTTTCATTTCTTGATCTGGGTGTTGGTTGTGTGTGTGTGTTTATTTGTGTCCGAACCTTTATGACCCTATGGACTGTAGCCCTCCAGGTTCCTCTGTCCATGGTATTTTCCAGGCAAGAATACTGGAGTGGATTGCCATTTCGTACTCTAGGGGTTCTTCCTGACCCAGGGATCAAAACTGTGTCTCTTGCATCTCCTGCACTGACAGGTGGATTCTTTACCACTGCGCCACCTGGGAAGCCCAGGTACTGGTTACCCAGGGGTATTCAGTTTATAGAAACTCAAGGAGTTGTGTGCTTAAAATCGATGGATTCTTCTCTCTGCATGTTATTGTTATTATTTTGGCCACACTGCATGGCTTGTGGGATCTATGCATATTATGTTTCGATAAAGAATTTAAATGTCAGTTATTATAATTATTATTATGGTATTAACTACTATAAACCTTAAATTCTTTATCTATATCATGGGGATGATGGTTCCTTTCTCTGCAGAATTGTTACAAGGCATGGTGTTTCAAGCACATTTATCCATTAGTCCATTCAACAAATATTTTCTGAGCCCCCGTAGGCCCAGGCACTTTTCAAGGTTCTGGTGATGAAGCAGGGAAACAGACAGACAAAACTCATGACACTTATGTGGTAGTGAAGGGAGAGATATGTGCTAGGCTTTCACTTACAGGAGCCGGTTAAATTCTGACAGCACCCTCTAGCTCAGAAAACAAAATTCTGGAGCATGTCTCCACCTCAACCGGTTAAGATATTTGTTTGGTTTAGTTTTGATTTGGCTCCTTAAGTCATTAGCTTCACTTGTTACGAAACCTTGGTTAGAACAAAGTCAGACTGAGAAAGGCTTGTGTGTGCTACACTGAGAATTTCTGCCTGTTGCAGAATTTCTGGGTGCAGCCTAATTGTGACTTAGAGCAAACCACCCTTCATGGGCTGGGGGATGGATCTCCCAGCAAAAGAAATGTCTTCTCCCTCCTGCTTTGAGGAACTTAACGTTTCTAGGCCCCGAGCCCTGCAGGCAGGAAAGTGTTAAGAAAGAAATGTGCATTTCCACTGAACAAGAAAATCAACTTAGAAAAGAAATGTGTATTGGAAAATATCTATTTGCCTGCAAAATAATGTAAAAATAATGAGCTCCTATTCCCCTTTGATGTGCAGCGCACGCTTTTAAGGGAAGATTCTGCATTTCTGAGATACTGGGCCTGGCGTGTAATGAAGTGGTTGTTATGGCAACAACTTTCAAAAGCAAGTATTTTCTGAGAGATGTGCTCCACACAGCCAGCGTGAGAGAGGAAAACATGAAAACAGAGTCAGGGAGATGAGATGAGCCCAACCGAAGGCATCAGATGCCGGAGCGTCTACTCTGTGTCCGAGGGGGAGGGAAAGGGGGCCCCCTTACCTCTACCCCTGCCTGGCTTGGCGAAAACCTGTCAGGGAATCCGGGCCCCTGCCCTGGAAGGAATCCAGGTGGGGTGCTGACCAGGGGAGGTCAGGGCTGAGACAGTGTCTCTCACCTGGAGATGCAGCTGAGCCTGGGGGCTCCATCACCAGTCCCTCACTCTCTTCCTCCAGGCTGGCCTCCCAGCCTCAGTCTCTGCCCTCCCGTCTTTTCATCTACTCCCTCCTGCTCCCTTGGCCCAAGAGCACCAACGCCCCCACGTCCATTCATTCCAGAGTCCCGTCTTCCCACTAGCACTCAGGCCTGCCAAGCTGGTGTCCAGTGTGAGCAAATATGGCGCCAAGAGCTGGCATTCATCACCCCCTGTCATCTTCACAACAGCCCCAGGTGCCCAGGACACTGCCTGGCACAGAGTAGCCGCTCCTCTCTATTTGTTGAGCGAACGTATGGTCCTTCTGTGGCAGTTACTATACTATCAACCCTGTTTTTTTCTTTTTTTTTTCATGAAAAAATTTTTTTTGGCCATGCCACACTGCAGTGTGAGACTTTAGTTCCCTGACCAGGGATTGAACCTGTGCCTTCTGCACTGGAAGCTCAGAGTCTGAACCACGGGACCATCAGACAAGTCCCTAACATCCCCATTTTTCACGCAAAGCAAGGGAGGCTCAGAGATGTTCAGTGATTGCCCCTGCCTCAAAGACAGTGAGCGCTGGGACTGGGCTGCCCACACGCCTGCCTGGCCCTGCCTCCTTGTGCCCCCACTGCCCAGACTCATGTGCTTGTTCGTACTGTGTCTCTGCCTCGTACACCCTCTCCTGTGTCCTGGAAGGCCTGGCTCAAAGGCACCTTGACTATAATGTCTTGAAAAAACCACCTCTAAACTAGAGTCCTGGGGCTGTTGGGGTCCAGGGACCGGGCCCTCACTGTCAGCTGGCAGTGTCTGGGCAGGGGTCGCAGGAACAGAGCTGCTTCTGGGGGACTGTGTCTCATTCACTTTCTACCCCCCAGCAGTGCCTGGCACACTCAGTAGCCCTTTGTTAAAGGAAAGAAACTTTGGAGCCCAGACAGTTCTGGACAAGTCCATTGGGCTGATCACTAGGCTTCTGAGATTCCAGCCAAAGCTTCCTTACGGTTGGGAAACTGGGTCATATGCTGTTCAGGTTCACATCTGACAGTGAGGAGACGAGCCTGTGGGTGTGTAAGTGCACATGCGTGTGTGCACATCAGCCTTTCCAAAGGGAGTTTACTCTAGAGAAGAGTCTGGGGCCAGGTACTACCCAGCACGTGCCTCTGAGTCTGGGGTGAGGGAATAGGTGTGCACTTGGGGCTTCAGGTCTGCTCTCTAGAGGGCCGTGCGTCCAAATCGGCGTGCGCTTCAGGAGGAGCGAGAGTGTGTGCATGGCCTTGACTGGGGGACTTACTCTGTAAGAGAGCGTGTGCTCACACGCTTGCCAAGTGTGTGTTTCATGTGCGTAAGTGAGGGTGTCTGTCAATGCGTGTACATGGTTGGCCTTGATGTAGTGTGTGGGGGGGAGTGCGGCAAGGAGAGACTGTACAGATGCGTGTGAGGAGTGTGCCTGGGAGTGTGTGGATGGATGTGTGGGGAGAGGGGCGTTTGCATTCAGGGGCTGCTGTGTCTGCCAGGTAGAGGCAGAGGCAGCCTGCTGACCACGCGCGGGATTTTCAGTTCAGTGCCGGGCGAGGGTTCCTGCCAGCGGCTGGCTGACCTGCAGTCACCGAGGGAACACTGCATCGGACTCCCCTCTGGATCATAAAAGATAATGGTTAGAGCTGGAAGCAGCTTCTACCCCTGATGTCCATGCCTGATGAGAAACAGAGGGAGGTGTGACCTCCCAAGATCACACAGTGAACTCAGGATAAAGCTGGAACTCAGACTTGTACCTGGGTCTGAGATGCCTTCCTTAACTCCAATCCACTGCCAGGCCCCTAAGGAGGAGGGAGGGGGTTAACCACAGAGTAATTAATATCAGGCACCAGAGTATTATAAAATTTCATTCCCACTTTAATTAGGGAAAGTTTTTTTTTTTTGAATAGAAGTCTTTGTTGTGTCAATTAGTTGATTGACTATCATTGGTTTCTGGGTTAGGGAAACTTGATCCGAAGTGAATGAATTTGTTTATCAGGGAAAAGGAGCCAGGGGATGGAAAAAGAAATTCAATTAAGTGTCAGCCTGCTGAGTGACAGGTTGCATTTGATAGGACTTTTAGCTTAATTGCTTGTATTTCATTAAGAGATTTATTTATCAAGAGAATTCTTCATTTTAAAATCTCAGGCGCTGTCTGAGTGGCTTCTGGCTATCTTTTCTGCCTTGATTGAGGATGCTGAAACGTGGACCTGAAGAATTTCCTGGCACCTCAGAGATATTCTTGTTTCTACTAAGATCCTCCCTTCTCCTGACGCCTAGGACTGGCAGTCCCTCTCATCCTTCCTGTCCCAAAGTTATACCCAAAGTTTGGCAAGTGTCTGCATGTCTCTGGGGAGAAAAGTCCAAATTTCTCTTTAGATTCCCACGGAGATCTGAGTCCCAAAGAAAGTAATACTCAGCATGCTGACCACCTGTTTTTGTTGTTGTTGTTGCTGTTTCTACCCCCAGAAACAGGTTGGATTTCATGCAGATTTGTAAAATTGTACGTGAAGCCAGTGCTAAATATTGCTAATAACTAAATATTCCTCTGCATTAACAAAAGTGACTTTCAAAGTAAGTATCCTTGAAAATAAAGTCATCCCTACAGGATTTAATTAGCTAATTTACTTTGCAAATGTATGTATTTTTACAGTTTTTGGCTGTACTGAGTCTTTGTTGCTTCGTGTGGGCTTTCTCTAGTTGTGGCTAGCCAGGCTGCCCTTCGTTATGGCACATAGACTTCTCACTGTAGCGACTTGTCTGCAGAGCACCGGCTCTAGCACACGGGCTTCAGTAGCTGTCCACGGTAGCTGTGGCGCGTGGGTTTAGCTGCTCTGAGGCATCCCTCCAAGACCAGGGATGGAACCCGTGTTCCCTGCATTGGTAGGTGGATTCCTATTCCTATCCATTCTGCCACCAGGGAAGTCCTAAGATTTAATTTAATTGGAGAAATGGTTGCTACTTAAAAAAAAAAAAGTCACATAACCTCAAAAATGGATGCATTCTAAATCATATGGGTCTTGATGTCCTAGAAGTGAATGAACTGTGTGTAATGTGACTTATTTGAGCTATTCTTCTTTGAAGGCTTCTTGATCCTTCTCATGAGAATTGCCCAATGTATAGTTTATAATAGTTGTAGGGAATGTCTACTTTGTTTTATAAATGAGAAAACTGAAGCTCAGAGAGGGCAAGAGGTTTTTCCAAGGATACATAGCCAACCAGGAGCAGAACTAGGATCAACACCTGTTCCCCCAGCTTCTTTTCCAACAATCTGGCCCTCTGTGGGGCCTCTGGAATTGCTGAGCTTAGGGTCTATAGGGGGCAGTTCAGCTTCTTTTCCTTTGTGCCTAAATCTTAGATCTGCTATTTATTATGTGAGCTTAAGCAAGTGCTCCCTGGTAATTTCCCTGTCTGCAATGTGGGAGACCTGGGTCTCTGGGTCGGGAAGATCCCCTGAAGAAGAAAATGACAACCCACTCCAGTATTCTTGCCTGGAGAATCCCATGGACAGAGGAGACTGGTGGGCTACAGTCCATGGGGTCACAGAGTCGGACATGACTGAGTGACTCACTTTCACTTTCAAGCAAGTGCCTCAACCTCTCCAGTAGTTGAGGGCTAGTCAGGTTATCTGTTTTACTGGACTGTTGGGAGGACTCCATGCAATGTGCTTAGACTGTACTCAGTACACAGCAAATGCGTAATAAATATCAGTTGTAATTATTATGGTGCTTTTCAAGTAAGATTTTACTGGGAAATAGGTTTCCAATTCTTAAAACTAGTTGAGGACCATCGTTTTGCACTGCGTTAACTCCACTCCCACCCTCATCCTGAAAGAGGAAATGATGTGCTCCGGAAGATGAGCGTCCATGAGGAACGGTGGGGAAAGCGGATCTCCTGCCTCCTCAGGCACTGCTCTTCCTTGTGTTCCCTGGTACCAGAATAGTTTTATTTTCTTCTCTATCGTAAATATTTATTTGCGGTTCTCCCTCTCCCTCCCTTCCTACCTTTTTCTTTCTTTTAAAAAGAGTCTTTACTTATGTTTCTGCTGCATCGGATCGTAGGAGCGAGATCTGTGGTGACTCGCGGGCTCTCTAGTTCTGGCGCTCAGGCTTAGTTGTCCCAAACGTGTGGGAATCTTTGTTCCCTGACCTACATCCCCTGCATTGCAAGGCGGCTGCATAACAACTGTACCACCAGGGAGTCCCCGGCCTGCCTTCTTCATTACTCCCTCCCTTCTTTCTCTTCCGTCCATCCATCTGCTCCAGTACAAGAACTGTCTTCTACAGACTTGTAGATGCCAGTTTAGCACCTCTCTTTCCAACTCTCGATTCAGGGTTGTCATGTTGGTGGCCAAGGTATCAATATTCACACTATGGAGATTGGGGAACTTGTCATAACGGCTTTTTGGAACCTTTTTTTTTTTTTTTTTGAATAGCTATTTCCCAACATACCATCACTTCCATCCACCCCTCCTTCAATCATTCATCTCTTTGTACGTGCAAACCTCCACCCACCAAACCATCACCCATTGAACTGTCCACCCATCCAATATTTATTAAACACTTTAGGTGGGTTGGGCCCTATATAAGATCTACAGGGAGGGCAGAATTGGCCAGAGCCTGCTCCCTGCTCTTTAGGAATTGACAGTTTAGTGGAACAGACACCTTACATCTGTCTCACATTCGAGGACGGTCTGGACATCATTTCATTTGATGCTCATGGTCAGCATTGTTACTTCAGTGAAACAATTGAGGAGATTAAGGCTCAGAGAGGTTAAGTGAATTGCCTGAGGTCACACAGCTCGCTGTACATTCATTTGTTTACCCGTCTGACAAGGCATGATCTTCAGCTTACTGAGCTGCTCAAATCTAGCCAGAATGTCAAGGTGAAAACAGATTTTCAAATCTGTCCTTCAGAAATAAGCCTTCTTTTAAAAAAATAAGTAAAAAGGAAAAAAAAGGGAAAGAATAGGGAAAGTTATTTTTCCATCTTGCTTAGAAGGGGACAGTTTTGAATTTATTTTTTCGGATTGAACAATCGTTCCTCAAATGGATAGTGATAGGTGATCTAAAAAATAATCTTTAAAAACGTCGCCGAGTTGGGCATTTCCTCCGGGTGACATAACTCACTGTGACAGAATGCATTTAAATTCTCAGAAAAGAAATTGAAAGGAGTGGAGGGTGTTGGTGCGAACTGCCAGTTTCTTAACCCTCTGTGTTCACCACCCTCGCCCCTCTCTTCCATCGCCCAGAGGCCTGTGGGCACTGCTGTTCTTCCCCACTACCTTCAGCCACATGTCTAGGATGCATCAAACGCTGAAAGTGCTTCTTCTGTGGATTGCAGGTTCCAGGATCTAGCCAGGGATGTACCTCCTGGGGCCGGGAAAGAGGGTGTGGATTTCCTGACGGGCCAAAGAAAGGGGTGCTTGGACATTTTTGGAAGATGATGCTCTCACACTTTCTGGATTCTCATCTGTTCCTTTTGCATTTCTCTCTCTCTCTCTCTTAACCCCTTTGCTTTTCTAATTCCCCCAAATGGCCACCACAGTAACAAGGAGTGGGTTTTGCCTTGGGGAAGGCAATGTGAGGCCAGAGGTGGCTCAGGGACAAGGATCAACTCAAGGCACAGTGTCCATGGAATCCACGTCACAAGTCCTCCTCGTTTGGTGGGTGGCCTCCCTCCAAGAGGCAGAGCTCCAGGGCCATGCTAGGGTTCCTGGCAAGAGTTTTGATGGACAGCATGGCGTTCAACACTTTATAGTTTCTCTTGTGCAATATTTTCATTGCACTTCCCAAGGCTTTTTTTTTTTTTTTTTGCTATCTGCAAGCTGATTTCTGCTTTTCTGCATCCTGTCTGCTAATATAGCTCTGGAAAAAGAAGAAAGCAGGTGCCACCTTGAGAAAGAAGAGGCGGATCTGATGTAAGGGAGAGTCTTAGATCAGCTTCCTAGAATCAGAGCCTGAGATGGGGTTTCTTATGAGAGTGATTTATTTCAGAGTGCTCTTACAGAGGCACAAGGGAACATAGAGAGGCCAGCTTCAGCCTGATCCCACAAGGAGCTCTGAGCATGAATTGTGTCACCAGAGTTGGTCCCCACTGGAGACTCGGGGGCTGGCATTTGTACCTCCGTGCCATCAGTCAAGGGCCACTCAAATGTCACTGGTTGGCTGGGGAGAGTAACCTCCTAGGGGAGGCAGATCCTGCCGAAGGCAAGTGTCCAGGGAAGGGGATAGTAGTATCCTTAGCAGTCAGTTCTCCCAGGATCTGGGGCTTGGGACCGCTCATCTGGTAAAAGGGTTCAGCTTGGGAACCAACAGCATCAGTGCAGGAAGAGTCCCAGTGAGACGGGAACAGGAAGCAGAGGGGCAGTTCCACTTCCTGCCCTGATGGATTGTGGGGGGAGATGGGAAACAAGAGGACAAGTAACCAATGAGGCGCTATGTGTCAAGACCCATCGTCTTTGGCTTAGAGATAGACAGGATGGACCCTGAGCCTTCCTTTAGGAAGCATCTGCTTGGCTTTCTGTTTGGGCTGCCAGGAGGAGGGAGCTATGTAGGAGGCTCCCAAAGAGTGAGGCTGGTAGTGAGGTGAGGTCAGGCAGAGAGACGGCCCCAGCCATGCGGGTTCAAGCCAAGAACCTGTCACCAGGGCGGCTGTGGTGAGAGGTGAGAGGATCTTACAGTAAAGGCTTGAGGGCAGTATGGTGATGCTCCTGTGCTGGTTAGAGTTGAAGGGAGGGGTGGAGATATTCAGAGAAAACCCCGGCCTGATGCCTGCTGGAGAATAGATCACAGCCTTAGTGAATGCTGGAGGAATGTCTAGGATCAGGACCTGGTGGAGACAGCTAGTGTTCCACCTACCAGTCCTTTGTGCTCACTTTCCCATAGTGTGAATCGTTGCTAGGAGGCGGCTGCCCAAACAAGGACTGTATTTCCCAGTTAAGCCTGCATCTATGTTTGGCCATGTGACAAGTTCTCAAAACATGAGTGAAAGTGGCGTGTGTCGATTCTGGGCAGTAGCTTTTAAGAAGTGGGTGGGACTTCTTTCTGTTATTCTAAGGGTTAGAAGAAGATTCTATGGTCTGAGAGGTTGGCAGAGACAAAGATGGGAGGGGCCTAAGACCTTGAATCACTTGGAGGAAAGCTGTCCGTAGAGGACAGTGGTGCCTATTTGTATCTGGCGAAGATGCCTGATCGGGCCTCTAGTAACAATGTGAGCATCTATAACAAATAAATCCCCAAATCTCACTGGCTTAACACAACAGATTTTTCCCCCCATTGCTCACATAACAGTCCCATGAGACAATTCCTAGTCTATGGGCTTTCTTCCATGTGATGACTCAAGGACTTAAGCTCCTCCCATCTTTGGCTCTGCCAAGCCCCTCTGTCTCTCAATGATCAGGTTAAGATATTCACTGAATAAATGTTTATGAAGTACCTACAACACGTCCTTCACCAGTGAGCAAAAACTCACCCCACGGCTGTTGATCTCCCGTTTTCCCCGGGTCAGCCCCATTGCTCAAGGGCTCATGCCCAAGTGGTCATGGCAACGGGCATGCACCCAACACTCAGACTTCCTGGGCTGCCCTCATTGCTCCGTGTCCAGTGTCCCATCAGGGCTTGTTCTAGTCCAAGCCCTTACTGAGGAACATGACCACACTGAGGGGACCTGATAGTTGATTGGTTAATTGGCCTCATTTGCTATGGAGGGGAAGGGGTCTGTTCTTATCAGAATAGACACTGGATTTCCATTTCCAACAGGTTCTGGCAGCATCACCATCCACAAACTTGTACACTCTTGACTTCTAGTGCCCAGCAGCCTCTCCAGATGGTCCTTCTTCACTGTGCCCTGTGTGCCATCTACCTTCAGCTGGAACTTGAAAGTAGATAGGGGGAGCGGTGGAGAGACTCAAGGGAAAGGAGTCGCTGATTATCACAGCAGCTGCCCCCTAGAGCTTCTGAGTGATTGGGCCACAGTTTCTCCCAAGGTTGGTTTCTGTTATTTCTCATGATCTAGATATTTGGTAACACACTGAGTGCTGGAGAGGCCAAATCTGTCTCCTATTGAAACAAGAACTTGGACACAAGGCGAAGGCCCTTGACAGCTGTTTTCTCCTCTGCTGTTGCCAAGGGTTCCTTTCTGAGTTCATCTTCATTTGGGGCCATTGAGAGGGAAGAATGAAGTTATAAAAAGACTTGCTTCCAAAGCGTATCATTAAGGCGCCTCTTTGTTCGCTGGCTTCTTCGGCTAGCTTTTTAATAGTGGTCTTTGCAGCATTTGGGAGACTTGCACCTGAGCTCAGAGAGAGGCCCCAGGCACCCTCATGGCTCTGAAACACTCTAGGGAACCCTCTCACACACCTTAACAGGTGGGTCAGCTGAGATCCACAGATGTGTGATGCGGTTTTGGTTAAAGAGGGAAGCCGACAGTTGGCCACTTGAAGAGTGGGGACAGATGCATTGGGCAAGGTTGTTGGTCACAGCCTGGGGGATTTCTCTCAAACTGGAAAGATGTTTGGTTGGTAGGGAGCCAAAAATCAACAAGTCAATTCTGATTGCCCAGACAACAGAAATTCTTCATTTTGTCATGTAAATAAGATAACACTTATTCTGATCATTTATTTTAAATGTGAATTCTGGTTTGCTAGAGCAGAGCTTTCAGGGAGAGACAACATTGTATACCAGGTCATGAAGGCTCAAAGAGCTAGACGGGATTGCAGGAAGGGCTGGATCAAGAGGACATCCTGAGAGAACTGTATCGTCAACTCTGCGCATCTCCAGGAAGTCACTCTCTAAGCCTCAGTTTGTTCTTTTGTAGATAGAAGTATTGGATTAGAATTTCAGGGGTTCCAAACTGTCAGAGGCATTTCTAGGGAAGCATTTTTCCGTATATCAGCCCAGACTTGCTGAAGTAGAATCTAATCCTTCTGGGATTGGCATTCTGCAATGCTGGGTTTTTATGATTATGTGACTTCTCTTGGGCTTAGGTGAGAAAAGTAGACAGATTGTATACAGGCTTTCTTTGGGTTCCTGGACCCAATTCCAACATGTGTGGGAGAGTCGCCCCTCACTTCCAACAAGCAATTTTTGGACACCAGCAGTGTCCAAGAATTCAACTCAGTCCTCACACTATCCAGCCAGAGATCACATCAGATTCTACAGCCTAAGGGTCCAGTCCTGTAAGACTGCCCCTCCCACCTCCAGCTTACCAATTGCAAGTCCAGGTTGTGATTTGTGCTTCTGACTGACTGGATATAAATCAGAGGTTCCCACGACCCTTGGGTGTGATTCATTTGCTAGAGCAACTCATAGACTACAGAGAAAACATTTTCCTTGCTAGATCACTGGTTTGCTATAAAAGGATGCAACTCAGGAACAGCCAGGTGGAAGAGATGCACAGGGCAGGGTGTGGGGAAATGGCCACAGAGCTCCTGTGCTCTCTCCACATGCACTGTCCCCAAATCTCCATGTGTTCACCAACCCCCAGGCTCCCTGAGCCCTATCTTTTTGGTTCTTTATGGCAGCATCCTTATATAGACCAGGTCGGTTAAATGACTGGCCGTGCTGCTGGTCTTTATCTCCAGTCCCTCTGAACTCCCTGGAGGTTAGGAGGTGGAACTGATCACATGGCTGGCTCCAGGGGCAACCAGTCCAGGATTCTTACAAGCTTTCCAGAAATTACTTCATTGACTTAACAAAACAGACACCCTTATCACTCTCAGTACTTAGGAAATTCCAAGGGTTTGGGGAGCTATGAGTTAGGAACTGTCAACAAAGATCAAATGTGGGTGAGAAGTATATTTTGGTCATCTGAACGACCAAGTATGCATTTTTTCTTCTAAATCACAGGCCTTTAATGAGCTTTGCTTTTCTCTTAGATGGGAGCCAGTGGAGGGTTTTGAGTGAGGATTGGTATGATTTGACTTAGGCTACTACAAAAGGTTCCTTCTGGCTGCTTTATGGAGGATAATCTGGAAGATGGTAAATGTAGAGGCAGGGCAAACAAAGAGGCTGTCACAGTGGTCCAGGTACTGAACCATGGTGGCTTGAACCAGGGAGTCTGTGCAGAGATGAAACACTGTAAAACAGTCAGTGTAAAACACTGACCAGCTTAAACTGCTTATCCTCCTTAAGTATCAATAGGTTGTTGATTAATCAAGCCTTGAGTTATTTTATAGAGACAGCACTGTGCGTGTGCCAGAAAGAAATCCATGTCTCCCCAATGACTCCGGAACCAAGAATCTTCAGTCTATGGAACTCAAAAAATAGAAATGTTGCTGCAGGACCCCTTAAAAAGTGAGAAATCCTTCAATAAGGAAAACCTGACTTCCAGCAATTAGACTAGCTTGTATGGACAGGTTTGAGACTAGCCAATCAGCTTCCAAGTTTGAAATTTTCCTAACACCTTAAATTTTACCCCAATTCTGGGTTGAGGAGTCAGATTCTAGAACCTTGCCTTCTATCTTCTTTGCTGATTAACCTTGCAAATAAAGCACTTTCTTTTCTCAAAAGCCAGTGCCAAAGGATTGGTTTCTGTGTGTGTCAGGCAGCTAGCCCTTTGCTCCGTAAGAGAGGTGGTGATGAGGGATTGAAAACTGAATCTGTTTTGAAGGTTAATATCCCCAGATCTGATATCTATAAAAGAAAGATGTCAGGGACATCAAGGTCTTAGGTCTGAGCAATGGGAGGGGTAGAGTTATCTCTTCCTGAGATGGAGGAACAGCTTTGGGGCACAGAAGGGCAGAAGGAATCAGGACATTGGTTTTGAATGTGCTGCACTTGAAACATCAGTTAGATATCCAAGTAGAGATGGTGGTGGTGGTGGGGATTGTTGAATATCCACCTGGAATTCAGGGGTGAATTCTAGGCTGGAGGTCATGAGACTCTTAGGTGTACACGAACCTTTTTAAGGCCTTTGAATATAATTGTCAAATTCCTTTTCAGAAAGTTTCATAAATTCACACTCTCTCAAGAAGATATGGAAATCCCCCAAGGCTGGGTGTTACCTTAAAAAAATCCATACCAACTTGATAACTGAAAGATGGCATCTCAATATTCTAATTTGTGTAATGTGGATTTCCAGTGAGATGAACTTCTTGATGTTTTTTGGCCATTTCTCTTTCATCTCCTATGAACTTCATGGTCTTGCCCTTTTGTCCATTTACAAAATGAGAAGGATGTGTCCTTTTCATATTGATTTAGAAGAAATCTTAAATATTATGTTCTTTTCTGTGGCAAATAGTTTTCCTGAATTTTAGTTTTGTAGTGCTTCATGATATATACAAGATTGACATTTTAATATAGTCAAGTGTATCAATCTTTTCCTTTTTGAATCCTAATTTTTGCTTTTTTCTCCTTTTGCTTAGAAAGCCATTTGTCTCCTAATATAAGAAAATATTAATCTGTATTTTATTCTAGTTTTTTATGGTTTAAAATAATAACTCTATGCTTCATGAAATTTATTTTGACACGTGGTGCGAGGCCTTGAATTTTTTCCTGGCCCCAAACTGTTAATGAATTGTTCTTGCATCATTTATTGAGCATTCCACAACATTTCTCATTAATTTAAATGCCGCTGTAATCAATACTAAATTCTTGCATAGAGTAAGGCCTGTTTCTAGCTTTTAATTTTTTTTCATAGCGATGTCTATTCTTCTATACTATTTTAATTATTATAATTTTATAACCCATTTAATATCTGGTAGATAAAATCATCATTTATTTATATTTTTGAAAATTTCCTTTATTATTCAGTCTTTTTTATTTTTCTACTCAAACTTTAGACTAACATTTTTAAGTTCCAGAAAGTTTCCAGCCAAGTTTTAATTACAGTTCCATTAAATTTACGTATTACTTTGAGCAGAATCAATTGATTTGTAATATTGCTTTTCTATCCTTGAATCTGGCGTGCTCCCTAATCATGAATAGATCTTCTTTTATGTCCTTGATACAATTTCATTGCTCTTTTAAATACTAACGCATATATCTTAAAGTCTTCCCTGGTGGCTCAGTGATAAAGAATCCGCCTGCCCGTGCAGGAGACACAGGTTTGATCTCTGGGTCAGGAAGATCTCCTGGAGGAGGAAATGGAAACCCACTCCAGTATGCTTGCCTGGGAAATTCCATGAACAGAGGAGCCTGGTGGGCTACACTCCATGGAGTCTCAGAGTCAGACACTACTTAGTGACTAAACAACAGCAACATATATCTTAATAACTTTAGTCCTAGGTTAAAAAAAAACAAAACTCAGAAATCACTTTGCATTCCCCCTCCCCAGTCTAATCTATCTTCTATTACAGTAGTTCTCAACCAAGAGTGATTTTGTTCCTCAGGGGACAGTTGGCAATGTCCAGAAATAGTTTTAGTTGTCATGAAGGGGAACAGCTTCTAGTGGGGAGAGGCCAGGGATGCTGGTAAACGTCCTACAATGTCCGGGACAGTCCCCACTGTAAATGATTATCTGACCCCAAGTGTCAGTAGTGCCGTGGTGGAGAATCTCTGATCTGTCTATAATGTGCAAAGAGTCTTTTCCCAATGGGGTGCTCCTACTGGACTAATGGAATTTCCATCAGTACCAGATGTGAATCTACATAAAGTGTCAAAAGGGGTACCCTGTCCTCTGGGTATCTACTCTGTGTCCTGAGTTGAGCAGCTCCCCATGAGAGGCTGCACCCCTGGCCTGCATGGCGGCCAAGAGCACCGAGGTGTGTGGTCCTCAACATGGCTCAGACTGCCGTGGGTCTGTTGGAGAGACCGCCAATCGGCCAGTCTTTGGAGGGAGACCAAAGAAGGCTTGCAAGGCAGCCCGTGGTTCCTTTTTTCTGGCCGTGCCGCAGGGCACAGGATCTTAATTCCCTGACCAGGATGGAACCCATGCCCCCTGCATTGGAAGCCCAGAGTCTTAATCACTGCACCTCTGGGGAAGTCCCCTGTGATTCCTTTTAAATAAACTTCAAGAACTGGTAAAAGTCACCATTAGTAACAAAGCAGGGAAGTGGTTGCTGGGGGTGGTAGGGCCACAAGGGAACTTTCTGGGGATTATTTCTGGCACACTGGGTCTGGTTCTCAGATGAAGAGTGGTTCCCGACTCTTTCCCTTTTTATTCCTTAAAAAATGTACACCCATAGCTGAGGCCCCTGGCCTCCACCATCTCATTTCCCTTTCTTTCTCCCTAGAGGCAACCAGCATCCCAAAGTTGAGAGGAATCTTTCACATGCATGTTTTTGTATTTTCCAAACAGCATAGCTTTTAGTGTTTTTTTAAACATTAAAGAACCACACTCTGTGTATCATCTTGCATTTTCTTTTCCATTTAATATTTTTATATTTACTTATTTCATTTTAACTGCTGCATAATATCCTACTGTGTGTGTACACTTCTATTCATCCAGTCTCCTTTTATTAGACATTTAGGTGCTTTCCAGTTGTTCTTCAGGACAATGCTTCTGTGAACATCATTGCTTGTGCCTGTTTATTTATTTTGTAGTCCATCTGAATATTGTTTTTCAGTTGGCCCTCTTGAGTTCTCTAGAAAGACAATATTATCATGGACTAAAAATGATACTTGTCTTTCTCCCCTATAGTTATGATTCATATCTACTTCTTGTCCTTTTATATTGCTTAGCAATTTCAGAACAATAATAAATAGCGCGGGGAAAGGTAGCCATCCTTGTTTAGTTCTTGGCATTAATGAGATAATTAATTCAGTTTCACTGTTAAGGATGACTTGGGCTTTTGGTTTGAGATAGATATTTTTTGTCATATTGAGGTATCATCTCTTTTTGTCTGAGTTTATTAGGGATTAATATCAAGAATAACTGCACTTAATAAGCTAATTTCAACATTATGACTTGATTTTTCTACTTCGAAATAATGTACAATAGTAATAAACTTCTAATATTGAAACAACCTTGCCATTTTAAAAAATGTATTATCTTCTAATTTATTGTAAGATTACCTATATTTTGTATAGTATTTTTGCATATGCAACATATTAAGTGTGACTAGCCTGCTATTTTCTTGGCTGTCTTTTAGGTTACAGTTACTGAGTTTTTTTCCTAAACATGTATTATTGAAGTATAATTTACATACAGTAAAATGCACAGTTCTGAAGAGTACAACTTAATGAATTTTGGCAAATATACACACCCCAGTAACCATCACTCAGATCAAGGTATAGAGTCTTCTTGTGGCCCCAGAAAGTTCTCCTGTGGCTCTTCTAGGTATTCTTCCATCTCTGCCCCCAGCAAACACTTCTCTAATTTTTATCACCAGATATTAGTTTTGTTCATCCTTGAACTTCATATAAATGGGGTCATAGTTTATACACTGTGTCTGGCTGCTTTCATTCAACATGTTTTTTCAGATTCATCCAAAACCTCATGTCAATAGTTTTGCAAGCTGTGGAAACTATTTTGGAACTAATAAGACTTTCATGTTTTTTCATACACTGAAAGGATTTATGTTACAGGGAAATTATTTGTTCCGTGGAAGGTTGAAGTAATGCACCCAAGAAATCAGCTGAAGTTGGAAAGCATTTTTGAAGGCAGTTCTTTGACAACTTTATAATTTTTCCTTTGTTATTGGTCTATTGAGGTAGTCTAATTTTTCTGATAGTCTAACATTTTGGTATAGTTTCCCAGAACATAATCCATTTCACTGAGGTTTTGAGAGTATTAGCATATAATTATGCATAGAGTCCTCTAACAGTTTTAAGTCATTAGTCTCCCTTTTTGCATTTATAATATTTATTTTTGCTGCCTCTTAATGGAAACAAGGCTATTTCATGAACCAATTCTAATATTTATCTACTAATTCTACTGCTTTTCTGACTATTAAGATTATTAATCAATGAAGCTTTCTTTAACTGTATTTTCCAGATTACTTTCAGTTATTTTAAATTTAGTAAAAAACCAAATCACTTAAATGAATGTTTATTTTATCTACTTTTATGCTTTTCTGATTAACCATAAAGACATTTAAGGTTATGAATTTGCCTGTGAATCAGCTTTGTCTCATTCCATAAGATTTTCTATATGATTTTCTCTTTCTTGTTGTTTTTAAATATTCTGTTTGCAGTTTTGATTTTTCCTGTTTAACCCAAACATTATCCAGATAATTATCCAAACATTAAAGATAAACATTAAAGAACATAAACATAAACATTAAATGTTTGGATAAAACACTTAAAGATACCTAAGTGATCGAGTTTTTTGGTTTGTATGCTAGGGAAGAAATATTTATTGTTTTGAATTCCTCACTGCAATCTAGAGAGGAGGATGGTTTGGCTCCTTTTTGGTTTGTGTGCTAGGGAAGAAATATTTATTATTATTTTGAATATTTTACTGCCTTCAAGGGAGGAGGATGGTTCCTGTCTTTTCAGGGTTCTTTGCCTAGTACAGAGATAAAGAAAAGTGATCTTATCAAAAGATAAGAAAACTAGAGAAACGGACTAAGAGGTCCAGTGTCCAAATAATAGGAGTTCAAGAATGAGAAAGCACAGACAATGAAAGGGAAGGCATCATAAAAGAAATAATTCAAGAAAAACTGCTAGAATTGAAGGATGTGGAATTGTAAATTGATAGGATCCCTCAGATGCTCAATAAAATAGACCTACATCTTTGAAAAGTTAGCTTTTTCAAGGACGGTGCAGCTGAAGTTTCTGGTTGATATGGAAGATAAGTGATTTCATGTCATTGGTTTCATATTGAGAAATAGATATTATGGAAGAATTTTGTAGATCAGAATGAAGCTCAGAGAGGTTAAATGAACTGTCCAAGTTCATAGAGTTTGCAGGTAGCAGAGTTGGGATTTAAAGAGTTTTCCAGTTCTCTTGGTCTGTCTCTTGCAGTCACCTCGAGGTCACAAGGTGATTGAAGAAGGTCACAAGATGGCTGAAGAAAGAGAAAGCATAAAAAATAAAGGACAGAAAAGGCCTTGTGTTAGTCGAGCCTGCCCTGCCTTTAGTAACATTTCATTGAAGTTTAACCAGCAATTTCTTCTTACCTATCATTTGCTAGATGACATTATGTGGTCATCCCTCTTGGCAAAGGAAACTAAAAAATATAACATTTTAATTTGTTACATATCTCCTTTGAAACCAAAGTTCTGGTAGGAAGAGAGAAGGAGATTTGAGTAGGCAACCAGGAGTCCCTGGAAGCCAGGAGCAGAAGCGGCCATGTGTCCCTTCCTTTGGGTACCTGGAAGTTCCTTACGTGGATGAATGAGGTTTTTTCCCTTCTTGACTTTGGATGATGTGCAATATTTTCATGGACTGTAATTAAATTTCCAATATAGTTCATGTATTTAATATTTAAATACCTCAGGTTGGCTGGCTTTTTCCTGTGCTCATGACAAGATTATTATGATGGTCCTAAATCCTGTTAAGATTTAACCTCAGCTGTTCTGCTAATAACACAAAGTGATAGCATTTAATGTTCTAAATACCCTGAAAGTGGTTCCTCGTAATTTTCTAGCTTTTCTTTCTGTTCTGTCTTCCCCTGAACTATTTCCTCTTTCCCCTTCCCCACTTCCCATTCTCCTCCTCCACCAATTCAACTGCTATCACCCCTTCCTGAAACTTCAGCTCGTAGAATGTCAGGTTGGAATACCCAACCCTTTTTGCCTAACACTCACAGACAAAGACTGATCTGGCCATAAAAATTGACCACAAAGCTTCGCATCTAAAGCATTGTTGTTGCAGTGATAGGACACTATGTTTATAGTAAATGTTAAAGTTGGGTATAGTATGTTCATCCGAAAAAAATGACATCTATCATTTCTAGTTTATAAAAAATTCGAAAACAGTAGGAGCAAAAAAGGTGAAAGATACATATTTTTCTGATCTGCACGGCTAACGCTCAATCCATCTTCTTCCAAAATATCTTATAACAACTACAATTTATGTAATGCAAGCATGCATGTAACGTATCATTTCGTCCCCCCAATACCTTTGTGACGTGGGGAGTAACTCACATTTATCCAAGACCTGACATTTTCTAACATGCTTAGATTATCTCATTTGATGCTTATATTCCCAGGGCTCATTCCCTTGCAATTCAAGCTCCAACAAAATTCAAGCTCCAACAAAATTCAAGCTACCTTCAGTTTGAACACAATGTCCTGTTCTCCCTAAGCCTTATAGTTCACCTTGTGCATGCCTATTTCTCCTTTAAAACCCAGTTCAGACCCAAGAAAGGCCTTGGTTCCAATGCAGGAAGAGAGAGATGAGTGTAGACACCAAGGTCCCTGAAAGGATCCCAGCTAAAGGACAAAGAACAACCTCACATATGTCACAGACACAGTATTATCTGCTGGCCTGGGCTTTTCCAAGCTCCCTTGCTTCAGGGAAGAAAAGAAAGTCCTCCCCTAGCCAAATGTATTTCCTTTGCACATTTTCAGGGCATAGGTTGGGAGTGGATACACATTAAATTGCTCATTGCCCATCTTTATCAGCCAATCTTCCATTTGTGGCAGTTGTCAAATCATTTATCTTGTGGTGCAAGAGGCTCAGGGGGGTGATGATGGTGGCTGGATGCTGTCCCAACGGGGAATGTCCCAAGGCTCCAGAGTCTGGACAGTCTGAGGCTCTCTTGCTGGACTAAGGTTTTGGGAAAGATTCAGTGTGCTTGGCTGGACCTGAAACCTTCTACAATTAAGTCTGGTTGAGTGGGAGGGGAACTTGGGTGACCTTCAAGCTTTGCAGACCCCAAACACAAGATGTATACATAGGACCTGTTTCTGGAATCTTTTTGCACATGCCCTGGGTTGTCCTCTCTGTCAGGCCAGGAAATTGTTGGCATATATGGGCCACAGGTACTCCTTCTCACGCCTACACAGCCTAGTGTGGTGCCTGCAACACGGAGGGCCACAGCAGATGTCGGTGAAATTGAAACCACAGTCAACTCCCCCCTCTTTTCATTGCCTCCTGCCCCAGTTACCAAGCCATTGCTCCATAGCCTGTCACGTGACTGCCTACAAAAACAGATAAAGAATCCCAGGTGACTTTGTGGGTTGAAGAGCTTTCAAAGATCGGGCTTTAGAAGCTCAAGCAAAACTTCTACCCTGTGTTGATGGGATAAAGCATTCTGTCAGCAAGCCTGGGCTTGCTTAGGACTGGGGGCAGGGGAGGAGGGAGGGCAACGTTGTCACTTTAATTGCACTGGCATAAATATTTGATATTCAATAAATTAGATCTGGAGCAAGGAAAACATTCTTGCAAATGGATTTTTTACCTGGAGCCCAGCCCCATTAGCCGAGGAGTGGAGGGCAGCCTGCCCCAGGGTCGGTAATTAACTCAAGTGGAGCAGAACTAAGCATTTTTGACAGCCTTCCTGGTCTGGAATTAACTGTCATCTCAGAGGGAGAAAGAAACTGCACTGTCACATTATAGTATACAAGAGGCTCAGAGTGCTGCCAACCAGCTGAGTTTGGTGTGTCTCTCCTTCATGGCCTGAAATGCTTTTTTATCATTAAAGACAAGCTTAAAAGCAACTAATGATGTATTTTATATCCACGTACCTGAATCACAGATTTCACCCAAAGAGAAGACATTAGTATGGTAATTCAATTTTTTTTTTTTTAACCTTTTGTCAGTTGTAATGAAACAAGATACACCAGATGCTGTTCTAAGTCACAACACTGTGATATTTGAAGATAGTACAAACTGGATTTTTTTCTCCTCTCCGTATCAGGACTTGCCTATAATGAGCAATAGCTTAACCACTGTCTCTCTATGCTATCTCCCCCAGCCCCCACCCAGTGTAGATGAAAATAGCAATTGCTTCTTAGAAAAGGCAAAACCATTGGAGCCTGAAGCTCCTCCTAGAAGTCACTGCTTGTCTTCCTGTTCAGTGGAAACTGATATAGTGGAAATTGGTGTTGTGCTGGGCCTTGACTTGCCACTGTTGTGTGCAAGCACATTTTTTTTTAATAAGGTTGGGGAACTTGCTTTAGCCAGACTGAGCGTGCAGATGTGTGTAAGCAGTGCACTGTGATGGGCAGCTGGCTTCAGAGAGGAGAGGCTGAGAGAAGTGTGTGTGTGTGTGTGTATGTACATTTGTATATGTCAGAAGTGTGAGTTGTGTTGAGTATGCGCATATTTGCTCAGGTTTTCTGCCTACTCCAAAGCAGTGTAACTACAAGTCACCGTCCTTATCCTGAACCTGACACTGTTGCCCTTCTGCCCTACATTCAGTGGGAGCCTGGACCTCTTCATCATTCCTCTTTTTGCCATCGCATTTACTCTCTACTTCCATCTGGCCTCATTCCTTGCAGAGTTAGATTTGATGATGGGATCATGTCCCTCCCCTGCTTGAAAAACTCTCCAACTTTCTTCTTAATGCCCCAGCAGAGGTCCTCAACCTTGACTTCTTATTAAAAGCTGAGGGACCCAGACGGGCTGGACCAGAGTCCGCAAAGTTGGAGAGTAGGCAATTAGGATGTTTTATTGGGTGTTCTTTGGAAGGAATGATGCTAAAGCTGAAACTCCAGTACTTTGGCCACCTCATGAGAAGAACTGACTCATTGGAAAAGACTCTGATGCTGGGAGGGATTGGGGGCAGGAGGAAGAGGGGACGACAGAGGATGAGATGGCTGGATGGCATCACTGACTTGATGGACGTGAGTCTGAGTGAACTCTGAGAGTTGGTGATGGACAGGGAGGCCTGGCATGCTGCAATTCATGGGGTCACAAAGAGTCGGACACGACTGAGCAACTGAACTGAACTGAACTGATTGGGTTGGCAGCCGCTGGCTTACAGCATCAAGCCCTACAATCTTAACCTAATATCTTAGCCTCCTTATTGGTTTCTAGCAGATTTTTTGGTTGTTATTGAGTCTTCAGTGTGTTCCACATATATGATTATACTATCCGCAAGAAGATACCATTTTACTTTTTCTTTTCCAATTTGGATACCTTTCCCCCCATTTATTTACTTATTGTTTTCATTTTTTAAAACTGAATTATAGTTAATTAACAATGTTGTGTTAATTTCTGCTGTACAGCAAAGTCACTCAATTATACATATATATACATTCTTTTTATATTATTTTCCATTATGGTTTATCCCAGGATATTGAACATAGTTGCCTGTGTTATACAGTAGGATATTGTTCTTTATCCATTCTATATGTGACCGTTTGCATCTTCTAACCCCAAACTCCTAGTCCACCTCTCTCCCATTGCCTTCCCTTTGGCAACCATAAGTCTGTTCTCTATGTTGGTGAGTCTATTTCATAGATAGGTTTCTTTGTGCCATATTTTAGATTCCATATAAATGATACCATATGGTATTTGTTTTCTCACTTCACTTAGTAGGATAATCTCTAGTTGCATCCATGTTGCTGCAAATGGCATCATTTCTTTCTTTCTTATGGCTTAGTAATCAATTTGGATATCTTTTCTTTCTTTTTTTTTTCCTAATTGCTCTGGCTAGGACTTAGCACAGGCATGCCTCAGAGATGTTGCAGGTTTGGTTCCAGACCCACTGTAATAAAGTGAATATTGCAATAAAAGTCACACAACCTTTTTGGTTCTCAGTGCATATAAAAGTTACATTTACACTATACTGTAATCTATTAAGTGTACATTATGTCTAAAAAGACACTGTATGCCTTAATTTTAAAATACTTTATTGCTAAAAAATTCTAACCATCAGATGAGCCTTCAGTGACTTGTAATCTTTTTGCGATGGTATTTGTCTTTCTCACTTCACTTAGTATGATAATCTCTAGTTGCATCCATGTTGCTGCAAATGGTATTATTTCTTTCTTTTTTATGGCTTTTTAGAACAAAGATCACTGATTACATATCACCATAAAAATGTAATCCTAATGAAAAGTTGTGAGAATTGCCAAAATGTGGCACAGAGACATGAAGTAAGCAAATGCCATTGGGAAAATGGTGTGATACCCTTGCCTGATGCAGGGTTGCCACAAACCTTTGATTTGTAAAAATTGTAACATATGAAAAGCACAATAAAGTGAAGCACAAAAAAACAAGTTATGCTTGTATTATGTTAAACAGAAGTGGGTATTCTTGTCTTTTTCCTGAGTTTAAGAGGAAAAGTTTTCAGCTTCTCATCATTGACTGATTTTAGCTTTCTGCCCCCTTTTCCTCTGCACCTTCTGGGATTCCCATAATGCACATGTATTTTTTTCTTGATGGTGTTCTATAAGTCATGCAGGTGTTCATTCTTTCTTATTCTTTTTCCTTTTTGTTTCACTGATTAGCCAATTTCAAGTGATGAGTCTTTGAGTTCACTGATTCTTTCTTCTGCTTGGCTGAGTCTGTTGTTGAAGCTCTCTGTCAAACTCCTGGTTCAGTCATTGCACTTATCAATCCTAGAATTTGTTTGTTTTAATGGTTTGTAGTTGTCAAATGTCTCATTTTCCTGATTTTGTTTAGTTGTGTATCTGTGGTCTCTTGTATCTCACTGAACTTAAGATCATAATTTATAAACTTCTTGTCAGGAAATTCATAGATTTCTATTTTTTAGCATCAGCCACTGGAGCTTTATGTTGTTCCTTTGGTGATGTTTTGTTTTCTTGATTCTTCCTTTATCTTAAAGGCTTGTGTTGCCATCTTCACATTTGAAGAAGCAGTTCCCTCCTTCAGTCTTTACTAACTGTTTCAGGAGAGAAAGCCCTTCACCAGTCAGCCCAGCTAGAGATTTGGGGGCCTCTTAAGCTTTTTCTAGGATACATCTGTCCTACTTTTTTTGTTCTCTTTTTAAGGGAGAAGTCTCAAAATATTTTTGCCTTTTCTCAATCCTGCAAAGTCAGGATGGGTGCTAAGAGCTTCCCATTTATTTTCCCAGGGCAATGCCCTGAAGCGTTCAAGGTTGTATTCTTCCTATCAATCCTGCAGAGTTGAGCTGCAGCCAATATCTGTGTGCTGCCCATGGGGATGTGTGTATGCCATCTGCACAGGCTGGTGTGTGTGTGCCATTTGGGGGAGTGTGTGCACACTGTCTTTGGAAACTTGCATATCTTGTTGCAGGCACACATTGGAGTGCTGCACGTATGCACTGGTCAGTTGAGGGTAGCTGGAGGTGAGGCGTCCTGTGGGGCTCATGGGTAGGTCTCGTACTAGAGTCTGCAAGCCAGTCAGTGGCGTCTGTTGCTGGGTTTGAGATCCATGCAGTAGTTGCTTGGAGCCCCTGTCCATTTGCTCTTCTTCTATCTTCCGCCAGACTATGCAGCCATGCTGATCCTTTCAGTGGCATGAGCGGGGCGAAGGAGAAGTGGACAGCCTCCTGCAAGGCTGAGAAACTGCACACTCACTCTGCTCTTACCTTCTCCCATGGGAGAAACTGGCGGCTGAGGGAGTCTTTCTTGCCACTAAGTTGTGCCACTTTGAGGGAAGGGTAACATAGGTAAAGTGAAACTGTACTTCTCACCCTTTTCAAGGCATCTTTTCTTGGATTTTTTTTGTTTTTGTTTAACAGGCTGCTGCCTGGTAGGCTGTAGTCCATGGAGTCACGAAGAGTCTGACACTGAGCGACTTCACTTTCACCTTCTCGCACTGGAGAAGGAAATGGCAACCCACTCGAGTATTCTTGCCTGGAGAATCCCAGGGATGGGGGAGCCTGTTGGGCTGCCGTCTATGGGGTCGCACTGAGTCGGACACAACTGAAGCGACTTAGCAGCAGCAGAATCTTTTCAATGGACTCCCAATTTCCACAGATTACTCCTATCTGTGGATGACTGTCAAAATCAATGTTTTTGTAGAATATGAAGACTGGAATCACTTATTTCACCACCTTGCTGGCATCTCCTCAAGCTTCTCCGTTAATCTGAAATGTGGCTTCCTTTCGTTCTTTAAATATATTTAAAAGAGTTGATTTTAAGGCTTTGTCTAGTAAGCCTAACATCTGTGTTTCCTCAGGGGGTACTTTCTATTGACTTTGTCCATTGTAAAAAACAATGGCAGTGGCTTTTGCTTACTTCATGTCTCTGTGTCACATTTTGGCTGTTACTAGTAAGGCAGCTCCTTACTAAGCTCCTCTGGGTCTTAGCTGCAGCATGCAGGAATCTAGTTCCCCGACCAGGGAGCAAACCTGAGCCGCCTGCATTGGCAGCCCCCCTGCGTCGATTAAGATTGGTCCATCTTAACCGCTGGACCGCTAGGGAAGTCCCTATTGACTGTTTTCTTTTCCTGTGTATTGACCATACTATTTTGTTTCTCTGCATGTCTTATTTATTGTAGATTGGGCATTCTAAATAACATAATGTGACAGTTCTGGACATTGGAGTCTCCTTTCTTCCTAAGGTTTGTTGTTTTTGCTGTTGGTTATTATTGTTGTGTTTATTTGCTAGGGCCTTCCTGCACTAATTACATAAAATCTGTACTTTTTGATGTTTCTGGCCACTGACATCTCTTCTCAGCTTAGTAGTCGGTATTGATTGGACAGAGACTTCCTTAAATGCCTGGAACCAATGACTCCCAGGCTTTGCCAAGCGGCTCTGTATGTATGTTGGAGTACACTTTCAATACTCACCCTAGCCAATTACAACTCTGGCTTAGTCTTCACTTCCTGCTTGCAGGGACCTTCAAGGTTAGCAGAGGTGATAGCTTAGGGCTTTCTAATGTCTCTCCTGGTCATACACACAGCTCTATGCCAGTGTGTGGCTTTCTTTTCCACTCTCTAAGGAATCTTTCTCCAGCTAACCTTGTTTGTCTAAACTGTTATCTCTTCCTCAGGCAGCTACAATGTTAAATAATTGCTGCTTATTGCTTTTAACAAAAGCCACCCCCACCCCCAGGGATGAAAAGACTTTGCATTGGGTGAGCTCTAGCTCTGAACCAGGTCAGATAAAGAGGAGCCTTAGGAGTAGGGTTTTCCAGAGAACTGCCCGACAGGTCAAATGATGATTTTTCTGAGAATGGAACTTTGAAAACCTCCAACCCTGTTCTGACTATACCAGTGGCTGCTGGGCTGTTAGTTTTCCCTGTGATTATGGGCTGTTACTTTTCAAGGCTACTGTGGGCTGAAGAGCCGGAAATGGGACTGGGGCAAGTTAAAATGGCACAAAGCTCACTGTTCTTATCAAGATTGCTTTTCTTGGAAAAAAAAACAACAACACCTCCCAGGTTGCAGCAAGCTTTTGGTTAATTTCTAGAGTTCTGAAGTAGTTGATTCTGACAGTTTTTGCCAGTGTTCTATTGCTTTTAAAGAGGAGTTTTTGGAGATTCTTACTGTGTCACTTTTTTGATGATGTCACACCTATGAAGATACAGTTAGTATTTTCTTGTGCTATCTCTTATAAAATACTAATGTACCTATTAATAGTTTTCTTCTGAATACCACCATGGATAGGCTGTAGTTGAATAAAGTTGAGTTTATTGACTCAGCACAACAAGAGAGGCCATACATCCTGGGGAAGGCACCTCCTAAGAGGTGTTACAAAGCACTGATAGAATTCGGGGTCATGTCAGGTGATTTTGAGATGATTTCAAGGCAACAAAGCTGTTCTCTGAATTGCATGCTTATGGGAAGTGGAGGTAATTCTATGACTGGATATTTTAATAAATACATTTAGAAAGTTGGGAGGAATGAAGGGAGATTAAAGCTGTTACTGGTAAGGAAGCTGCAATCACCCTCATCAGCTCTGATGGGGAATGTAATAGGCTAAATAATGGCTGTGAAAGACAGCAGATCCTCACCCCTGGAATCTGGAATTCCTTACGTGGAAAAACTCTTGATATGAAAAAACTGATTCAGTTAGGGACCTTGAGTTGGGTGTGTGTGTGTGTGTGTGTGTGTGTGTGTGTGTGTGTGTGTGTGCTTAGTCATGTCCAGTTCTTTGTGGCCTCACAAATTGTGGCCTCACAAACTGTGGCCCACCAGGCTCCTCTGCCCACCAGGCTCCTCCTCTGTCCTGGAATTTTCCAGGCAAGAATACTGGAGTAGGTTGCCATTTCCTACTCCAGGGGATCTTTCCCACCCAGAGATCAAACCCTCATCTCTTGCATCTCCTGCACTGGCAGGCAGGTTCTTTACCTCTAGTGCCACCTGGAGTTTTGCCTACCATGGCTCAGACTGTAAAGAATTTGGCTGCAATGTGGGATACCCGGTTTGATCCCTGGGTCAGGAAGATTCCCTGGAGAAGCGAATGACTATCCATTCCAGTATTCTTGCCTGGAGAATCCCATGGACAGAGAAGCCTGGTGGGCTGCAGTCCATGGGGTTGGCAAAGACTTGGACATGACGGAGCAACTAACACCAGTGCCACCAGGGAAGCCCATTGAGATGGGGCCTAAATATAGTCACAAACGTCTGTGTAATAGACAGGCAGATTCACACACACCCTCCATCAGTCTGTCTGTCTCTGCATCTGTTCCAGCCTCTACCCACCCCCCACCACCCCCATGAGAGGGTGATGTGGAGATAGAGCTGAGAGAGATCTGAAGATGCTGGCTTTGAAGATCGAAGTGATGTGGCCACAAGCCAAGGAATGCTGGCAGCCATCAGCAGTGGGATTCTCTCCTAGTACCTCCAGAGGGAGCCCAGCATTGCCTACACCTTGATATTGGTCCAATGAGACTGATTTCCTCCTGGCCTCAAGAACTGCAAGAGTATAAATTCTTGTTGTTTTAAGCCATCATTTGTGGTGATCTATTACAGTAGCTTTAGAAAGTGAACACAGAGGATGTTTGGATGCTGTCCTTTTGCCAAAGTGCCTAAGTTGCAGGTTGAATTGTGTCCTCCACAGATTCATATGTTAAAGATCTAACTGGAGTATTTCAAAATATAACCATATTTAGAGACTGCATGATTGCAGGTGTAATTAGTTAAGATGGGGTCAGAAGAGTGGGCCCCTAATCTGACAGGTGTCCTCATAGAAAGGGAAAATTTGGACAGAGAGAGCAAATACAGGGAGAGCACCTTGTAAGGATTAGAGTTAGGCTGACACCAGTGAAGGAACTATGCTGCCACAAGTCTCCAGGAACTAGGAGACGGGCCTGGAACAGATCCTTGGCCTGCACCTCCAGAGTCAGCACGGCGCTGCAGGTGCCGAGATCACAGTCTTCCAGCCTCCAGAGCTGTGAGACGATAACTTTCTGTTATTTAATCTACCCAGTTTGTGGCCCTTCTTGTGGCATCCCCAGGAAATGAATACAGTTCAGATATGATTACAGAGTGGTCTTGCTTTCTCATCTTGCTCGATCATGGTCACAGTGGCCTTGTCTGATATAGGTGTTTTGTGAAATTCTTTATGTTCAACAGGAAAAGACCAGGACTCACTTCAAGAGGCAGGCCACCTCTCCCAGATGCCTTTTCTTTTTTTAACCATGAAATCTAAACTCATCTGATAAACGTTCACTTGATTTTGTCTTTAAGGGTTTTAACTAATTCTTTTTCTTTTTAATTGGGATATGGTTGCTTTACAAAGTTTTGTTGATTTCTGCTGTACAGTGAAGTGAATCAGCCATATATGTATGCCTATATCCCCACCCTCTTGCACCTCTCTCCCACTGTACCCTATTCCCACCCATCTAGGTCACCACAGAGCATCCTTTTTAAAAAAACATTTAAGAGGTGGGATGGGTGGGAGGGGGTTAAAGAGGGAGGGGACACGTGTACCTATAGCTGACTCATTTTGATGTATGGTAGACGCCAATGCAATATTGTGAATCAATTTTCCTTCAATTAAAACTAAATAAGTTTGGGGAAAAAAATTACCTCTTCAATGTACTTGGCATTTATTTTGGAGTAGGGGATGGGGCCAAAGGTGTGTGGTCTCAAGTAGAGGCCATGAGGGTAGAAGTGATTTAAGATGTAGTTTGAAGGCTGAACTTGCTGGGGTCTGTGTAGACCTACTCATCTACAAAGCTGGTTTCCATCGATCTCTTCAAGCTGGTTTGTATATAGAAATAACCTCAAAACAGTCCTTCAGAGCATTTAGGGGGTCATTTGTTTCTCTTCTTCCTTGTTATTTTTGATGGAAGGAAAGGATACAACATGTCTTTTGTTCGAATATGCCATGGCTGTGAGCACCTTCTCAAGACAGTCATTAATTCAGAGGGTAAATTCATCAGCAGGAAACCCTCCCAGAGCCCCCAGTGCCCCGGGCATCTTCTCCATCTATTTGGATAAGTGCAGTTCAGGATCAATTATGGATGAGGCTCTATGGGAAATGAGTAAGTGGGCTGTTGCCGACTCTGAAAAATTAATGGGAGCTGATTAATACAAGAGTACACTCCCTCTTCCTTGACTCAAGGAGGCTCAGGTCTCTGCGGAAGCCCCAGGTGGGGGCAGCAGCCCCCGTGTCTGTGTGAGGTCAGGTTTGGTTCACAGAATTGTGCTTCAGAATTATCTACCCCCTTGACAGACGGGGATACTGAGCTCCATCAAAGATAAGCAATTTACCCAAATAGTAAAGAAGGAAAGACAATAGTCAATTCTTTTAAAAATAAGATTTTTTGTTTTTTGTTTTGGCTATCCTCTACAGGTTGTAGGATCTTAGTTCCTTGACCAGGGATTGAACCTGGGCCGTGGCAATGAAAGCCCAGAATCCTAACCAGTAGGCAACCATGGACTGTCCTTCCTTTTTAAGGCTGACTAATATTCCATTGCATGTATTGCACATTGTTTATTCATTCGTCCACTGACAGACATTTGGTCTGTTTTCCCTCTTTGGCGGTTATGAGTGATGCTGCTGTGACCGTGGATGCACAGAGGTCCATTTGAGGCCCTGCTTTCAGTTCTGCTGTGTGTACCCCGGAAGTAGAGTTGCTGACCAAACAGTAATTTCATGTTTACTTTTCTTAAGGAGCCACCACGGTGTTTTCCACGGCTGTACTAGCTCACATTCCCACATGCAATGTGTAAGGGTACTGATTTCTCCACATCCATGCCAACACTTGTTGTTTGTACTTGGAGGTTTTTTTTTTCTTTTTTTTTTAATGATAGCTGTCCTAATGGTGATGAAATAATTTAAAAATATAAATTATATTTTCCCAACAAAAATTGGTAAGAAGAGAGTCACTGTTTTATATTTTGCAATTTTTTTCAATGTCTGACTTAATAGGCAGCTGAATTCTCAGATCTGCTTCTGTATTTCATCTGTGGCCCCATCACATGCCACTCAGCCTCTGGAAAACTCCACAGTCCACTCATGAGAGAGGGGAAAAGCCAAGTGACATGGTCGTGTTATTAGCAAAATAGTTTTGACTTTGCAGACCTCAGCTTTAATTATCAACTCAAGGTCAATCTTGTTTTTATCTCTTCTTCCTCCTGTGTGGCCCCCAACATCATTTTGAAGCAAATCAATAACCATCAATTGTTACCAGTATTGTATTAGTTGCTTTCCACATTGCCTTCTCAGTCTTCACTTCAAATCTGCTTTGTTAGCATGTATGAGGATGGGTGTTTATTTGAGGGGACCAGGCCTCTGGGGTGTTAGGAAAATTTTCCAGGTTCATGTCTCTGGAAGCTGATGACACCCGGGATGGTGCCCAGGTCAGATCTCCGTTACACAGTCTTCTAAATTGGACTTCAGACCATGAGAGCTGTTGGGGCTGTGGCCTGACTGCTTCTTTTTCCCACTGGGACTTTGGGGGAAGGCGCTGGTTTTCTTCCCTGCCTCCACCTCTCTTTCAATAGATCTTTAAGATCTTGTACCTTGTACCTCGCTGGACAGAGGGCTGAGTTGGCTGTTGCCGTGTGAAGCAATTCTGAGTAATTTCTTTGTGAATGAACTGAGAAAGCATTTGCACTCCCCATTCTGAGGTCCAGCCCTGGAAGAGGAGGAAAAACAGCAGAAGAACCTAGGCTGGTGGGGTTTGGTATGGTCTGCTCCAGGGGATCTTCTCTGGGTTGGGAAGACACCCCTGGAGTAGGAAATGGCAACCCACTCCAGAATTCCTGCCAGGAAAATCCCATGGACAGAGGAGCCTGGTGGCTGTAGTCCATAAGGTCACAAAGAATCAGACATGACTGAGCACAGGCATGGCCTCACAGTGGCAGCTCCAGTTGGAGCCAGGAACACCTCCACTCGCTGCAGAATCATGACATCCAGAGATGATGAGGCTCCAAGGTCATATAATCCTGACTGCCTCCAGGAAATCATCTCTAACATACCTTATTCAAAGGCTGCCTGGCCTCTGCTTGTACACCTGTCATGACAGGGAACTCACTACCTACCTCAGGAGACAGCCAGCCCACGGATGGCACTTTTATTGTTAGTTAGAAAGCTCTGCTCACATTGAGTGACCTGCCAGGAACAACCCAATTTATGCTGTGATGGGAAGAACCAGATGGGGAGTTGAGATTCCTGAGCATGAGATTAGGGTAACAGTGAAGTCGCTTAGTTGTGTCTGACCCTTTGCGACCCCATGGACTGTAGTCTAACAGGCTCCTCCATCCATGGGATTTTTCAGGCAAGAGTACTTGAGTGGGCTGCCATTTCCTTCTCCAGGAGATCTTCCCACCCCATGGATTGAACCCAGGTCTCCCACATTGTAGGCAGACGCTTTACTGTCTGAGCCACCAGGGAAGATTAGGGTAACTGTCTGTAAACCGTCCCCTCCAGTATTTTGATTTCTTTGTTGTGAAGATTGCTGCTCTTTGGTTCCTTTCCCCACTAAAATTCTTTTTTAAAAAAAGATTTATTTATTTTTTTGGCATGATGGGTCGTTGCTGCACACAGGCTTTCTCTAGTTGTGGAGAGTGAGGGTTATTCTTCGATGTGGTTCACGGGCTTCTCACTGCAGTGACTTCTCGACGCAGAGCACAGGCTCTAGGCAGGCGGACTTCAGTAGTCGCGGCATCTGGGCTCAGTAGTTGAAGCTCACGTGCTCTAGGGCACTGGCTCAACAGTTATGGCTCGTGGGCCCTGTGGCATGTGGGATCGTCGTGGACCAGGGAACGAACCAGCATCCCCTGCATTGCAAGGTGCATTCTTAACCACTGGGCTACCAGGGAAGCCCAAACATTCTTATTTATTTCTTATTTGGTTTCCTTTTCTCCAAGAGCCACGTTCGAGGACTTTGAGAACTGAGGTCCTCTTTGAGTGTGGGCATTGCCATTTGTCTTGGTGCACGATCTTGGCTGCTCATCCAGCCATCACCTCTTGAGACATCCCCATCTGCCCTATCCCCCTCTGAGTAAATGCACCCCAACACAGACCTCCAGGAGTTCCCGAAGCAGTCCTGAATTCCACAGATCCTGCTGCAGCCCAAACACCCATAGCTGCTTCACCCACCTCCTGTGACAGTCCCCAGCCCCTACACCAACATAAGCTGTCCTTTGACTTTACAAAGATTTTGTAATTGCACAGCCATGAGGCTTTCCCTGCCTTTGCCAATATCCCATTGATTTGCAAATAGGTGGACTTTCCAGCAGGAAAAAGAGGGAAAAAATAAAGTGGAAGATATCCCCAAACAGGTAATTGGGGTTCAAGTTGCCTCTTTGGTTTGGAAAGGGTGTGGATGTGGGTAATTCTGCCCTGGTCTGAGAGTCATTCCAGGCTGGCAGACTGGACAGCCCATCTCCATGGCAACTGTTGTTATTGGTAACTGAATGAGCATCTCCAACAACAGCCCCTGGAGCTGCTGATGGTTTTTCCCTTCTAGATGAAAGTAAAAGGAGCCAGGGTCTTTGCTGATTGATCGTAAGTGCTGGCTCTTTGCCCCCATTTTGGGATCATCAATTGATATTGGGCAAGGTGAAGCCACTCTTTAATTATCGCTCTAGCCTCTGTGGCCTAAGAGGTGCAACAAGCTGACTTAACATGTTATTTTCCAGCTTCTCTATGAGAAGCTTAGAAACCTGCTCAAGAGCAACTAGCTAGCAAGGTCCAGACCTTGAAACCTGACTTGTCTGATTCTGAAAGCCATGATTGTGACTGAATGGCTGTTGCACCTCTGTCCTTTAACTCTGAGGTCATGTGTCAGCTTTGTCAGACTTCCCTTGTGACACCATTGGTTCAACTCTTGTAAGAACAGGTAACACCTCATGGTGATTCATGGGCCACCATGAGGGTCCTTCTAGATGCTGTCTCACTTGGTTATCCTGCAATGGAATCAGTGGGACCTCAAGATGCTATCTTCCTAGAATTGTAGGGAAGCAGAGGGCCGCTGAGTTTGCAAGCCCACGTGAGGGAAGCACAGTGAGGCCCATCAATACTAAACATTAGAGTCTGGAACAGAGAAAGGTTTATTACAGATTCATGCAAGGAGATGGATGACTTATGCCCTAAGAACCCCCAAGTTACTGAAAGCTTTCAGCAAGTCTCTTTAAAGGCAAAAGGTGAGGGATGGGTATGGTTGGTTGTTGCAGACTTCTTGGTGTCAGATCCTTTGTTTTTGAGGTCTGGTCATGGTTAGGTAATGCTGTTCCCATAAATCTCTACCAGATGAATGTTATTCTCTGTCCTGACAAGAAAGGACAAAATCCCAAGGCACAACTTTCACCCTCCAAAGTCCGAGTCCTGGCTAAGAGGATTGCAGACCTCAGTTGGCAGCTCCTTCAGGGCCGGGTTCCCACACCCTGCCCAGCTGTCTTCCCTGAGAGAGCCAGGCATCCAACCCAACTGGCCCGTAGTCTCCTCAGGCCACCCGAATAGAAAGACAGGTCTCACAGACTGCAACTCATACAGATGGCCACTGCTAATAGGCTACAGAGACAGGGATGGGGGAGAGCTTCACCGCTCCTCAAGGCCTAGGCCAAGGCTGGTGGAGGGCCTTAGGGCTCTGGAGCCCTGCCTGACGTAGTCCCCAGCCTGCTCCCTGGGCCTTCCCCCTCACCTGCTGGCTTAAGGCTGGGTAAGCTGGAGGGCCTCTAGGAGAAGACCTGAATCTGCCTCTTACCTCACTCTCTACCTGACAACCACCACAACACCCACCCTTGCTTCCGTCACTTCCCCAGTGGTCCCTAACCGGTGGGCAGGGCCCACTACGGTGCTGACCAATAGCTGAGCAGAACAACTCACAGTCACTCATTGACAGCCAGTTGCTTGTGGGTGGGGCCTACTGAGGCACTGAGCAATGGCTGAGCGAGACCTGTTGCCTAGTAACAGTGTTGCGTGGGGAGTAATGAGGCACAGCAATGGCTGCCTGCTAAGGGCTATGCTCATCCTGCTCTGTTACAAGGGCACTTGCTCACCCAAGCTGTCTGCTCTCCCCATCACACTCCCTCTTCTTCCCCGAAGGTGATGTACAATGAGGCAGAAATGAGATTCGGAGCACGGTTATACAGGACTGTATTCAGTTTTATCATCTTTCTCTCTCTGAGTTCTATTGTTTCACAAAACACCTCAGGCCCACTTCCATGGTTGCTCTTCCTAGATGAACTTTGGAATCACTTTTGCCAGGACTTGGAACTAATCCCATTGAGATTTTGAGTAAAGATGTACAATGCTTATAATTGGTGAGGCCCTATAATACGGAAGTGAGGAAGAACTCAGAGTTTGGCATCTGGCCATCCATGTTCAAATTCTAATACCCCTTCTTAATAAGGACCCTCATCTTTCTTGATCTCTCAGTGGCCTCTGACAGAACTGACCAGTCTCTTGATCTTGAAAACTGCCCTGCCATGACTTCTCTAATCCCAGCTTTCTCTGGTTTTCCTCGTGTGTTTCTGACTGTTCCTTCACTGTTCCCTTACTCTTCCTCCTCTACTTGACCTCTACAAGTTGGAGGAGTTCAAGGCTTGGTCCAAGGTGACATCATCCACTATGGCCATGGCTTCAGTTCTTACCTTTCATTCTTTATTTTATGGCTGAGTCGTATTCCATTGTGTATATGTGCACCACATCTTTATCCGTTCATCTGCTGATGGACATTTAGGTGGTTTCCATGTCTTGGCTATTGTAAATAGTGCTGCTGTGAACATTGGGGTGAGTGTATCTTTTCAAATTAGTTTTCTGCAGACGTATATCCAGAAGTGGGACTGCTGGATCATATGGCAACTCTAGTCTTAGATCTTTAAAGAATCTCCATACTGTTTTCCATAGTGGCTGCACCAGTTTTAAGAGGATCTGAGCATCATGAGGCCACCATGCTGTGCAGAAACCCAAGGCATGCAGAGTCCACATATCAGGGCTTTGGTTGACGGTCACAGGAGAGCCCAGCCTTTGGTCGTTCCAGCCTAGGAGCCAATGAGTGATGAAGTTTCTAGATGGTTCTAGATCCTCTCAACTTCAGCCACTTAATCACCCTTATCCATTCATGTCTTCCCAGCTGAGGTCCCAGACACTGAAGAACAGAGACAAGCCGTCCTTGTGGTTCCGTATTTGAATTTCTGATGCACAGAAAACAAAAGAATAATAAAATGGCAGTCGTCTAGGCGGGTTTATTATATAGCAGTAGAAAACTGGACCAGCATTCAGATCTTATAGACTTCAAGGCCTGCAGGGCTTTACCTCCAACTGACACTCCATACATCTTCTCATCTCAGGGTCTGGAATGTTCTTTTAACTTTCTCCCCACCTACTCAGCTGGCCACCACTGACTCATCTTTCAATCTCAGCTCCAGCATCACTTCTGCTGGACACCTTTTCCAACCACACAGAGCAGGTCAGGCCCACCATGCGCTTCTATCACATGACAAATATCTTTGTGACCTTTGGATCTTTTTTATTAATTCTTTTGCACTGGACTGTGAGCTCCATAAAGGCAGGGCCCATTCCTGGATCTCCAGCTCCTGGTAGACTTCCTGGCACACAGTAGGCATGCAGTGAATAATGGATGAATGGAAGGATGGATAAAGCTAGTATTATCATTGATACTGTTTGGTGGAATTATTTGAGAAGTACAAGAGCTTCTGCTGTTAGTTCCAAATTACAAGGGCTTTCTTGATGACATTTTTTACTGTGACCAGGGAGCAGACAGGAAGGAAAGGTCTTGGGCTGTGTGGGTTTCAAGTATGGTGGCATCAGGTAGGAGGAGAGTCTTAGGGCAGGGCAGGGCAGGGTGGGATGGTCAGGTAGGGTGCACACTGCATGTATGGCCTCTGTACAGGGGCCTTTGGACCTAGTTGTCTAAACTCAGCTATGCTGAGTGGAGGAAAAGCACATGCTCGACTTGATGGAGAACTTCAGTAGGGTTCACTCACCCTCTCTGTGTCCCATTTTTATACAGGTGTTGCACAAGAGCCCAGCAAAAGCCAGTTCTGGCTTCATGGATCTGTAGTAAAGACAGTCTAGAGACCAGGCAAAGTGGCTTATAAATGACTCTATGATCCAGGCAAAGTCAGTAGGGAGGGTTGCAGTTTGTAATTAAAAAAGAATTAATCAATTATATCCTCAATGCATTCAGTTTCTAATCCCCTTTAAAAAGGATCTTTAGGCATCTAATTGACATATTTTAAGAGACATATTGGCTAGTTAGACATCAATTGACATCCTTATTAAATATCAATTAACACATTCCCTGACTTGATATTTAATTAGCTTGCTGTAGCTATTCTTTTAAAAGTCAATTAAATGCTTGGAATATTCTTACAAGTTGACTCCACTGATAGCGATTATGTATGAATTCCTGTCATAAGTGGTTTTTAGTTAATTGCAGGGCAAGCTGATTCTGAATATAGATTATCAGGCCTTTCAATAAGAATTTTAAAATCAATCATTAGGTATCTAATGAACCCTCTTCTCATTGCTGTTTGTGAATAAAAGGCACGTCTGGCTCTGGGACTGTGGGCTCTTGTGCTTTCTTTTGATTGTGGAAACGCTGGGTCAAACAGTCCACACCCCTGCCTCCGGGTAAAGCCATCTTTTATTTTTTGCTTTTTTAAATTGTGATAAAATACACACAGCATGAAATTTACCACCTTAACCATTTTAAGTGTACAGTTCAAAAGTGTTAAGTACATTCACACTATTGTGCAACTAATCTTCAGAACTCTTTTCATCCTGCAAAACTGAAACTACTTATTAAACAACAATTCCCCACCCCACCCCCACCCCCCCCAGCTGTAGCAACCACCATCCTATTCTGTCTCTGTGAATTTGACTACTTCAGGTGCCTCATGCAAAGGTTTTGTCTTTACATGACAAAGACATAGAGCATTTGTCTTTTATGGCTGGTTTATTTCACTTAGCATAATGTTCTGGAGGTTTGTCCATTTGTAGCAAGAGTCAGAATTCCATTCCTTTTTAAGGCTGAGTAATATTCATATATTACTACCAAGGCTATGGTTTTTCCAGTGGCCATGTATGGATATGAGAGTTGGACTGTGAAGAAAGCTGAGTGCCGAAGAATTGATGCTTTTGAACTGTGGTGTTGGAGAAGACTCTTGAGAGTCCCTTGGACTGCAAGGAGATCCAACCAGTCCATCCTAAAGGAGATCAGTCCTGGATGTTCATTGGAAGGACTGATGCTGAGGCTGAAACTCCAATACTTTGGCCACCTCATGCGAAGAGTTGACTCATTGGAAAAGACTCTGATGCTGGGAGGGATTGGGGGCAGGAAGAGAAGGGGATGACAGAGGATGAGATGGCTGGATGGCATCACTGACTCGATGGACATGAGTTTGGGTGAACTCCAGGAGCTGGTGATGGACAGGGAGGCCTGGCGTGCTGTGATTCATGGGGTCACAAAGATTCGGACATGACTGAGCAACTGAACTGAATATTCATATATGGGCTTCCCATGTTGGTGGCTTGGTCTGGGGAGACCAAGGTCAGAAGGGGAGAGTCAAGGACAAACCCAGGTGTATTTGGTGGAGGAAAGGAACACCTATGAAGGCCGGCTTCTGCGTCTTTGGAGATTCTCTCTAGGCTGGGGGCGAGGAGTATGGAGAAGTTTTCTCCCATGTGATAAGAACACTGGGGCCTCCAAGAGTGAAGTGATTTGCCCAAGTTATCTTCAGTAGCATGCATGCTCAGATGTCCAGTCATGTCCAACTCTTGTGACCTCATAGACTGTCGCCGGCCAGGCTCCCACCAGCTGGGGATGAACTCTGATCGCACTAGTGGTAAAGAACCCGCTTGCCGATACAAGAGGTTTAAGAGACGGGGATTCAGTTCCTGTATCAGAAAGATCCCCTGCAGGAGGAAATGACAACCCACTCCATTTTTCTTGCCTGGAGAATCCTGTAGACAGGAACCTGGTGGGCTACAGTCTGTAGGGTTGCAGAGTCAGACACGACTGAAGTGACCAGCACACACACACGTAGTAACTGAACAGCCACAACAAAGCAGCTAGAAGACCATCTGACCACTTGGGAAGGGTGGTGGACTAAGGGATATTCCAGGTTCCCAAGCAGCTCATGCCCACAGTCTTTGCACTGACTGTCTTCTTCTGTCTGAAAGACTTCTCATATGTGTCTCCTCATCCTTTGGGAATTAGTTTCACCGTCACCTCTTCAGAGAAGTCTTCCTTGATTACTCTTTCGAGGTAGGCTTCTTCTCCTATTCTGCCCTTCTCTGTTTCAGAGACCTATTTGATTCCTTCATCGCAGTTTTCACAGTTTGTAATTATTTAGGTTGTTTACTTAATTAATGTCTATATCCCCAGGTGGGTACAAAGTTGTATTGCTTACCATCTGTATCCCCAGTGCCTGGGACATAGGAGGTCCTCAGTAAGCATTTCTTGGATGGATGGATGGGGGAATGAATAGATAGATGGATGGGTAGGTGTGTGGATAGGTGGGTAGACAGATTACTTCCCAGGGTTTCAGAGTCAAGCTTCTCCTCTGTGTGTTCAGGAAATATATGTATGTGTATTCTCTTCAGAGAGCTTATCTGTGTGCTTCATCTTCAGTTTCCGGGGGCAAGAATTATGGCTTCTTTTTGGGGAATCACTGTAGTGAACTCATTAGGAGATAATTCGAACACAAAGACTTTATGTTTTACACCCCAGAATTAACCACATGAACTTTGATGAGAAGGAAAATCAAGAACTGGGTGAATCCACTTGAATATCATTTCACACACCCTTTCAGCATATAGGCAGCTAATAAAAATGGATATCAGTCAAGTCCATATGCTCTCTGAAGGGTCCTCTCTGGATGTCCCAAGAGTTACAGCCAGCTTTTTTCAGAGTATGGCCCAAAGAACCCCGGAGAGAGGTTAGTCTGAGCTTTATTAGAGTGTGGACTCTGGGCCCCATCCTGGACCCATTGAACCTTGGCAGTGGGCCCTGGATGGGGTATTTCTTTTTTAAGCCTTTCATTTTATATTGGAGTAGAGCTGATTAACAGTGTTGGGATAGTTTCAGGTGGACAGCAAAGGGATTCAGTCATACATATGCATGTATTCATTCTCCCCCAGACTCGGCTTCAGGATGGGGTACTTTTGAAACACTCTGAGACGATCCTGGCTCCAGTATTGTTCACCTCTTCCAGAGAGTGTCAGTGCTAGGGCACCTGGGAGACCACCTAGTGCAGACTCTAACCAATGATGAAGCTGAGGCTCAGAGAGGGACAGTGACCCACCTGAAGTCACACAGCAAATCTGTGACAGAGCTCAGACTAGAACCTGCTCTTCCTTCTGCTAGGTCTGTAGCCTCTTCTTGATAAGGATGAGAGAGAATGGAACTTAGGGTCAAAATGATCACAGTGCTCCCAACCTTAAGTTTATATTCGATTGCTAGTCTCAATTTTCTACAAATAATGTTTATCAAAAATTAATATTCCTTAAAATAGTCTGGGCTACATCATGCCATTTTATTCAAACCTTTTTTGAAACAGAACATCAATCCCTTTCAGATGATAATTAATTAAGACACTTGATGGTCCCTAGAGGTAGCCAGACACCCACAGAAACTTGGTAATCAGTTCAGAATACTGACAGATGCAGTGTGCATTCCAGAATTCTCCTGACTCAAGGATTGCCGATGGAGACACGAGGGGCAGGGACTGGAGAGGGACTAACGTGGGCCTGGAGAGCTGCCATGCCTCAGGCAGCTGCAGGGACCTCTTCATACATGTGGGCATTTTAGCCTCCCAACACTGTAAGAAGGGTGGAATTATCTCCATTTTACAAATTGAGGCCACTGGGAGTCTCAGACTGGGCCAAGTCTTCAGCACAGTGGCATTTCAGGGGGTGATAAGTCTGTATCACAGAAATAATCACATCCCCACCAGCTGAAGTCAGGGTGGGGATTTGTCCTGTGTGTGTGTGTGTGTATGTGTGTGTGTCTGACCCTTTGTGACCCAATAGACTATAGCCTGCCCAGCTCCTCTGTCCATATGCTGTCTTAAAAACACGCTTTGCCTGTGGTTTGACCAGCATGGCAAGTGGAGTGAAATGTGTTTATCCTGGGATGAATCACGGGAGAGGGTGAGGAAGGGTCTGCAGAGTCAAGGCCTGGGACTGGACAGAGGCCAAGCTGGAGGGGACCTTCCTCAAGGTGAACAGCTGTTGTCTATTTTGAATTATTTATAAATAACCTCCCCAGGAAGATCCTCTGGAGAAGGGAAAGGCTACCCAGTCCAGTAATCTGGCCTGGAGAATTCCATGGACTATAGTCCATGGGGTCGCAGAGAGTCGGACACGACTTAGTGACTCCCACCCTCACTATTACTATCCCCTAACTCTTGCCTGGAAACCCCATGGGCGGAGGGGCCTGGTGGGCTGCAGTCCATGGGGTCGCGAAGAGTCGGACACGACTGAGCAGCTTCACTTTCACTTTTCACTTTCATGCATTGGAGAAGGCAATGGCACCCCACTCCAGTGTTCTTGCCTGGAGAATCCCAGGGATGGGGGAGCCTGGTGGGCTACCGTCTATGGGGTCGCACAGAGTCGGACACGACTGAAGCAACTTAGCAGCAGCAGCAGCAACCCTCCTACATGGCTGGTGGGAGTGTAATTGGTGCAACCATTGTGGGAGCAGTCTGGAGGTTTCTTCCCATATGAGCCAGCATATATCCAGAAAAGATGCAAACGCTAATTGAAAAAAGATCTGTGCACATCCGTGTTCACAGGAGCACTATTTACAATGGCCAAGACATGGAAACAGCCTAAATGTCCATCAACAGATGAATGGATGAAGAAGATGTGATATGTATATATATAGAGAGTACTATTCAGTTCAGTTCAGTTCAGTCGTTCAGTCATGTCCGACTCTTTGCGACCCCATGAATCGCAGCACGCCAGGCCTCCCTGTCCATCACCAACTCCCGGAGTTCACTCAGACTCACGTCCATCGAGTCAGTGATGCCATCCAGCCATCTCATCCTCTGTCGTCCCCTTCTCCTCCTGCCCCCAATCCCTCCCAGCATCAGAATCTTTTCCAATGAGTCAACTCTTCTCATGAGGTGGCCAAAGTACTGGAGTTGCAGCTTTAGCATCATTCCTTCCAAAGAAATCCCAGGGCTGATCTCCTTCAGAATGGACTGGTTGGATATCTCTGCAGTCCAAGGGACTCTCAAGAGTCTTCTCCAACACCACAGTTCAAAAGCATCAATTCTTCAGTGTTCAGCCTTCTTCACAGTCCAACTCTCACATCCATACATGACCACTGGAAAAACCATAGCCTTGACTAGACTGACCTTAGTCGGCAAAGTAATGTCTCTGCTTTTGAATATACTATCTAGGTTGCTCATAACTTTTCTTCCAAGGAGTAAGTGTCTTTTAATTTCATGGCTGCAATCACCATCCGCAGTGATTTTGGAGCCTAAAAAAATAAAGTCTGACACTGTTTCCACTGTTTCCCCATCTATTTCCCATGAAGTGATGGGACCAGATGCCATGATCTTCGTTTTCTGAATGTTGAGCTTTAGGCCAACTTTTTCACTCTCCTCTTTCACTTTCATCAAGAGGCTTTTTAGTTCCTCTTCACTTTCTGCCATAAAGGTGGTGTCATCTGCATATCTGAAGTTATTGATATTTCTCCCGGCAATCTTGATTCCAGCTTGTGTTTCTTCCAGTCCAGCATTTAGTAATATTACTCAGCCATAAAAAGACATACTGCCATCTGAACCAGCATGCATGGACCCAGGGATTATCATACTAAGTGGAATAAGTCAGGTAGAGAAAGACAAATACTATATGATATCACTTATATGTGAAATCTAAAAAAAGAATACAAATCAACTTATTTATGAAACAGACTCATAGACATAGAAAACAAACTTATGGTTACCAAAGGGGAAGGAGAGGGAAGTATGGGCTTAATTATTGTATGTAAAATAGATAAGCAACAAGGATTTACTGTATAGCACAGGAACTCTATTCAGTGTTTTATAATAACCTAGAATAGCTGTTGCTGCTGCTAAGTTGCTTCAGTTGTGTCCAACTCTGTGTGACCCCATAGATGGCAGCCCACCAGGCTCCGCCGTCCCTGGGATTCTCCAGGCAAGAACACTGGAGTGGGTTGCCATTTCCTTCTCCAATGCATGAAAGTGAAAAGTGAAAGTGAAGTCGCTCAATCGTGTCTGACTCTTAGCGATTCCATGGACTGCAGCCCACCAGGCTCTTCTGTCCATGAGATTTCCCAGGCAAGAGTACTGGAGTGGGTTGCCATTGCCTTCTCCCAATCTAGAATAGAAAAGAGTCTAAACCTGTACACCTGAAACTAACACAATATTGTAAATCAACCATAGTTAAATAAAATAAATTTCAAAAGTAAAATATTGTTAATCATTCGAAAAAAACCCAAATCTCCCTTTATATCATCCATCAGGGCCTTCACGAGGTACTACACACAGTCACTCCTAGCTGTTTGTTCTTTCGTTCATTCTAATATCTCTTGAGCACCTGTTATGGCTGGGCACTGTCTCAGATGCTGGGGAAACAACACTGAACATGACAAAGCCATGTGGTGGCACAGACAATAAACCAGCAAGCAAATTAATGACTTACTACTGTGACCCAAACAATGAAGGTGACCAGTGTTGCTGTGGTTCGGGCGTCAAGTAGGCAGCCTTCTTCCAAGGGGCAGCCAGGGCAGGTCTCCCAGAGGCATGGAGGTTGCAGGCTGAGAACTGAAGGAGGGGGAGGAAAGAACCAGCTGTTTGAAGATGGAGAGGAAGAGTGGTCCAGGTGTGTGCTAAGGTTCAGAGGTGAGAAAAAGCTTATAGTTTGTGGAGCCCAGAAGAGGCTTAGCTTCCTGCTGTGTGGGGTGGGAGAGTGAGGCTCTGGAGGAGGTGGCAACTAGATCTGGGCCAGGTCAGCAGGACTAGAACCTGAGGGCATTTCAGCCCTGGGTAAGGAAAAGGGGGGTGGTGCTGTCGGAGGGGCCAGAGCAGAAGAGAGACACAAAGTGACTTACGCTGTACAAGAGCCCTCTGGCCCCAGAGTAGACTGGAGGGGAGGGCAGGGTGGCTGCAGGGAGCCCAGGTGAGAGATGCTGGCAACTTGGTCTGGGGAGACCAAGGTCAGAAGGGGAGAGTCAAGGACAGACCCAGGTGTATTTGGTGGAGGAAAGGGACACCTGTGAGATTCTGGGTCTTTGGAGACTCTCTCTAGGCTGGAGGCGAGGAGTATGGAGAAGTTTTCTCCCATGTGATAAGAACACTGGGGCCTCCAAGAGTGTAGTGATTTGCCCAAGTTCTCTTCAGTAGCACGCGTGCTCAGATGTTCAGTCATGTCCGACTCTTGCAACCTCATAGACTGTAGCCGGCCAGGCTCCCTCCAGTTAGGGATGAATTCTGATGGCAGGCAGGTGGAGGCCTTCCTGGAGAAGGTGAGGGAAACACAGGACCAAAGATGAGCCAGTAAGGAAGTGAGAGATGCAAGTGAAGGTGGAGAGTGGTTGCAGGTGGGTAGTGGGTGAAAGAGACCCTCCAGGTGAGAGGCTGGAGGGGTACTAGGATAGATCAGAATTGAGCTGGGGGGGTAGGCAGGAGACCTGGCATGCATCCCCACTTCTAGCCCAAGTGAACGTCACATCCCCCCTGTAGGGTCCTTCCCCGTGACAGAGCTTTGAGGGAGTAGCTATCAGCATTCCCCATTCATGGCCAAAATAATCTCTCCAACCCTCTCTTTCATTTATTTTTTTAAATGCTTGCTTGCTAAGCTGCTTCAGTCACGTCTGACTCTTTGCAACTCTGTGGACTGTAGCCCACCAGGCTCCTCCGTCCACAGGATTCTCCAAGCAAGAATATTGGAGTGGATAGCCACTCTCTTCTCTAGGGGATCTTCCTGACCCAGGGATTGAACTCAGGTCTCCTGCATTGCAGGCGGATTCTTTACCATCTGAGCCACCAGGGAAGCCGATGTTAAAAAGTAGTTAATTATTTAAATCAGCATACTATTAAGGATCGTATTACAAAGTTCACATTTAATACAGTTTTTATAGAGAGAGACATTTCTTATCTTGCTCCTTTAAAAAGATATACACAAAATTAATGTCTTTTGGATTAATTATGTAACAAACTACACAGTTTGCTCACAAATACATCTTTAAATGATGTACTATGTTTGATTTGGGGGAACAAATGCATATTAAAATGTAGACTGACATTTAATCATGTGTTCATCATCAATGCAGAGAGAAATGGCTTTCATAGCCTGATGTTAGGGAGCTTTGCGTTTTGTGGCTAAAATGAAAGCCACCGGCTTACTAGTTCATTTTGAGGTTTTTGTTTCAAATTGACTAAATAGGAGAGACGGCTTTGGGCTGGTGTTGGTGAGACCTACTCAAGGAACACATTGTGGGTTCCTTTTTTGCCTCCAATAAGTGAAAAATCAAGTCAGTTGGACTCATCCCTGAATTTTCTCTCTTTGTGGTTGGTTTTTGAGGAGGCTGAAGCCTATGGATGTGCTTTATAAGGAGTGTGATCAGATGGAACCAATGGGAGTTACCACGAGGCACATAGTGGCTTATCATCAATGCAGCAATGCTCATTCACTTGTGTCTCAAATTCAGAGTCCCAGCCTTCCTGTCCTTAACCAATATTCTGTTGTGGGTATAAATGAAACAGAGTATGAGTAAGAATGTGAGCAACTTGAACTGTCATACAGCCAAGATCCTACAAACAAATGTTAAATGAGAACAGTGGTAACGTTCACAAGATGCCTGGAATAGTGCATGGAGTATGTTGGGTCTTGCCAAAATGTTCATCCGAATTTTTCTGTACCATCTTACAGAAAAACCCGAATGAACTTTTTGGCTAACCCAATACTAAATACCCAATAAAGGTTAGCCATGGGGGTGATGATTAATGCTCTGAAGGAGAGGAAAGTTTTGCTGAATGAGTAGAATAGAGGATTTGGTCCAGAGAGGGAGGACCCTTGAGCTGAACTCCTGTGTGACGGTGAGCAAACTGATGAATCTTTCTGTGCTTCAGTTTCCACCTGGAACATGAAGATGATTAAGGTGCCTGCCTCATCGGTTTGTTGGGAGGTTTACATGAATAAGACTTGCAATGTCCTTAGAATGTTCTGAATACATGTAAGAGCTAAAAGGCTACTTAAAAAAAAATCATCATCCTCATTTATCATCATATTGTTATATAGTCAAAGCAGGCTTCCCAGAGGAAATGACTTTGAGCTGAGCTATGAAAGATGAGTCAGTGGTAGCTAGGCAACAACGGGGACAAGCATCCCAGGCCGGAGGAACAAAAAGTCCGATGTTCCAAAAAGCCCTATGTCGGGAAGGAGTGGGGTGTGTTGGGGAGCTGAACAAAGCTGGAGCAGCTGGAGTAGCGTGGTGAGAGAAAAGACTTGAGAGACTGGCTGGGGCCACAGCAAGTAGAACCTGGGAACCTTTCCTAGGGCTTCTGGTTTTCATCCTGAGGGAGTGCCCACAAAAGGCTTTAAACTGCTGCTGCTGCTGCTGCTAAGTCGCTTCAGTCGTGTCCGACTCTGTGCGACCCCATAGACGGCAGCCCACCAGTCTCCGCCGTCCCTGGGATTCTCCAGGCAAGAACTCTTTTGGCGGGGAGGGGGGGGGGGCGGGGGCGGGTATCCAAATCTGATTTGTAGGTGTGATTTGAATAGCCCCCTCTAGTGGCCTCGGGGAGAGTGAGTGGGACCAGCTGACGTGGGCTTCGATGGGGTGAAGCTGATAGCGATGGAGGGAGGGTATCCATTGTGTACACTCATCTCAGCCTTGCATGCCTTATGCTCCAGCCACCCAGTGTGGAGGGGCATTAAAAGAAGGGGCAGACCTGATCCTGCCCTCCCACCAGTGAGCCCAGCTTCTAACCGATGCTCCCCCAGCAATGATCTTGGGCCAGTAGGTTAGGTAAGAGGCTATGCTGGGCACTTCCAGCCTGGTCTGTGTGCAGGCATCACCTCTCCATGGAAGCTGGGGATGGGGGTTATGCTAGGGCTGCAGTGCAGTCAGTGGGGGACCTTGACACCTTCCACAGCAGAGTGGTGTGGGGCAAAGCCGACACCCTGAATCTCTTGGTTCTGCGTTTAGCTGCTGAGGCCAGAGTTCCCTGCCAGTGGGTAGCTGATCCAGATCCCAGGCTCTCTCGTCAGTGAAGGCATCTCTGCCAGCAGACCTCCGTGTCTTCAAGGTTGAATAAGAGGTAATGAGTCAACCAGGAAAATGGGTCAGAGGCCCATTAACTTGGACTCAACTGTTGCTGAAAGCCTCTGTCACCAGTGTCTGCTTTAACTATCACTTGGCTCCAGGATGAGGCCTGGTCGGAGTCACCTGAATGTACCCTTCCCTCCACGCCATGGCCAGGGAGTCACTCTCTCATTCATTCAACAAACATTTATTGAGCACCTACTATGTGCCAGGCGCTGTTCTAGGCTCAAAGGAGAAACCAGCAAACCAAATAGATAAAACTTTCTACATTCCATCTCAGGGAGACAAACTAAACCAGAAACATAAAAAAGAAGCAAATGAAACTTGTTAGAAGATGGAAAGTACTGGGGAAAAAATAGAGGTGGATAAGAGGAATTGGGAATCTTGGAAGATTAACCCAGCAAGACTTCCTAATGAATTGGATGTGGAATGTGAGAGGAAAAGAGGAGTCTGGGGTGACCCCCAGGTTTTGGCATGAATATCTGAAGTGCTGAATTGCCGACACTTGAGTAAGGATGAGGGTGGAGCAGGGTTGAGGGGACGACCAGGAGACCAGTTTGGACATCTGAGGGTTGAAAGGTTGGACATCTAGGGGTTGAAAGGCCTCCTAGATGTTCAGGTGAAGATGCTGAGAGTGAGCTGGGTTTGTGGAGCTTGAATTGGGGAATGAGGCTAGGCTGGAGTTGCTGGCATGAAGGAATATAAAGCCATGGCCTGGACGGTCACTGGGGCTAAGCCTCAGGGTTGTGGGGAGAAGGATCACAGAAGAGGCAGACAGGAGTGGCCACTGAGGGAGGAGGACAAGTAGGAGAAACGTGATGCGATGGGCCTAGGAAGTCAGGCTCAGGAACTAAGGGGGTCACCCATGGCCTTGTGGGAGGAGCCTGGCTGCAGTAATTCTCCATGTCTGGGTGACTTACCTTTTACCTTCATGGCAGGCTGAATGACAGCCCCCAGATATGTCAGGTCCTAATCCCTGGAACCTTTTGTTACCTAACAGTGGGAAATGGTCTTTGCATGTGTGATGAAGGATTTTGAGACTGGAAGATTACACTGGATTATCTGGCTGTCTTTGTAATAGAGGCAGAAGGAGACCTGACCCAGAGGTGACAATGTGACCAGGGAGGCGAGCTCAGAAGCATGCAGCACAAGCCAAGGAGTGCGGGCAGCCCCCGAAGCTGGAGAGGCAAGGATCAGACTCCGTCCTAGAACCTCCAGCAGAAGTGTCGCCTTGCTGACATCCTGGTTTCAGATGTCTGGCCTCCAGACCTGTGAGAGAATGGACGTCTGCTGCTTTACGCCGCTGAGTTTGTGGCATTTTCTTACAGCAGCAACAGGAAGCGGATACAAGCCGCCTGATCTCAGTTCCGCCCCTAACTTAGTCGTCGTCATCATCCAACGATTGTAACAGCCCCAGCACCAGAGGGCCTTCTGCCTGCCCCACAGCCTTACCCTCCACACACAGACGGATGGGTAATTCCTTCCTGAATTCCCTCAGCACAGAGTCCACATTTGTTAGCCTGAAGCACAGGGCTTTTGCTGACATGGCCCCTGAGTACTTCTCCTCCCTTATTTCTCACCACTTGGCCCCATCGCTTTTGCTCCAGCTGTCAACCTCCCTGCAGTTTTCAACCATTACATGTTCTCTCAAACTTCCGAGGCTTTGCACATGCTGTCCCCTTTGTCTGGAACACTCTTCCTCACCCCAGCTATCTGCGTGGCTTGTTTTCTCATTGACTTCGGGTCTTTGCCCCCAAAGAACTTCCTTGATGATAGATTTCAAAGCACAACCCCCTCTTCACCTTCGCATTTCCGATTCCCTTGCCCTACCCTGTTTTCCCCCCATGGTACTTATCACTGCCTATGTATTTAACGTATTTGTTCATTGTCTGTTGCCCCTGATTAGAATTAAATTTCACAGGAACAGGGAATTTAAACTGGGTGGCTTAAACAATAAACATTTACTTCTCACAGTTCTGGAGGCGCCGGCCTGCAGAGTCAATGCCTGCTGAGAACTTTGAGCTCTTCATCCCCTTATAAGGGCACCAATCCCATCCTAGGGGCTCCACCCCATGACCTCATTCAAAGCTAGTCACCTCCCAAAGGTCCCACTTCCAAACACCAGCACACTGGAGATTAGGTTTCAACATATGCATCTGGGGGGATACAAGCATTCAGTCCACAGCAAGAGGATTTGGGGGTGATCTGGAAGGTCTCCTGGGATTTTCAGTCCCTTGTAATCCTTGAGAGCAAAGATTCCTCTCCTTTCTGAGCCATGGATCTCTTCACTGAGCAAATCTTTTGAATGCATAAGATGCATTATATTACAAAGGATTCTAATTATTTTGAACTGCAGTTATCAAAATATTAAAAGAAGACATTTTGATATAGTAATAAATGTGTTTCTTTATTAATGAATTGAATACCAAGAGCTAGGGACAGATCTAATTAGTATCATAATTTTGAAGCGGTGATGAGCATAAGCGATCTTCCAAGACAGCAGCAGCAACAGCAATGTGATATGAAAATATCTGTGATTTCTCTTAGTGACAAACACTCACAGGCACTGCAAACACTGTGGTTTGCCATTGGTCTTCACAAGGGAAGGAAACGGTGAATTTCAGTAAGAGGTGAGTAAAGAGAAAGACGATTTCTTTTTTTAACATCCAAACCAGCCCTCTCCATTAAGATCCCCTGTCATTAATGGAGTTAGAGGTGAGCTGGGAAGAGCTTGGACCCCATGATTTTTCAGTGTGGAGAGATGCTTCTGACAAGTGTACCCCCCTGGCTAAAATGGGGGCTCCCAGGGGCAGCCTCTTCCACAAGCAAACCTGAGCACTGTGTTGGGCCTGCCCCTTCCTCCCTTCACCCCCTGGGAGTCACAAACCGTCTGTTCTCAGGAAGACCAAATATAAACATTTCGAGATTATCTCGAGAACAAGATGTTTGTTTACTTTAGAAATTGCAGACATGGCGAAGCACTCAAGCCCACAACTGCAATTAATAATAATTTAGGTCAATCTTTCCTGGGGCGAAGCTACATCTCGATTTTAGAGACAAGACCAGTGTTTTTCTTGTTTTGTGTTCAGGTAACATTATGTTGTTTATCTGTGCTTAGTCACAGATATTTGCATTGCTTTTTTCCCCTACAGTTATACGAGCATTACATGCTCACTGCAAAAACTTCTAAACACTGCCGAAAGTGAAATTTCCCCCATTGTAACCTGTTCCCCAGAGAGAACCGCTGATAACGGGGCAGAAGGCATCATATGCGCCGTTTGTCCCCACGTGTGTGCTTCCTCATGTTACCACTCATTTAATTCTTTTTTTCCCAAATAGCGTTCTATGAAAATTGTTCTATAACTTGTGCTTTTCACCTAAGATACCACAAGTGTTATTTGCCTATATGTCTGTCTCCTCAACTGGAATTTGGGGTTTAGAGGGGGAAGATATCTATGTTTTAGCAAAAGTGAAAGTCATTCAGTCGTGTCTGACTCTTTGTGACTCCATGGACCATATAGTCCATGGAATTCTCCAGGCCAGAATACTGGAGTGGGTAACCTTTCCCTTCTTCAGGGGATCTTCCCAACCCAGGGATCGAGCCCAGGTCTCCTGCATTGCAGGTGGATTCTTTACCAACTGAATCACAAGGGAAGCCCAAGAATACCGGAGTGGGTAGCCTTTCTATGCTTTATCAATCTTTATAAATCTAAAACCTTGCCAAATAAATTGTACATAATAAGATTCAACAAATATTTGCTGAGCTAATAACCAAATGGATGACTAAGTGAACTTTTTTCAAAACTATGTCATAAACACCTTTCAGTGTTTGTCCATTGACAAATCTTTCATTGTTACAGGGTAGCTGAGAATTACATTGTATGGATGTGATTAACTTTCAATAACCACTAGTGGGTACTTGAACTTGGGCTGCTTCCAATTTTTCAAGCTTATATCTATTCTGCGCTGAATATCCTTGTAACATATATATTTTTGCTTACTTCTTTATGCATTTTTTTTAGACTCAGAGAAAGGTTTGTTTTGATAGGTATTGCCAAATTTCCCTTTCTCTAGGTTGTACCAACTTATAATCCTATCACCAGAGAATCTGTTTTTCTGTTCCCTCACTGAGTATTTTAAAAATAATATACTTTGAGTTTTCAAGCTAATAGAAAAGTTGCTGGAGAACTCCAAAGAGCTCCCATAGAGCCCCTTACCCAGATTCTCAAACTAACATTTTTATCACATCTGTGGTCTCTTTCTCCATGATTCTTTTTCTGAATCCTTGGAGGGCAAGCAGCAGACATAACATCCCTCATCTCTAAACACTTGCACTGCATATTTCCCCAAACCAAGTTCATTCTGCACACCCCCCATGCAACCCTGCTAATCAACAACATTGCTACAGGCACCACCATCCAATCCACAGAATCAACTGTGCCGACTCTGTGCCTTTTCTCTTCTTGTCCAGGATGTTCTCTAAGAATATGTATTCCATTTAGTTCTTAGGCACCTTCAATTTCCTCCAGTCTAGAGCAGTTCCTCCATTTCCCCCTGTCTTTTGAGTTCTCAACAGTGCTAAAGGGTATGAGTCTCACATTCTGTAGGATGACCCTTAATCCAAATCTGCCTCATTCCCTTCATTCCATATTCAAGTCATGCTTCCTGGACAGAAGGACCACAGAAATTATGCTGTGCTCAATCAGTGCTCCATGGAACTCCCCTGGTGGTCCCCTTCCAAAGCAGGGGGCGTGGGTTTCATCCCTAATTGGGTAACTAAGATCCCACAAGCTGAGTGGTGTGGCAAAAAAAAAAAAAAAAAATCAATGCCCCATATCAGGAGGCATGTGGCAGTGCTTCTGTGCCACCCTGGAGATGTTAAACTTGGTCTCCTGGTCTCCTTGGCGCTTGCCAGCTTTCTCTACCTAAACTCACCATCCCCTTTTGTGATGGACCTATATGTTGTGGGTAGGCTCTCTGAGATTATGTCAATATCCTGTTCCTTGTCAAATCTCCATGGATTACTCCTGATGGATCAACCACCTCTGTGCCTGTTGCCAAATGGAGATTTTCTATTCCCATCATCCCTTCTACATGAATTCGTTGGCTTTCTGTCATAAGGAAAAACTTTTCCCTTTCTCCTGTTTATTTGTATCACCGAGAGTTCATGGATTCTTATTTTATAATCAATTTCTATCATTGTTTATTTTCATGCTCAACGTGTCCAGCAGGAGCCCCTTCAAGGACAAAGTGTCTCCTGTGGCCTTTTTGACATGCCTCCATGTTTCACTGATCATTTCCTTACTTCTTGGCACAACGAGAATTTCTAGGTTCATCTTCTCCCCTTGCATTTTCCTGGCCTCACCCTTGGAATCATCCATTTATTTGATAAGTTTTGATTCATTTCAGTGGAGGATGGTAAAAACCAAGGTATGGGCGCTCAGTGTGCTTGTTGCTACTAGGATGTCATTGCTTCTGTCTACACATCGCTTGGTTATCTTGGAGTTGGTGATGAACAGGGAAGCCTGGCATGCCGCAGTCCATTGGGTCACAAGGAGTCAGACAGGACTGAGCAACTGAACTGAACTGAACTGACCTATCTCTGCCTATCTGTGTATGTATGTATCACCTATCTTTGGATCCATTTACCTTTGCGTAACTATATACCCATATAGTCATTTATAAATTATTTCTAATGTACTTCTATGTATATTACAGAACCATGAGTTTAATGAGTCTAATTCCAATGAACATCTCAAGGTTCTTTACAGGCTTCCCCTTTTGTGTTTGTAAATATTTTCTTAGGCAATGAAAATCTTGGCTTTTGTTATCCTCAACATTATTCTTTATTTCTTTAATTGATTTGCTTATTTTCTTAATGTCACCTACCTCCCAATCTTACCTTCTGTCTTCTTTGCCCACCAGCTCAGCATCCCCGTCGTCATCCTGCAGCTTTGGCTGCTGTGAGTGTGTCAGCTCATGTCTCCAGGCTGCCCCGCAAGCCTCCCTTACCACTCAGCTTCGTCGGTCATCAGGCACACAGGCCCCAGGACCTTAGCATGACCACCCTCCCTGCCATGCCCTTGGCCACTTACTAGGCCTCCGAGCTTTTACCACACCCCCCTCAGTATTTCCAATTACTAAATTTTGCCAATTGTAGAGTTTCAAAGAGCTGTCAATGTTGTAATTTGAATTCGTTAATCATCAGTGAGGCTGAGTATCTTTTTATGTTATTTCTCACTTGAAAGGCTTACTCATTTATTTTGCTCCTTTTCTACAAAGTTCAGCTATTTTCTTATTGATGTGAAAGACTTCTTTGTACAGTAGAGACCTTGGCTCTTCAGTATATATACTACAGTTTGTCCTTCGATTTTGTTTATGGTGCTCATTACCATTTTAAAATGTTATATGATAAAATTAACCTTTTTTAGGGTGTCCTATTCCTCAATTTCGGTGTATTTTCCTAGCATTTTAATTATTTAAAAATATGTAAACCATTGAGCTCTGGAATATATTTTGGTATTAAGAGGGTGGCTGAATTTTTACCCCACAAAGGGCCAACCAATTATCCCACCATCTGTTTATTGTATAAACCATAATCTTCTCACTCACTTCAAATGCTGCCATTATTATAAATTAAACTTCAATATATTTTTGGCTCCAAATTGGATTCTCTATTCTGTTTCACTGATTTGTCTATCACCTTAGGCAACCTATCTCATTATTGATTACTATGGTTTTGCAGTACATTTTACTACCTGGTAAGGAAAATTCTATTCATAGAAGAGTTAATCCGAACAAGAGTGTAGCCAGGAGATAAGAAGTATTTATATTTAGCACTAGTTAAAATAACTTTGGACTTCCTTGGTGGCTCAGACAGTAAAGTGTCTGCCTACAATACGGGAAACCTGGGTTCGATTCCTGGGTTGGGAGGATCCCCTGGGGAAGAAAATGGCAGTCCACTCCAGTACTCTTGCCTGGAAAATCCCAAAGATGGAGGATCCTGGTAGGCTACAGTCCAGACACAACTGAGCGATATAACTAACTCGGGAAAATTCCCCTTTACTGGTTTTTTTCTTTTAAAGGATTGTCACAGCTCTGTGCATTTATTTTTCTTGGCAAAACTTAGAATTATCATGTTAAGAATTATCACAAAGAGTATTTTTGAGTTTTTAATTTGGGTTGTATTAAATTTTATATGATTTGGAAAAGAATTTATATTTTTTGATGTTAGGGTCTACTTAGAAAAAGGCGTCTATTATTATTCATGCAAATCTTTTTTTACATGTTATGTACCTATGTGTGTTTTATTTTCTTCTGCATTAAAGATTCTACCCATTTTAAGCTATGTTCATTCCTAAGTATTTTCTTGTTTCTGTTGCTATTGAGAAGCGTGTCTTTTATTCCATGGCATTTTCTGACTAGTCTTTACTTGCATATGTGAGTATATTGACAGGAAATAGCAGTCCCTGATGTATATAAACACATGGGCTTTGGAATGTGACTGCCTGAATTTCCATCCTAGCTCTGTTATTTACAGGCTGTGTGACTGTGAGCAGGTAACTTTGCCTCTCTGAGCCTCAGTTTCCTCACTTTTAACACAAGAATAAAAATGACACTTATTTGATGGCAATGTCCCCAGTAAATCCTTGACAAATATTTGCTATTGCTATTATTATTATTTAAAGTTTTGTAATGAGTTGTTTTCCTGAGCTATTATAATGTATATTAATTTATTTTGCTAAGTTAGTATATTATCATTCTTGTATTCTTGTATTATATTGCATTATTGTATTATTTCTGATAGTTTATTTGTGATTTTCAAGTTTTCTAGAAAGGCAATAATACAATACATGAATATTTTGCTTACTTCTTTTCAAAAGCTATACCTTAATTGATTTTCTTATTCACTTGTGGATATCCTGATCTCATTTCTGATATATAATCAGAAATGCTGCTACTGCCAAACCTTTGAGTTAAATGGTTATTGTAGACATGTATTTCTTCATCCAACAGTTATCTGTAGATATCTAAATATAGAGGTATATATTGATACTGTTATGAAACTATTTTTATTAGAAATAAAGATTTCATTTCATCAAATGCCTTTATTTGGCATCTAAGAAGATGATCTTGTCATTTTTCTGTTTTGGCCTATTAATATGGTAAATCATATTTATGAATTTCCTCATCTTATACCATCCTTGTAGTCTTAGACCAGACTGCTGCTTGGACATATTATGGCAGTTGTTTAATGTATAACTGTAATTGGTTTGTTAATATTTTATGTAATGTTTTGAAATCGGTTTTCTTTTTTCCTTTTGTTTTCAGCTTTCATTTGCTTTTTTTGGTTTTGTTTTCAGCTTTTAGTGTAATTTATATGCCTGCCTTCTTAAAATATTCAGAAAATTTCTTCTTTCTAAATCCTAATGGTCACTACCCTTTCTCCTTAATTATATTTTTAAAATTATCCTAAAATTGACTTTTTTGAGGGGATGTACAATTCTATAGATTTTAATACATGTATGGATATGTGCAGTCACCACTATAATCGAGGTACTGAATTATCCTATCACTACATACAACTGTCTGTGGTTGCTAACCAAAGAGATGGGGGCGGGGAGGGAGCGAGAGAGAAGTGATGACCAAGAGGAACTCGTGGGGCACAAGTTGTGGGGTTCCCAGGAATGCTTTCATGGGGAACGTGGCAGAATGATGGACTCTGGTTAGTGGGATGGAAGGCTGAGAGTCATAATAATTTGGGTCTTAAAATTACTTTGTGGCCATTGACTTGAAATCTGAGAGCGTATCAGTTAACATTTGTTTGCAATGTACCTGTTTAAGCCTATGAATTTTCTTCTCATTATGGCTTGAGCTGTTTGTATTGATTTCTTCTTTGAGGCAAGAGTGGTTGAGGATAGAAAATGTCTCAATTTCTGTTTTCTTTTGCCTTTACTATTACTGTACATTTTTATTGCATCAAGGTCAGTGTTGGAGACCCGTGGTATATCTACTTTTAGAATCTTTAGGTTTTCTTTGTGGCTTAGTGTGTGGCCAACTTTTACAAATAATCACATTGGCACCCAAAGAGAGTAATATTCTCTGCACCCCATGTACAGAGTGTAAATATACCATATATACTCATATTTGATCAATTTTTAAAAAGATTTTTTAAAGTTTTAAATTTAATTTGCTTATTCTATTTTTGGCTGCGCTGGCTCTCCGTCGCTTTGGGCTTTCTCCAGTTGCTGTGAGCGGGCGGCTACTCTGCTGCAGTGCACAGGCTTCTCATTGCAGTGGCCTCTCTTGCTGTGGAGCACAGGCTACACGCACATGGGCCTCAGTATTTGCAGCATGTGGGCTCGGTAGTTGGGGCTGGTCGGCTTAGTCGCTTCGTGGTATGTGGAATCTTCCCAGACCAGAGATTGAACCCGAGCATTGGCAGGTAGATTCTTAACCACTGCACCACCAGGGAAGTCCATAATCAATTTTATTAATCATATTATTAAGATCATTTCTATCCTTACTTGTTCAACTTAAAAAGAGGGGGCGTTCCCTACTCTTGTATTTCTATTGATTTCACGTTGTATTTATATCTATAATTTTTGCTTCATATATTTTGATGCTGCTTTATCTGGAACAGAAAATGTCATGACAGTTATCCTAATGTTTTCTATCCTTTATAGTTATGGGCAATGCTTCTCTTTTTATTCAGCAATTTTTGTTTTCAATTCCACCTTTTCTGATATTTATAACATGGTAAACTAACATGTAGTTTCTTTTTTTCAAGTTTAAGGTATATAATGTAATCATTTGATATATGTGTATATTGTAATATTACTACTACAATAAGGTTAGTTAACACAGTCATCACTTCACATAGTTATAATTTTTTGTATGTGGTGAGAGCTTTAAAAGTTGACTTGATTGTGGTTTCTTTTAGCTTGCATTTGCCTAGCACATCCTAGAAAATCATTTTACTTTCAACTTCTGTTCAGTCCTTCTTCTGGCCTCCCACTTTCTCTGAAGGATTGATATTTCCTCCCCAACCCAGTTTAGTTATGATCTGAGAGGGCTCAGTGGTAAAGAATCTACCTGCCAGTGCAGAAGACACAGGAGCCATGGGTTTGATCCCTGGGTTGGGAAAATCCCCTAGAGGAGGAAATGGCAACCCACTCCAGTATTCTTACCTGGAAAATCCAATGGACAGAGGAGCCTGGTGGGCTTCAGTCCATAGTGTCACAAAGAGTCAGACACGACTGAATATGCACGCATGGCACGGCTGTCTGGGTTTTCTTACCAAAACTGTTGAAAGAGAAATGTTGACGGATCTTACAGTCCTGGAGTAAGTGTGGATAAAGTATTCATTGGGTATAGCATTCTTAAGTCACACTTGTGTTCCCTCAAAACTTTGCAGATGTTACTTTGGTTTTTGGACATCAAACGTTAGTGTGGAGAAATTGAAGGGATTCTGATGTTCTTCCTCTTGCTAATAATTTGGTGTTCTTGGGTGGGTGCTTATATAATTGCCTCTTAAGTTCTTTAAGTTGAACATCTTGAATGTCTAGATTTTCATATAGACTTTCAATCTTCGTATTCACTTTTCCCTTTTTACATGATGGGTTATTTTTATGATGTATTTGTTTTGTCCTCTTCTTTAAGGCTACTCATCTTTATGTTAACCTCCATTGTCTGTCCTCCATAACAATTATCTTCTCTAAATTGTTCCTAACTTTTTCTTTTGCATTTTGTATGGTTTTCTTTCTTTTTTTTTTTCCCCCCATAGACTATCTTTAACATTCCCAAGTTATTTTTCTGCTGTGTCAGTTCTGTCCTCGTGGTTTCTTATCTGTTTAGTAGCAGCATCGTGGTATTATTCTGATCCATAATTTTTTACCTTGGCTCTGCAATTCTTCTAATCTTACTTTGTTATCATCTCATTTTCAGTTTCTTTGGGATTGTGATACATTTGTGGCCTTTTTTTTTTTTTCTGTTTCCTAGTCCATGTCTTTTTTCAAACCAGAGTCTTTGTTTTTAATATGGTCTGCCCATCCTAACGGAGAAGGCAATGGCACCACACTCCAGTACTCTTGCCTGGAAAATCCCATGGACAGAGAAGCCTGGTAGGCTGCAGTCCATGGGGTCACTACTAGTCAGACACGACTGAGCGACTTCACTTTCACTTTTCACTTTCATGCATTGGAGAAGGAAATGGCAACCCACTCCAGTGTTCTTGCCTGGAGAATCCCAGGGATGGGGGAACCTGGTGGGCCGCCGTCTGTGGGGTCGCACAGAGTTGGACACGACTGAAGCGACTTAACAGTAGCAGCAGCAGTAGTCCATCCTAAAGGAGGTCAGCCCTGGGATTTCTTTGGAAGGAATGATGCTAAAGCTGAAACTCCAGCACTTTGGCCACCTCATGCGAAGAGTTGACTCATTGGAAAAGACTCTGATGCTGGGAGGGATTGGGGACAGGAGGAGAAGGGGACAACAGAGGATGAGATAGCTGGATGGCATCACCGACTCGAGACGTGAGTCTGAGTGAACTCCGGGAGTTGGTGATGGACAGGGAGGCCTGGCGTGCTGCGATTCATGGGGTCGCAAAGAGTTGGACACGACTGAGTGACTGAACTGAACTGAACTGATCCCTTCCTTTCCTTTCCTGCTGTGTTTTGAAAATTTGTGTAGTTTTAATGTTATTTTGTTGTTATTGCTGTTGTTATTTCAACTTATTTGTCTTTGAACTGGAGGAGTTATACCATGTCTCTTATTTGCCTAGATCCAGAATAGCTGGAGTCTTCCATACTTCCTTCTCTGTTTACCTGGGTCTTCTCTGTTCACATCTCGAATTTCAAGGCTGCTTTTCATGCCTAGAAGGAGACAAAGGAGGAGGTGGGGACCTGGGCAGCAGTTACAAGTGGAACTTTTGTGACTTTCTCCATATAGCACATGGCGAGCTTAAAGCCGTGCAGGAGAGTCACTCGACGCCGTTAGGGACACATCCAGTCGGGGACAGTGGGGAGGGGGACACTCTTAGTTTCAGATAGTGCCAGCAGTTTCAGAGACAGTCCAACTTTGGAGACCACGTCTCGGCCATCAGAACAATCAGTTTCCGACCAGAGGTCCAGCCAAGCTCTTCCCCTTTCTTGTGAGATTGAATTTTAAAGGTCCCAGCTCCTCCAGCTACTGACAGGTAGGGAGAGAGGCCAAGTGGGTTATTCTTTGCATTGCACATCTTTCCTGGGCTGCCTTGCCCATAGGAAGTGTTGTTTTCTCTCTCCATTCTGCAGAGCCTCTATTTGTTGTCAGACTGTTTGTCCTGATGTTCATCCCCTTGAAAGAGCTTTGCTTCTCTCTCAGCTAGAGGCAGGGATCCTAGGCTTGTCTGCATTTGGCCAACTCACTCTTTTCTAGGGTAAGGAGGGTGGTCTTCCAGACCTGTGATTCTCACCTAGAAGTGATACTGGCCCCTTCCTCCCAGGAAACATTCAGCAAAGTCTAGGGATACTTTTGGTTGGCACAGTTTGGGAGGGACCGACCAAAGTGTTAGTCACTCAGTCATGCCCGACTTTGCGATCCCATGGACTGCAGCCCACCCAGGCTCCTATGGGATTTTCCAGGCAAGGATACTGGAGTGGGTTGCCACTTCCTTTCCAGGGGATATTCCTGACCCAGGGGTCAAACCCGGGTCCTCTGCACTGCAGGCAGATTCTTTACCAAATGAGCTACCAGGGATCAAACCTGGGATAGACCAGGGATGCTATTAAGCATTCCACACCACCCAGAAGAGCAAAGAATTCTCTCGTCCCATGTTTCCATCATGTGAGGTTGGAAAGCCTGCTCTAGCCTGACATTCCCTGGCCTCTCTCTTGGACAGGGCACTCTCCTGGTCCCCACCCCACCAAACGGGGTGGTGTCATGAGGTTCTTCTGAACGTCATCCATTCAACCTTTCCGCCATTGCAGGGGTAATCAACATATCCATTCCTAAGTCCTATTTTTCCTGGTTCCAAATTTGTCCTTTTTTTTTTTTTTTTCAGGAAGACAGTTTTCAAAACTCAACCCAGGGGGTTGTGGTCCATTCCTAGCATCAGAATTCCTGGCTAATTCTTGGTCATTTAAAATGTCTTATTTCCTACTGTATACACAGGGGACTCTGCTCAATGTTATGTGGCAACCTGGAAGGGAGGGGAGCTTGAGAGAGACTGAATATGTGCGTATGTATGGCTGAGTCCCTTTGCTGTCCACCTGAAAATATCACGACGTTGTTTGGCTATACTCCAATATGAAGTAAAAAGCTTAAAAAATAAAATGTATTCTTGCTCATTCCATTCAGTTGGCAGCAAGGGATGTTTAGTAAGCCCGTTTTGACTATTCTATCTTCCTTGAATGTTTCAGATAATTTTAAAGAAAACCTTACAAATAATTCAGTTATTTGATTTCCTATGACTATTGGGCAGGGTACATTTTCAAATCACTCTTTCCTGTGCATCATTTCATTTAATTCTCCAGCAGCCTATTGAAGTAGATATGATTATGCCCATGTTTTGGTGGGTTTTACTTGTCTGTGGCTAGAGAGCTGATGTGGCTTAGATTTGCTTGACTCGAAATTTTCTGTCCTTTCCGCTACACTGCAATCTTTATCAACAAATGAAATAATAACCTCCTTGTCTGCTGGCAAGTGTGTTGATCAAGGAAATTGGATTCTGACACGACATTTTCCACCGTATCTATTCTACCTATGGGCATGTTTAATTAAACTTAACTGGAACAACTACCCAGGATTTTCACATTTTTGTTATTTCTTTTTCTGTCACATTGTTGGGCAACTGTAAAAATTCACCATTATTATGTTATTAGAAATGTGACCATATGTGAATGTGGTTTTCTCCCCTACCTATTGGAAGTGAAAGAAATCTCACCAAAATATTGGCTCACCTTGGGTTGGAATTTTCCACCTGGACCCCTTATATTGAAGAGTCATCCTAGACTCTGAGAAGAAAGTCTAACCACAATAAGGCTCATTTTTGGAAGGATCACCAACTCCCTAGCATACCCCTCTCTCCACAAGTCTATAACAAGAAGTTCAGTTGTCTCAGGACTCCTTTATTGGAGGACAAAGAGAGTTGAAGCAAATCCCACCCCGCCATTTCCTGCCAGCAGCTGCTTTTCCTGTGAAGGCTCCTTACCACTGTGCCCGACCCCAGCACAGAAACCGGTGACTTGTCCAGGATTCTTCAGTCTCCCTCAGCTTCACTGTCCCATTAATTATTCTGTCCTGCCTCTGCCCCCCAAATAACTCAATCATACATCCCCCAGCCTGGCTGAACCCCTTTCCTCGTAGAGGAAGAAAGAGGAGAGAGGAAAGATAAGAGGAAGGAAACAGTCCCTTCTCTTTGTTGCCGGCATATTCTAAGGAATTTGATATCACACAGATTGGGTCAAATCCAACTTGGCTTTGTGTTCTTGGCAAAGCAACACATCCCATTTCTGAGCTTGTTCTCTCAACTTGCAAATGAGGGTAATGACACGGGTTTTGAACATGAAATGGCACAGTGGACCTGGCACACAGGGGTATATTTGTGCCAGCCTGCCTGTCCTCCCTTCCTTCCTCTTTTTTTCCTTTCCTCATGGAGAGTCTGTCTACTGAGCTCTATTTATCCATCCAGGCAAATGTTTTCCCCACCCCCACCCTCCAAGTGTGTGCACTGTTTGGGAGAGTGGGCCACGAGATGAGGCTGTGAGTTGCAAACACATCAGCTCCTCCAGTTTCTGTTGCTGGCCTACAAATGTCACATTCATCCAAACAGCGATTTCAGGGCAGACTTCTTTTCTGATGTGTTGGTGCTTCTTAAAAATTAAATGGAGAGAACATTGAGATGTCAGAGGACATGATGAACTCATAGCAGGAGAGAGCTTCCCCAGCCCCCAAAACTCGGATTAGACCTTGTGAGGAGGGCTTGGTCCACTCCTCCCCCAAAGCAAAGGGTGTCCCACTTCCCCTGAGGTCCTGAAGTTTGGGGGGCAGACCCCCAAAGCTGCCCTAAGTTAGTAGACATCTCTTCCCTCTGTGCACTTCCATGTAGAACCGGGTCCCACAGGAGACCTGCACCCCTGCCAGTCAACATCTCACTGACTTGTCCTTCCTTTTGAAGATCGACTTACTGAGGTATAATTTACATGTGGGAACATGCACCCATTCTAGGTGTCCAGTTCAAGGAGCCTTGACCGAGACCCACATTCATAAATAGGAAAAGGAGTACGTCAAGGCTGTATATTGTCACCCTGCTTATTTAACTTATATGCAGAGTACATCATGAGAAACGCTGGACTGGAAGAAACACAAGCTGGAATCAAGATTGCCAGGAGAAATATCAATAACCTCAGATATGCAGATGACACCACCCTTATGGCAGAAAGTGAAGAGGAGCTAAAAAGCCTCTTGATGAAAGTGAAAGAGGAGAGCAAAAAAGTTGGCTTAAAGCTCAACATTCAGAAAACGAAGATCATGGCATCCGGTCCCATCACTTCATGGGAAATAGATGGGGAAACAGTGGAAACAGTGTCACACTTAATTTTTTGGGGCTCCAAAATCACTGAAGATGGTGATTGCAGCCATGAAATTAAAAGACACTTACTCCTTGAAAGAAAAGTTATGAGCAACCTAGATAGTATATTCAAAAGCAGAGACATTACTTTGCCGACTAAGGTCCGTCTAGTCAAGGCTATGGTTTTTCCTGTGGTCATGTATGGATGTGAGAGTTGGACTGTGAAGAAGGCTGAGTGCTGAAGAATTGATGCTTTTGAAGTGTGGTGTTGAAGAAGACTCTTGAGAGTCCCTTGGACTGCAAGGAGATCCAGCCAGTCCATTCTGAAGGAGATCAGCCCTGGGATTTCTTTGGAAGGAATGATCCTAAAGCTGAAATTCCAGTACTTTGGCCACCTCATGTGAAGAGTTGACTCATTGGAAAAGACTCTGATGCTGGGAGGGATTGGGGGCAGGAGGAGAAGGGGACGACAGAGGATGAGATGGCTGAATGGCATCACTGACCCGATGGACGTAAGTCTGAGTGAACTCCAGGAGTTGGTGATAGACAGGGAGGCCTGGCGTGCTGCGATTCATGGGGTCGCAAAGAGTTGGACACGACTGAGTGACTGAACTGAACTGAACTGAACCATCACAATCAAGACAGAACATTTCCATCACCTCAATCAGTTTTTTTAAATTTAGAGATAGTGCAACCATCCAGAAAAAATACAGAGTTTAGTATTTCAAAAGAGCACGAATTTGCCACCAAGGTTTAGCAAAGGTTGCTGTTTTGCTGTATTTGCTTTGGTTTGTTCTATTTCTCACTCTCTCTCTTCCTCTCCTTTCATCTCCTCTCCCTTTTTAAAGAAATGGAATCAAATTCTTTTGAAGAAGTTAAACGCTGTCGATATGCTTGGAGACTTCCTCATTCCAGTCCCCAAAAGTAACTGCTGTCACCTCTTGTTGTTGTTAAGTCTCCTTAGTCCTGTCCGACTCTTTGTGACCCCATATAGCCTGTGGCCCGCCGGGCTCCTCAGTCCATGGGATTCTCCAGGCAAGAATACTGGAGTGGGTTGCCATTTCCTTCTCCAGGGGATCTTCCTGATCCAGGGATCCAGTCCACGTCTCCTGTGTGTCTGGCATTGGCAGGCAGATTCTTTACCACTGAGCCACCAGGGACGCTCAGCCACTGTCACTACCTGTGTCTAAAGGTAACAAGCTCTCCCCAAGTCTTAAAACTCATTGCATTGTACATGATCACAGATAATATACTACACTGTGCTGGAGACTTCTGATGTTTACATAAAATAGTGTCACAATGTGTGTGCATAATGTATGCAACTTACTTTTACTCAGCACGTGCTTTTAAGATCCATTTACCTTTCTGTTAGCAGGTGTAGTTCATTTGCCTTAACATAGTGTTACAGCGTAAGAATGGTTTTAGATTTCCTTAGCCAGTACCCTACTGACAGGCCATGAGTTTGTTTCCTTCTTCTTTTCCTATTAATATTCATGCTGGAGTGATTATCCTTGAGCCCATGTGTAAGAGCCACTCTCGGGTGTTTTCCTAAAAGTGGGAGGATTGGATCATAGGGTCATAGGATCACAGGACAGACACATCTCCGACTTTACTGGGTTTTGCCAAATCTCCAAGGTGAGAGTACCGACACCCTCACCCAGAATGTATGAGAGGTATTGTTTATTCCACCTCCTCCACAACATTTGGTCTTGTCAGATAACTCTCCTCAAACTGGTTTTATGAAATGGTCTATCATCAGTTGTTTAAATTTGCGTTTCCTGGATCATCCAGCTTCCCGGCTGGCGCTGGTGGTGAACAACCCATCTGCCAATGCAGGAGACATAAGAGACATGTGGTTTGATCCCTTTGTGGGAGAGGAGATACCCTGGAAAAGGAAATGGCAACCCACTCCAGTATTCTTGCCTAGGAAATCCCATGGACAGAGGAGCCTGGCGGGCTACAGTCCGTGGGTTTGAAAAGAGTCCGACACAAGTGAAGCGACTTAGCGCACAAGCACGATCATCAGTGACGCTGAGTGTGTTTTCATGTGTGTATTAGCCTTTCAAGTTTCTTCTGAGAATGCCTGTTGACGCCTGACCATTTCTATTTCCTCTGCAAACTCAAAGACAAGGTCCACAGTTGAGGTGGTGGGGACTGGAGATTCGAGAAGAGAGGAGATGAAGAGTGTGAGTTATCTTCCTTTGGGTTGCTCAGAAGCAGTACCTGAGACAAGAATCCCAGAGCATGTGGTTTATTTGGAAGGTGATCCCAAGATACACAGGCAGAGGATCGAGGCAGAGAAGGAGAGGAAGCCAGTAAGAGGTACGTGGTCAAGCCCATTGCCACAGTGGGCAACTGAAGGTCCATCCCAGTGGAGAATTCTGGAGGAAGCTGGGGTATCTATATGCCAGCTTGGGTGGTATTTGCTTGAAGGTTGCTCCTGGCTGGGGATTCCTTTAGGTCCCCAGCACTTAGATGGATGCAAGGGTGGGGAGAGAGCTCTGGCCACCAGGGAAAGCCCTTAGGCAATATGCAGATGATGGCAACTAGAAGTTGGGTCAGCACTGGTATGGTTAGGGTCCAGGGGCCAGAATGAATTTACCAGCAACAGACTCTGAGCAGTACCATAAGGGTCTCTTGGGGTGAATGGTGGTGGTTTAAAGGAAGCCCCAGAGCATGACAAGGGCGCAGATGACCTGGGCTATCACCAGCCCTCTGGCTTACAGATGAGGAACTGAAGTCCTCAGAGGAAAAGAGGAAAAGAAACTTATCCAAAATCATAAAGTACTCTTAGCATGTCAAGGTAGCAAGTTGAGTTCCCTCGGGACCTTGTACAAAAGAAAAAAGCGATTTAAAAACATTTTTATTTTATGAAAGTAAGACACAATTATTAGAGAAAATTCAGAAAAGATATCTGGAAGGAAAATTAAAAATCATATCTATAACCCAGAGACAACTATTGTCAACAACTTGGTCTGTATCTTTCTAGTCTTTTTTTCTAGACATATTCATATCGTATCGAATGCTGGTTTTTTTTTTTTTTTTTTTTGGCCAAATTTCAAACACATTTACATGCAGAAACTATTGTCTTGTCCTGTAACATGGTTTTTTCATGTTCCAGTGTATCATGTATCTGTTTCATTATCATTAAACATTCTTCTACATCAGTGTTAAAGTGCTTCCCACTATTCCACTGTTTAACATTTAAGTTGTTTGCATTTTTTCAATATTATAAACACCACTGCAGTAAATTTCCCAGAAACTAACTCTGAGCATGACCATGCTTATTTCCTAAGAATAAATTCCTAAGAATAGAAAAACAAGGGTAACATTTTTTAAGGCTTGTCACTATATATTGTCAATTTGATAAACTCTGCTAACTTTAGAAACTGTACTCAACTGCTCAGGTCAAAATTCTTGAGTCATTCTACATATAGTAATTTTGTATTTTGTGGCTGAATTTCTGTAGAGTCCTTGGAATTGGGTTTGCTGAATAAAAGGGTATAGTTGTTTGCTACTTAGATAGACACTGTCGATTACCTTCTAAAAGTGTTTACCCCAACCAATTTGTTCTTATCCCCCAAAATATTATTTTTCTTTTTCTTATTTTTTTTTAACTATTAGATACTTTAATAAAGTTAAGTAGTAGTTGTTTTTTTTTCCCCCCATATAGATCAAGAATAGTTTTTAAAGTTAATTTTTAGGTATCTTTTACTTTTATTGTTTACATGAATGAAATTTTTAAAATCTGCCATATTTTCTAATTGATCATTGTTGGAAATCTAGGAAAACTATTGATTTTAGTGTATTTATTTTTAAACCACCTGCTTTCACTGAGATGATGATTATTTCTAACAGGTTTTTAATTGATTTTCTTGTTTTTTTTCCCTACATAGAAAATTATATAATGTACAAATATTGATCATTTTGCTTTTATTCTAATATCTACACCTCTTATTTCATTCTTTTGCCGAGTGACACTGATAGCACCTCAGAAGAGAGTACAAAAATGGTAGTGATAGCAGTCTCTTTTGTTTTTCTCATGATTTAAAGGGAATGTTCCTGAACGTCTTCCCATTGATTGTGAGGCTAACAGTCATTTGTTGTCAGTGTGAAATTTCAGGGGGCGGGGAGGAGGTCATGCTATGAAAATATCCCTCTATTATGATTTTATGAAACATTGCTATCAAATCATTTTTTAAAATGATTTTTAGGCATTTATTGAGATTATTCTTTTTCTTTTTATATGGATAGTCTATCAAATTCAGAACAATCATTGCTTAATCTCACACTTTTTTTCTGTTAACATTTTTAATCTCATCTCACATTGTCTCTTATTTGCTTTATTTTATTTAATATTCTTGCAGGTACATTCAGAATTGGATTGGTCCGTTTCATGCTTTGTCTACTTTTTTACACTGAGTCTGCATAATTTATAAAAATAATTGAATTTTAACTTCATTATGCATTGGAATTATATAAATGGCAAGAGACTGCTACAGTATTTGAATGTTTGAGAGAAGTCTACTTTGCTGTTAGCATTGCAGCTCTGCCTTTTTCTTGTTTGTTTGCAATTCCTAGAACATCTTTGCTTTCCCTCTTACTCATAATCTTTTTGAATCATTTTGTTTTACTTAAATGTTTTGTTGACATTCTGGAACTGTATTTTATGTTTTAATTCAAGTAAGTTTTTTTAAAAAAATGTGTATATCCAATTTTCATTTATTGCCATAATAATTTCTGTTGTTTAAAAGTGTTGTTAGAGATTTGACTAAAGACTGTGGAAAGAAGGGCATTTGGGGTCAGACTTGTCCTGGAACAGACTTCCCACCTGGCTTTTGGGATTCACCTGGTAAATTCCCCTTTGGGTATTTGGAGTTTTTAACCTTTGTTTTAATTCAAGTTTTAAAATTTGTTTGCATACAGTTATACAGAAAACTTTGTAATCTTTCTTTTAATTTGGCTTTTATGCTTCCATTTTTACATATAATTCTCGGATCCATATGGAACTTACTCGCATGTGAAGAATAAGGTAATTGATTTTTTTTTCCTTCAAATAGCTAACCTGTTTTCCCAGCAGTTTATTGAATGCCTCATCCTTGCTGATAAATTTAATGTTGCCATTAAATTTTTTTGTAATTTCCAAATAAATAAATAAAAATGTTGTTAGGCTCTTGTGTCTTTTGTGCTATGATTCACGGCAGTGTTATTTGCTTTGTATCTTTTGCTGTATTGCTTATAATTTTAAAAGTAATTAATGACCACATAGATTCCATGCTTTGGATCTATTAATAATTGAAGACAGTTAGCCCTATATTCTCTAATTCATCAGTTTTAGAAGACCTGGTCTTTCATCTCTCTCTATAAGAGTAAGAAAATATACATTTTTACTTCCTTTTATTTTTTTCCTCAGTCAATCTCAACTCCAAATCTAAACTACCAGATTTACTTACCTATGTATCCTGAATTTTTGTTCCACTCTATTGTGTGCGTGCTACGTTGCTTCCGTTGTGTCCGACTTTTTGTGACTCTATGGACTGTAACTCATCAGGCTCCTCTGTCCCTGGATTTCCCAATCAAGAATACTGGAGTGGCTTGCCATTTCCTCCTCCAGGGGATCTTCCCGACCCAGAGACGGAATGCACGTCTCTTACATCACTTGCATTGGCAAGCGGGTCCTTTACCGCTAGTGATTCCAGTGTATTATAATGAAATTATTATTAATTCTTGCATCATGTGCCTTTCTCTGTCAAGGAATTGAATATCTTCATTTTGTTTTATATTTCCCGTAGTTATTAAGTCAATTCCATAGTTGGGATTTGAGGCTCACCACAACCCTTCCATGACACAACTTTCATGTTCAAAAATATTTATTTATTTGAGTAGTTCTTGAGGAAGAGTTTTAAAGTAATCTCCTCCTCAATTTCTCCAATGTTTAATAACATCTTGTCTGTTTCTTTAACAGGTAACAGGTATCTTGTCTGGGCTTAGAATTCTGGGACCAAGTTCCTTTTATTCCTTCAAACCTTTTTTTTGTCTTCTGGCAGCAAACTGAATGGCAGAAAAGTCAAAGTTCTATTTCTTCTCCATGGATATTTACATAAATTTCTATTTATATGTAAAATGAAATGATTATATCAGAATTCGCTTTGCTATTGTCTTTTTCTTTTTCCTCTCTTTGGTGGGCTGCTTCCTGCTTCAATCTGAAGTCCTCTTTTATATTAGGAAAGATTTCTTCTTTCATGTTTCAAATGTTTTTCCTGAAACAGTTTATTCAGATCTCTTCTTTAAGAATACCAGTTACCATATATGGGATCTCTGTTGTTTTTCCTATTTGGGTTTTCTTATTCTCTTGCTTTTTACCTCTAAGTTCTGTATTATTTTCCTCACATCTTCCTGCAGTCTTGCTGATTTGGGTTCCTTCAATGATGAGTTTGCTTTTCATTGCTTCTTATGCCATTTTTTTAAATGTTGCAATATCATTGTTCATTTTCTTAATATTTTTCTTAGTATTGACCATTCTTTTGTTAACTGATCTGTTGTTCTAGGACCTCATTCTTCATCCTTTTTCTTTAAGAGTGTTTAATTTTTCCCCATGCTGTTGAAAATTGATTCACCCAAAATTTTTGTCTGTTTTATGAGTTCAGTTTTCAGAAACATACTCTTCACATCTTTATACTGCTGTGTTTGTTTCATTCTCTTTTGTGGTGAAATTTTTGCTTATGTCTCCTTTTATCACCTTTGACTATGATTCTATTTGGGATTTTTATTTGTCTCAGACTAACATGGCCAACTGAGCACCAAAGAATTGATGCTTTTGAACTGTGGTGTTGGAGGAGACTCTTGAGAGTCCCTTGGACTGCAAGGAGATACAACCAGTCCATCCTAAAGAAGATCAGTCCTGGGTGTTCATTGGAAGGACTGATGTTGCAGCTGAAACTCCAATACTTTGGCCACCTGATGTGGAGAGCTGACTCATTTGAAAAGACCCTGATGCTGGGAAAGATTGAAGGCAGGAGGATAAGGGGATGACAGAGGATAAGATGGATGTCATCACCAGCTCAATGGACGTGAGTTTGAGTAAGCTTCGGGAGTTGGTGATGGACAGGAAAGCCTGGCGTGCTGCAGTCCATGGGGTTGCAAAGAGTTGGACACAACCAAGTGACTGAACTGAACTGAACATGGCCAGATTTTCCTTGGTGATTCCCCACACCTCACACTCCATCCCTATGTGTTTGAGTGGTTTGGAATCACCTTACAAGTACCATCTAAGTGTCTACATATTTGCAATTAGAGGAAAATTAAGAGGGATACAAAACCAACAGAATCTATCAATTACTTCAAGGTAGGAGTAGAGGGAAAGAAAAACTCAATTTTGTTCTTTAAAAATCTCTTTTTAAAAATAGGCAAACATTATGAATGGCAAATAAAGTTTGCTTGTAAAAAGATGCTTGAGTTCACTGATATCTATTGAAATGCAAATTAAAACAACACTGAAACATCATCTCTTGGAAAAAACATTAAAATTCTATAATATCTAGTATGGTAAAAATATGGGGAAAGATGCACTATTACAAGAAATTTTTTTAAAGGCAATTTTAAAATCGTGTCATGTAACTTAAAACGCTATTTTAAGCTTTTAAAACCCACATTGAAATGGGCTATGGATAGAGTGGGTGAATTTAGTCTTAGTATATTTTGTTTTCAATGTAGAAATAATTCATATACTCTTAAGAATACTATGAACAAATTCAAGATCAGACTTAATTTTGCATTAAGATTGCTTTCAGTTTTTCTGGACTGATATTTCACTTACAATGCTGATATCTCTTCACTGCTTTATCATATACCAAATACATCAACATTGGGAATAGATACATACAAAGCCTGAGGGCTACAAGATGACCTTTGATCCCTAGTTGGTGGCTCTTGTCCTCAAACTCTACCCTGGAGAAACTGTAGAAACTTAGATTTGAGGAATTAACAAAGAAATACTGGGAAATTCCATGGCAGTCCAGTGATTAGATCTGTGCTTTTCTACTGCAGGATTTGATCCCTGCCCTAACAGAAGCAGAAGATATTAAGAAGAGGGGGCAAGAATACACAGAAGAACTGTACAAAAAAGAGCTTCAAGACCAAGATAATCACGATGGTGTGATCACTCACCTAGAGCCAGACATCCTGGAATGTGAAGTCAAGTGGGCCTTAAAAAACATCACTAAGAACAAACTAGTGGAGGTAATGGAATTCCAGTTGAGCTATTTCAAATCCTGAAAGATGATGCTGTGAAGGTGCTGCACTCAATATGCCAGAAAATTTGGAAAACTCAGCAGTGGCCACAGGACTGGAAAAGGTCAGTTTTCATTCCAATCCCAAAGAAAGGCAATGCCAAAGAATGCTCAAACTACCACACAATTGCACTCATCTCACATGCTAGTAAAGTAATGCTCAGAATTCTCCAAGCCAGGCTTCAGCAATATGTGAACCATGAAATTCCAGATGTTCAAGCTGGTTTTAGAAAAGGCAGAGGAACCAGAGATCAAATTGCCAACATCCACTGGATCATGGAAAAAGCAAGAGAGTTCCAGAAAAATATCTATTTCTGCTTTATTGACTATGCCAAAGCCTTTGACTGTGTGGCTCACAATAAACTGTGGAAAATTCTTCAAGAAATGGGAATACCAGACCACCTGACCTGCCTCTTGAGAAACCTATATGCAGGTCAGGAAGGACATGGAACAACAGACTGGTTCCAAATAGGAAAAGGAGTACGTAACCCTGCTTATTTAACTTATATGCAGAGTACATCATGAGAAACACTGGGCTGGAAGAAGCACAAGCTGGAATCAAGATTGCCAGGAGAAATAGCAATAACCCCCAGATATGCAGATGACACCACCCTTATGGCAGAAAGTGAAGAGGAACTAAAAAGCCTCTTGATGAAAGTGAAAGAGGAGAGTGGAAAAGCTGGCTTAAAGCTCAACATTCAGAAAACTAAGATCATGGCATCTGGTCCCATCACTTCATGGCAGATAAATGGGGAAACAGTGTCAGACTTTATTTTTTGGGGCTCCAAAATCACTGCAGATGGTGATTGCAGCCATGAAATTAAAAGACGCTTACTCCTTGGAAGGAAAGTTATGACCAACCTAGATAGTATATTCAAAAGCAGAGACATTACTTTGCCAACAAAGTTCCGTCTAGTCAAGGCTATGGTTTTTCCTGTGGTCATGTATGGATGTGAGAGTTGGACTGTGAAGAAAGCTGAGTGCCAAAGAATTGATGCTTTTGAACTGTGGTGTTGGAGAAGACTCTTGAGAGTCCCTTGGACTGCAAGGAGATCCAACCAGTCCATTCTGAAGGAGATCAGCCCTGGGATTTCTTTGGAAGGAATGATGCTAAAGCTGAAACTCCAGTTCTTTGGCCACCTCATGCGAAGAGTTGACTCATTGGAAAAGACTCTGATGCTGGGAGGGATTGGGGGCAGGAGGAGAAGGGGACGACCGAGGATGAGATGGCTGGATGGCATCACTGACTCGATGGACGTGAGTTTGAGTGAACTCCTAGAGTTGGTGATAGACAGGGAGGCCTGGCGTGCTGTGATTCATGGGGTCGCAAAGAGTCAGACATGACTGAGCGACTGAACTGAACTGAACAGAGTGGCCAAAAAAGCAAAAACAAAAAATCTGTTGAAAATCCTTGAGGAGTTTGAAGTTTGCCAGGTCACCTTGAGCTGGTGTGTGTGTGTGTGTGTGTGTGTGTGTGTGGTGTGAGTGTATGTTCATAGTGTGTATGTGTGGTGTGGCAGGTTATGTGCATGATATGTAGTATGTGTGGTGTATATGTGTGTGTTGCATTTGGGGCATGTGTGTGTGTGTGTGTGCACGCTCATGTGTGTTGATGGGTAGGGGATAAGGCAAGTAAAGGCAATGCTAGGGAAATGGCTTAGAGCAGTGATTCTCAATCCTGGCTGCACATTAAATATTACCCAAGGAAGCTTCTAAAAATATTCACACTAGATAACAATAGGAGAATGTTGTTGTTCTTAGGAGAATCATGCTGAAGTCTTAGAGATGAAAAGTTATGTCTGCAAGTTACTTTCAAATGGTTCAGCAAAATAAAACAAAACACTCTGTACTCCCATGAAGCAGGGAGAGTGAGAGGGGAAGGGAGAGAAAGAGGGGGCAAAAGCAAATGTGGCAACATTTGGTGAATCCAGGGGAAGATCACACTGGTGTTCATTATACTATCTTTTCCAACTGTTTTATAGGTTTGAATTTTTTTTTTTCCTAAAATACAGTGTTGAGAAAATAAATGCACATCCCTAGACCTCTGGAGATGTGTATTGTAAATTCCCAGGTATTCTGATTTTATCAGTGTGTGATGAGCTTTTAAGAACCAGGATAAAAACCCATTGTTGGGATGAAGGAAAGCTTTTTAAAAGTCCCGCCTTTGCTGCTCCTGAAACGCCGTGATACCACCTTTGACGGTCACTTCACCACAGAAACTGGAAGCAACAGCCCAGACCTCCAGTGTCAGTGGAGTAAACACAGAACAGCAAGGTGCTCTGCTGGCATCCTGGAACCATGAACTCACAGCCCCCAAAATAACTAGACAGGGAGTACCTTTCTTAGGGAAGAAAGACAGGAAACTAAGTGCATCCCACCTGACACAGAATTATTGGGACCGATGGATCCAGAATTTAAAAGAAGCATTACAAAAAGACTCAAAGAAATAAAGGAAGATGTAAAGAGTGTGAAGAAAAACTAAGAAATTGTTTAAAAGAAGCAGTTTTAAGCATGGAAAACAGAACAGCTGAAGGGAAGAATTCAAGAGATAGGATGGATCAAGCAACAGTTGACAGAACCTCAAGGAGATGCTGATAATTCATTAGTCGTCATTGGACATTTTATCATATTCTACTCTGAAATGGACAGATTAAGTAGGCTAAAAATAATCAGAAATATTAAAAAAAATCTTCTATTTGCTCCCAGTGTTTTGAAATTTCACAGCGATATCCTTTCAGTGGCCCCCAACTTTTTTGGCACGTGGGACAGTTTTCGTGGAAGACAATTTCTCAGCGGATCAGGGTGGGGGCATGACTCAAGTGCACTGCATTTATTGTGCACTGTAGTTCTTTTAAAATTTCTAATCTAATGCCACTGCTGATCTGACAGGAGGTACTGGTCCATGGCCTGGAGACTGGGGACCCCTGCTTTAGCCCATTTTTTTGGTGCATCTTACTAGATACTTATGGACTTTTTCAATCTGGAAGTTGAGATCCTTCTCTTTGGGGAGAATTCCTATTATTTTGTTACTGACATATGGTAATATTTTGATTTATAATGAGAAATATATGTTTAGTCTTTTACCCCTTTCCTGGCACAGAGCTAACACCCTTCAAATTTCCCGTGAGAAGAGTGTATTGTTATGTTAATGATGTCACTTTTGGATAGCCCTTAGGTAACCTAAGGATGGAGGCTGGTTGCCAGGGGGAACAACCATATCATTAGAGGGTTAGAACTTTCAGTACCCCACCCTCCATCCCCCACTCCAACCTCTGAAGTTGGGGAGAGGGGCTGGAGGGTGAATCAGTCACCAATGGCAGATGATAATGAAGCCTCCAAAAAACCCCCAAAGGACCTGGTTCAGAGAGCGTCCAGATTGGTGAACACACGGAGATGTGGAGACAGTGGCTGTCCTGGAGAGGGCTTGCAAGCCCTGTGCCCTTCCTCCACACCTTGCCCTGCACAGCTTTTCCATCTGGCATTTCCTGAGTTTTACCATTTCTATAATAAACCAGCAATCTAGTAAATAAATTATTTCTCTGGGTCCTATGAGCCACTCCAGCAAATTGCTGAAACCTGAAGAGGGGGTGATTGGAATCTGATTTCTAGCCAGTGGGGTCAGAAGCACAGGTGGAAAAACTGGACCTGTGATTGGCCTGGGTGAGAGAGTCACATAGGATTGAACCGTTTACCCGTGGAATCTGATGCCTCATCCAGGTAGATGGTGTCAGAATCGAGCTGAATTGTAGGACTCCCAGCTGGGGTCTGAGAACTGCTTATTGGCGTGGGGACCTTCTGCCACATTGAAATTGCTACCAGAACCCATTTATGTACTCCCCTATGTTCCTCTGGAACTCCTCTTATTTGGATCATTTCTTACCTTTCTTGCCAATTTTCTATATCTTTGTCTTTTTGGTCCACTTTCTGGGAGATTTCCTCATCTATATCTTCCAACCCTGCTGCTGATTAAAAAAAAATTTTTTTTTCTCCTCTTATTTTTAACTTTAAGAGCACCCTCTTGTTCTCAGAATGTTGCTTTTCTCAAAAATAGAATCCCGTTCCTGTTTCATGCTTGCAACCCTTCATACCTTTGAGGAAATGAATACTTAGTAAAAAGAGGTCTTCTTCCTGAATCATATCTCTTTTTTGAAATCCCTTTGTGTTGGTTTTTATTGCTGCTGTAACAAATTAACATGACACAAATTTATTGTCTTACCATTCTGTAGGGAAAAAAATGTTCAATATGAGATGGTTAGATAGCATCACCAACTCAATGGACATGAATTTGAGCAAACTCCAGGAGATACTGGAGGACAGAGGAGCCTGGCGTGCTGCAGTCCTTGAGGTTGCAAAGAGTCAGATCTGACTGGGCAACTGAAAAACAGCAACAGGTTTCACTGGGCTATAATCATAGGACTGTGTTCCTTTCTGGAGACTCCGTTTTCTAGGCTTTCGCAGCTTTTAGAGGCCACCACATTCCTTCCTCACAGCTCCATTTCTCATCTGCAAAGCCAGGAACTCACAACCCTCTGACTCTTTCTCTAGTTGTCACATCTCTCTCTGACCATAGCCAGGAAATGTCCTCAGCTTTCAAGGATGCATGTCATTAGATTGGGTTCATCCGGATAATCCAGGATAATCTCAGCTCAAAGTCAGTTGATTATCAAACTTACTTGCCTTTGCAGCCATGTAACGTATTTAGCACATTTATAGGTTCTGGGGATTCAGACATGGACATTTTGAGGGGGTCATTATCCTGCCTGCCATTTTTTTAAAAAACAAGTTTGAGTTCTGATTTTCACATTAGAGGTTTTCTCAGATATCTGGTAGTCCTTAGTTATCTGAACATATTTAATAATGGGGGACTAAGGAATGTATCAGAAGCTCTGAAAGCATGAGCCGAGCTTGTTGACTGTGAAACTCCCTGTGAGTGATTTGACTGGTCGTGCATGCGTGCCCAGTCACTTCAGTAGTGTCTGACTCTCTGCGACCCTATGAACTGTAGCCCACCAGGCTCCTCTGTCCATGGGATTCTCCAGGCAAGAATACTGGAATAGGTTACCATGACCTACTCCAGGGGATCTTCCTGACCCAGGGATCGAACCTGAGTCTCCTGAATTGCAGGCGGATTCTTTACTGCTGAGCCACTGAGGAAGCCCCTTGAATGGACATATCCATGGGCAAACTCAATGTTAGTAGCTTCGGGACTTTCCTGACGCACTGCTCTGATTCCCAGAGAAAACTTTCACAGTCGCCTGCCTGGAGGAAGAGGGCCTGGCCTTCACACTCTGAAGATGAGTAAGGGAGGAGTCGGGGGTTTCAAAATCCAGGGAGTGAGTGTTGACTTTGCTCTTTGTTTCCTTCAGTGTGGCTTGGTGTCCTTTGTGCAGAGACTAGAACTTCAGTTCTCTGTCTGGGTATGAAGAGTCGGGGAGGGAGGAAGGGGCAAGGATATTGGACTGTTTCCCCAACAGAATTTCAACCCACCATCCAGCTTCTACTTGAATCTTCTCTGCCTCTAGAGATTCCTGATAACAATTGCTGATTATTTTGGCAAGGTGGGAGGGGGTTCATATAAATTGAGTGGGTTCTTGGATTTACCCCTGCTGTCTTAGAACTCAGCTTCCTTCGTTCTCAGTTAAATATGTTTCACTTGTTCCATCTTTCAAATATTTTGTTGTTGCTTTTCCTCTTATTGGTCCTTTTTAATCTGTGCTTTATTTGTTGTTGCTAAATCCCCTTGTGTTGCTTTCATGGAATTTCTAAGGAGAGCAGAGCGCAATGCTTGGGTTCAGTTCATCATCTTTAACTGGAAATTGGTACATGTTTCTATATTTGTTGTACCTACTGGGCAACATGGAGATGGGGAAGTGCCCTGGCCCACTGTTGGCAGGGGGAGGCCTCTTCTGATTCTCAATTTTTCCCCCTTTTTGGGAGTGGATCAATCAGATTGAAGAGATGTCAAGCTAAAGGAAAAGCTCATTACTATAGGCTTTCTGTGTTGAAGACTAAGGGTATTCCCACCCCAACCTTATTTGTTGATGATTTGGTCTATATTTGTGAGAACAGTCTCAGGATGATTGTCCCCATCTTCCATGATTCTGCCTTCACCTTGATAACATCTGGCGCGCGCGTGCGTGTGTGTGTGTGTGTGTGTGTGGGTGTGCACGCACGCACACATGCGCACGTGTACGTGCATACACTCCTCATTCTTTAGAATGCTGTACCCTCAGCAGTATTCAGACTCTGGCTCAGAGAAATGTGATAGGAGCGTTGCTCTTATTGGCTCCATTATGACGGTTTCAGAATGCTGTTTATGTAGGGATCTGAGTCTCAGGTTTTCTCAGGACTCACCTAGGTCTTTCTCTTCATGCCTCCTATGTGGAGATAGCGCCATAACTTTGCGTTAGTTTTACAGCCATGTGTGCTAAGTCTCTAAGTCCGACTCCTTGCTACTCTATGGACCATAGCCCACCAGGCTCCTCTGTCCATGGGATTCTCCAGGCAAGATTTCTGGAGTGGATTGCCATGCCCTCCTCCAGGGGATCTTCCCGACCTAGGGATCCAACCCATGTCTCTTACATCTCCTGCACTGGTGGGTTCTTTACCACTAGCACCACTTCGGAAGCCCCTCAACAGCTGGGTTGTCATTTCCTTTTCCAGGGGATCTTCCCAACCCAGGAATTGAACCCAGGTCTCTTGCATAGCAGGTGGATTCTTTACCATCTGAGCCATCAGGGAAGCTCTTTATAGCCATAAGAACATCCAGTACCATACATGCTTAAATACAGGGCCAACCAGAATATAACACATATCTCCATCCATTTTCCAATTTAGAATAGCCTCTGGAGAATCCCAGGGATGGAGGATCCTAGTGGGCTGCCATCTATGGGGTTGCAAAGAGTCGGACACGACTGCAGCAACTTAGCAGCAGCAGCAGCAGCAGCACCAGATTCTTAGTCATCTTTAAAAAAAAAAAAAAAACCTTTAGGGCATAGTGGAAACAGGTATTTAGTTACAAAATTTTTTGGAATAATTACACACATTTAGAACTATATATTACAAAAAATAATTTTATTTATTGCTTTATTGCTTTTTTCCATTTATTTTTAACAAAATTTATTTATTTATTTATTTTTGGCTGCCCTAGGTCTCCACTGCTGCTGTTCTCTAGTTGTGACGAGCAGGGACTACTCACTGTGGTGGTTTCTCTGGTTGCAGAGCACGGGCTCTGGAGCACATGGGCTTCGGTAGTTTCAGCTTACAGGTTTAGTTGCCCTGAGGCATGTGAGATCTTCCCAGCAGGGATCAAACCCATATCCCCTGCATTGGTAGGCGGATTCTTAACCACTGGACCACCAGGGAAGTCCTGCCACTCATATTTTAAGGAGCAATTTTGTTCAAGGTCTTCACCAGCATCTTGGACATCAGTGTTCTTGTCATCTGTAGGGCCATTTTGGGGGGAATCATCTTAACAGTTTTCCACACCACATTATCTTTATTTCCGTTTAAGGCATTTGAGATACATTAATGTTTGAATCTATATTTTTGCTTTCACAGAAATCTGTATCCCAAGCCACAATAATGCATTATGTCAGGGCAGGTTTGGGTTGTTTAATTTGTCCTGGTGGTGTTTGTGCATGACTTCCACAGACAACCATTTCCTGTATTGATTTTAAAGCAAGCTTTAAGAGGCTTGTTTACAAAGACATCGGCCGCCTGCAATTGTGAGGTGATACCTCCAGCAATAATTACTAAATCTGTGTCAAATTTCTTTGCCTTCCTTATTTACTGACTCTGTCAGGTGCCATCTCTAATCATCCCAAACCAGCATTGATTGAGGTCATTTCAGGTCGTCGTTTCTTCCCTAGACAGGATTTTTGTTCGAAACAAAGAAATTGAGAGTGAATTCCCATAATATGAGATTTTGTAAGGACTAAAATTTAGGGCAATTCTTTTCTGAGAGTTAATTTTTAGAAATATATAATACTTAAATTCTGTACTGAATTGGTCTTATTACTAATTACCAGTCCTCTTTCATCATGATCTCCTTATTTCTGGTTCTACACTTTGATCCAACAATCAGCAGGCTTTGAGTACAGTTGTTTTTAAATATCATTTACACACTGATGACTTTCAGTTTTATACCTTCTGACATCTCCCTTGATCTCAACTTATATATTCACCTGGCAACCTAACACTTCCAATTGATGTCTAGTAAACATCTCCAATGTAAACCATCCAAAGCAGAATACGAAAGTACTGATTGATCCCCTCACTCCCTACTTTAGCATCTGTCTCTCCTTCGTGCGTGCATGCTCAGTCACTCACTTGTGTCCAACTCTTTGCAACTCCATGGACTGTAGCCCGCCAGGGTCCTCTGTCCGTGAAACTTTCCAGGCAACAATACTGGAGTAGATTGCCATTTCCTCCTCATTTCCAGGGGTTCTTCCTGACCCAGGGATCGAAACCCACATCTCTTGCAGTTCCTGCATTGGCAAGGAAGATTCTTTACTGCTGAGCCGCCTCACTCCTCCTTATTTCAGTTAATGACTTCATGCATTTTTCTGTTCAGATTCAAACACCAAAAAGTTATTCTTTATTCTGTTCCTTCCCTCATCAACCCCCACTACCCAATTCATCCCAAATTCTATTAACACTTCCTTCAAAATCCACTCATTCTCATCTTCAAACCTTTTCATGTGCTATTTCCTGTCTGCAACATGTCCTTTTGGACATGCATAGGACTCATTTCATTCAGGCCTCTGATGAAAGAGATGTTTAGATGTCCTCTTCCCAAAAGCAACCCACTGACATCTTACCTTCAACTTTTCTGTATCCTTCTATTTCAGATTTATCTCTTATTAAAGAACATAGGAGTTTTATACTTTTTAATATGGTTTATCTTTTTATTTATTTTGACCCTTTTGACTTTATATTTAGTGTAATTAAGAATGTATTTAAGTTTAAAGCTACCCTTTGACTGTGTAATTTCTATTTTCCTCTATCCTTTATTTTGTTCTGTTGAAGTTTGTGTTTTTGTGGCCTCTTTTGTCATCTTAATAATTATGCATACTTTTACTATTCCTTTAAAGGCTACCATAGAGACTACAACAAGTGTCCTTGACGTATCAAAGTCCAACATTAATGTGTATTTTTATCTTCTTCCCAGTCAATGCAAGGGTCTTAGAACACTTTAGCAGTGTTTACCTCCTCCCAACCTGGCTGTGAGATTTAAATGGAATAGGGTATGTAATGATAGGGACCAAATCTTGCTCAATCTTTCTCTCCTCTTATTGAGGGAGAGGCTTCTCCTGTCTTCACCCTTTGGTTCTATGGGCTGTCAATCATTGCAGCTATTTTTCCCTGGACCAGAGCTGGAGAATGGAGCCCATTGGGCCAAGCAGAAATCTTCCTAGGAGTTTTCAAACTGGAGTTAAAGGAAGAGGTGTAGCATCTTTCAGATGGGAGAGTGTGGGAGGTGTGAGGCAGGAAGTTGGTGGTGTCCAGGTGGCCCAGGAAGTCAACGTGGAAGAATGAAGCCTAGAAAGCGCTCTGGAGGCATTTCTCTTTGGTTTCTGGTTATTTCTGCAGCAGCTGTAGCTCGTGCTGTATTAAACAAACACACATATCACATATTCTATCTTGCCCAAGCTAGATTACCATAGATTTCTGACTCATGTCTAAAGTCACCTAATTCAGTGATCAGACACTGAAGGACCCTCGCATGAGGTCATTTTGCTCCTTCATCTCTTCTCTCTTCAGAGCCTTTATCACTCCAGTTTTATATCGTTGTCTTCTCTGTGATTCTTACTTTCCCATCAGATCTGAGCTTGTGTGCAGAGAAATTTAGTCATTCAACTTGGTCTTCCTGGTGAGCTATCTGGGGGTTCAATTCGTGTTTGAGGATGTGTTGATTAACTCACAAGGCTCAGGCATCAGAGTCCTTGGTAAGGGAGTGAGGGTACTTAGAAAACTCCAGTATGGTTGCCAGGACTTCTGCCAACTCCCAAGGAGGGCTACATTTGGACTTCTGTGAATTTCAATGGCTAATTTCATTTCCACTCAGTTCCACCAAACCCAGTTTCTGGGTTTCAGTTTCTGGAAGTGCGTCCTGAGAATCCACATATGTATCAAGCAACTGGGAGATTTTAGCATGACCAAAACTTGAGACTCTCTGGACTGAGTCTTTTATGAAACTCTGAGTTAACAGTCTTACTTCTTCAGATTTCTGAGCAGAGCAGTTTGCGAAAAGTTATGACCAAAACAAGCCAGTGAGCTTAGTTTCTTATGCTAATGGTTCCAGAGGCCTCATAATTACATGACAACACGAGTGTCCCATAATTAGCGTCTGCTGTTCTGTTCCTGGGGGTCAATTGTTCTGCAACAATGGCCATGCTCAGCCCTGGACAGCCCGCATCCCGCTCAGCTGCTCCCCTCCACATTCCATTCTCATGAGAGAAGAGCCCCGAGTTCTCAGGGCTTTAACCCTCTCCTGCCAGGACCCAGGGACCAGAGCCAAGGTGGGGGAGGTTCATGATCTGATGCTGGGCACCTGAGGGAAGTGGAAGAAAGATTCCGAGAAATGACTTGAGTGTTTGGAGCAGCCAGCACTTTGCATCTAAGACTGTGTTTCTCACTCTGATCTAACGAAGCATTAACTTTGGGGATGGAGGCATAGGAATCCTCCCGGTGACTCTGATTATATTAGGATTTGGGACACACTGACTTAATCCTTACCTCTTTCAGGCTGAAGAGTTGGCTAAGAGGGCAGGGAAACTTACCCTTGACACATTTCTGTCACTCAAACTCCCAGAACAGGTTTTCTCCTCCTCGGTGGGGTGACGAGTGACCAAGCAGCGGAGTGGTGTGGTGACAGAACACCACTGAATCTGACCTGGAAACCTGTGTCAAATCCTGGCTATCAGCCACCAGCTATGTGACTCTGGGAAACTTGTTTCATCTCGGAGCTGCTGATTCCTTGCCTATAAAATGAGGATAAGCATGCTTGCGTGCATGCTAAGTCACTTCTGTCATGTCTGACTCTTTGGGACCCTGTGGATTGTAGCCCACCAGGCTCCTCTGTCCATGAGATTCTCCAGCAAGACTACTGGAGTCGGTTGCCATGCCCTCCTCCAGAGGATCTTCCTGACCCAGGGATCGAACCTGTATCTCTTATGTCTCCTTGCACTGGCAGACGGGTTCTTTACCACACGTGCCACCTGGGAAGTGAGGATAAGCACACCCACCTTTATTACTTGGAAATTTCTTTCCTCCCTTCTCTCTCTCTTTCTCTTTTTTAGGAAAGATCCTTTTACTGGGGTGGACATGGAGCACACACTAGTCCATGATAAAATGACTTAAGAGAAAGATCCGGAAGGGCTGACTTCTCCCCCCTTAGTCTTAGAGCAAGGTCTGGGCACAGAATAGGTCCCAGTGGAACTTGAGACAAGGCAAAGTCTTTAAGGCCTGGACTGGTAGGAGGGGCTGGGAGAAGGGCCCCCCCAACCTTTGCCGGCCAGCCGCAGCAGGATTCCGGCTCTAGACCCTCATAGACATGCTCCAGTTTTCCAGAGAACTGGGGGGCAAGAGGAGGAAGGAGAACTGGACGGGGGTGGGGGTGGGGAGGTGAGTAACAATATTTATTTTTTAAGCATCTACTGACATCACACTACTGGGTCTGACGTCCCCTGTAACCATCACTTTGTACATTTTACCAGCATAAATAAAAACTCAAGGAAAATAAATACATTGGCTCCTATGAGGTTGGAGGCGGTGTAGAAGCGGGGTGGTGGGCCTCTGGAGGGGTGGGGGTGGGGTGGGGGTGGGGGTGGGGGTGGGGTGGGGGTGGGGGTGGGGGTGGGGGTGGGGTGGGGGTGGGGGTGGGGTGGGGGTGGGGGTGGGGGTGGGGGTGGGGGTGGGGGTGGGGGTGGGGGTGGGGGTCGGGGGAGCTACCACAATTCAGGTGGCGGAGGAGCAGACAAGACAGGAGGCGCCTGTAGGGGAGCGTGAGTTTTAAGCATCCTCGTGAGTTTTAAGCCCCCTCGTCGGGGGCTGTAGTCCGTGCGACCTTGCCTGGCGCGGGGTGCCGAGCTCTCATCTTCCCGGTCCACTGGCTCCAGGTCTCTCTTCTGGGCGGCATTCTTTCTGTCCCATTGCTGATGTAGGAAGCCCAAAAGAATGTTTTTTCTGTCACAATGATCTGTTCAGACGGGTACTCCCGAGTGGGCAGGGAGACTGAGGGACGTCGGTTCGAGGCTTTGCACCCAGAGTCGGCATGAAATCTAAAATCGCTTCTGTTGTAAACAGGCAGTGCGTTCAGAAAATCTGCCATCTTGTTTCCTCAGCCGCTGCCACCGCACCCGCCTTCTTGCCCCCAGTAACTCCCCCGCCCCGCCACTTTTACAAAATTCTTGGCATTATGAGTTTAGCACCCAAGGTTCCAACCAGTGGATGGTACTTGGGTGTCCACAAAAACCACGTGGGAAGCTTTTATAGAATGAAGACCTGACCAGGTGAGCTGGAATCCTGGCAAGGGCATGATTAACTTGGGAATGAGTGTTTGAGGAGAGCTCTGAAGGTCCTCCTGATGGCACTGCTCACACCCATTCATGAGAGACTCTAAAGGACTGTGACATGTAAAAAGTGGGTGATTTTACAGAGGCATCAGTTTAAATTGTGCACGTTGATACGTTCAAGTTAGCAGGGAGTCAGCCTGGCATGGACCTGTCTGTCGTCTTTGTAAGATTCACAGGGGTCCAAACACTTTATCTGATTCTCTTATTTAAGCCTGGATTTGTACTGCTAGCCTGGGCTACTTCCATGAGCTCCAGACTCATGCCTCCACCTACCTGCCTGCTCTCTGCACCTGAAAGTGAACAGACTTCTCCAGTGAATTTGTTCCAGCAGCTCCTGATCTCCCCCATGCCTGTTCCACTCTCAATCTCAATAGTATCTCAATTCTTATACTTTTGCAGGCTGAACCTACAAAGTTCTAGTCCTTACTACATGTCCTTCTTCTACTCCACCTCCCCAAGGCTCAACGGTATAGGATCCGCCTGCAGTGCAGGAGACACAGGAGATGCAGGTTTGATCCCTGGGTCAGGAAGATCCCCTGGAGGAGGAAATGACAACCCACTCCTATATTCTTGCCTGAAAAATCCCATGGACAGAGGAGCCTGGCAGGCTACAGTCCATGAGACTGCAGAGTCAGACATGACTGAATGACTGAACACCTGCGCGCGTGCGCACGCACACACACACACACACACACACACACACACACACACATACACACTCAGGGTACGGTATCTTTACCATCTTCATGGCTGCCCATCCTAAGCCGCCATTACCTCTCTCCTCAATAATCGCTCTAGCGCCTAAACGATCTTGCTTCTTTCACCCTTGACTTGCTCCAGTCAAATGTCACCTTAACAAGAGTCCTTTCTGCCTCAAATGCAAGCCCCTCACTCCATCTCATTTCCTATTTTTTTTGTTTTTCTTTTTAGCATTTATACTAGCTCTGATAATTTGTTATTGTCTGTTCTTTCCTAGAATGTAAGTCCCAAGAAGGTATGAGTGCTTGTCTGTTTTATCAAACGTGCTGGGTTCCCAGTGTTAAAAACAACACCAGGTGCATGACAGGGACTCTGTACGTGTTTGTCAAATGAATGAATGAACTGCCCACAACAACTACATATTACTGCCTTTTCTACTAACCAGGAAACAGAGGTTCAGAAGGTGTTACTTTCCCCAAGGCCACACTATAAACAGTATGAATAGATTTTTGAACCCAGAACTGATGAGTTTAGAAATCATTCTTCTGCATGTAGAGGAGGGGCCACTTTTGCAATCTACCATAATTTCCTTCTAAATGTAGCTCCTGCATTGGCATTTCAAATCGAGATTACTATTCTCATAGATGAACATGGAAGCTTAACTCAAAGACAAGGTAGCTTTCTTATCCCAGCATCTCAAAGCTCTCTGCTCTGAGCCAAGATAACCCTGTAAGGCAACCATGGTCAGCACTGACGTGATAAGGAAATCTACCCTACATGGCTCTTTTGCTCAGTGTTTCCCACTGGAGAGGAACCATAAAGAGAAAAATACTCAAGCCATGGGAAGCCCGTTTGTAAAAAGGTTTTATTTTATTTTTTTAAGACATGTAGTATCAGTAGTTGCAGTGCCCAGGCTTCACTGCCTCGCGGCAAGTGGGATCTTAGTTCCCTGACCAGGGATCAAACCCTGTGTTCCTGAATTGGAAGGCAGATTCTTAACCACTGGATCACCAAGGAAATCCCAGCACAAAGATATCTATCACTTAAGTACTCACTTATTCAGGAGAATCCTTGAGAATTCTAAGTCTGAGCTCCAGGGCCCATTTGAGAAGTCTGGGAGTCGGGAAGGAGTGAGCAAAGGATTCCATGGAGGAGCCATTTGGGAGGTAGGAGGAAAAGAAAGGGCATGTGATGTCCTGGGAGTCAAAACAGAACAGTGCATCAAGGAGGGTTCCTGGAAACAAGATCAGAAAATGGTTTAATATGGAGAGAATAATGAAAGAATGACAAAGAGAAAATGATGAATCTCCACTCAAGGATATGAAATAGGACTTTAATCAATATAATAATAAGTACATAATAGGGCTTCCTATCCTGAATAGGAAGTATTGGTATAGAAAGGATGTACATTCCTCTTAGATTAGTCTTTATTTTAAAAAATTTTAAAAAAATTTTGGCCACATCACATGGCATGCAGGATCTTAGTCCACCATCAGGGAAGCTCAGAGTGTTAACCACTGGACCCATCAGGGAAATCCTCTTAGATTAGTCATTAATTCAAGGTAATCCCAATAAAAACATCTCCCTCAAATTGATGGGAATTTAACAGTTATTATGAATCTTGACCATTAGGTGTGAAAGAATAGAGCCTTTCCTGAAAAGGAAGCACGAGTGGGACTCACCCATTCATAAAACATGTTGCCAGTAAAAGAGATGGGGTGATGAATTGAAGAGGCCCCAGAATGAAAATATAGACTCAAGAGTCCATGGCTATTGTCATATAATGAAGTGAGTATTTCACATTTGGGGAAGAAATGATGAATTATTTATTAAATCCTATCTAAATTGGCTCACCCTTGGGATACAAATTTAAGTTAAAAACTATCCTCAGGTCTTACTCCAAAATAAACTGCAGAGATAAATCAAAGATGAAAAGAGGGGGGAAAAGGAATCCTTAAATCCATACAGCATAAAAAAATTCAAGAGAACATTTTAGTGATCTTTTAGAAAAACTAAAGGAAAAGATAGACAGATTTAATTGCAAGAAAACAGATTTCTCTTTTAGTTTGTTGCTGTTTTTTAGAGGACATTTCTATACAGCAAAAGAAGGCTTGAAGCTAAAAGACAAACACTAATGTGGAAGAAAAACTTTAAAACATCTACGAGAGAAGGGGTTAATCGCATTAAGACTAATTTTGAGGTTAAAGTTGAGGGTTAAATAAATGCTTAGGTGACTGCCTTAGACGCTATTGGCCCTTTCTCCAGTAGGTTTCCACCTCATCTTCCAGGTGGGCAGGCTGGGCCATGGGGAGGTTGAAAAGAACCCAGGAGCTGAAAGAACCCCACTCCTCCACCCAGAGGCCCCCCTGGATCCTCCTGTTCCATCCCCACCAAAGGGGTGGCCATGGGGACCAGGAGGAGTCATCCAAGTCCTCTTTCCCTGAGGCTGATCCCGGGGAACTTGAGGCCATCCTGGGCATCCACCCTGGAGGGTGAGCAGCTAGAACTGGTGGGTAGGGGGTAAGGGGTGTGCAGCCTGAGGGTAGATGGGGGGACATGTGGACGTTGTGAGCAACATCAGGAAGGGGATTGGAGAAGAAGAAGATGTGGGGATGGAAGCCATAGGTGGGTAGGATCTGAGGTCAGAGGGGAGTGTCACAGGCCCCAGAAATGTCATTTTTGCACACCCCAATCCTCCAGTTTGCAGTGAGTTCCCTTTGCTAAAGAGGAGGTACCCTGATGTCCTTGTTTTCAGGAAATGATGTGATGTATGAAAGCCTGTCTTGGGACTTAATTACTTAATTGCTTTATTCATTCAAAGATGACTTATTGATCATTTGCTCTGATCCACACCGTGCTGGTTGCTGGTAATACTCCCCATGCCTTTGTTGACACATTTTAAGGCAACGTGAGAACACGGGTTTAAAGTGGAAAACCATGAATAACAGATTTCTCAGCAACTCTAAGTCGCTGCCTTCTCAGGGAGCGGGGATCAGAGAAAAACCAGGGTTTGGGTTTCCATCCTGTTTCCTAAACCTGCTGTGTGCCAGGTCTGGGGGAGACACTGAGATAAAGGGCTCATGAATCTCCATTGCTTATTAATTTCATGGAGGCGCAAACACAGGGTCACACAGTGTCCACAGTGAAACAATCTTTGAACTGACACAGCCAGTTTCAAAGCAGCTGAGATGGGTTGCCTTTTTGGCATTTGATTTTTGGTGCTAGGCCAAAAAAAAAAGAGAGGGTGGGGGAATTTTATCATAAATACTGCTATCTAATCCTCTGTCACTTTGAATTTTTGATGGAAAAAAAGGGTCCCTTTGAATTTTTGATGGAAAAGATGTTTGTGTCAGGGTCCAGTTTCAGGACAAAGGGATATTAACGAACACAGAGCTCAGTTGATAGTGTTTAAAAACAAGTTCAAAGATCCTATATTTTGTAACCGAGTTGCTGAGCAATAATGGAAGAATTCCTGACCCAGCAGGGAGAGCCTGGCCAAGCCCTGCCCACAGAGGCTGACAATAAAGGCTCCTCCTCCCAGCTGTCAGTAAAAGCAAATACTCAGTCTTGATGGCCACAGGCTGCTCTCTCCAAGCTCGGGCAGAAGACAGTGATGCGCTGGGCTGTTTTTCTGAAATGACACGAAAATCTCAGTCGTGTTCTGGGGGATTGATTTAGAGGTCGGGGACTAGGTGGGTCAGCACAAGACTGGGAAACAGATGCCCTGGGTTCTAGTTCTGACTTCTGACTTTGGCGAAGGTCTTCTTTGAGGCCCTGTTTCCTCATTGGTCTAAAAGGAGTCATGAGCTAGTGAGTTCTATTTCCCAAGACTCCATGAGGATCCAGCATGAGAGAGTCCATCCCCACCCCCACAAAACTCACCTGCATGGTCCAGTTAGAATCTCAAGCAAGGCCGAGAGCTCAATCCAAGGCTCACTTGCTGGCTGCTCTTGTCCTTGGCCATGACCACACCTCTGTACCCACCTTCTTCACATCCGTGTCACCTCCTGTGTCCATGAACCAAACATCAGGGGTGCCCCTTCCATTTCTGAAAAAGTGTCTTTCCAGGCACCAACTACATTTCCCAGCCTGCCTTGCATCCAGGGTGAGCTGTGGACTAGTTCTCATCCAGAGAAGGGGAGCGGAAGTGATGGGTTACTTCCTGGTTGGGGTTTGTATGAAGTAGCTGAAACTTTTCCCTTCTCCTGGCCTTTTATCTGCCTGCTCAATGCAAAGGGCTCCAAGGCCCTTGGGGTATGATGGAGCCTGAAAGAGAGGAAGCATGGATCCCTGAATCACCACATGGAGGAAAGCTGTCAATCAAAGAGTAACAGTGAGGTTAAACCACTGATACTTGGGGGGGGGGGCAGTATTTGTTACAGCAGCTAACATTACCCTAAAAGAGACACTGTCTCTGTGTACTTGCTTCCTCTGGCACACCTTCCCCTGCTTCCTTCCCTTCCAAACCTCTCAGACATTCACAGGTAACAATCAGAATATTGGGGTCATTGATGTTATCAATTCAGTCATTAATTGAACAAATATTTATAGCTCATGTACCATGTATGAGAAGCAGGGCACCTGGAACACAAAGCAGATTCCACCCCGTCCTTCCTGGAGGAACTCATGGTCTAGTTAGTGGCCTGAGGCTTCACCCTCCCATCTCAGGAGCCAGTTCAGAGCCCAGTCTTCTGGTCCTGGACTCCACCTTCTCTCTGAAGGACAGCCTACCCTCACTGCTGAGGACATACCCTAGAGACTGTCTCTCCCTTAGTGCTGCCACTCCCCCGTATTAAATTAAAACCTGGCAGGCCTCACTATACCACCCTCAGCCTTCTCATAGTTCCTCTAGCCCCATCCCATGGAGCCCTCAAAAACCAGAGCCTCCACCCTTTTGCATACTCCATCCCCTCCTGCCTTCTCTTCTCTTAATTAGGACTGACTTGGAGATTGAGAGTTTTCACTGCTCCTTTGCAAATACCTTCACCCTGTGTTGTGGAAGGCTAGAAAATTTGGGTGGACTGGAGTGTGCATGTTCCTGGCAAGCCAAGTAGGCCCTAATGATCCTGGAGAAACTGCTAATTTATCCTGATTCTTGCCTGGCCTTCCTTTGGACTTTTCACCCCCTCCCCTCAACAAACACTGCCTGGAGTTTGGACTGAGGACACTGTTGCCCACCCCTGGGAATAGTCATCTGAGTAACTTATGTTTTTGCAAACTGACCTTACTGCCTTTTTAAGTAGAAGTATTTGGACATGGCCACTGGGCTTAGCCAACAGAATGCAGGCTGAATTTCAACTCTACTCACCGCCTTTACACAGTGCACAACATGTACAACTGTCCATGGTCGCCTTGGCTTTGAGCTCTAAGCCTGGCTCACAGGGTCCTCCCTCTGGCTTTGTCTCTCCAGCAGTATCCAGGCCTCTCTGCCATGCTCTGTACTCTCTACCTATTGCCAGCTTCACGGAGCTATTACATATCATGGACTATTAATACTTCACCACTCTGTCTTTTTGCTTTTGCTGTTTTAAATGGACAAAGCATTGTTCTTTGCTCAGCCAGCTCTGGTCATTCCTTTGTTTGGGAGTGTCCTCGGCCTGGAAGTCTCTCTGTACTCCTTGCATCCTCCCTTCTTGCTTCCTGCAGCCCAGGGTCCCTCCCGTATTGGACACTCGCTGTCCTCCACTGCACTGTCTGCACACGCAACTGTCTGAATGCAGCCCTTGTTGGGCAGGGACCACCTCTGTCATCCAGATAGTCTCCTCCAGCCCTGGACCTGCCAACAGAGGACAGCAGGAATGGAGCTAAATGAGGAAGATGACTTTGACCTCAAGGAGTGGTTGGTACAATGAGATGAATCCATACTGAGAGATTCACTCATTCTTGATCCACTGGTTCAACAAATACTTTCAGAGTCCACCTTGCATGCCAGGCACTGTGCCGCCGCATAGTGAATAAGACAGGTCTGGCTCTGGTGGAGACCCCAGTCTTAGCTTCTATTAATACATACATCGCTGGATCAGAAAGAGGAATGTGAAAAATGATGCTGATGGGAGCAGTGATAGAGAACATGAAAAAGGCTGTAAGAGCTTCAACTGAGCCTAACCTGCAGGCAGAAGGCTCTGGCAGCAGACAGAGGGCCGTGAGTGTAGCCTGGGTCTGGGGCTGTTTTCCACCCACCAGTGACCTTGAAGAGCTGAGGCCTGGAAGTCAGGATGCTGGGTTCCTAGCTTTGCTCTCACAGGACCAGTTCAGTCATCTCCCTAGGTACTGCCCAGCCCCACTTCCTCTCCAGGGTTTCAGCTTTGAGGGACGAGGAGAGTCCAAGGCTGAGTGGCACACTTGAGCCCCAGCTCTGATCAGAGTATGTGAGGGGTGCTCCCCTGTCCTTAGCACAAGCCCCTTGCTCTTGGAAATAGGAATCACTGCAGATCCAAGGGTGGCCAGCACTCTTTTCTGGGCCAGAGCCAGGCCGCTTGCTAAAATTTGAAGAACCCATTTGCTCACCCACTGCTGCAGGAGTTGCCATTTAATAACCAAGTTTAGGAGATTCAATTAAGATTGGGAACCACATCCTTCTTCCAGGGAGGCCTCACAATTGGTATTTTTTCTTTGCAAGAGCATGAGTGGGGCCCTTTGCAGGGGTTTTTGTACAGCGAGCAGCACAGAGAGAAAAAGGGGGAAAAAAACAACTTTGGCTCAAAGATGCCAATAATAGGGGATTTCTTTTCCTGGTCTCCCCATGGAAGGTTGTCAACAGTGCAGGCATAATCGGGCCGGCGGCTGCCCTGCTCAGAGAGGGGGACGTGTGCTCCTTTGTTACGATGGGCTGAATAGGATGTCCCTGCACCCAGACCTGGCCTCCCGGCTAACAAAGGGCCCCTTTGTCACCCCGGGGAAAGAGTGCTGCCGAGGTTGCCACAGCAACTCAGGGACAGAGACTTAACGTGCAAGTGACATTTCAGATGGGAAGCGGGCATTCAAAAATTCAAATTTCTTTATGTATAGTGGTTTCCTTCTCTGGATATTTTAAAGGAATCATCTGGCAAACAAAAGAAAAATAAACAAGCCAATGATAAACAAATAGCCAAGCAAACGAATATCACTTCAAGTCGCAAAGCCAGCAGGTTCGTCCTCCCTTGATGGGTAAAAAGGCTTGTCGTCAGCATCACTGGGGCCCCTGGGCAAGCTGTGTGTTCTCCTTATCCAAAAGGCAATCAGACACCAGTAAAGAAAGTTTGAAAGCAAAATCATCTAGAATTCTACCTGCTGGATTCAGGACACTTTTTCTCTGTCTTTCTGTGTTCCTTAGACAGTCCTGTATGATCCACTGCGTGCCAGACGAAGACCTGGGGTGGGGGATGCAAAGATAAGGCAGATTCTTTCACTCCAAGGTGGATGGTATGGTGGTGTTCCCAAGTACCATGCTCTCCTTCTAACTCCAAATGGACTTTAGTTGGAGCCTAAGACAGTTGCTCCTGAGAGGGAGTAGCCGGTGCTGCTTGGGGAAAGGGGAGCAGCAGCATAGAGGAGGGGGAACCTGAGAAGGGATTTGCTGCCAACCCAGCACTGGCACTTAGTCGCTATTTCCTGGATGAAATGAGGGAGGAAGGGAGGGAAGGAAGGAAGAGTGGGAGGCAGGGCTCTCTCTCCATTCTTTTAAAGGGGAAAGCATCGTAAATAGCAGGATGCAGGCAAAGCGGCCAGGCAAACAAAAAAGGTCTTTAAACAATCGCCACCACAATATACCAAGATCTTTTCCTTCAACACTTTTTCATAACAGTTTAGTAAACAATACTGAAGGAATATTACAGCCAAAACCCGTATGCCCACCACCTATATTTGGCTATTGACTTACGTTTTCCGGCTTTATTACATATTTATCCATCTAGCCATTTCTCCACTCATCCATCAGTCCTTATTATTTGGACACATTTCAAATGCTGGCATCATTTAACTCCCCTGGAATACATCAGTATGTGCGTAATTAATAAGAGTCTGATATTTGTTTACATTTTTTCTCTTGATTTGAAATTTACATGCAATGAAACAAGCAAATCTTTTTTTTTTTTTTTTTAGCAAACTTTTATTGAGAGTCTGTTACATTTTTTCTGCTGTTTAGTTAGCCTCTAATCCAATGAGTGGTGCATACTGGTTGTTTCACAAAGGTAGTTTTTTTATTTTATTCATTTTTATTTTCGGCTGTGCTGGGTCTTCGTTGCTGCACGGGGATTTTTTTTTTAGTTGCAAAGAGCGGGTGCTACTCTCTAGTTGCAGTGCGCGGGATTCTCATTGCAGTGGCTTCTCTTGTTGCTGAGCACAGGCTCTAGGACACTTGGGCTTCAGGAGTTGCAGCTCCTGGGCTCTAGACTGCAGGCTTAATAGTTGTAGCACACGGGCTTGGCCGCTCTGCAGCAGGTGGGATCTTCCCAGATCAGGGATCAAGCCAGTGTCTCCTGCATTGGCAGATGGTTTCTTTACCACTGAGCCATCAGGGAAGCTCTGTACAAATCTTAAACGTACATTCTCTGAGTTTTGACAACTGCATATGCCTGTGTAACCCAAGATACAAAACATTAGGATCGCTCCAGAAAGTTCCCTCATGCTCTTTTCCAGTCTATCGTTAACACACATGTGTACGCACGCACGCACACACAGACACACACACCCCACCACCACCATTTTGTTATTTGTTTTTCACTTACCACCGTAGTAAAACAATTTTTCTTGTTGCTCACTAGCCTTCATGGTAATCTGTGCTTTTCACTCATCCCATTCTTTAGTTTCCTAAGGTCTGCTCTCTCCCAGGCATTGGAGACATGACCCCATATGAGATGGTGCATAAAGGTTCTGGAACTAAGTTGCCTGGGTGTGAATCTCAGGTCCAGAGTTTTTTAGGGGAAGTCACCTAACTTTTCTGAGCTTCACTTCCTTGACCTGTAAGCTGGGAAGGCTAACAATGACAACTTCACAGGTGGCTGAGAGAATTAGGTGAATAATACACGTCAAACACTTAGTACATAGTACGTGCTCAATGGGGTTCTTCAGAGAGTCCATAGCTGAGTGGTTGCTCTCAGTATTCCAGGACTGAGAAACCCTTCTTATTTCTCATGGCCATAATCAGATTTCTCTCTGTCCAATTTCAGCGACTCCAAGCCCTACTTTCCTGAACATCTTTGGGCCAGGAAATTTAGGCTTCTCCAAAGTAGTTTCTTGAGACCCCCAAGGAAGAGAATTGGAAGAGAGTGATCAGAGAGTTGTACATCTTTTATTTTAATGTACTTGTTCCGATATTTCTTCTAAGGCTGGGCCTATTTACAAACCATCAGCAACTGGGGAGTGGCTGTCACTCTAAGGGGCTTTGTCAAATATCTTCTTCAACATGAGAAGTACCAATAAACTCTATATTTATTCTCATTTGCCCAAGCCTGTATATCACTAAGGCTACTACAGGTGATGGAGAATATAGACCAGAGGGCTGTCTGGGCCCAAAGTGGAGCCTTGTTATCCTTAGAAGAGGGAAACATTAGCAGATATTCTCAAGCTGAGTCAACTGAAGATGGGCCCAAGGGTAGAACCAAGAGATACCCAGTTTCTTTACTTGCCTAACTCCTAAATATCCTACCATGCCCAGTTCATCATCACCTCCTTCAGGAAGCCCTTTTTGTGTTCCCATTCTCATTCTTCTTCTCACCTCTACTGTGTTTCCTGGAAACAGTGTCAGACTTTATTTTTGGGGGCTCTAAAATCATTGCAGATGGTGATTGCAGCCATGAAATTAAAAGACGCTTACTCCTTGGAAGAATAGTTATGACCAACCTAGATAGCATATTCAAAAGCAGGGACATTACTTTGCCGACTAAGGTCCATCTAGTCAAGGCTATGGTTTTTCCAGTAGTCATGTATGAATGTGAGAGTTGGACTGTGAAGAAGGCTGAGTGCCGAAGAATTGATGCTTTTGAACTGTGGTGTTGGAGAAGACTCTTGAGAGTCCCTTGGACTGCAAGGAGATCCAACCAGTCCATTCTGAAGGAGATCAGCCCTGGGATTTCTTTGGAAGGAATGATGCTAAAGCGGAAACTCCAGTACTCTGGCCACCTCATGAGAAGAGTTGACTCATTGGAAAAGATTCTGATGCTGGGAGGGATTGGGGGTAGGAGGAGAAGGGGACGACCGAGGATGAGATGGCTGGATGGCATCACTTACTCAATGGACGTGAGTCTGAGTGAACTCCGGGAGTTGGTGATGGACAGGGAGGCCTGGCGTGCTGTGATTCACGGGGTTGCAAAGAGTCGGACACGACTGAGCGACTGGACTGAACTGAACTGAGCTGTGTTTCCTACACTATTTAATTGATTATTTGTTTGTCTGCTTTCTCAATTCAGCTATGAGCCCCTTGAGAGCACAAATTAAGTCTTTATCATACTTCAATCTCTAGTCTCTGATATGTGATCAAAAATATTTTTCACATATTAGCTTTACTAATATTTGCCAAATACTTTCTAATTGCCAGATAATTTATAATTGCCTTTCTTTAAAAATACTAATTTTTAATCCAGTTGCTATAGAAAATTTGTAGATTAGAGGAGAATATAGAAAATAGAACATATATAATATAGAAAAAAATATAGTCTAATGACAAAAACCTTGATAAAAAAAAAGGAGAGAGAAAGAATGGATAATAGATAAGAAGAGTTCTTAAAACCATAAGACTAAAACACCTTTACACTAATACATTTGAAAAGTTAGAGAAAATGAGCAACTTTCTAGAAATATAATTTACCAACACTCACTGGAGAAAAATATGACATAATGATACAATTATAATTTAAGCAGTTGAATCAGTTACCAAAAGTCTCCCTCAACTCATCAGGCAAAATGAATATAGCCTTGACATGCAAAGCTTGGCAATAACAGAAAAAAATTTTAAGAAGAGTTTCAACTACTAACATAGATGCAAAAATTCTAAATGAAGTTATGCAAATGGCTTTAGCAGTGAGCTAAAAAATGAATTATGACTGAATAGAATTTCCAACAGTTATCCCAGGAATTCAAGGATGGTTCACCATGAAAATACATATTCAGTTCAGTTCAGTTCAGTTTAGTTCAGTTACTCAGTCGTGTCCGACTCTTTGCAACCCCATGAGTCGCAGCACGCCAGGCCTCCCTGTCCATCACCAACTCCCAGAGTTCACTCAGACTCACATCCATCGAGTCAGTGATGCCATCCAGCCATCTCATCCTCGGTCGTCCCCTTCTCCTCCTGCCCCAAATCTCTCCCAGCATCAGGGTCTTTTCCAATGAGTCAAATCCTCACGTGAGGTGGCCAAAGTACTGGAGTTTCAGCTTTAGCATCATTCCTTCCAAAGAAATCCCAGGGCTGATCTCCTTCAGAATGGACTGGTTGGATCTCCTTGCAGTCCAAGAGACTCTCAAGAGTCTTCTCCAACACCACAGTTCAAAAGCATCAGTTCTTCAGCACTCAGCCTTCTTCACAGTCCAACTCTCACATCCATACATGACCACTGGAAAAACCATAGCCTTGACTAGACGGAATTTACAATGTTAGTAGGTTAGAAGATAAAATCCAGATGATTATTTTAATAAATGCTTAAAAAGTGTTATAAATTAGAATGAATCCATGATCACCAGAAAAATCTCTTAGCAGAATAGGAACTAAAAAGAAATTTTTTAATTGATAAAGAGTATTAACAAAAGTTTACAGTAAGTATCTTACTTAATAGCTTAATGATGAAATGTAAACTGTGTGCTTATTAAAGGAAGGAAAAAGACAGCATTCCTGATATCAACACTTCTATATAGCATTGATTCTGGAGGTGGACAATGCAATAAGAAATAACAAACAAGTAATAAGATGATTGGAACAGAAAAGCGGATTCAGTCTCCCTCCCATCCTCTTTGTACAAATAATGGGGCCATTCATGCAGAAAGTTCAAGAGAATCTACAGGAAAAACTGTTAGAATGAGAGAGTTTAGTTAGAGAAATTTATTTAATTTAGTTTTGTTGATATAAAATATTCATCCACAACTTTCATAGTATTCCTTTATATTTATATGTCGTTGTTGTTTAGTCACTAAGTAGAATCTGACTCTTTGAGACACCATGGACTGTAGCCCACCAGGCTTCTCTGTCCATGGGATTTCCTAGGCAACGATACTGGAGTGGGTTGCCATTTCCTTCTCCAGGGGATCTTCCTGACCCAGGAATCAAGCCTGTGTCTCCTGCATTGGTAAGTGGGTTCTTTATCACTGTGTGCACCAGGGAAGACTTTATATTTATATATATATATGTATATAATTTCTAAATATTGAAAGATTTTTTTATCAAGAAACTCTCAATTCTCTCCAAGTTAATTTAGTAACTAAATACAATTCCAATAAAACACTAACAGAGTTTTCTTTTTTGTATAAGGTGAAATTTACATGTAAGATTAGAGAGATACCGTGAGGTCTAGTGGGCTTCCCTGGTGGCTCACACAGTAAAGGATTTGCCTGCAATGCGGGAGACCTGGGTTTGATCCTTGGGTTGGGAAGATCCCCTGGATGAGAGCATAGCAACCCACTGCAGTAATCTTGCCTGGAGAATCCCCATGGACAGAGGAGCCTGGCGGGCTACAGTCCATGGGGTCACAAAGAGTTGGATATGACTGAGCGTCAAAGCACACACAGTGAGGTCTGGTGGTTATGAGTATAGGCTTTGGAGTCAAGTCAACTAGTTGAAAATCTTGGTTACACCATGTGCTAACTACAAATAAGTTACTTGGTTTCTTTGTGCCTCAGTTTCTTCATTTGTAAAATAGGGATTAGAGTAGAACCTACCTCATGGGGTTGGTCAGGATTAACAGAGGTAATACATGTATAACATTTAACACAGTCAGGCACACACCTGGTACTAGGTACTTTTTAGCTGTTATTAGAACTTCTTTTAGTTTCTTCTTAGAGAACTGCCCATGGTGGTTTATTTAGATTTCTTGTTTCTTTTTTGAGTGGGGTTCATTCACATTTAATTTTCCTGTGTTCTCTCCTTCTGTAACCAGTGCACAGTAATATACAGGTGTGCACACGGCAGAGACAGGTAAGGAATCCCTGAGAGTTCTCAGGGAATGTGTTCCAGATAGCTCTCTCATTACAAGCTCTTTGTGTTGTAAGACAATCTGCACGATGTAATTTAAACTCAAGAGCAGTGTGCTCTTGCAGAAGGAGCATGAATTCCAAATACTCACGAGGAATCCCAGCTCTGCAAAGTCCTGGCTGTGTGTCTGAGGCTCAGGGAATTTTCTCTAAGCCTCAGTTTCCTCATTTGTAAAAAGTGCTTTGATTAATGCCCACCACGAAGGCTGGTGGGGGGAGCTGATAACGCGCTGGTTCCCACAGCAGGGCTCCGTGACCTCTAGTTCCCGCCCAAGGAATCCTTCCAAGGGTTCTCCAACCTTCCTCCTTCCTCCCAGCACCCCCTCCTCTCCCCATGAAAGTCCAAAGAGTGTAAAGTCTCCCAGATGGGTTTTGGCACTGCCCTTCTGGAAGACTGGAGAGGGATCCATGGGTGGGACATCAGGGCGAAGTTCCCTCCTTTTCTGAGGCGACTTTAGAGTTGTTAGGAAAATGTGCCTTACTAACAGTGACTCACAGCTGAGTGGTGCTTCAGAGTTTCAGAAATGCTTTACCATTGGTGTCCTCGTTGCTTCTCACAACAAACCCGTGGACTAGGCTCTACCTTCCCATTTTTCAGAAGAGGACACTGAGCCTCAAAGAGGTACATTGACTTGGATAGGGCAAAACAGGGAGTTGAGCAGAGCTGGGGATTTAAACTCAGAGCCTTTGGCGTCTCAGTGCTGTTATATGCAGGGCCTGAATGCATCATCCTGTGCTAAAGTCTCCGCCACACGTGCATTTGGTTCATTTGATCTTTCATCCAGCATTCGTTTTGAGTGGCAGTTGTGGGCTGACTTGGCCAGTGGTGAGAAATCATAGGTTGGAGTGCTATTGAGGGTGCATAATGGTTAGGGCCCCAAGAATGCCCAACGGATGCACCAGACAATAGTCACCCACTTCAACCAAGTTCCTGAAGGAGATGCGTGCATGCACACACACACACACACACACATGACCTGAGAGTACCTAAAGAAAGCAGAGTTCTGCTCCGCTATTAGATGGACTTGAACCCTGTGGCAGACACTACTGGGGCTCTGTCCACATCCCCACAGACTCACCGTTCCAGGGCATGAAGCCTGAACTGCCAGCTCTTGGTACCTGCATCTCTTTGCCTATTGACTCTCTGGTTGCCAGACCCCCATTCTACCTCCCAGGCCAAACTGTCTTCTGAGAGCAACCATCAACCAACACTATGAGGAGTTGGTGGGTAAAGAATCCAGCTCTCCACCCCTCAAGTGGAATGACTCTATGGCTGTGTTCTACATTATTTTCCAGAATTCCCCAGTGGAGTGAGGCTCCATTTGCCTGCAGTGGTAATTTGCTTGATAACGTGCCCCTTACTGACTGTCTTTCTTTCTTGGGATCACTTTTCCACCCCTTTGCCATGTGTCCTGGAATCCCTCTCCAGTAGATTACTTGCACAAGGATTCTTGCTTCAGAATCAGCTTTTGGAAAATTCTGACTAAGAGAGGTGAGCCTTTCCCCAACCCAGGTTGACATATCCCATGACATTGAAGCCCAGGTCAGATCTTATGCACAGTGGCCACTGGGAGGGAAGAGACACTGCCGGAACCCAGCCACATGTGCTACACGGTGACTCCCCCAACTGGCAGATGCAGCCCATCTGGTCCCTGGAATCTGAACAATTCAGAGGCTACTTCTTCCTGAGTGTGTGTGTGTGTGTGTGTGTGTGTGTGTGTGTGTGTGTGTGTGTATGTATGTATAGGAAATCCCTTGAGAGCTCTACCTCCCCTGGAAGTGGGCATGAAACATCCATCCTGTGTTAGTCACTGGAGGCACCAAGATGAATGAGCCATCATCCCTCCTTAAGATACTCTTAGGGCAGTTGTGTTTTTACAGTTGGGTGAAATCTAACACTAACAGTCCTGTGTGCAGACAGTTACTGGAGCAGCAAATTGCAGCAATGAGTTGGATTCTTGGAGAATTCTTCACTGAAGAGGTGTTACTTTCATTGAGTCTTCAGTTCAGTTCAGTTCAGTCGCTCAGTCGTGTCCGACTCTTTGTGAACCCCATGAATCGCAGCACGCCAGGCCTCCCTGTCCATCACCAACTCCCGGAGTTCACTCAGACTCACGTCCATTGAGTAAGTGATGCCATCCAGCCATCTCATCCTCGGTCGTCCCCTTCTCCTCCTGCCCCCAATCCCTCCCAGCATCAAAGTCTTTTCCAATGAGTCAACTCTTCTCATGAGGTGACCAAAGAACTGGAGTTTCCGCTTTAGAATCATTCCTTCCAAAGAAATCCCAGGGCTGATCTCCTTCAGAATGGACTGGTTGGATCTCCTTGCAGTCCAAGGGACTCTCAAGAGTCTTCTCCAACACCACAGTTCAAAAGCATCAATTCTTCGGCGCTCAGCCTTCTTCACAGTCCAACTCTCACATCCATACATGACCACAGGAAAAACCATAGCCTTGACTAGATAGACCTTAGTCGGCAAAGTAATGTCTCTGCTTTTGAATATACTATCTAGGTTGGTCATAACTTTTCTTCCAAGGAGTAAGCGTCTTTTAATTTTATGGCTGCAATCACCATCTGCAGTGATTTTGGAGCCCCCCAAAATAAAGTCTGACACTGTTTCCACTGTTTCCCCATCTATTTCCCATGAAGTGATGGGACCGGATGCCATGATCTTCGTTTTCTGAATGTTGAGCTTTAGGCCAACTTTTTCACTCTCCACTTTCACTTTCATCAAGAGGCTTTTTAATTCCTCTTCACTTTCTGCCATAAGGGTGATGTCATCTGCATATCTGAGGTTATTAATATTTCTCCTGGCAATCTTGATTCCAGCTTGTGTTTTTTCCAGTCCAGTGTTTCTCGTGATGTACTCGGCACAGAAGTTAAATAAGCAGGGTGACAATATACAGCCTTGACGTACTCCTTTTCCTATTTGGAATCAGTCTGTTGTTCCATGTCCAGTTCTAACTGTTGCTTCCTGACCTGCATACAGATTTCTCAAGAGGCAGGTCAGGTCTTAGTGAATGAGTTAGAACTTGTTAGGGTTTTCATGGTGGAAGGAAAAGAGAAGTGGGTTAAGAATGCCCACACACTTAAATCTCCCACCTGGAAGTGACATGCACCACTGTGCTCATGTTCCCTTGGCTAAAGCAAGTCACAAGGTCATATACCTAAGTACCAGTGGGTGGGGAAGTACAATTCTGCCACATGTCTGCATGGAAATGATCCAAACTAGCCAACCTAAACTTGCTTACACTGTGTTGGCTGTTGCTTCACTTGCGAATATGTGTGTGCTCAGTCGTGTCCAATTCTTTGCCACCCTATGGACTCTAGCCCTCTAGGCTCCTCTGTCAGTGCAATTTTCCAGCAAGAATGCTGGAATGGGTTGTTTCCTCCTCCAGGAGATCTTCCTGACCCAGGGACCGAACTGGTGTCTCCTGCATTGGCAGTGGGATTCTTTATCACTGAGACACGGGGGAAGCCTGTTCCTTCACATGGTAACCACAATAAATGTTCTTGCCTACAGTTATTCCCTCTCCCTTGCCTCCTAACTGACGCTGGTGTTTCCCCATGTGGCCCCTACGGTATGGCCTGCCTCTTCTCTTGGAAACTGTGAGCAACAAATTATCTTTTCAATGTCAATTGTTTCCTGATTTATCTTCCTTACCATAGCTAAATAATAATAAAACATATCAAGACACATCCATATTCTGATATCTCAGCTATTGATGATATCAGAAATTGAGAACTGGGAGATGCAAAAGCAGATACTCTGGGTCCTCAAGCTGGGTTGTGGCAGGCAGGGCAAGACCAACCCAGCCTCAACCAGCTGAGAGACCCCCATCTCCCAGAGGAAGAGAAGCCCCACTCCTGTCCTGAGAACAACAAATGAGGCTGAGGTATTTCTTTGGGGGAAATGAGTCATTGACTTCCTATCTGATCAACTCCCAACAAAAAACGGGCAAGCCCAAGCTCTGGGGTCTGCGTGGCTTCCTTGCTGCGCTCCACTGCCAAAATGCCCAGAGATCTCTTTGGTGCTGACCTCGCCTCAGGGAAGGGAATGGACATAGGTGGTTGACAGGGGTGGACATAGGTGATTGACAGGGGTGGACATAGGTGACTGACAGGGTGGCCGAGTTGCTTTCCGAAGTTGACCCATTGCACTTGGGCCTCCATCCTCTGGTGCTTATTGTTCTACAGCCCCAACCAGAGTCAGTGAGATCAAGACTGTGGAAATATGGGCAATGGAAAGTGAGATTCCAGGCTTAGGTACCACTGATTGATTAGTCCAGCTATTAACACTGTGATGCTGAGGATTCCTCACTAGGCCTCATACTTATCTGTAAAATCATGACAGCAGTCTTATTTCCTAACCCAGAAGATCTACAGTGAGGACTGATCTCCTCAACCTGCAAAAACAAAATGAAATTAAACAAAAAAGCAAGTAAAAAAAAAAAAACTTCAGCAGGCAACATAATAAATGGTGAAATATTGATAATGTTCCTTTGAGATCAGGAATGAGATAAGGATGCCTGTTACTATTACTTTTTTCCAAAATGTACTGGCAATACTAGCCAGTGCACCAAGGCAAGAAAAAAAAATAAATGTCTAAAGATTGAAAAGGAAAAATGAAAACTCTCATTTTTATAGATGAAATAGAATGTTTGCCTGCTTGTGTTTGTGTGTGCTCAGACACTCAGTTGTGTTTGCAACCCCATGGACTGTAACGCCACAGGCTCCTCTATCCGTGAGATTTTGCAAGCAAGAATACTGGAGTGAGTTGCCCTATCCTCCTCCAGGGAATCTTCCTGACCCAGGGATCAAACCTGCGTCTCCTGGGCCTCCTGCATTGGCAGGTGGATTCTTAGCACTGTGCCACCTAAGAATCTACAGAAAAATTGTTAGAATAAGCGAGTTTGGTAGTGTTGCTAGATATAGAGGCATTGCACAAAAATCTATTTCTATGTATGCTCCAGATCTCTATTCCCAAGTAACAAATCATTCCAAAACTTTATGATTTAAAATTATAATTGTTTATTATCTCTTATGATTTCTGTGCATTTTGGATTGAGGAAGAACTCAGCTGGATGTTTCAGGATTTTTCATTGTTTCAAGACTGCAGTCAGTCACTATATGGAGCTAGAATGGCAGGGGACTGGTGGCATTTTCCTCTCCTGTGTGGGCTACTTTAGACTTCTTCAAAGCAGCTTAGGGCTTCTTACATAGTGCTTAGTGTTCCAAAGACAAATGTCCCAAGACAAAGAGCCAGGCAAAAGATATATCAACTTTCATAACCTAGACTCAATTCTGTATCACTTCTGCTACATTCAATTTATTAAAAACCATTAAAACCAACACTTTTAGAGAGGAAGGTTATAAGGCTCCATTATTTGGGAGGATATCAAATAATCTGCAACCCACTCCAGTACTCTTGCCTGGAAAATCCCATGGACAGAGGAGCCTGGTAGGCTACAGTCTATGGGGTCGCTGAGAGTTCGACATGACTGAGCAACTTCACTTTCACTTTTCACTTTCCTGCATTGGAGAAGGAAATGGCAACCCACTCCAGTGTTCTTGCCTGGAGAATCCCAGGGACGGGGGAGCCTGGTGGGCTGCTATCTATGAGGTCGCAGAGAATCGGGCACAACTGAAGTGACTTAGCAGCAGCAGCAAATAATTTGCTGACGTATTTTAAAACCAGCACACTATATTGGCAGCAAACAGAAAATTTTAAAAAAAATCCTCACAAATTAAAAAAAACCATTGATAATAGCATCAAAACCATAAAATATCCAGGACTAAATCTATTAAAATGTGTGCAAGTTATATATATAAGAAACTACAAAACACTGCTGAGATGACTTTTTTAAAAAACCTAAATAAATGAAGGGACATACCATGTTTATGGATAGGAAGGCTTAATATTTACTAATGTCAGTTTTACCCAAATTGATCTAAAGATTCTATGTGATAGCAATCAAATTTCAGCAGGATTGTGTGTGTTTTATGAAAGTGCAAATGTCAAGAATAGTCAAGGCACTCTACATTTTAAAAGTGGGTAGATTTAGTCTATGGGACATTAAAGACTTATTGAAAACTACAGAAATTCAGTCAATGTGACAATGGCTCAAAGAGAGACAAACAGGCTAATGGAACAGACTAGAAAATTCAGAAACCGTCGGATGAACATATGGACTGCCTGGTTTATGACAAAGTTAACACTGCAGAGAAGTGGGAGGAAAGGTGATCTTTTCAATAAATGCTGCTGGGTCAGTTGGATGTTCAGATTGGAAAAAAAAAAAAAAAAAGGGAGAGGGACCAGTGGAAATTCATAATAAGATATGACAATGAATTTTAGAAACAATGATTGACGAAATGTATTTAGAAGTTCTTTCCTTTCTGAGCTGTAATTTCCCTCTGTTGTTCCCAAACCTTTAGTGAAAGCCTCTTTCCCTCACCTATCCTGTATCAGGGCATCCTTATGGTCATGAATAAGTGGTCCTAGCTTGAAGCCAGGACCAGCAAAGCCCAGATCACAGTTGGGAGCTAAGTTCCAAGCTGGTTCCTGTGAGGGCAAGAGGCTCACTCCCTTTTCTCCAGATGCCATCTCATGTTCTGCTGCCATTCAAGACTCCCATTCTGACCTGCTTCCACCTCCTGGCCTCAGACCCTTCCCAGCCAGGCATCCTGAGTGTGCCAGAGTGGGGAACCAGAGGGCAGGGCTGGTGGCCCAGTCCATGGAAAGTGAGGGCGTAGAGGCCCTCCGAGTAGACAATTCTTAGATGGGAAGGGGAGGAGCAACACAGGCTAGCTGTCCGCTGGTGATGGGAAGAGTTAGGGGCTTTTTTTGTGGGAGGGGGAGCTCGTCTCAGTCACCTCTCTGCCCCACTGTGGGAGCCATCTCACTTCCAGTCTCTCACTCCAGGAGACCGTGGTTAGTGGTGGCGTTTTGTTGGTCCTGATGATGGGGGTGGCCGATTCTGGCCGCTTCCCCAGAACTTCACTCTCAGTCATTAAAGGATGCTTTAGACTCCTCCAGGTGGTTTCAGTCCTGGATCCTCTGGGGACCGCGGAGCCTACTCCATTACCGATCCCACAAGTCCTTGCCTCAGTTTCCTCATCTGTAAAGTGAGAATTTAAGTAGCAGCCCCCCAACCCCCTCAGGGCCGGTCTTTCAGTGACTCAGATCAGTGGGACCGGGAGCGAGGACATCCTACGATCGGCCGGCCTCGGGCTCTGGGCAACTCCGGGTAACGCAGCATCCATCTGCGAAAGTGTTCCTTCTTTTCTGCCACCTTCCGGGCTCAGCAACGCCCTGGTATCTAGGGCGGGGAGAGTCCCACTTCTGCGGAGGGGTGTAGTACGGCTTTCTCCCTCCCCTCACCCTTGGTGGCGGAAGGCGGGACGGGAAAGGGCCGTCTGGACGGGCGCGCAACCCTCCGGGACCCGCGGGGGCGGAGAGCCGGGCGGGGGACCCGGCGGCTGCCCAGCCCGCGGGAGCGGTCTTCCCCGCCCCGGGCCCAGGCCCCCGGCCCTCCGCGGCGCCCGCGGCCGGAACAATAGCGCGCGCGGGCGGGCGGGGGCGGGGCGCTCCGCCGGGCGCCGCCCCCGGCCCGCCCCCCGCGCTCGCACACCCGCTCGCACACTGGCTCCCACCCGCCGCCCGCCCAGGCACTGCCCGCGGGAGCCGCCGCCGCCGCCGCCGCGCCCGCCATGGACGTCCGCCTGTACCCCTCGGCGCCCGCGGTGGGCGCGCGGCCCGGGGCCGAGCCGGCCGGCCTGGCGCCCCTGGACTATTACCACTGCGGCAAGGTAGGCGGGGGCGGGGTGGGGGCCCGGCGGGCGGGGCCTGCCCGCGCCTTCGGACCCCGCGCCGCGCCGGAGCGTCCCGGGCTGGAGCGCGCGGGCAGCGGTCCCCCGGCGGCTCGGGACGCGGGCGCTCTCGGGGACACGCGCGGGGAGATGCTGGCGGTGTGGACGCGCGGGCACACGCACCCCCCAGCCCTGCCGACGGGCACACACGCCGCTCACGCCGATCCCCTTGGCGGTGACACTCAACGCCCGGAGTTGTTGGGATCACAGGCAGAAGTCACCCGACAGTTGCTCACACGAAGTCACAGTGACACACTCACCACGTCCCCCCTGACGGCCTCGCCCGCATTCACGAGCCGATGCGCAGTGACCCAGTGTCGCCCAGCCACGCACCTGCTCACACTACCGTCCCGCACAGGTCACCCTCGTCCGTACACAACCACACAGTCACGCGCCCACTTGCACTGTCACCCCGCCACGCACAAGTCACCGTTCTCACGCGACGCCGCCGCACACCGCGTCGCGTGCCCCCACGCCGCCACACGCGGCCACAACTCGGGACAAGCACACAAAGAAGTCGCTCCGACAGTCACTCGCCCGCGCTCCCAGTGACTTCCACAGTCGCACGCTGTCACCCACAGCCACCCACCCCGTGGACGGTGAATCTCAGGCACACGAATCGCCCTGACAGTCACCCAGTCACGCGCGGTCACACCCAGGGGCAGCAGCATCCCGTGCCCGGCCGTCCACACCCGCGCGTCGGGGTTTTTAACTTCTTGCCGCCGAAGCGCACGAATTGGGCCGTTTACGAATCGGTTGTCATCACCCGGCGGAGCCTCGGATTCTGAGCTGGTAATGGCCCATCGAGGCCTGTCCCCTCCCCGGAACGGCGAGCGGGCGCTTTCCCGACTGGGGTTGTGGCGAGGGGCGCCCCTTCTTTCCCGAGATCGCCACCCCAACCCGTGACCAGGTCATACCCGCAGCCAGGTCCCCGCCGCGCTGCCCGGCCCGGGCGCGGTGAGAGCTCTCGCTTCTGGAAGCCGGGACGGGCGGCGTCCGACCCCGCTCCGCGCTGCCAGCCCAGCCCTGGACCCTGCGGGGCAGCGGCGCAGTCCGAGACTCTTCTTTCGCCCGGGAGGGAACTTTCAAACTTAAGTTAGGAAGCCGGACAGTCCGTGCGTCCGCGGGTCGGTGCGTCGGTCCCGAGCTGGCCGGAGCCGAGCGCGGCTTTTCGTCACTCGGAGCCCGGATTGAACGGCGCGCGTGGGTTTCCCCGCGGCCAAGGCGCAGACGCGCGGGCTCCGTGGCGCTGCGTGGTGAGTGCCAGTCCGGTGGCTGGGTCGGCGCCCCTCCGGGGTCTTAACCCCACCCCGCAGGCTCTTCTTCGAGCTTCTTGCTATGGGGATGCTGCGGGGAGGGGGCGTCCCCTCGCGGAACCTGGGGGCCGCCCCGGCTGAACCTCGCTGGCTGCGTCCTCAGGCTTTGGGGAGCGGGTTCTGAAGTCTAGGGGCAGAGCCCTGGGCAGTTCCCCTGGGGCATGGGGTGGGGTCCGGGGCCCCCAGACCTGGGGCTGGGACGGGCGGTAAGTGAGATTGAGCGGAGGATGGGGCGATTTATCTTTGGTCCAGTGACCTGCAAAGTTAGAAGAAGAGGAGGATGGTGTCTTCAAGAGAAGGCCAGTTCTCTGGCCGCTTCCATCTGATGGAGGGGAAATTGATGAGAAGTAGCAAGTGGAATCTTTAGGAAGCAGAAGACAGTTGGATGACGGGGTGGGGGGTGGGCAGTGGTCTATCTGCTGCCCTTGGCTTTGTTAGTTTTTTAAATATGAAGTTGGCCAGGTTCCAGCCTCTGGTTTGGGGGCATGGGTGAGTCTGGGGATGTGTGCCTCAAAGTCTGGTTAGGTGGGTGCCCCTCACCTGCAGTGCTCCTTTGCAGGGTGGTGTTTCTGTAAACGCGGTTAGAGTGAGGTGGTCTCCTGAGGGGGCCTTTGGGAGGTGGCATTCAGCCGAGGCCCTTGCTTTATTCTGATGTTCTGTAAAGCTCTGACTCAGCACCAAGATCCAGTGTGAAACCCTGGTGGGAGGAAACCAGTCAGGAAAGGAGAAGCTGATGATTCTGGTTTCTGTCTGTGATCTCCCGACCCCTGGCCCAGAACGCAGGGTGTGTCCAGGTGGGAGGAGGGTGGCGTTTGGGTCACTAGGGTAGGTGAAAACCAGATCTGACTTTCTACTTGGACGTGGGAAATGCTTCTCAATCCTGCAGCCTGGTGGCAGGGGGAGACAGAGGATGTCACTTGGCTCAGGGAGGGACGAGTCAGAAGCCTGTTTGTTGGTAGCAGATCACCAATGGGCACTCGCCTTCAGTGCTAGTGGTTGGGGGTGGTGGTGCATGTTGTACCAAGGAACTGATGCCCCTTGTTCTCCCAAGCTTCTTGGTACAGCAAGGAGGGACTGGGGAGATCCTGGTCACTCTCCAGACTGGAGGGGAGACACACCCAAGATGCAACCATGACCACAATTGGGATCTATAGACTGGGGTGCACAGCCAGGACATGACCCACACGTTGGGGGCTTGGTCACTGGAATCTAGATAAGAGCCTGGTCCCCACAAGGACCCAACCTGAGAAACACAAGGACAGGCCTTTGCCAAGTGACGCTGGACAACCATGGGGCAGTTGATCTGGAAGGGCCCTTGGTGACTGTCCCCTTGGTAATCCTCTAACATAGAGATTCCAGCCTCTTTAAACCAAAGTCATGAGCAGTGGCTGTTCTTTTGGTATCTTTTGTTTGAGAAAATGCACAATGACAAAGCTGCTAGGGTTTCATTTTTGCTTTGAAATAGAAGTTTATTTTATTAATCACAATAATATTAGCATGCATTTGAAAAATAGCTTATAAGATATGAAAGAGGTACATTACTTATTTCATGTAGTAATGGTGCCTGGTTCAGCATAGGGATTTGCGGCCTTGTAGCTCTGTGTGTCTCCCTACGGGGAACCACTGATCCCCTCCTTCTTCCTTCATACAAGGGGAGACTGAGTCATGGAGTAGGACACTCACAGGTTACACAGCAGATGAAGAGCACAGCGGAGGCCTAAACCCGAGGTCCTGGACTCGCAGTTTGATGCTTGTCTGGCATTCCGCACAGGTCTCTGTCACGATCTGGGAGTTGGAAGTTATGACATCCTTCTAGGGTAACTATGAAGTCCCTTTATTTGGGTTTTGGTAAGGTGCTTTAGCAGGATGGGTGCATTGCCTGGGGCTCCCCGCTCAACGATGGCAGACTAGTGGAAACCGGCCAGTGGCATTGAACACATCTGGATTCAAATTGCCGCTTGTGTCTTTGTGACCTAGGGCAAATGATTTTAGCTCATTGAGGTGTGATTTACACGCACTAAAATGGAAATTTGAAGTGTACTGTTCCATGAGTTTTGACAAATACAACCACCCTTGTGACCCCTATCCCAATCCAGATATAGAACGTTCTGTCACTCCTGAAAGTTCCCTCATGCTTCTTTCCAGTCAACACTCCCTACCTCTGGAGGAAACTACTTACCTGATTTCTATTATCAGTGGTTTATTTAAATTCAGTTTATGTGTACTAAGTCAATTTAAGTCCTATAACTTCATATGAAGCATATACATTTTTGCATCTGGGTTCATTTTGCTCAATAAAGTGTCCTTAAGATTCATTCATGTTGTATTTATCCCTAATTTGTTCTGTTTCATCGCTTAGTAATATCGCATTGTATTGGTTTATTTCTTCACCTGCCAATGGACATTTGTGTTTGTTTCCATGTTGGGGCTGTTATAAATAAAGCTGCTGTGAACATCCTTATACAAGTTTTCTGTGAGTGGGGCAAATTATTTAATATCTTTGAGCCTCAGTGTCCTCTTAAGGACAACACTGTCTACTTCTGAGGTTCAGGAGAGTTAATTGAGTTAATATAGGGAATAAAAGTTCTTGGCGCATACCGGCTACTAATTAGATAGCAATGTTATCCACCACTTGGGACCTATTCCAGTGAGAGGCTTCGCATCTCTGTGTTCCACATATCCTTCATCCCTGTTTCAAACATCCTTCAGGGCCAACTTGGGTACCATTTTCTCCATGCAGTGCTCCATGGTCAGTAACCTTCTGTCTTTTTCCAGGCATCCCCCCAAGAACTGGTTACTGCTTGGGTTTTGGCATGTTCTGCCATCCATCACTCAGTCAACAAACAGTTATAGAGCACATCTTTGTGCTAGGCACCGTACTTGGCAACAGAAGTGAAACAAAGTGACTCAGATTGCTTCCCTCTGGAGCTTATGTATCAGCATGGGAAGTCATAAATATATGGATGAGATCATTGTGGTATTGTGACTGATGCCATCAGTACAACTATGGAGAAAAAGGAAGCAGGGAAGAGAGTTAGGAGTGTCAGGTCCAGGGACTGGTTTGCCATTTTAAGTAGTGAGGTTGGGGAAGGCCTTGTGGTCTAGACCAGGAGTTCTCAAATTGATGGACACAATAGGAATCATCTGGCAAGATTTGAAACACAGGTTCCGGGGCACCCTTCCTGCCCTGAGATTCTGATTCAGCTAATTTGTGCTGGGGTCCTGAGGGTCTGCGTGTCTGACGAGCTCCCAGTCCTGCTGCTGCCACTCCGGAGACCACATGTTATGTAGCAGTGGTTCAGTTGTTTGTATACAGGGTTTTGTGGGCTCCCACCAGGCAGGAACTGTGCCCAGCACCTGGCACAGTGCCTGACCGATAATTACTCAGGAAATTGTGCTGGTGGGTGAATGATTCAACTCTCCACCCCCACAGCTCTGGGCACAGCATCTTACCCCTGGATGCGATCTAGACAAGCTTGGGTAGTGAGTGATTGGTGGCTCCTTGTGACGAAAATCCACGAAGTGGGAGGGCCTGGTCCCACCTTCACCCAGACTTGAGATTGGAGAGGCCTGCTCAGCATCCCTGGTAGGTGAGATCCCCATGGCATCTTTCTGCTGGGACACTGGTGGCTGTGGGCAGGTCCCTGGGGGAGGAGCCCTGGGCTGGCTGGTCCTGGGGGAACTTTGGAAGGGCGCCTGTATTTCTGTTAGGAGGCTTTTTCACTTTCTGTCCAAGGATGTTCTCTATAGGATGTCCTCCCCCAGCCTGTCCCAAAGATTCCACAAGGACCACACTTCTATACCTTACCGATGTCAGGAGCAGCAGCCCAGGTCTGGCACAGCTGTCCCCAGTTTACTGGATGACCTTGAGCATGAAAATGCCATACCCGGGACCTGTGTTCCCCTCTGTGCAAAAAGGAGAGCAAATTAGTGACCCTTAGTCTTGTGAGATGGGGGTCTGTGGTGTGGAAATCTAATGAAATAAAGTCTGGGCATGTCCTTTATAACTGTAGAGTGGGGTCCCCCTGGCAAGGATGAGGATTATGCTTTTTGAAGAGCTGGGCTCTCATATACTTCAGTAGGTAGGTTACCACCGTCTCTGTCTCCTTTTACTTTTGTATTCCCAGAGCTGGCCTGGCACATTGGTGCTGGGTAAATATTTGCTGAATGAATGAATTCTGGGCTGGCCTGTTGTTCCCTGTGGCTTGAAGAACTTAGCATCTGTTTGGCTCTTATAATCTGAAGACTTTTGCAGTGAGCGCATGGTGTTCAGGGCAGGGCAGAGGCCAAGAGTCTTTTGGCTGACCTGACATTCCTAGAAGAGCTTCCCTGCGTAGGCCCGGGGGACTGAGCCCAGCATGGAGAGCAGCCAATAAGCTGGGAAGAGCCTTATCCTTATCCCAAGGATCTCTGTGTGGCATAGCTGCCAGCTCCATGTGATTCTGTAGGGCATTTATTTTGCTCCTCTGATTTCCCAGTGCTGGTCTCAGGTTAGAAAGGCAGTGTAAATTCTGTAACCCAGCAGACATGGCTTTGATGCTCAATGCAGGCAAGTTATTTCACCTCCCTGTGCCTCAGTCTCCTCATCCAGAAAATGGGCACATCAATACTTCCCCCCACCCCAACCCCTGACCCCCATGAGGTTGCCTTGAGGACTAGAAATCCTGCTTGTGAGGCACTCGGCGCCAGCAGGAAATGCTTTCATTTCTATTCACAAAGAACAGCACAATTGAAAGTTAAAATGCAAGAGAAATCTAGTTTCAGCGCAGGCTCCTGGGGAAAGGGTCTTCCTAACGTGAGGTCTCTTCATGCCATGGTCTCTGGATCTGATTTTCCCGGGCCTCCAGTTTGAAGCGGTCACTGCACAGCATTATGGAGGGACAAGGAACTGTGCACTTCCTTTGCGTCTTTTTTTTTCTTCTTCCTTCTTGAATCTGTGTGGGAGGGAAGGTGGGTTTTGGAGGCAGAGAAGACCAGTACAAATTGCAGCTGTGTGGTTCACTGGCGAGGGCTGGTGACCTGTGCACATCATTTAACCTCTCCAAGTCTCAGTTTTTTTCATCTGTACAAGGGAGGCATAATGCCTTCCTCATATTGTTGCTATGAAGCTCAGGTTTAAGTAACGGATATGGAAGTTCCCTGTAATCTAGAGCAGTGTTTCCCAGCCTCAGCAATATTGACAGTTTGGACCTGACAATTCCTTGTTGTGGGGGTTGTTCCATGCATGATGGAATGTGGAGCAGCATTCTTGGCCGCTACCAACTGATGCCAGTAGCACCTCCCCTCGAGTCATGACAATCAAAAATGTTTCCAGACTTTGCTAAGTGTTCCCTGAGGGGTGGGGAGCAAAATCACCCCTGTTTGAGAACCACTGATCTGGAAAGTGGCACAGGTAAACTAGGAGATGATGGTGATGACAGTGGCAGAGTTTGAGGTTTACGCTTTCTGTCTGGTATTTTAGTCCTGTGTCTCCCTGTCAGCAAATCCTTTATCCACATGGTTGGCCATTATCTTTTTTTTTGTTTGTTTACATGGACTGAAAACCTACGTAGTGATGTTTCAGCATGGTTTGGGAGCAGCAGGAAAAACATATGGCAAGTAATTATTAACTTAATGAGTCGTGGTAAATTGTAATTTTATAACTTAGTGAAAACATGTTGTATAACACAGGATAATAAATTTTGATCAATTATCCTGAGGCTTAAATTTCCTAGTGTACAGTTGCTGTTTCTGGTGCCTGCAAGAAAGAGCAACAGGGTTGTGGTTTTACAAGGCTGGATTTTCTGCTGGGTTTTTCTGATGCTCAACAAGTTTTCTTGAGTGCCTACTGTGTGCTAGGGGATTCAGCCCTGTCCTGAAGGGTCAGTGACTTGATAGGAAACTTGGCTTTCCTAGATGAAAGACCATGTGGATCTGTAATATTTTGGCTTAGAATGCAGAGTCACAATTAACTATATAACTGTCTGGGGAAATGACAGTGTCAGAGGTGTGAGTAGGCTTCAAATAGCAAAGTCTTACAAGAAACACCAAGCGGGCTATGTGGGGCGCATGCAGAGTGGTGGGAAGACCTTCTAGGCAGAGGGGCAGCTCTTGCAAGGTGGTTTGGGGATACTGTCAGCCTAAGTTGGGGAGACCGGCCTGCAGGAAAGAGGGATACCAGTAGGGGTCATTATGCGGAGGGTTGAATTCGAGCTGCTTAGGTTTTAAGTGGAAAGACGCGGGGGCGCTACAGTTATCGTTCAGAGTATGAACCGTTCGTTGTTGCTGGATCCAGACCATTGTTGGTGACCGTCTCTTGGTTTTCTGCTGTAGGAAAATTTTTGTTCGTTTTGGTAGAGGGTTTAATATTATTATAAATGCCTATAAAATATTCTTCACCTATATGGATCTGGCATTCTTTTTCTCTTTTTATTGCAGTATAGTTGGTTTACAATATTGTGTTAGTTTCAGGTGTACAACAAAGTGATTTAGTCATCATATATGTATTTTTTTTTCAGATTCTTTTCCATTATAGGTTTCAAGATACTGTATTTGTTGTTTATTTTATGTGTGGTAGTGTATATCTGTTGGGCTTCCCAGGTGGCGCTAGTGGTAAAGAACTCTCCTGCCAGTTCAGGAGATGTAATAGATACAGGTTCGATCCCTGGGTCAGGAAGATCCCCTGGAGGAGGGCATGGCAACCCACTCCAGTACTGTTGCCTGGAGAATCCCATATACGGACAGAGGAGCCTGGTGGGCTGTGAGTCCATAGGGTCACAAAGAGTCAGACACGATTGAAGTGACTTAGCGTGCGTGCGGCGTCTATCTGTTAATTGCATACTCCTAATTTATCCCTCCTCTCCTTTCCCCTTTGTTAATCATAAGTTTATTTTCTATGTCTGTGAGTCTGTTTTTGTTTTGTAAATAAGTTGATTTTATTATTTTTTAGATTCCACATATAAGTGATGTCATATATTATTTTTCTCTGACTTACTTCACTTAGTATAATATTCTTTAAGTCTGTCCACGTTGCTACAAATGGCAATATTTCATTTTTTATGGCTGAGTAATATTATATATATGTATGTATGTATATAAACACACACACACACACACACACACACCACATTTTCTTTATCCATTCGTCTTTTGTTGGACACTTAGGTTGCCTCCATGTGTTAGCAATTGTAAATTATGCTGCTGTGAACATTGGAGTGCATGTATATTTTTGAATTAGAGTTTTCATTTTTTCCAGATATATACCTAGGGGTAAGATTGCTGGATCATATGGTAACTCTATTGTTAGTTTTTTGAGTAACCTCCATACTGTTTTTCATAGTGGCTGCACCAATTTACATTCTGCTGTGGGAAAGTTTAATGACTTATGTTTGATTTCCCTCAGTAGTCAGAGATGCTCTGCTTCTCAAACTTTAGTGCAACAGAATTACCTGGAGGGCAGTTGGAACTCAGAATGCTGGTGCCATGCACATACCCCCACGCCACCCCTGCCTCGCCGCATCCCACAGTTCTTAATCAGTAGGTCTGGGCAGGAGTTGGAAATGCACACTGCCCACAGTTGGCTATGCCAGTGCTTCTAGTCTAGGGAGCACACTTAGAGAACCGGCTCTCGTCTAGATGATGGAAGAACTTTGTGTCTTGGCTTCGGCCAGCAGGGATGTGCTGCTGGCCTGGGGCATGTAAGCCTGGATTGGACTTGGTCGGGTGTCTCTGAGATTCTTGCCTTCTTCAGGACCCCTGTGGGTCAGGGGGAGTGTCTCCATCTGGGAGACAACTTTACCTGGAACTCCTTGGAAACGGACTCAGATGGAGAGTTGCCTGTGGAAGGTGTATTTGCAGGGAAGTTCTCAGGAGGAGCACCTTGAACGGAGTAGGGGAAGTGTGACTGGGCAGAGGGAGGTACTGGCCTGGAATATACGTAATGATGAAAGTGACTCACAGGGAAGTTTGGAGCTGGGCTCCAGTGTGTCCCAAACTGAGGCAAGGGGGCTGCCCACTCCTTGAATTCTTGTGTCCTCTGGTCGCTGTCTTCAGGCAGCCCCACGTATAGCTGTGAGCCCTGCAGTTTGGGAGTGAATGAGTGGAAAGGGAAGCATCGCAGTGTCTGTTTCAGGAAGCTGCATTTGGGGGAGAAGCCCCACCTTCTTCTCCGACCCCAAGAAATCAGGGGCCAGCGTGTTGTTAATTTTTAGAGACTTTTGAGTCGCTGACTGGATTCTTCTTTATTTCATGCTGTGAGTGAGAACAGGTGGATAACTGCTTCTTAGGACCAAATGAAGAAAAATGGTCATTAGTGGGATATTCTGGGGCCCAGCGAGTTTCTGACACATTCCTAGGTAGGATTCCAGAGTTTTTGCGTTGAAATGTCACATGTTTTCCTGTGTGGTGGGGAAGACTCCACCGCATTGGTTCCTGAGGAGCTTCTGGGTCCTGCCTGAGTGAGGCACATCTGGGCAGGGGGCCGTGGCTTTCTCTTTGGACTGAAGTCCTGTCACATTCTTCAAGAGCCTCTTTGCCCTGCCCCAGTGTAAGTCAGCAGCCATGGTGGTCTCTTTACCAATCTTTCATCTTCTCTGAGCAACCAAGAAGCTCAGAGGCAAATGCCTGGGTCACTTGTAGGCATGACATAGGATATCACAGGACATCTTTTGCTCATTAATTCACTCCCAATTTCATTTCATTCTTCTTTCATTTCCCTCTTTGTCTTAAAAGTGAAAGTGAAGTTGCTCAGTTGTGTCCGACTCTTTGCGACCCCATGGACTATAGTCTGCCAGGCTTCTCCATCCACAGGATTTTCCAGGCAAGAGTACCAGAGTGGGTTGCCATTTACTTCTCCAGCGGATCTTCCCAACCCAGGCATCGAACCTGGGTCTCCCACACTGCAGGCAGACACTTTACTCTCTGAACCACCAGGGAAAGCACTATTTTTTTTTTTTTTTAATTTTAGCTGCACTGGGTCTTCATTCAGGTGTATGGGCTCTTCATTGCAGTGTGTGGGCTCAGTGTTGCAGCACGGGCTTAGTTGCCTTGAGACTTAGACGATCTTAATACCCCAGCCAGGGATCGAACTTGCATCCCCTGCATTAGAAGGCAGATTCCTAACCACTAGACCACCAGGAAAGTTCCTTGCCTTTCTCTCTTTTTTAAAAATTGTTTTTATTCTCTATAAAATACACTGAAATATGTTAAGAGTAAAAAAAAGTAGAGCCTCTCTCATTCTCTTTCATTTTCCCCACTACCCTCTCAGCCCTGCTCCCTAGGGTTAATCACAGAGTGAAGTGTGGTGGGTATACTTCCAGGCATAACCGTTCTTTAGTTCAATGCTTCTAATAAGTATCATTTCTATTTCTGTAATCACTTTTTCATTTCCCAGAATACTGTATTGTTTCTTGATTGATCTTATGTTATAGTAGCCCATCCTTTTCTAAACGGATATATGAACATCTTGAATCTTTTTGAAGACGATAATTCAATTGTTTAAAGTCATTCTCTGTTTGCTGTGTTAACTCTGTTTTCTTGTTGACTAGCTCTTTGGTTCACTTCCTGGTCCCTCTTTCATGCTGTTATTTTCTACAAATGCCTGGTAACTCTTGGTTGACATTTATTTGTAAACAAAGCTCTAGATTGATCTATTCTGTGGTTGTAAGTTTCCTCAACATCTGTGAAAGCCACGAGCATGTAGGTAGGCAATGCAAATGTTGGTCTGAGGTGCCCTGAGGATGGTCTGTGTGTAGACGTTTGAAGCTGGGGACTTCTGCTGGAGCATGGGACAAGCTCACTGGCAGCTGGGTGGGGACCTCCATGTCTCTTATCAGCCAGCAGTCACCCATGGGCACTAGTGCACTTTGCGTTTCCTACATCATCGCATCCATAGCAAGGGGGAATCCCTGAGACAGACTTCCTGTTTAATTATCGAGTTCTTCTCCCTGGCTTAGTCCCAGGTTAAAGCCAACAGTCAGCTTCTCTGAGGACTGTTGTGGAGTCACTAAGTGTGTTCGACTGTTTGCGACCCCATGAACTGCAGCACACCAGGCCTCCCTGTCCATCACCAATTCCCAGAGTCCACCCAAACCCATGTCCATCGAGTCAGTGATGCCATCCCACCATCTCATCCTCTTGCCCCTTCTCCTGCCCTCAGTCTTTCCCAGCATCAGGATCTTTTCCAATGAGTCAGCTCTTTGCATCAGGTAGCCAGAGTATTGGAGTTTCAGCTTCAGCATCAGTCCTTCCAATGAATATTCAGGGTTGATTTCTTTTAGGGTTGACTGGTGTGATCTCCTTGCAGAGGACTATAGGTTAACACAAAGGTCAAGTCTCTCAGGGCTTTCAGCCCTTGCTGCCTGTTCTTTGGGATTTTCTGGATTTCAGTTAAGAAAATAGCTTTTCCTCTTCTAAACCCCACTGGAATGACAAAAAAGGGGAAACAGATATAACACAGATATTCATAATTCATATACACACATATGTATTCATAATTCAAATAGATGAAAGCTGAATAACTCCAAAAGGGTCTGTAAGAAAACAACAGAGGAGTGGGCATCAGAAACATAGAGAGGGTGCTGGAAAGTAAGAAGTTGAAGAGAAAGAGGGTTGAACCAAAACCCAGGAAACCCCAGTCTAGTGGGTTTAGAAGAGAGAGGTAAAATTATGTGTTCCACCCACCATCTTGAAAAAAAAGCACAGTCTCACTGACTTTTATTTCTAAGGTTTGTGCTGTTTTATGGAGAAAAGCAAGGTCAGAATAAGCACAAATTATTATCTGAGCATTTACTGTGGGCCCAGAGCCAGGCTCTCTCACTTCTATCATCTCACTAAGTCTTTGTAAGAACTGTGCTAGACACACACATCCCCACTGTGGAGGTGAGAAGACTTAGGTCCTAATAAATCACGTTACAGAAGGCAGCAGAGGAGCTGGCTGGCGGAGCTGGGGTTCAGACTGCCCTCCCCGCTCCTTTCTCCTGCCCCCTCCGTGGTGCCAGCTAGAGCTTGCTCCCTCTGCAGGGATGCAAGAGTGGACCAGCTCACCACTTGTTTCAACTGTTTTGGCATTGTCTATTCTAGGTGGTCAGGGGATTCCCAGCTGGGCCTCCTGCCTTGGTTTTCAGCTTCAAACAGCATTTGGTAGTAGAATGCCTTCACATTAGAGCTAATTAAAACATGCTTATATTGAAGTCGGGCCTAATTTGTAGGAATGATTTAGAAACTTGTTGGAAAGGAATCTACCTCAGTAGTCTAACCCAGGGTCAATCTCATGCATAAATTTTGCTGTTGCGCAGTGCTGTGTTTTGACTTGAAGTATTCTTGGTAATTGGTGCTAGTGGTAAAGCAACTGCCTGCCAATGCAGGAGACACGAGAGACCCGGGTTCCAACTCTTGGTCAAGAGGATCCCCTGGGGGAGGGCATGGCAACCCCCTCCAGTATTCTTGCCTGGAGAATCCCATGGACAGAGAAGCCTGGCAGGCCACAGTCCATAGCAGAGCAAAGAGTCAGACGCAACTGAAGTGACTTAGCCTGCACACACATACTTGATGATGTGGAAGATGGACCCTGGGCCTTTCATTGCTCATTTGTTCTGCAAAGACTCAGTAAGTGCCTATTGGGCACTACATTATTTAAGGAGATCCCTTTACTCTCCCCCCACCCCCCGCAAAAAAAAATCTGGGATGGTTCCTTGCTGACCTTCAAGGGGCCAAATGACCTGAGCAGCAACCCCCACCTCTACCCCATGCGTTCTCTGCCTAATACGTCCACCTGAGCTGTAAGTGAATTTTCATGCAAAACCAGATAGTGGATTCAAATATGACTTTCGAGGTCTGTGGAGGTGTTTACAAGCTGTGTGACTTTGGACCGCTCACTTAACCTCTCTGCTGCTGCTGCTGCTAAGTCACTTCAGTCGTGTCCAAGTCTGTGCAACCCCATAGACGGCAGCCCACCAGGCTCTCCCGTCCCTGGGATTCTCCAGGGAAGAATACTGGAGTGGGTTGCCATTTCCTTCTCCAATGCATGAAAGTGAAAAGTGAAAGTGAAGTCGCTCAGTCGTGTCCAACCCTCAGTGACCCCATGGACTGCATCCTTCCAGGCTCCTCCATCCATGCGGTTTTCCAGGCAAGAGTACTGGAGTGGGGTGCCATTGCCTTCTGAGCCTCAATTATCTCACATAACTGCATTTGCATCGCAGGTTTGTGGTGAGGCCTCTGGGAGATCAAGTAAGGATACGACTAGTATCCTCGTTCTAGTCCTGGGTGTTGTTCAGGTCATCTGGGCCCTTGAAGGACAGTGAGCATAGGTGTCATGCCAAGTTTTGTTTTGCCTGCACCTCGCAGCATATAGGATCTCAGTTCCCTGAGCAGGGATTGAATCCACACCCTCTCTTAACCCCTGGATCGCCAGGGCAGTCCGCATCCCAGGTTTTCATGTCTTTTGTAAAAGAGAGGTCTAAGGAGCTTTCAAGTGCAGAATAAGTGTAGTGGTGTTTCTGATTGGGGTCATCTCTTTCCTCCTCTACATCAGTTCTCTTCTTTCTCGTGAACGCTCTCACAAAGACTCTAAGGTTCAATGAAACATCTCCTCGAAGGACTTGGAACAAGAACCACTGCTTGGCCAGCAGGACACGTGATCTGTGCCTTTTCCGCGGGAGAGGTTCCAGCAGAGGTCTCTGACGTTGTCCATGGAGGGGGACTTCTCTTTTCTTTGTCAGCTCCCCCCAGTGCCAGGTTTTAGTTCAGATGCAAGAGAAGAAGATCCTCAGTAGGTGACTTTGGAAACCACTTGACTTAAAAGCTTCAGTTCCCAAAGGACCATCTCATTCTCTAGTATCTACTTCCCTGCAAGGGGCATGTCGGTTACAAGAGTCATTACACTCAGGGGAAACCTCAGATGTGGCTTCTTTTTAAATATGTATTAACTTGGCTGTGCCAGATCTTAGTTGCAACACTTGGGATGTTTGATCTTCGTGGAGGCACGTGGGACCTTTAGCTGAAGCATGCAGGCTCTAGTTTTCTGACCAGGGATCGAACTTGGGGCCTCCACGTGGGGAGCACAGAGTCTCAGCCACTGGACCACCAAGGGAGGTCCCAAATACAGCCTCTTAATCAGATAGTTATAGTTTATTTATAGTTCCTTCCAGTCCAGATGCAACTTATTCAATCAAGGGTCATTTTTGCCATAAGCAGAGTGGCCTAGTAACACAGTTAGCATCCTGCCTTCTTCAAGTTACCAGGGGAGTTATGCTAGACAATGAACCAAGGTGAAAGGCTCTTGCGAAAGGGTTTGGTGAACCCTTTATCCACATTCGCCATCCTGTTTCTCCCCAGGGGTGTCACTTTTTGGCAGCTCTTTCAGAGGGGTGAATGAAGCTCTCAGTATGTTTCGAAATGTATCCCATGTTTCTGTATGTTTTCTGATTGATTATATAAAGACACACACTCACATTCCGGTCAAGAGATATGCCTTGGAGTCATATTGACCCGGAATCAAATTCTGGCTTTGAAACTTAGAGCTAATTCATTTATTCCTTCATTCTTTCAGCCAAACAAAGAACACTCTCTGCCTCCTGTGTGTAGGCCTTGGAGGTAGATGCCAGACATGAACAGATGATGACCACCTAGTCCTTGTCCTTGAGAAGCCGCAGTCTGATATATTAGAGAGACAGGCAAAAAGAAGCAATTCCAATGGGTGCGAGACTACCAGGCCAGGCAGAGGGTAGAGTGGGGTGGGGGGAGTCAGGGAAGGATTCTCAGAGGAGCGGACGCCTGGCCTGTGCTTGGAGATGAATTGGCCAGGTGAAGAAGACAGGGAAGAGCATTCCAGGTAGAAGGAACAGCATGTGCAAAGGCATAGAAGGGGCCGAGAGGGCATTTGGAAAGCTACTTATTACCTCTGGGCCTCAGTTTCCTCATCTGCAATATGGAATTAACTGTGCTATCTGTTGATAAAATTAAATGAGATAAGTGTGTTTAAGCATCTGAGATACTTAATTTCTTTTTCTCCTTCCAGATCTGTTTATTGATGTCTAAGAGCCAAAGTTTGATTTTAAAAGAGACAAAGAGGAAAAAAACTCCAAACCTGAAGGGCCTGTTCTCCCACCCTGTGCGATGCATTTCCTCCATTGGCTCTTCTGTTAGCTGGTTTACTTATCTTGTGAACGGAGCACTAAATGTTTGCACACTCTCTTAGATTATGTCTTACAGTATCAGTGAAGCACAGAAGTGTGTTTTCCTGATGGCTCCCCATTAACAACAAGCCACGACCCTGTTGCAGCATCTTTGGCACAATATTCTCTCTGTCAACGGCCTTGCCTCTGTCCAATGCTCGGTCAGCATGTCCTGTCACTTGCTGCTTTATCTTGCTCTTCCGAAAGATGGCCACCTCCCACATACCAGCTGGGGACGCTTAGCTTTGGGGGACAGTCGCTATCCAATGGCCACGAGTGACATAGCACAATGTGCTGAGGAGCCATCTCGACTGTGATCGGGTCTTGTTTGATTTGTGAATGAGATCCTGTCATTTTTCTGGGCACAATTGCTTATGGGTCTCCATGGTGGCTTAGTGAACTCTGCCCAACCAAAATCAGACCTCTGCTTAAAACCTTCCAGTGCTTCCCCTGGATGTGTAGGTAATGTTAAATGCCTTTTTTGGTCCAGACATCCTGGTATGATCTAGCCTGCTTTTCCAGCCTCACTCCCAGCTGCTCTGTCCGAGGCCCTGGGCTTTGAGTTGGGGATACGATAGGGAGCAAAACCAGCCTCCATTGACTCCATTCTGGCCACCCCAGGCTTCTTGCTTTTTCCCCAGATGCCCCGCCCCCCACATGCTTATTTTTGCTTGAAGGTCTTTGCATACGCCATTGCCTTGGTGTGAAATGTCTTTGTCTTCATTCTGTACAAGGCTGTCTCCTGCTCATCCTTCAGGTCTCAGCTTTATCCTCACCTTCTCCAAGACTCTGACCCCCTCATCTTTGCAGTTACCCTGTTATTTTCTATCTTAGCCCCCAGTGTGTTTTTCCCCCTTGCATGCTAGATCTGTAAGACGATTTGAGGGCCTGTTCTACCTTGAGGACAGTAAGCTTTCCAACCATTGGAGTCACGCTTGTTTCTTTCAACACTGAGTCCCCAGCACTTAAACGTGGTGTCTGCTAGGTAGTAGGTGCTCGGTGATAAGTTGTTGAAAGAATGAAGGAATGAGTGTGGTGGTTATGTTTGCCGGAGATAGCCATCATAACATATCCCAGGCTGTGTTTCCAAGAATAATTCGGTGTCACCCTCTCTGGGCCTCCATTGGGTATTTGTGCATTGTTGCCGAGAGGGTTAAATGCATAAATATGAGAGACACAGTGTCTGGGGCTTTGCAAATGTTAATAAATGTGAGTTCACATTGTAAAGACCACGCTGAGCCCAAGGAAGACGGTTGACATGGGAGTCAAGAGGGTTGGTGGTTGAAACCCTTAGGATTTTTCATCAGTGTGGTTTCATCTTTCGTCAGCTTGCTGGGGGAAGGGCTGGTGGATCTCAGCCCCATTTTATCCACTTCCATTCTCCCTGTGGGTGCTGACCTTGCCATTTTTAGGAGGGAGGCATCACTCCCAGTTGCTTGGGTTGAGGGAGCTGGAGTGCAGTCAGCCTGACCTTCAGAGATAAGGAAATCTCTCTCTAGCCCATGGGAATGCTTCTGCTGGGAAGGCAGGACTTTTTTTTTTTTTTAACTTTATAAGGAAGGGTTTTTAATTACTTGTGAAAAACTAAATTCACCCTGTAAAATAAACCATGTAGAGCAAAATCACAGTTAAGTGTAAACATCCATAGTGAATGATAAATATTGTAGAGAAAGGTTCCACTGTTTATGTACTACCCCTTATCAAGGTTACTAAAGGTCTTCCTTTAAGTGGTGGCATCAGGCTATAATCAAGATCTCTGTGTGGCTGGGCACTTCCCTGGTGGTCCAGTGATTAATCCATGGTGTAATGCAGGGGACACGGGTTCAGTCCCTGGTTGGAGAACTAAGATCCCACGTGCCATGGAGCAACTAAGGCAGCATGTTGCAGCTAGAAAATCTGTACACCACAATGAAAGATCCTACGTGAGTTCACATTGTAAAGACATGCTGAGCCCAGGGAAGAAGGTTGAAATGGGAGTCAGGAGGGTTGGTGGTTGAAACCCTTAGGATTTTTCATCAGAGCTTGTCTAGATGGGGGACAGGCTGGTGGATCTCAGCCCCCGGTTTTGTCACAACTAAGACCTGAGGCAGCCAAATAAATAGAAAGACATAAATAGATAAAAAATAAACGTCTATAAAAAAATCAGTGTGGTCATGCAAGATCACCTACTTCCTCTTACTAAAGTATAAATTGTGAAGACTGGGTTCCCTGCCAAGATGTTTAAGGAATGGGGAAGAAACCACCCGCTACTCTCCAGCCACGCAGACTCAAGAGCATGTCTATTTGGACGCTTTCCTTCCTTACAGTTTAATGCTGCTGATTTCTCCTTTCCAGCCAGTCCACCAGAAACCCCTTACCCATCTTTTTCTTTTTTCTTCTCACGTGTCGTTTGCCTATTCATTCTGTGTATTGTTTTTGTCCCACTAGATTATCAGCTTCCCAAGGGCTGGCTCTCTGCCGGTGGCTCGTGGTTGTAGCTACGAGAGCAGTTCTCACTGTGGTGCCTCTGGTTTGGGCATCTTCCTCCAGCCTGGCAGACTCCTACGGACATGTCTTTTAAGTTTCTGCTCAAGTGACACCTCCTCCAGGAGGCCTTTGCTGCTTGCCCCCGCTCCAGCACCTGGCACACCATAGCCTCCCCAAGAATTGGAGTTGTTTCTGCTCCAGGAGATGGGGCCTTGAAGGCCATGTCCAGGAGTTTGGACTTTGTCTCAACGGTAGTGAGAGTTGAGGTATGCTGCACTTATCTTTGTGGCTGTCTTATGGGGAAAGCAGTGGATAGGACAAAGAATGGATGCAAGGGGACAGTGGGGAGGTGATCACTGTGGTTTAGAAGAGGATTGATGATCGCCTGGGGCTGCACACTCCGACATGGTAGCCACTCGTTACACGTGACTATTGAGATTTAAAGTAAAATCAAATAAAATGTAGTTCCTTCATCATGCAAGCCATATTTCAAGTTCTCTGTATCCCCCATGGACAGTGCAGATATAGAACATTCCTGTCATTGCATAAAGTTCTGTTGGACCACTCTGGCTTGGACTGAACTGCTGGGATGAGAGTGGAGAGAAATAGGAGGATATGGGAGATGTCAGGAGGTAGACTACGTGTGATTTGGGGATGGATTGGCTATGGGGCATGCTCGAGATGGGGTGTCAAGGTTCAGACCGAGGCTGTTGGCCACGGCCAAAGTTGAACTCCTGGCTCAAAGGAGTGAATGTTTTTATGTCTCTGGATTCAGGACGTGGTACCAAAGGGTCAGCCATGTCCACCAACAGCCCAAGAAAGCACCCATCTTAAGGCAGCCTCCTGGCAAGGCTGATTGTCTTTTGAAAAACCTTCAGTTGTGTATATGTCTCTTGTCAAATCCGCCTTCACTTGGGGTCTAACATGTGGATCATGAGATCTTTGTGATCAGGGAATTATATGTATATTAATGCAGATTTCAATCAGAAGAGTTATGTTTGCCATTGTGGTACGGTCTGATGCTGTTTAAATGCCTTCGGTAATACCTTCAATCAGACGGCAAATAGAAAACAGGAAAGTTAGTAATAAAAAATGAATTAGAGCGATTAGCAAAAGGTGAACCACTTCCCTCCTCAGGCAACAGGCAGAGATGACAAGCTTTGCACGGTTGCTCCTGTCCAAACACCCGGCAGGATTATTGCAGCCTCTGGGAATGGCCCTGGGGTCCGCTAGGCATGTAGGACTTGGTTATTGCCTTTCCTTTTGCAAAGGTCATAGGCATCCCCTTGGAGGGGCTCTGTGGGGCTCATTCCCTGGGGTGGGCTGGAATGGGGCCTCTGAAGAGGGTTTTCTGACTCATGGCTGGTCAGGAATGTTCTTCTTCCAAGGCAGTGACATCAGTGGCCTTGCTCCCCTTCCCTCCACCCTCCAGGGCCCTGGGGAATCTGGACCTCTTTGCACCATCTTCCCCCAAAAGTGCCCTTGAGGAAAATTTCCTAGCTGTCTGGTGTTGAGTTGGGGTCCCTTCAAGAAGGCAGTAGAGGACTTCCCTGGTGATCCAGTGGTTAAGAATCCACCTGCCAATGCAGGGGATCCGAGTTTGATCATGGTCCGGGAAGATGCTACATGCCGTGGGGCAATTAAACCTGCCTGTGTGGCACAATTACTGAGTCTGTGTGCCTAGAGCTGGGAGCCTGTGCTCTGCAAAAAGAGAGGTGACCTCAGTGAGAAGTGCGAGCACAACTAGAGAGAAAACTCATTGCAATGAGCTCGCCCCACTCATTGCAACTAGGGAAAAACCCACGTGGCAACGAAGAACCCCTACAGCCAAAAATAAATAAATAAATAGTTTTTTTGAATAAAGAAGGTAGTAGAGGCAGACACTCTGAATAATGCAAGCAAAGAAAAACAGAAATGAAACAGGCATGAAAGAAAAACAGAAGATTAAGAAAAACAGAGTTCTGGTGAACGTGTGAAGTGTGTGAGACTGGAAGTCAAATCAGAAGAACATAGTGCTTCTACCTCGGTTACGCTGGAGCTCACATCCAGCCAGAGCCTGGAGCGTGGAGATGACATAGCTTCTTAGCCATACGGTTGCCACAACAGATGGGCAGGTTTGGGCAATACCATGGTTGGATGATCCCCACGATGGGCTAACTATCTCTGTTAAGCCAGAACGTCTCAAATTATAACTTGCATGGGAATCACATGCAAGTTGGTTTCTATAAAAAGGCAGTTTCTGATTTAGTAGGTCTGGGTGGGGTCGGAGAGCATGCATTTCTCATGAGGTCTGGGTGATGCTGGGCTGCTGCTGGTGAGTGGACCACAATTTGAGGACCGAGGACTTTGTGTCAGGCTGAGCTCCCTAGCAGCAGAGCTGCTTCTTGTGAAAGAGAATCAGTGGGGAGTGCTTTCATGAGAAGGGGAGTGGGGGCAGCAGGGCAGGGAGAAGATGAGCAAGGAGGTGGTCTGCTTGGAGACCTGCTTCATCCTACAGGGATCCCTGAAGCACGAATGATGCTATAGGACTGTTCCCATCTTGAGATGGAGGGTGGCCTTTTGTACCTCCATCTGAGGTGGTCATGGCCATGGGCTTCCTCAGGAGGGGTGGGGAAGCTGGGTCATGCCCCCTGGACTTGTCTATCAGCCAAGAGCAGTTCTACAGAGAAGAACAGCCTGTATTGTCACTGAGGGGTGGTTGCACAGCCTGAAAAGGAAAATCGGGGTATGGGAGGGGAGACCCTATCAACTCCCACACTGTATCCTTGCCTGACAGTGACCTTCAGGAGTGTGGATGGGGGACAGGGTTCTTGGCTTTTGTTTGAACTCACTGTGTGACCTTGGGTAAGCCACTTCTGCTCTCTTGTGCTGTAGCCTCACAAGATTTTGGTTGTGATTGGTCCTTGGTCCCTATACTCAAGTTGTGATGGGGCCTGGGGTAGGGTTGGGTGGATTGGTTTCAGTTTCAGTTCAGTCGCTCAGTTGTGTCCAACGCTTTGTGACCCCATGGACTGCAGCACACCAGGCTTTCCTGTCCATCACCAACTCCAGGAGCTTGCTCAAACTCATGTCCGTCGAGTCGGTGATGCCATCCAACCATCTCATCCTCTGTCATCCCCTTCTCCCGCCTTCAGTCTTCCCCAGCATCAGGGTCTTTTCCACTGAGTCAGTTCTTCACATCAGGTGGCCAAATTATATGGGTTTGGGGCTTGGGAAGGGCCTGGAGTGTCAGCCCTCAGGGTTTGGATCCTGTAGTGGGGGCCATGGAAGGCCATGGGGTAGGTGTGACGCTTGCAAGGGGAGTCATCCAGTGTCGCTCCCCTCTGCTCAGGGAACCTTCTGTCCCCATGAGGGGCCAGCTCCCCCACCAGTCAGCCCTCCCTGGATTCAGCTTCATAAGTGTGTGTTGGGGCGGGGGGCGGGCAGTTGCTGAATCCATCCTGGAGCCTTCCTGGTGACTGCCTGTTGACATTCGGGGTCCTTGGGGCAGAGGGGCCTCTGCATTTGCGGTAGGTGCTTTGTGGGACAGAGGCCAGGCTAAGATGCTGACGTGTGCATGCTCAGTCATGTCTGACTCTTCGCGACCCCATGGACTGCAGCCCGCCAGGCTCCTCTGTCCATGGGATTCTCCAGGCAGGAAGACTGGAGTGGGTTGCCATGCTCTCCTCCAGGGGCGCTTCCTGATGCAGGGATCAAACCCACATCCCCTGCATCTCCTTTATCGGCATGGGGTAATTTTTCACCACTGAGACACTTGGGAAGCCCAAGATGCCGACTGCGGCCTGGGAATCATTCAGGGGTCTCAGAATGGGTTGCCTGCGCCTGTGATGTGCCCACCTGCATCCTTCCTGAGTGGCCAGTGCCAGGCTGCCTGCTGGTGCCTTGGCGGTGAATGCAGGAAGGACCACAGATAATCATCCCAGATGAAGACAGATGTGGGCTTGGGGTGTGTCTGCCTTCAGGGCAGGGGCTCGGGTCTGAATCCTCTCCATTTCTCTTCACGCTCTTCACCACAGCCTGAGTTTTCTCCCCTTGTCAGAGCTGCCAACATGGAGCTCTTTCCCTCTCATCCTTCAAGCAAGCCTTTCTTTCTTTCTCTCTCTCAGTGTTATGTAAGCAACAGTCAAGACTTGTCACCTGGCACAAGATGTTGATCTGAAACATGGGAACTCTTACTCCACGCGGTGTGTTGGGGCAAGGTGGCAGAAAGCGGTGCCAGTGGAGTAGAGGCGGGGACAGAGGAGGAACTGCTGTTTATAGGACTTCCATGTGCCAGGCGCAGTGTCCCAGGTCTTATGTATACTGTCTTATTTAACCCTCACCATAGCCCTGCATATTATGTACTGTTGCCAGGTCAGGGGACATGTATCAGGTGACACCTGAAGCTCAGAGAGGTTGAGAGACTTGCCCAAGGTCACTCAGCCTGACAGCAGCAGGGTGAATCAGGAACCGGCATCTGTCTGCTCGGAAGTTGTGAGCTTTCTTCTGCAGCACGTGTCTACCAGAGTCTTTAGCTTCCTCTGGGCAGCTCTTTCACATCCACTCCCTGTTTAGACTCAGACTACCCCTCCTGGGGAAACTTGGCTTGGGATCTGTCATTCTCATTGCAGAGATGGGCAAACGTAGGCACAGAGGCAGTGCCCACCTTGTCTAGGCTCAAGACAAAGTCACAGACCAGCAGGGCTCAAACCCGGAGACTTGACCTTCAGCCCCCAGCTGCTTTCCACCTCCCAAGACACTTCCGTTGTTTTCAGCTTGATGTTGTATTGGTCAGACCTGAGCTCTTTGGCTGTGAGCATGTCTTTGCTCCTCTATCAGCTACCTTTTGCTGTATAACAAGTTATCCCAAATTAGTGCTTTAAAACCACCATTTTATTTGGTCACAATCTGTGGGTTGGCTGGAGGGCTTTCTGAGCCAGGCTGGCCTCTTCAAGGCTCTGTCCTGCATCTGTGGTCAGTTGGCCGGTCAGTCGGCAGCTGGCTGATTGAGGATGGCCTCACTGATGTATGTGTCTGGCAGTTGACAGGTGGGGGCTGATTGTTGGGTCAGCTCTTCCCAGAGTCTCTCATCCTCCAACAAGCTCACTCTGGCGTGCTCATCTGCTGCTCCTGAGTTGTGAGTGCAGCGAGTGAGACTGTCCCGGGGCAGAAGTGCTTTTCAGGCTTTTGCTTGTGGCACATTTGCTGCTGTCTCATTGGCCAAATGGAGTCACATGGTTAAGCCTGCCCTCAAGGCATGCACAGACAGACCCGGGTGCTTGATGAGAGGAAGTGTAACATTACAGTGCAGAGGGTGCATGTGAAACCTGAGACCCTGTGGCATCATTTTAATCCACCACAGCTGCCCACGCTCTTTCAGAACAGCAAACACTTATCCAGTCCCTGCAGGGTGCCAGGCACTGTGCCAGGGACCCCAGCACAAGGCAGACCTAGCGCTGTATTTACGTGGCTTTTAGTCTGGTTAATAAATGATCACACAACGAAGCACAATCTGACCATGACAGGTGTGATTAGCAGGGCTGCACGTGCGCTGCCTGGCTGGGTAACAGGGAGGGTCAGTGAGGCCTTCTGTGACCCTTAAGCTGAGACTTGAAGGAGAACTAGGACTTGCTAGATGGTAGGGACAAAGGGAAGGCATTCCAGCTAGGACGGCATGTGCAAAGGCCCTGTGGAGGGAGGAACCTGGCACATTGGAGCTCCCAGTGAAGTGCCAGTTCCCTGTCAGTGTCAGCAGACTTGGGCTGAGAAGGGAACTGCTGCTCCATAGCTGTCCCATGTAACACAGGAGTGGGGATAGACCCTTCCATGGGTGGCCCACTTGCAGGGGCAGCTGGGCTTGGTGGTCTTTGGGAGGAGGGGGGGACTGATGCTCCTGTGAGCACCCAGGAAATCCCGATGGAAGAGGAGGATCTGAGTATTGGAATGGGCAAAGAGACAGCAAGGGAAGGATCATAGGCATAAAACTGAGGATGTGTGGGGTGCTGGTTAAGTGGGAGGCTCAGATTTAGTTCTGTTGGCCAGCAGTCTTTGAACCATGAACTGAGAATGGTGTGGTCGGATCTGGGGTGGGGACCTGAGTGTTAGGTCCCCCTGAGTGTTAGGTCCCCCTGGGGAACTCCCTGCTTACTCCTGTTGATGTCTCTGAGCATTGGATATGGTCCTCTCAAGGCATATCAGGAGGTGCAGTTTTGGGAAAAGGCCTGAGTTTCCTGGGGGTCAGAGTAATGATCATAAATGAACCAGCACACAGCTGGAAAAAATGGGACAGGTTAGACAGACCCAAGTTTGAATCCCTGCCTCTCGCTGACCCTGGGCAAGTCACGGCCCAAGCGCAAGCCTTGGTTTTCTCATCTAAAAGTGGGGTTTGGTTCCATCCACCCTGGACTGGGTGGAGGGGGGACCTGGGGGGCCTGTGTTACCATCAGTGCCTTTGCTTCTGTGCTTGCAGGCTCTAGCCTGTGTGCAGTCGAGGAAAAAGAAAGGGACCTCGGTGATTACACTATCAGAGTGTAGCAAACACTCGTCTTTACCAGGCCTGGATGTCAGGGAAGCTGTCTTTCCCAGAATAAACAGAAACCATGGCAACCGGGATATGTCACGTGGGCCCATCCTGCTGCAGATGACCGGGGGAAGGCCTGTCTCTGAGGCCCACTAGAGGTGGGTTGACCCCCAGAGACTTCTTTGATCCCCTTCCCTTCTTGAGGTAGGACGGAGAAGTTCTGGAAAGATGAGTCCGGATTTGGGCTTTCTGTTCAAACTCAAATTTTATTACTTAATTTTTTTCATCCTGTTTCAGAAGGCATGTCTTGAATGAGGTAAGTTGGAGCAAACCTCCCTGGCCTTCCCAGCCCTCTGGGATCTGCTGATGGAGGCCTTGGAAGGGTTTGCCAGGACGATGCTGGAAGTCAGGCGGGCACTACTTGGTGGCAAATCTACACGGGGAGAGAGGGTACGGGTGCCAGTCTCCCCAGACATGCAGCAAGGCGGTGGGTTTAACACCCAGTATATGGAGGGGCTCACCCACATCCAGGGTTCATGGCTATTAAGTGGCAGAGCTGGGATTTGAACCTGGCTCTTCATGCTTCAAAACTCATTTCTAGGGACTTCTGTGGCAATCCAGTGGTTAAGACTTCATCACTTTCCAATGCAGGGGTGGGGGGATGCAGGTTCCATCCCTGGTCAGGAAGCTAAGATCCCACATGGCTCACAGCCAGAAAAAAAAAAAAAAAAATCCAAAACATCAGAAGCAACATTGTAACAAAGTCAGTAAAGACTTTAAAAGTGGTCCACATTAAAAAAAAAAGAACTAACTAAAACACTTGAGTCAAAAATACCAACAAAACAAAAAGCCCTCATTTCCACACTGCCTTTGACTGAATTGGGCACTCAGCCACCAGTGTGACAGGGAAGAGGGAGTTTTTGAGCTCCCTGAGTAGGGGTGGGTGGCCTGGGATGCCTGCCCCCAGCACAAAGGGGTCCAGGGCGGTGGTGGAGAGACAGCTGAGGCGGCCTTCGTGCGTGTGCGTGTGCGTGTGCATGTGTGTGTGTGCACTCAGTCGTGTCTGACTCTTTGTGACCCCGTGCACTGGGATCCTCTGTCCATGGAATTATCCCACCAGGCCATTCTGTCCATGGGATTATCTCGGCAAGAACGCTGCAGTGGTTGCCATTCCCTTCTCCAGGGGATCTTCCCAACCCAGGGATCTGACATGAGTCTCCTGCATTGTAGACAGGTTCTTTAACACTAAGTCACCTGGGAAGCCCTGAGGTGGCCTTGGAAGACCAGGAATGCCTTCCGGTCCTCGTGTTTCTCCCTGGCAGTCTCTCTTTGCATTTCTGGCAGGAGTGAACGTGTGCCCTGACTTCTAGAAGCACGGCCTTGGCTTGGCCGGGAGTTGGGAGAGGGGTTTCCTGGAGTGCCTGGCTTCTCCCTTTTTGCCTGCAGCCATCCGGACTGGACAGTCAGAGCCCAAGCTTGGCAAACCCCTGGTCTCTTGAAACCTCACGTCCTTATCTATAAGATGAGGGATCCTGCTGGGAACATGCACAATAGAGCTCAGAACCTTAGTTCCAGTCCTCTCTGTGACACCTGAATAGCTGTGCACATCCAGTAAGTTACCCAACCTGCACCTCAGTTCACGCCCCTGTAAGATGGGAATAATGACCATACCTGGTTAAGAGGGTTGTCATGGGGAACACTGTTCGTAAATGTGCGGAAACGGTACCTGGGACAGAGGACATGCTTTTACTAGTGGTACCTCTTGGGGTTGCTGGGAAGTTGGTGTGGGCGTAGCAGGACCTGTCGTGCTTGGCAGGAAACAGACGCTCGGACACTGTTAGCTTTTTGGTTGAGGAAAGGAGGAAGTGGATGGGATCAGTATGGAGGAGACAGACTCCTGGACCAGCTGTGGGACCCTGTCCACCTCTCCACGTCTGGCTTTTGGTGCTTGCTCAACTTTGGTCATTCTTTCACAGGAACCCTTAGGAAGATATAAAAGTATATATAATACATTTAGAAAACTGCTACATAGGAACCTATGTGCAAAACAGGAATAGAGATGCAGACGTAGAGAATGGGCATGTGACCACAGGAGGAGGAAAGGGAGGGTGGGGCGAACTGGGAGATTGAGGTTGACGTACGTACACTGCCATGTCTAGTATAGATAGCTAGTGGGAAGCTGCTGTATAGCTCAGGGAGCTCGGCTCAGTGACGACCTGGAGGGCCAGGATGGTGTTGGTGGTGGGGAGGGAGGTCCATGAGCAAGGGGGTATATGTATCCATGTAGCTGATTCACTTCCTTGAACAGCGGAAACCAATACAACATTGTAAAACACTTATACTCCAATAAAAAGAGAATTAGAGCCAAGGAAAATATAGAATAGAACAAATTCTAAGTGAAAAATGAAAACAGATATGTTGGCTTTGGGTCCTATAGTTACTGAAATTGGCATACACATCTGGCTCTCCGGGCTTCCTGGTGGACAAGTAAAAAGGGAAATAGATTTATTCCAGGATTTCCTTATCGGGGAAGAGGCTCGGCAGCTCCTCAGGTTTAACCGGCATTTGGAACGAAGAGAAACCCCTCTTACCTGCTTTATTGACATCCTCAGGGCTCAGTTTCCCCGGGGAGGGAATGAGCCCCTGCTCTCTCGCCTGTCTGGCTGCTTGTGGGCGAGGGTACGTGTGCATGCCGGGCGTTCAGTGGGCGCCTAGAGGGAGTGGTTCTCAGCCCTCTGTCCCATCACAGCAGCACCTCTCAGTGTCTGGGCATAAGTTTGAAGTCAGCACGAGGTCAGCGCACACATACCTGCTCGTGCTCTAGAGCACAGTTCTGCCATCAGAACGCGGGCGGGGGAGGGTTTTGTGTGAGTTCTAATTCACAGGACACCCCTGGTGGTCCGGTGGCTGACTCTGCGCTCCCAACGCAGGAGGTTCCGGTCAGGGAGCTAGATCCCACGTGCTGCAGCGAAGACCCGGCACGGCCAAATAAATAAGTAAATAATAAAAAAAATAGGTCAGCGGCCAAGGCCAATGAGAGCGTTTATAAAATGAGACTGGCACGTGGCGTGGTGCAGAACTCGCCGCAGGCGAGTCCATGCAGTGGTTGGAGGACCGGCAAAGGCCCAATGGGTGAAACTGTGCGATCAGACGTGAGTTCAAATGCGGGGAGGGCCGTCGGGATGGAGAGCGGGAAGTGGGAGGCAGTTGCAGAGGACGTCAGGAGGCAGCACCCTGGCGGGTGCAGCGTGGCCCCTCAGTGATCAGCGTTTCCAGCGAGGCAGCACGTGGGATTAAGCAACCACGAACCCTGGTGGGTATGAGGATCCAGGCAGGACCTCTTAGAGACTCAGACTGGCTACAGTCACTTCCCTGGGGCGAGATTTGTTCTACCTCGAAGCAGCTCCATAGCTTCTCAGCACTTGTAGGTGCTGACGGCGGCATCAAAATATTGTGAAATTCAGCCGCAAAGCCGACTTCATTACCAGCTTATCTGGCAAGGGAGCGGCCGCCTGAGTTAGCGCCGATGACTGGGTATGACAGAGCTAAAACTGAAGTTGGCAATTACCGCTCATGAGCGCGTCTCTGTGCTGTGAAAGGAGGGTTCCATGGAAATCAACCCTGGTAATCACAGGGTTTAAAATTAGTCGGTTACTATTAAGGCTGCTCTGTCAGTGTATGCTTTGGGGTGATGCACGGGAAAGGGGCATGGAAAGTGGGGTTCTTGCTGTTTAGAGATACCTTGTGTTTACCTGCGCCAGATCTGTTTTTTTCCATTAGTTCTAGGACAAAGGTTTGAGAGACCCCACCCTGTTGTGCTGCTGGATGGCTGTTTGAAATCCAGGTCCTTTTTAGAGTCCTTTCCTCTTTACTTGCATGAGCTCACACCTCATTCTCAGCTTTTCGGTTTTCTCTGCACTCTGAAGGGGTTTTCCTAACAGCTTCTTGCATCTCCTTGGGATGCTGCACAGGCAGCTTTTGTGGACTCCTAGACCCGGGGCGGGGGAGGGGGGAAGAAATGATGTGCTATTATTGAAGGTTTCTTTCTGAGCCCTTCATGGAATTATTTTTATGAAGCCTTGGCTTGAAAATTTCCACCATCTGAGAACAATGATTCCGTGCTGCCAGTCAAGAGTGAGGCAGCGAGGGGCTGGTGTGTGCTTGACTGGGAGAGTCAGATGGAAAGCACAAGCTCGTCCAGGGTTCAGTTCTCAGTTGGCTTGAGATGTGGGCCCTGATTCTCGAGAATGGGGAGATGGGAACTCAAGGCAGCTCATTGCTTTCAGCCTCAGTTTCCTCATCTGTAAAATAGGAACCTGGGCTGGGCAGGTGTGAGGCTTCAGTAAGATAATGTAGGTACAGTAGGGCCTCAGCACAGGTGCCTGCTGTTAGTAGCAGTGATGTTTATGGTCCACCGTTTCCATAGGAGACTGCTGCTGTGTACAGAGATCCTGTGAGAGATTCTTAACGCAGGCTCAGATAGGGTTTAACTTTGTCCAAGTCTTCTCAGTGAGTAAGGACCTGGGTCAGCATTCAGACTCAGGCCATCTGACTCCCACCCCCCTAGAGCCTGGCTTTTGTCCCTGTCCCTACTCTGGGAATAGCTGATCATCACGGAAAACAAGGCAGCTGGGATGAGCTGCCTGGAGGACGGGGAAGAGAGAAGCATTAGAACAGAACCACCTTTTCCAAAAGGGCTGCAGCCCTTTCACAGGAAGCTGAGTCATCTCTCTTTGTTTTGAAGCAGAACCATCGAAAATCTGAAAAATAAAAATAAAACTAAAAGAATGCTGAGTTTCATCATGGTGCAGGGGCCCCTCCCTGGCTCTGCAACATGGGCAGCTGAGCAGAGGATCTTTCGAGCTGGGACCCCCGTCACCCTGCACTGCTGGGCCAAGTACTCAGCACTGAGCAAAGAGCCCTCCTTCTGGAATCTAGGTGCTGGCGTTCACCTAGCTGAGCTACCAGTACCCAACCTGCCAGAGGGGCGCTCCTGCCCCACCCAGCACCGTCTGGCCCGTGGGTCTGGGACTCTCAGGGTGAGCGAGTCACGTTGGGACGCTCCTCTGTCACTGCACACTGAGGACAGCATGGTCACAACCCCAGCGTTCCTCCTTCAAACACATCCAGAATCTTCTGTCCTCAGACTCAGTCTCCCTTCCCCCCAACACGTGGTGGAGTTGTGTTTGATGGAGAATGTCAGGACTTCCTGCATTTATCCCATATCAGCCCCACTCTTAGCATGCTTCCTCTGTTCTCCGTGCACCCAAACTTGGCCCCTCCTGCAAATATCAGCCCGAATGACACCTGTTCTGTGAAGCCTTCACTCGGCGCATGACCCTGGGCCCTTAGTTGTGAGCACTGTCTTCCTTCCACCATAACCTTTCGCTACGTGCGTGAGCTAGGGTGTCTTTTTTTTTAATTTTTAAAAACATTCATTGGTATTTATTTTGGCTGCAATGGGTCTTAGTTGTGGCACGCAGGATCTCTTTTTAGTTGCGTGTGGGATCTAGTTTACTTGACCAGGGATTGAACTGGGGCCCCTGCATTGGAAGTGCAGAGTCTTAGCCACTGGGCCACCAGGGAAGCCCCTGGGATGTCTTTTTGATGATACCAACAGTGCCCTGCTCACACATTGCCCTGGCGTCTGGAACCCGCCCTTCTTGATGTGGGACCTAGGCAGAGGGAGCGGAACATGCTCAATGAGTGAATGAATGAATACCTGGTAACTGAAGGGTTTTTATCTTCACATTCTCTGTGTGCCAGTCAGTTACACCTTTTACTTATCAGCATCTCTGGTTTCCAGTGACTGAGTTTAACATTCAACAAACGTGAGCTTCTTTCCATAGCAGTGAATGCTGACCGTTTCATAGGTGCCTAGTATTCCACTGTCCAGAGAGTTGTGATTTAACCAGTCCCCTCTCAGTGGATTTTATTTTTGTTACCATATTCTCAAAAATAATGTTGCAATGAAGAATTGCTTGACAGAGGCAGAAGCAGGACTTCTTTCTCTTTGAAGCCTTTTCTTTCTTTCTTTTTTTGAAGTTATTTTTATTTACTTATTTATTTTGGCCATGCTGTGCAGCATGTGGGATCTTAGTTCCCCAACCAGGGATCGAACCCGTGCCCCCTGCAGTGGAAGGATGGAGTCCTAACCTCTGGACTGCCAGGGAATTCTCTCTGAAGCCTTTTCTAATCCCCTCAATCCATCCTACTACTGACGTGCTGGGCAGTGACCCCCATTATCATGTGACAATTGCTGTTGCCTAGGCCCTTCTCTCTGTCTCATAGTTTATTACTGTGATAAGTGGGGTGATTGCCCCAGGACCCCTCTCACTTAGTCCTGGATGCCCTCAGCTCTGTGGTGCTTTCTCAGCAGCCTCTGATAGTTCTGTAATGTCCAAAAGATTAAAATTAGCTTCATAGCACCCTGCACACTACATGGTATCTAGTAGGCACTGTCATCCCCATTTAACAGATGAAGGAACTGAGGCTCAGGGAAGTTAACTGTTCCAGCAGGCAGCGCAGCAATTCAAACCCAGTTCTGTTTTATTCCAAAGTCCACCTTCTTCACCAAGCCCTAATTTAACTGTGTTTGTATGAATGTCAGTGAGGCTGCTGGGGGATCCATACTGCTTCGGGCCAGCACTGTCCTAGGCTTAATGCCACCTTGTGGTGGGTGACCTTGGGCCTTGCTTGGCTTGCTGGTTTCAGAGGAGTGGGAAAGGAACCAGGGAGGCTCTTATGTTTTTGTTTTAAACTACAAATGTAGTACATGCTTGTGGAAAAGAAAAAAAAAATGAAATAGAAAAAAAGCAGCAGCTGAAAATACCTCCTTCTCCTACTCCCCAGGGTAGGCACTATTAACAGTTTGGCATCTTTTATAGTGCGTATCCAAATACACACGCAATTATGGTTTTTATAAAAAGGGGATCATGTCCTTGACTTTCTCCCAACTGGTTCTAAGTCAGCACCTGCACATCTTCCCCATTCCATCATATTCCATAGAATGGATGCACTTCAGTCGATTCAGCCTGACCCTGTTGTAGACATTTAGCCTGCCTCTAATTCTTCTCTGTAATGAGCAACATCAGTGGGCTTGCATGGTGCACGCAGGTACAGGTATTTCTGCAGAATGGATACTTGGAAGTCTAATTGCCAAACGAAACAGCATGCAAGTTTCGCACGTTGACAGGTGCTGCCAAATTGCCTTCTGAAAGCCTTTACAGTCCAGCACCCACTCCCAGGGCAGTGGACATGAGTGGGGAAGGCTCTTAAGCCACAAATAATACGGAGCCAGGCTGCCTCCCCTTCCGCTCCGTGAGACCTGGCGTGGAGACTGCCACCAGGAGCTCCAAACGCACAGGCCCAAATTGGGATAGAAGATGGATTTTGATAAAAGAGGTTAAATAACAGGTTTTTCCATTTCACCTTATAGGAATGGGATGGGGGGCGGGGGTGCTGGGCCTCCAGCCAATAGAGGACCAAGAGTTGTCAGGAGGGCTTATAAAGCTTGCTATTTCTGGCATTTTTTCTCTTTCTCTGCTGATTATGCAGCAGAATTGCACAGAGGCTGTCGCGGGCGCGTTCTCTCGCTGCCTGGGCTTCTGTGGAATGAGACTCGGGCTCCTTCTACTTACAAGACGCTGGTGCATTGCAGGTGTGTTTCAGCAGAAGGTAAGCAGCGGGCGCCCGCCACCTCCTGCGGTAGAGGTGGTCAGGCTGGCACTGCCAGGGTGAAGACAGACAATGTCTGGGTGGGGGCCGGCAGGGATGGACAGGTGTCTGTCATGTTGTAGAATGAAGATGCTTTGGAAGGTCCAGGAGGCCTGCAGTTGGCAACGCCTTCCTAAAAAGGAATTCTGGCAGTGGCTGGTACCAACCCCCGGAGAGCAGGTGTTGGTGCCTAAATGCTCAGAGAGCATTTGCTTTTTCACTCATCCGTCCATTTAGCATGCCCTGCAGTAGGCCTGGCCAGGTATGATGGGGCGATCTGGCTAACTCAGATTGAAACAAGGATGGAGCTGGCCCATGTCATGGTAGGAGCCCAGCAGGTACCTGGGATGAGGGGTGGGAAGAGCCTTTCAAGGCGGGCGGGGCGGGGGGGGGGGGTGTGAGGGGTAGCCGGGGATATCACCAGGAACAAAGTTTCAGCTGCCTCTTCCATTGGATTTAGGAGTTTGTGGAATCAGTAAAAAACCCTCACCCATTGTGGTGAGTGCCACCTTTTTCTCTTCTCCATTAACGATTTTGAAAAGATAACCAGTTGAAAGGACAGCAAAAAATGAGAAAGGACACAGTGACAGATTTCAGGGTGAACACATACACACGGAACAGGTGACCGGGAATGTGAGTGCAGAAACCCAACATCCGCGGCATTTTCCCCGCCGTCCCTGGGGAGATCTTCTTTGTGATAGGAGTTGGCTGAGTTGGAGGTGGGGCTTGTTACACTTGACAGGGCTGCACCCGGCTGAGCAGAGCGAGCAGGAGGCCTGACCTCTTCTGGCGCTCTGATTCATCACAGTCACTGTCGGTGTTGCAAATCCAGCTGTGAGCATGTGCGTCCCAGAAATGGAAGCCCTGTAGCACGCTCAGGCCTTCTTTCCCGGGCTTGGAATATCCCAGGTCAACTGAGACCAAGGAGTGTGTGATCTCTACTTTCTGCACACTGGGTCTCAAAGCAGGCAGTCACAGGCTTGGCTCAGAAGGCTTTGGAGCCAGCCAGCCATGGAGGAAGTAGCTGTTGAGTGTCCACTGTGTGTCGGGGCAGATCAGGTACTGGTTGCACATGTCAGCTCTGCCTCAAATACAGTCTGTGACACTGGGCAAGCTTCTTGAGCCTCGCGAGTCTCAGCCTCCTCATCCATAAAATGGGAACAATGATACCTACTTTTCTGTGTTGTGATGATTGTGTGTGTGTGCACGCATAGGTGTGTATGACCCGGGGAGCTCTCCCCTTGTTCTGGTTCTCTTCTTAGGAAGCTCGAATGCAGGGCCACAGTCTGTTTTTTTGCGGCCCAGGCTGATACAGATTTCTTTCTGTCTCTGATCACACCCATGAGCTCTTGACAGGGAGAGGAGTAAATTACAGGGGTTTACTGGCTGTCTTGACACAGAACTGACTCTTATTTTTAACACTTCCTGAAGGCTTACCGAATACCAGTCACCGGCATTGTAGAATACAATTGGGATCTCAAGACAATAGTCCCCTTAGTAAACCAGTGTTTGCTGAGAACCCTGGGTCAGGGAGGAAGACCTGGGAAGGGAGGGAGGAGAGGTCTTGGAGGAGAGGGTGTGGCTGGAGTATCACCTACACCCACCCTGAACCGGGAGAACAGAAGATGAACCCAGGTTTAAGACTTGGCTGTGAGCTCCCTGCTCGCTGCGTGATCTTCAGCACCTTACCTGTCTGAGCCAGAGTTTCCTCTCCTACAAGGTGATGGATTGTTAGGAGGATTAAATAAACACTTCGTTGATGCTCAGTAAATAAAAACACTTGTCTCTCTCGAGGAAGGCACACTGCAGAGCCTTTGACAGGGTGTGGCACACAACAGGCACCCCTGAAAATTTACGGAAAGAACAGAGGTGCCCAGGGAGTGGGAAACCAGAGTCGCCTGTACATAGCCTGCTAAGTAATTGCTTTGTGATCTGGGGCAAGTTCTCCACCTTTTTTGGTCCCTGATTCCTTCAGAGAAATAATTTAGGCTGGTCCCAGAAACTCCAGATGCTTTATTCCATGTTAGAAATCAGGGTTGTGTGGAGACCCTCCAGAAGAGGATGAACTGCGTGTTTGAAGTTAATTTCCTTCTCATGATTAGTGGCACCCACAACGCCTCCTCATGTAGCCACAAACCAGTAATTAATGAAATTAGGGGCAGAGGCAGGAGTGCAGAGTTTCCCGAGGGGGTGCCCCTGTGGCATCCCCCTGTGACTGTCTTGGGGGCCCGAGGGCTATCCAGGAGTCATGGTCTCTGTCTAGTCAGGGGCCCTGGCAGGTGTTCACACATGTGGAACAAGGACAGACAAAGTCCTGAACTATCACAGATGGGATTGGATTCCCTAGCTTCTCCCAGACCCCGTGGTGCCGTTTTCCAGGGAGGGTGTGAGGGTCCCCCGCTGTTGAGTGTCTGTCGACTTGGGCATTGGAATGGGCATAGGTGAGCCTGGATGGGCAGGCTTTGCTCTCATGATTTCTGACTCTGAGACTTCAGGCAACATTCTCACCTTCTGCAGGTCTTAGAACTGAGGAGGCGTGGGAACTGCCAGCCACTAAGGATGGGGAAATAGTGTAGAGAGGCAGCCTTGATTTGCACATCCTCAGAGCCAGCAGAAGGTTCATTTGAAGGAGATGGTGCCTCTGAACTGTCCTTATCTTGACGCACGTGTGCCCATCCCCAGACATGCCCGCTCCCATCACCCCATCCTGGTAAACCTCATGGCCTTCCAGTACTTGGCTTAAGTCATCCCTGACCCCTCTCTCTGCCTTACTCCCTGACGACTGCACCCCTAGGCTACAGCCACGTCTCCCTGCTTCTCTATCACCTGTGCTTGGGCGACACAGGAGCCTCTACCCAGGACTCCCTAGCTGCTCCTTCCCTCTTAGAGTCTGCTCTGTTCACAGACCCCACCCCCACAGTGCAATCTCCACAAACAGCTCCTCTGCTTGAAGCCTTGGTCACTTGGAGCTGCTGGATCTGTTCTGAAATCTTTCATATGCCTGCTAGTGGAGCTGGGGCCCCTGTTGGAGCTCAGGCTTTGCAGTCAGAGCTGGCTTCTGCCTCCTCCCTCCCAGGCAGAATCACTGCCCTCCTGCTTCCTAAAGCTCCTCCCTGCTAGCCGAGCACTCATGCTTCTTGGTTTTGTGCACCCAGACTCTATTGTCCAGAATATGCTTCCTTTACCCTCGAACTCCTGCCTGTTCTTTTTGTGTTAATAAATTGGCTCAGATGGTTAAAAAAAAAAAGCCACTTGCATTGCAGAAGACCTGGGTTTGATCCCTAGGTTGGGAAGATCCCCTGGAGAAGTGAATGGCTACCCACTCCCATATTCTTGCCTGGAGAACTGGACAGAGGAGCCTGAAGGGGTCCTGATAGGATCTGATAGGGTCGCAAAGAGTCAGACATGACTGAGTGACTAACTCACTTTAAATTTAAGTCATTATTTTTGGTTGTGCTGGGTCTTCGTTGCTGTGCGCTTGCTTTCTCTAGTTGTGGGGAGTGAGGGCTGCTCTTCACTGCAGTGTGTGGGCCTCTCCTTGCAGTGGCTTCTCTTGTTGCAGAGCAGGGGCTCTAGGTGTGCAGACTTCAGTAGTTGTGGTGCACGGGCTTCAGTGCTTCTTGGCATATGGGATCTTCCCGGACCAGGAATCAAACCCATGTCCCACACATTGGTAGGTGGATTCTTAACCACTGGGCCACCAGGCAAGTCCCTCCTTGCCTTTTCCCACAGACAGTGTTGTGGTCACTGCTCCCTAGAAACCTTCTCTGATTGCCACCTCATCCCAGCCCCAACAGTCTGAGCCAGAGCCCCTCTCCTGTGCCCACTGTATCACAGTCCTTCCCATCAGTGCTATGATGCTTGGAGGGGATTGAAGGCATGTATGATGTACCTAGACAGCATATTAAAAAGCAGAGGCATTACTTGGCCAACAAAGGTCCATCTAGTCAAAGCTATGGTTTTTCCAGTAGTCTTTTATGGATGTGAGAGTTGGACTATAAAGAAAGCTGAGCGCCGAAGAATTGATGCTTTTGAACTGTGGTGTTGGAGAAGACTCCTGAGAGTCCCTAGGACTGCAAGGAGATCCAACCAGCCCATCCTAAAGGAGATCAGTCCTGAATATTCATTGGAAGGACTGACGTTGAAGCTGAAACTCCAATACTTTGGCCACCTCATGTGAAGAGCTGACTCATTTGAAAAGATCTTGATGCTGGGAAAGATTGAGGGCAGGAGGAGAAGGGGATGACAGAGGATGAGATGGCTGGATGGCATCACCGACTTGATGGACATGAGTTGAACAGGGAAGCCTGGGGCGCTGCAGTCCATGGGGTCGCAAAGAGTTGGACACGACTGAGCGACTGAACTTAACTGATGATGTACCTTTATTCTCATGCCTTCTAAAAGTCTGGATAGCACAGACTATCTGCTTGGTAAACATTACTTTAGATAGTAAATGCAGAGAGCCCCTTGCTAATTAACAACCTTCAGACCTAGACCGACTGAATCGGAATCCTCAGCCTGTGGTTTGACTTGGCTGTGTGACCTCAGACTAGCCACCTAACCTCTCTGAGCTTAGAGAGTCAAGAGGTTGACAGGATGATACCTATAACAAATTCCTACTTCTTTCCCACTTACTGAATAGGAAGTGTCCCCAAAGATACTTGGAACATTTAAACGGCTCCTCCACATTGCTCTGAGCAGAGCAAGCCCAAAGAGAAGCTGGGCCCAGCAGCCCCTGGCCCCGTGCACAGAGGAGCCCTGCCTTGAACCCCAAACAGGAGCAAAAATAGCAGCCATCGGGGCAGCCTGACATGCAGCAGCCACAGGAAGAAGCCGCAGGCCTAGCGGATGTCAGCTGCTCCGGGGCCCCTCTGAGGTTCCTCGGGTGTGCCGAGTTGCGTGTGCATACCCCACGCCTGCCCTCGCCCGCTCCTCCAGCCACAGCATCAGATAAGGCAGGTGGAACAAGTTCTCCTTCCTCTCTCCGGGGAGGGGTAATCTCAGTGCCATCTGGGGGTACATGCTCTCCGCTGTTAACCTCTCTGGCCTCCCCTCCCATCCCCCTCACTAGCTCTGCCCACCTTAGTGGTCTCCACCGGCACACTCCTACCGTTGGCTCTTTGCCCGGCCTCTCCCCAACATACCTGCCTGGCTGGCTCACTCACCTCTTTGCAGTCTTTGCTCGACTGTCACTTTCTCAGGGAGGCCCACCTTGACTACCCTGTTCAAACTCTCACCATTGCCGTCTCACCTCACCTGCCCCACCGTTTCTTCTCATATAGGTCTCAGAACCGTCCAACATACTACGTAAATGACTTACTACATTTATCATTTTTCTTTTTAAAAAATTTCCCCCCAGTGGACTCTGAGGCTTTTGGGGGCCAGGACCGTATCTCCAGTGGATGCGGGGAGCTCTGGGCTTGTGAGGAGGGTCGATGCTCCTGGGCCTGCCTGAGGGAACACATCTTCCAGGCACCCAATTCCTGTTGCACCTGGTCATTTAAAAAATATTTATTTATGTTATTTATTTTTGGCTGTGTTAGTTGCCCCGAGGCATGTGGGATCTCAGCTCCCCAACCAGGGATCAAACCTGTGCCCCGTGCATTGGAAGGTGGGCTCTTAACCACTGGACTGCCAGATCTTGGCCAGATCCCAGTGCCACCCACATTCCCTGTAATGCTGAACACTCTGCCTGGCATTTCAGCAGCCTGGCAGATCCATGTGTGCCCGTGGAAGGATGTAAGATCTGGGTTCTAATCCCAGCTCAGTTGCCTAATAGCTGTGAGACCTTGGGCAGTTTCCTTTACCTTCCTGAGCCTCAGTTTCCTCATCTGTAAGATGGGCATACAGTGGGATGGTGTCCCAAGGGCCCAGCACATGTGCGCCCAGTGCTCCAGTCAACTCTAAACTGCCTTATTTGAAATCCAGAAGGCTCTGAAACCAGCAGTTATTTTGCAAATATGCTGCAAACTCACTTGGCTCCCAAGTCTGATCTAAACGGACAGACATAATCTCTACCTAACCCTCTAGGGATTCACTGTAGAAATCTGAAAGTGTCTTAACTCGGACCCCACAGAGGCTACTACCTAATTTGTGGAATTATCACTTCCTCACTTTTCTGAAATCCAAACAAATTCTGAATTCTGAAACTCTGTGGATCCTGGCTAAGGGCTGTGGACCTGGGCCTGTGAGTTGCCACTTGAAGACCCTCCTAGGGTCTCAGAGGCCCCATGGGGCCTTTGACAGCCACAATAAAGCTAGAAACCTCTAGTTTCCTCTTGGTTTCTTGGCAGCCAGTGTCTTTTTAGTTACCTGGGGTTAAATTGAGTTCTGTTGGCTGAGGGGCAGGGGTTAAGGCTTGGGTAGGGTAAGCTCCGGAGTTCAAGCATTTTGGGTTTGAATTTAAATGGGGGAATTTTTTTTTTCTTATGAATCATCAGAAAAAGAAATCAGAAGGAAGTGTGTGACCAAGGAGAGGAAATTAGGGTTTGCAAAACTGTGTGAGTCACCCCTTTTCTCACTCCTGGGTGATCCTTTGCTCTTGGCAGGTTTCATTCATCTCTGAGACTCTTAGTTCTGAATTTTGGAAAATACACTGGAGATTGTCGTGGTTTTATTCTGACTTCAACCCTGCTTCCCTGTCTAACCATCAATATAAATTTCTATTTTTGAATCACTGCCATGCTCTTTTACTTATTATTTCTTTAGCAAGTGTTTCTACCCTGCTCAGAGTCCTGCTTCTAGGCACTGGCCCTGGATCATCACAGAAGCTTCTTCCTGGCTCCGTAGACAGACTCCAATCCTATCTCCCCCAATCCATTTTCTACCCAAGGCCAGAGGCCAGTTTCTAAAATGTAGCTCGTTCTATGAAAAATGCCATTGGTAATCTGATGGGGATTGCACTGAATCTGTAGATTGCTTTGTGTAATATAGTCATTTTCACAATATTGATGCTTCCAATCCCAGAACATGGTGTGTCTCTCCATCTGTTTGTGTCATCTTTGATTTCTTTCATCAGTATCATACAGTTTTCTGTGTACAGGTCTTCTGCCTCCTTCAGTTCAGTTCAGTTCAGTTCAGTTGCTCAGTCGTGTCGGACTCTTTGTGACCCCATGAACCGCAGCACGCCAGGCCTCCCTGTCCATCACCAACTCCTGGAATCCACCCAAACCCATGTCCATCAATTCGATGATGCCATCCAACCATCTCGTCCTCTGTCGTCCCCTTCTCCTCCTGCCCTCAATCTTTCCCAGCATCAGAGTCTTTTCCAGTGAGTCCGCTCTTCACAGCAGGTGGCCAAAGTACTGGAGTTTCAGCTTCAACGTCAGTCTTTCCAGTGAACACCCAGGACTGATCTCCTTTAGGATGGACTGGTTGGATCTCCTTGCAGTCCAGGGGACTCTCAGGAGTCTTCTCCAACACCACAGTTCAAAAGCATCAATTCTTCAGCACTCAGCTTTCTTTATAGTCCAACTCTCACATCCATACATGACCACTGGAAAAATTCTTTTTGCTGTGATGGTAAGTGGGATTGTTTCCTTAACTTCTCTTTCTGATCTTTTGTTGTCTGTGTGTAGGAATGTAAGCGATTTCTATGTATTAATGTTGTATCCTGCAACTTTATTGAATTCATTGATTAGCTGTAGTAGTTTACTGGTGGCATCTCTAGGATTTTCTATGTATAGTACCATGTCATCTGCAAGCAATGACAGTTACTTCTTTTCCAATTTGGATTCCTTTTATTTCTTTTTCTTCTCTGATTGCTGTGGCTTGGACTTCCAAAACTACAGGGAACTCTACTTACTGCACCGTGGTGTCCTAAATGGGAGGGAAATCCAAAACAGAGGGGATATATGTATATGTACAGCTGATTCATTTTGCTCTGCAGTAGAAGCTAACACGGCTACCCTGGTGGTTTAGTGGTGAAGAACCACCTGCAATGCAGGAGAAAGAAAGGAAAGAAAGAAAGTGAAGTTGCTCATTTGTGTCCAACTCTTTGCCATCCCATGGACTGTAGTCTACCAGGCTTCTCTGTCCATGGGATTCTCCAGGCAAGAGTACTGGAGTGGGTTGCCATTTCCTTCTCCAGGGGATCTTCCTGACCCAGGGATCGAACCCAGGTCTCCTGCATTGCAGGCAGATGCTTTACCCTCTGAGCCACCAGGGAAGCCAAGAGTTAGGTTCAATCCCTGGGTTGGGAAGATCCCCTGGAGAAGGAAATAGCAACCCACTTCAGTATTCTTGCCTGGGAAATCCTGTGGACAGAAGGAGCCTGGCAGGCTACAGTCCATGGGGTCACAGAGAGACATAACTTAGCAATGAAACAGCAACAAGCTAACACAATATTGTAAAGCAACTCTACTGCAATAAAAATTAATTAGTAAAAAAAATAAAATGTAGCTTACAATATGGACTTAGGTCTCCACCTCCCACCCCCACCCCATGTAGCCCTGAAAAGCCTCATCAGGTCCTGTTTGCCTGAGCAGCTCAGCTCTCACTGCCTCCCCTCAGTGGGTCCTCCTCTCCTGCCCTCTGGCCTTGGCAAATGCTGTTTCCACCACCCTCTCCCACCTGGTGGTTTCTCCCTCACCTGATTAACTCTGCTCAGCCTGCAGGTAGGTGGGCTTAGAAACCACCTCCTCTGAGAAGTCTCTAGGCTCCCGTGACCTCTGGCTCCCAGTGCACTTATCACCCGTTCATAATGGCTGGTCCTTCTCTTCACTACACCAGATGCTCAGAAGGGCAAAGACTGTGGCCTGTGCATCACTGGTACCATCCCCGGCATGGAGAACAGAAGCTGCTTCCAGGAAGACTCGGTGGACTTGAGACAAATAGGCAGCGTGGTGAGGGGGTGACTCTTGAGGCAGCCGGCAGGGGTCTCGGGCACTCATCTACCCTGCTTCCTGCTGGCTCTCTGCCTGGTGGTGGCTGCCGTGTTCCTTTCTAGTAGGCTGGAAGCTGCTTTCCATGGCAGCAAGGTGGAAAGTATCCCAGTTTCATTACAGTAGGTGTGTTTCATGTACATTTCTCCCATGTCCACAAAATGAAGCACACGGTTTTTCCCTATGTACTTTCTCTTGCTAGACTGCCTCCTGTGTGATGTTCCTGTTCGTTCTCGGGTCTTTTTGTCTGTCGGGACCTTGCTGTCTCTTTAATTTGACTACGCCGTTTCTGCGTCGTATACATTAACTGTCTCATAGTTGGTGCTGATGTCCTTTTCATTTTGGTTTTATTATGCTTCCCTCTACAGAAGATAGGAATGCTTATATATTTGAATCTGTCAATCTCCCTCCCTCCGTGATTGCTTTGAGGACTGAGGAAGTTATCCTGCTGCCAGAGATCTGATAAGCATTCTTTCTGTTTTCTGATATTTCCCTGTAACGTGACTTTTTATACTTAACTCTAGAATCTGTTCTCAGGACATGTTGGTGGATGGCTCGCGATGGGTATCTAGTCCGGTGTTCCTAAGTGGGAACAGGATAACCCCTCATTCTGTTCATGAAATAATTGGTCTTTGTCTCTTTGTTTCCAAAAGGAGAGGCAAAATAGAGTGGCTGTTATGGGCAGGAGCTAGCAGAGTTAAGATTCTGATTTTGTCACTTTGTAGCCGTGTAACCTTGAGCACTCTGCTTACATGGAGCTTTTCTCCTCTGTAAAAAGGGAGTCGTAGCGTCTCCCTTACAGGCTCAGGCTCCTTGCAAAGGCTGTCTGAAATATCCTAGGTAAAGCACTCCATGCTGTGCCTGGCGTAGAGTAAGTGCCCTCTGTAACCATAATGTAATGTGTTTCCATACAGACTTGGGTCTGATTCTGCAGTTTCTTTCTGTTTCATTGATGTGAAGTTCTCCTTTGACATCCCTGCCCCACTGCTTTAATTATTTAACTGTTTATTTATCTGTTGCTTCACAGAATATTTTATCTCTGGCCAAACTAAATGGCACTCCCACCCCCCATTACTCTTCTCTAGGAACATTGTTTCAAACACTCACTGTTGTTTTTCAGTGAATGTTGAGTCCTCCCATGCACTCTGCCCTGTATAGCTGACCTCACAGCTACACACACACACACACACACACACACACACACACACACACAGCGTTCTCACCCTCCCAGCGGCCTCACGTCCCAGCTCTCTGATCCTGTGCCTCCTCTACCTGGCAGGTGTGTATCAGCTGACTCACCTGGCCTGTCTCTACCTGTGTCTACCTCATCACTCCATCTGTCATCAGTGCTGGTGTCTGTACTGCCTCTGGAACCCAACCTTCCCTGGGGATCGTTTCTGTGTCCCTGGTACCCTCAGAGCCTGGCAATGGCCAGTACATCATAGATTCTCAGATTGGGGGTTGGGGAATTTGGGTATGCTGATACCACCTTGAATTTTGAGGGTAACCAGGATAAGTTTGTCATTTGGGGGGAACATAGGGTCAGAGACCCTAGGAATGTGGTGATTGCAACTGTTGGCATGCTGTTGCCAGCCACTGGGGGCCATCTACCAGCCTCAGTTTTCCCCAGAGGGATAATGAGAAGGTCTGAGAGCCTGTCAGTCCTGAGGTTCTATAATGTATCTCCGACTGGGTGGCCTGATAGTGGGGGTGAATTTGGGAGAACTCATTGGCATGTACTCCGCCTTGGAATGGGGTTTGCTCTCCCTCCCTGAGTCTGGGGAGAAAAGCCCTGTTAAGACAGAGATTCCAGCTGCTTCTAACTGCCTTTCTGGCTTCTGTGTTGCAAGGTCCCCAGGGAGAGTCCAGACCTGGGGCATAGGAGTCCCATAGTCAAGAGCAGAGGGTGGCCCTTAGCCTAGGCAGGTGGCAGGAGTGACAGAAGGGTCTAGCCTCTCTCGGGCATCAGGGTGCCCACACACTGCCAGGCAGACACGCAGTCCTGCCAGTCTCATTCCCGTTTCACAGGGGAGACATACGAGAATCAGAACCGAGGTCCCTGTCCTAGCCACACAGCAACCAAGTGCAGAGCCTGCGCTTCCAAAACTGCCCAGCTCCACTGTCCTCCCGGCTCCTAAGTCCGAGGGCTGATTTTCAGACACTAAAAAATACAGCAGCAGTGTTTATATAAATCATTTCCTGGGTTATCTGGCACTGACGAAAGGAAGTGAACTTGGTACTTTGTCTGTGTTAGGTTTTGGGGTTAGAGGCATCAGTGCCAAGTTCAGGTGACCTAAAAAACCTTTCTAGGTCAAATCACAGTTTCAAAAGATATTTTTTTCTTTTCCTTTCTTTTTTTTTTTTTTTTTAACCGCCCCACGACTGAACGCTGTCGTTGACATATTTCCCTTCCAACAATACCAGCCCTTTGTGGCATGATTGAGGGCTTGTTTTGTAGCGCTGGGGAGAAAATATCTTCCAAATCATCTGCTTCTCATTGTCTCAGTCACACTCACTCCCACCCATCCCCATGCCACAGTCCCCCTCCTCCCCCCGACGTATGCTCATGTGGCTTTTAGTTAATCGTTTTTGGCAAGGATCAGTTTTGGGACTTGTTCCCAACCACTCAGATGATGGATAATTGTCAAGCACAAATACTGGCCGCTCTGGGCAGCCTGAGGCTCTAGACTGCTGACCGCAGCCCAGCCTCTGGGCAGCAGGCTGGAGGCAGGTAGCTCTGTGCCTTTGTGAGTAGCAGCCAAGGCCGTGGAAGTAGCCCAGCCCAGTCGTGAGCACGGGCTCTGGAGGTGGACATTCTGACTTTTGAGTCCTGACTCCCACCGCTTACTAGCTGTGTGGCCTTGGGCAAGCTGCTTAACCTCACTTGACCTCAGTTTCCTCATCTGTAAAATGGGAGCCTTAGAAGTGGTAAGTCAGTGGGAGGGGGTGGGAGGGAGGTGCAAGAAGGAGGGGATATATGTATACAGGTAGCTGATTCACTCTGTTGTGCAGCAGAAGCTAACACAACATTGTAGAGCAATTTTACTCCAATTGAAAAGTAGCAGCTCACCTTGCAGGGTTGTTGTAAGGATTATATGAGTTAAAAACTCCCAAAGAGAATGGCTAACCACTCCAGTGTTCTTGCCTGAAGAATTCCATGGACAGAGGAGCCCTGTGGGCTACAGTCCACGGGGTCGCAAAGAGTTGGGCATGACTGAGCAACTAACACTTTCACTTTCACTGACATATTAAGCAGGCTGTAAATGTCGCACAGTTTAGTTACAATGAACAGATGATCATAGATGTAGTGGAAGCTGTTGTAAATCACCCAGGTCCTTTCCCGACTAAGATGCTTATCCTGCCAGCTGTGAGGAGTGGCGGCTACTGCTACTCACAGTCGAGTCTGTCTCTGGATATTAATTGCCTTTGGTGGAAGGAGGAGCCTTGTCCAAGTTTATCAAACACCCTTGTCTGCCGCAACCTGGACCCAGTGGCTGGCTCTGCCTCTCATCTTTGCAGAGCCATCCCAGCTCCAGAGTCTCCTTGGGACAGACTGAAGCCTCTGTTTTTGACTGCATCACAGTTCAACTTGCCCTCTGCCCACCAACTTCCCTTGCTCTTCTATGGTGTTCCCCAATAAACATCCAGCTGGCAGATTTGACTCTGAGTCTGTTTCCACGGAACTTGCCCTAAAACATCAGTTCATCATCAGTTGTGAATGGAGCTTGATATGCATTTTAAAGCAAGCATTTATTTCCCTTGTTTTTCCAGAAGCTCTTCGAGGCGTGGCCTCAGAGTTCTCCACCACCCCTGGTCCCCATCTCTGGGTGGGCACCCTTTGCCCACTCCAGACTTGGCTTGGCAGGCTCCCTCTGCTCCCAGGGTCCTGGCTGAACCTTTGAATGGGGGTCGGTGGCTTCAGGACCACTCTTCAGGTGGGGAAGAGAAAGCTCTTAGCTCCTGGACAAACCACGAAACTTAAAACTGACGGCACTGCAAGGGGCCCAGAGAGAAGAAGGCCTTGTTCAAGGCCACACAATGAGTAGGTGCCTCTCCTCCCAGCCCTTGGAGCAGAGGGTGCTATGGGGAAATAGTAGGACAGGCTGGTCTTACGAGCCAGACATGTGGCAGTTGGTTACAGCATTGTTGTTTAATCGGTCAATCGTGTCCGACTTTTTGTGACCCCATGGACTGTATCCCGCCAGGCTTCTCTGTCCATGGGGTTTCCCAGGCAAGAGTACTAGAGTGGGTTGCCATTTCCTTCTCCAGAGGATCTTCCCAATGCAGGGATCAAACCCAGGTCTCCCACATTACAGGCAGATTCTTTACCATCTGAGACACCAGGGAAGCCCAGTTACAGCATCAGGGTCCAATGAACGCTTCCATACCTTTCTCCCAGCAGAGGGGCAGCCAGCCTGATCCAGGAATGGGTATCAGCAATGGCCTCCTGCAAGGGACAGTGTGGGAGTGAAAGGGAGCTGCCAACAGGGAACAGATTGAGAAGGGAGATTCAGGTGGAGAGTTCAGAGCCGCAGAGGCCAAGAGGGAGGGAAAGCATGGTCCATGCCGGGAGGTCCACACATCTCCAAAAGAGCAAGGGAGGAATGTGAGAGAGGGATGAGAGGCCAGCCTCAATGGTCAGGCTGGCAGGACTCAGGTGCTTGAGTGCTTTGAATGCCATGGTAAAGCGTTTTGATTTTCCCCCCACCATGGGGAAGATGGACCTTGAAGGAGAGTCACCTGCATAGAACCAGACAGGGTCCTTATCTGTCATGTCATCAAGGTCATGAGCCAGGTCTGATGGGGTCCTGGCCCTGCTCTTGGACGTCCCCACTGGACCCCACCCTGACCCATTTCTCGGGCCCCAGCTCCCTCTAGCCACAGGCAGCACTGACAGCCCCCTGGGAACCATTCCCCCTCACAGCGGCCAAATGAAAATGTTTGTTGAAAACAACATGTGCATAATTAAAGCTTAATGAGTGCTTGTCTGCTTGGAATGTGCAATTAGATTTATAATCGAGGATGGGAGCGAGCTCCAAATGGCTTTAAATGGAGCTGAGAGAGAGGATAATTTTTGCCATAAATCTGCAGTAACGCAGACAGTGTGTAAGTTACCACCAGGGGTAGAATCACAGGCCTGACAGGAAGCCAGGCTGTGCCCACTGAGCCACTCTGTCCATCAGGTTGTCTTGGCAGCTGCTGGGGGTGCTCAGTAGGGGTCTTTGAGGTGGACCTGCTCTGGGCTGGAGCTGAAGTTTTCTTGTGTCTTCCCATTGCTGAGCTCTGTGGTCTGAGCTGACAATGAGGAACTGAGGGGTTGATGCAAGTCTGGCTACCCTAGGGGTCTTGGGCCAGGCAAGGAAACCTGCATCATCGCCTTGTCACCTCTGGTCTGGAGTGTGGGTCCACATTTTGTCCTCTGTTGTATCCCAGAACTCACTGTGAACGGTGACTGCAGCCACGAAATTAAAAGGCAGTTGCTCCTTGGAAGGAAAGCTATGAAAACCTAGAGAGCATGTTAAAAGCAAAGATATTTTGCCAACAAAGGTCCATATAGTCAAAGCTAAGGTTTTTCTAGTAGTCATGTACAGATGTGAGAGTTGGACCAAAAAGAAGGCTGAGCAGCAAAGAATTGATGCTTTCAAACTATGGTGCTAGAGAAGACTCTTGAGAGTCCCTTGGACAACAAAGAGATCAAAACAGTCAATTCTAAAGGAAATAAACCCTGACAATTCATTGGAGGGACTGAAGCTGAAGCTCCAATATTTTGGCCATCTGATGCAAAGAGCCGACTCATTGGAAAAGACCCTGATGCTGGGAAAGATTGAAGGCAGGAGGAGAAGGGGACGACAGAGGATGAGATGGTTGGATCACCAAGTCAACGGACATGAATATGAACAAACTCTAGGAGTTAGTGGAGGACAGGTGAGCCTGGCATGCTGTGGTCCATGGGGTCAAAAAGAGTTGGACGTGACTTAGCAAGTGAACAACATTTGTTGAGTGAATGAATGCCTCTGTGCCAGCCTCTTGCCTTAAACATCACTCTCCCTCTATGGGTCTCAGTTTCCCCATTTCTGAGTGGAGAAATGGATTCAGCTGTTGCTATCTCTAAGGTTCTGAGTCTGAAACTGTAGTGGCTGGGACAGCATCTTGACCAGCACTGTCTAATAGAAATATTATGCATACTGCCTATATAACTTCAATTTTTTAGTAGTCATATTTTAAAAAGGAAAAGAAGCAGCTGAAATTAATTTTAATAAAATACTTTAGTTAACCCCACATACCCAAAATGTTATCATTTCAGCATGTAATCTATATAACTATATTGATGAGGCATCTTTATAGTCTTTTTTGCTATTGTTTTTGAGACCTGATGTGTGTTTTGCACATAAACACCTCTCAGTTTGGACCAGTCACATTCCAAGCGCTCATGGACCACTGCACTGTTATAGCCCAGGTCTAGAAAAAGCGAGGTTAGGGCCAGTTAGGGAGGCCCTACTTCTCTGTCTGTAAAATGGGGCAACAACTCTTATCTGCCAGAGGAGCCAAGTGCCTGGTAGCGCACTCTGCCACCAAAGTTGTGTTGATCACTGTCTTTTCTCACTACCTCCTGATAGTTTTTATTGATAAAACAGATGGCACCATCCTACGTGACTCTTTTTAGTGGTGGGGAGGTGGTTCCTGCAGTGACCGCAGCACCAAACTTGCTCCAGAGACTCCCAGCCCCTCAGCAGGCCATATCCAAGGCATAGTCTCTCCTTCCTGGTAGACAAAGTCCCTGGCCCAGGGTCATGAGGTCACCTGCTCTGGTTCACTCAGCTTAGAAACTGTGGGGGTAGGAAGCCAGTGTGGGCTTTGGGGGTTCAGCAGCCTGGAATACAGAAATCAGATTGGGCCCTTGTTGGCTATGTGGCTTTGGGTAGATCCCCTAACCTCTCTGGGCCTCTGAGCCCTGGATTTCTTGGTGGGAAGAATAAGAATGTGCAAAGGACTGATAAGGAGAAAAGCTTTTTTCTTTGGAGAGAAACTGATGTTTGATATTCAGGAACAAAGCACGAAAAATCATCATCAAGGAAAAAACAAACCCCATTAGACAAAGATTTTAGTTTGCAAATTTTATTTCAAATTATATATGACAGGCGGGCACCAAATTACATATGGCAGGCAGGAAAGAATCCCGCTTGAGACCTCACAGTTTCGCATGAAACCCCATTCATTTTCTTCATCTACAGAAGAGAAGCAATTATATCAACCTCCTAGGGTTGTTGTTCCCATCACTTCATGGGAAATAGATGGGGAAACAGTGGAAACAGTGTCAGACTTTATTTTTGGGGGGCCCCAAAATCACTGCAGATGGTGATTGCAGCCATGAAATTAAAAGACGCTTACTCCTTGGAAGGAAAGTTATGACTAACCTGCTGCTTCTGCTGTTGCTAAGTTGCTTCAGTCGTGTCCAACTCTGTGCAACCCCATAGACGGCAGCCCACCAGGCTCCCCCATCCCTGGGATTCTCCAGGCAAGAACACTGGAGTGGGTTGCCATTTCCTTCTCCAATGCATGAAAGTGAAAAGTGAAAGTGAGCATATTAAAAAGCAGAGACATTACTTTGCCAACAAAAGTCCGTCTAGTCAAGGCTATGGTTTTTCCAGTGGTCATATATGGATGTGAGAGTTGGACCGTGAAGAAAGCTGAGCACTGAAGAATTGATGCTTTTGAACTGTGGTGTTGGAGAAGACTTGAGAGTCCCTTGGACTGCAAGGAGATCCATCCAGTCCATCCTAAAGGAGATCAGGCCTGGGTGTTCATTGGAAGGACTGATGCTAAAGCTGAAACTCCAATACTTTGGCCACCTCATGCGAAGAGTTGACTCATTGGAAAAGACCCTGATGCTGGGAGGGCTTGGGGACAGGAGGAGAAGGGGACGACAGAGGATGAGATTCCTGGATGGCATCACTGACTCGATGGACATGAGTTTGGGTAAACTCTGGGAGTTGGTGATGGACAGGGAGGCCTGGCGTGCTGTGATTCATGGGGTCGAAAAGAGTCGGAAACGACCAAGCGACTGAACTAAACTGAAGGGTTGTTGTAAGAAATAAACAATGTAAGTAATATAATATTACCTTATAACTTATGTGTGTGTGTGTGTGTGTGTGTAATAGCTAACAATGTTGAGTGCTTTCTCTGTACCAGGCAATGTTCTAAGCACAGAAATTAATTTATTTAATCCAAATGATAGTCATACACGTTTTCTAGATGAGGAAACAGAGACATAATAACTTAGTTTAAAAGTTGCACAGCTTGAAAAGCCAGCAGATTTGGACCCAGGCAGCTTGGCACCCGAGCCCATGTTTGTATCCATGGTGCCATCATCCTTCAATAAGAGATGGTGGGCCTGGACTTGAGCGTATGTGATCTGGTCGGAGTTGAGCCCAAGGCCCTCTCCCTGTCCAGCTGCATCTCTGCAGGGCCTCTCTGCCCCTCCTCCACCACCTCCCTGCTCCGAGGTGTATCTCTCTGTGAGACTTCCACATAAAACCGCACTCTCGGCAGGACCCAGGGCACAGCTGCCACATTTGCTGCCTCGCTGCTTTTGAACTGTATTTTATCTATGCAGAACAAGTGTTCTCACGGCCCGGTGTGGGGGCAGGCGGGAGCCGTGTAGGCTGCTTTGATTGTTTCCTCTTTAGATCTCCATGAGGCACAGCTCTTGGTGTCTGCAACTGGCCGGGTTGAGGACTGTGCATCTTTGGTCTTTGATGTGTGTCTGTGTGCAGAGGGGAGGGTCAGCAACTTGTACACAACAACTGTTGCTTTGGTACCTAGAATCGATGGTAGATTCAGAACTGATTGGAGAGCTATGCGCAAGCTACCAACCACTTTGAGCATTGCCTTGCTCACCTCTACAGTGGGGCTGGTCACGCAGCCTTGGGAATTCTAGGCTTTCCAATGAGATGACCAGGCATGGCTCTGGGAGGAGGTCTGGAATAGAGTAGGTACCCACTGGCCTGTGCTCCCAGCAGCCTCTGATGTCATGTTCCCTGCTCTTTGCCTGGCCAACTCCTGTGTGTTCTCCATCATGGGGCTTCCAGGCTACCCTTTGCAGAAGATTTCTCTTGAAAGACCCTTCTCTCGTCTTCCATTCTTCTATGATAACTTTATCCTACCATGTCACATTTGTCAAGGATGAGGCTGCCATTCAATATCAGAAACAAGATGCTGAATTCATTGCTGTACTTTGCAAAGTTAGTCTGTCCAAATCAAGCAAGAGCTGAGTTTTGTAGGGTTTGAGGAAGCATGGAGTCCTGGGATAGGGGACTTTCTTGAGATAGGCTGACCCCCACCTGTGGACGTGTAGCTATGGTAGTGAGACTGTTAATTGATCTCTTGACTTTCAGAGGATGGGTGGGTGCAAAACTGTCACCGACCAATTAGGACAAGCTTTCAGACAAAGTTTTTAGTTGTTCCTGTCATGAGACAGTGGCCAAAGAATGGCCTGTGTTCATTTCTCAGGTTTGGGGAATAGGAACATGTTATTCGCCCAAGCTTCTCCAAAGGACTGGGGACTCCTTAGGGGCTGTGTCATTACCGTTATAGTAAGCCTGGTATCTGTACAATGCCAGGCACATAACAGACAATCACTAGATACTATCAATGAACAATGACTGTTGCCCCTTCTGTGACCTCAGAATTCCTTTGCTGTTACCTCTTTTCAGGGCCCCATGACAAGCTTTGTTTATCATAAACCCTTGATGTTGGGAGACGTGTTACTCAGTACATTGTAGGTGCTTGGTACCTGATATAAGGGCATTGACTGATTTCATTTTGCCTCAGCACATGTAAATTAGGTCTTAGACCTAAGACCACGAGTGGGAGTCAATGAGAGGAAGACATGAGGGGCATGAGGTCAAAGTGCAGGTGCTCACCTTGAACAGAAGGGAGACACTTCACCTATTTAGACTAAAGGAAAGGATGTCAGGAGGGATGTGATGTTAATAAAGTAGGGGAGGGGAGAGAGTTGAGGGGATATCCGATGGCCTCTGTGGCACAGGAGACATGGTTCTCTGTGAGACTGAGGGCTATTGGGGCTGATGCAGGGATAATAATCTAGCATATAATAATAAAAGATAACATTTGTTAAACACTTGTCCAAAGTTATCACCATTATGAAGTATTATGTTACAGAGTATTCATCAGTTCTGTTCAGTTCAATTCAGTCACTCAGTCACGTCTGACTCTTTGTGACCCCATGAATCGCAGCATGCCAGGCCTCCCTGTCCATCACCAACTCCCAGAGTTTACCCAAACTCATGTCCATCAAGTCTGTAATGCCATCCAGCCATCTCATCCTCTGTCGTCCCCTTCTCCTCCTGACCCCAATCCCTCCCAGTGTCAGGGTCTTTTTCAATGAGTCAACTCTTCGCATGAGGTGGCCAGAGTATTGGAGTTTCAGCTTTAGCATCAGTCCTTCCAATGAACACCCAGGACTTATCTCCTTTAGGATGGACTGGTTGGATCTCCTTGCAGTCCAAGGGACTCTCAAGAGTCTTCTCCAACACCACAGTTCAAAAGCATCAATTCTTTGGTGCTCAGCTTTCTTCACAGTCCAACTCTCACATCCATACATGACCATAGCTCGTACCTAATATGTGATAACACATATAAAAAACTTTTTAAGACAGTAATAATTAACTGCCATCATTACCATTTTACAGGTGATGAAACTGAGGCAAGGAGAAGTTAAATCCAAGGTTACACACAGCTGGAAAGTGTTGGAACCAATACTTCTATTCAAGAATCAATGCTGTTGACCAGGATGTCACACCATACAGGGAATATGAATTAAGTCCAAAGCTGACTTGAGATGGGGACTTTAAAATTGGGCCCAAGAATATGGGTTGATAGAAGCAAGCCGCACTGGTTAAGGTTGGAGTGTGTAGCCAGAAAAAAAAAAACAACAACACCTAGAAAGAGTTGGATTTCAGTGGGTAGAGAAAGGGAGGAGGAGGGTGCTCCAGGCTGACGATGGGGAAACATATGCAAGCTTCAAGGTTCTGGAGGTTTCTGCAGCCTTAATGGGAGCCGAGGCTAAGGGCTGGTTATCATGGAGGGTCCCGTATGCCAGAGCTAGTGATGTGGGGTCACTGAAAGGTTTTGATCTGAGCAGTGAAATGATTACCACAAGATTGCTAGCGATAGCCAGGGTGGAAGGAAGATGGATTGGGTGGGAGGAGGCTGAGCAGAAGACTTCTGCTGGAGATTGGATCAGGAGGATGTAGGATGGAAGGGGTCCAGAGCCACCCCAGGGGAACTCTGTAGAAGGTGACATCTTTCATGATGGCCAACCGCCAGAGAAAGAGCAGGCTCATCCATGCGTCATGTGTTCAGTGTTGGGTGGGTTGAATTTGAGGTGTGCATGAACCGAATGGGGAAACGTTCAGGGGTAAACTGCATTGGAATCTGGAGACAGCTTGGCTGAAGATGAGTGTTTGAGAGCCGGTGACACGTGGCCACCCTAAGAAGCCATCAGCTGAGTTCAGTTCACTTACTCAATCGGGTCTGAGTCTTTGTGACCCCGTGGACTGCAGCATGTCAGGCTTCCCTGTCCATCACCAACTCCTGGAGCTTGCTCAAGCTCATTGTCCAAAGCAAGTGTGAATAGAGGAGGAAATACCAGACTTATCTTTCCCACCCACCTGTTCAACCCATTCCGTCAACCCAGGCATCTCACTCACCCATGCCAATCATCCCCTTGTTCATCTCACTCACCATCCCAGGCATCTTCCCATTACCTGTCTCTTCATGCTCACTCACCCATCCCAGTTCATTCATCTGTCGCTCATCCCTCTCATCTCAGTCACTCCTCTGCCCATCCATCCATTCATCCCACCTTCTAATTCCATCTATCCGACCCTTGAGTTATCTCTTTGTCCACCTACTGGCCCATCCGTTCCATTCATTCCCTAAACCACTCATCTCCCCTGACCATCCATCCATTCATTCATCCCACCCATATACCTCCCCACCATCCATCCACTCATCTTACCCATCCCAACTATTTACGTCTCTATTTACCACCAGCCACTGGTGACTTTTGAGCACTCAGAATGTGGCTAAGTCTAAACGGAGCCATAGTGGAAGGTAAAATACACACTGGATTTCAAAGACAGTACCAAAAAAATAGAGGGTAAGCCATCTCATTTACAAATTTTTTGTATTGGTCATAATGTGAATATATTGGGTTAAATAAAATGTCTTTAAAATTAATTCCACCTGTTTATACTTGCTTTTTAAACTGTGGCTACTAGAAAATTTTATATTACACTTGTGGCTTGCTTTACATTGCTGTGGAACTGTGCTGACTTGTACCATCCATCATCCACTTATCCATCCATTTGTCCATCCATCATCCCATCCTTCAGTCCCTCCCCCCCTTCCATCCATCCATCTACGCAGTTACATTTGTCCATTCCACAGATATTTAATTTACACCTACTATGAATCAGTGGCTCTGTGGGTCTTAAGAATAAGGAAACTGAGGCTTCAGGCAGTTGCAGAGCTTGCCCGAGTTTTCACAGGTGGAGCTGACATCATCTGACTTGCAAAAATCAGAGCGTCTTGCCTTTCACCTTGCCTACCTATTTGCTAAGTTTGCTTAAAGATAGAAAAGGGATGTATCCTTTTCTTGGAGTGTGTGGGGAGTGGCTGTTGGATTTGAGGGCCGGCTACCCCTCTCACCAAGGGGACCACACGTTTTGAGGAGAGACAGACCCTTCAGAAGCCTCTTCTTGGTGGCCGTCATGAAAGGGTTATCCTGACACATTCGCTGTTTGCAAAAATGTGGATTCTTTCAGATTCCCAAACTCATTTCCATGACAAAACTCTTGGGAAGAGAAGATGAAGGGCTGGCTTTTGCAGAACAATCTTCCAGCTGTAATGACGACTGAAGATGGCGGTGGGAAAAGGAATTATAATTAGAATATGAAATGGGGAAAATTAATCTATTCCAGTCAGTGGTAAGAGATGTTCTCCTGGCGTTTCATGGAAATTCTTAGGCCCTTGTCCCCCACCCTCCCATACACACACATTTTTTTTTTCATGTTTTAAAGTGTGCAGAAGGTTGTGTGATGTGAAAAAAGATTTTTGACTGAAGGATCGAGAAGCTGAAATGTGCACAGAATTTAATTCTTGGGTGTCTGTGTGTGTGTCTACACGCTCATGTCATCTGTTTGTGTGCACATTTCTGTGAGTTATACACGGATTCAGTCGCAGATGGATGGTGTATTTATTCACGCCTAGGCATCCCCTCCCTCCCCTGTGAGCAGACTCCAGGTGTTGTGTACCAGTCACGTGAAGGGTCTGTGCCGTGTGCACGCATGCTTGTGCCCTGGACACCTTTGTCTGTGATGGTTGGTGTTGCCCATGCTTGGGGTGCGTGTGTAACTGAGTGCTGTCTTGAACACTCTGTTGTGTGAGGTGGGCCCCCGCCAGTTTGTGTTGCATGTGTGGTCGCCATGCTTGGGTACAGTGCATGCGTCACTTACCTGTGTGTCCATGAACTCACGCAGCATCACCGCTGTACGCTGGGCATCCATGCGGTGCTTTGGAGCTTTTCTGTGCACGTGGAGGAGGTGGCTCTGCTGTGTCCAAGCTCTGTGACTTCTCCCCTTTGCCCTAGGGGCCAAGCCAGGGAAACCGGGGAGGTTTCAGAGGCCCCTCCCCTCCTTCCTTTCCCCTACAAGGGCTCAGAGGTGGTGGAACACTGGACAGAGGCGGGCAAAGAACAGAGCCCCCAAACCACCAACTTGGGGCCCTCTCTTCACAGCTGCTCAGTAGCCGGTCCTGAATCCTGTGCTCCAGGGCACCGTGCAAAGCACCCAGCGGGAAACCCAGCAGAGGCTGACCCAGCCCTGCCAAATTCTCAGATTTTCCTTGAAGCAGGAAGCAAGCTTTACTCTGCCACGTGGCTGCTCTTTCTTGTTTGAATGAAGGACAAGTGAATAAGCCCACTTGAGGGGACTCTGATGACCTCATGGGAATCCCCTGCCCAACCCCTGGCACACACACCTCAGCATCCAGGATCCCTGCTGCTCTTCCCAGCAGTGTCGTTCCCCAGTGCTCACTGCGGGTAGGTCCTCCCTGCATGAACCACAAACACATGCTCATCAGATCCCTATTATGTGCCAGGCCCTGAAGAATGATTGGTTATGTCTGGGGAGGGGGGCTGCAGCCAGGCCGTGATTCCTGCTGCCAAGGAGTTTATATGCTCGTGGGAGAGACCAAGCCCAAGAAGCAAACAGACCACTGCTGTGCAGCATCTCCCTAACTGTGTGATCTTGGACAACTGTTTATCTTCTCAGCTTATTTCCACGGTTTGACACATTGGTTGCTGTTGTTGTTGGTTTAGTTGCTCAGTCGTGTCTGATTCTTTGCGACCCCATGGACTGTAGCCCACTAGGCTCCTCTGTCCATGGGATTCTCCAGGCAAGAATGCTGGAGTGGGGTGCCATTTCCTTCGTCAGGGGATCTTCCCCACCCAGAGATCGAACCCGAGTCTCCTGCATTGGGCAGGGAAGCCCAAAATGTTGGTTGTTGAAAAAGCTAAATGAGTTCTTTTATGGAAAGCATTTTGCTCGGTGCCAAGTATATTCATTCATTCACCCAGTGAACAAACACTCACCAAGTATTTGTTCATCGCCTGCTGTGCATGTTGGGGAGCAGGGTTGGGGTGGGGAGAGAGAGCAGACCAGGGTGGCTCTGTTCTAGCCAGGAGTTAATAAATGGGATATTACACAGAGTTTGGGGGCATATCTTTTAACATACATTAAAAGATATCTCCTGTATCTTTAACATACACCATACTATTTGATGACTTTTGCTTTATAGAATGTTTCAAATACCTTGTTAAATTTAGTCCCCTCAGACTTCCCTAGTGGCTTAGTGTACACTTGCCAATACGGGGAACAAGGACTTCCCTGGTGGCTCAGACAGTAAAGCGTCTGTCTACAATGGGAGAGACCTGGGTTCGATCCCTGGGTTGGGAAGATACCCTGGAGAAGGGAATGGCAACCCACTCCAGAACTCTTGCCTTGAAAATCCCGTGGATGGAGGAGCTTGGTGCAGGCTACTATCCATGAGGTCGCAAAGGGTCGGGCACGACTGAGTGACTTCACTTTAACTTTCACTTTCTGGGAAGATTCCACAGGCCGTGGGTTGACTAAGCCCATGCACTGCATTCTGGGGCCTATATGCCACAAATACTGAAACCCGCTTACCTGAGGCCATGCTCTGCGACAAGAGAAACCACTGCAATGAGAAGCCCGTGCACTGCACCTAGAGAGTAGCCCCTGCATGCTGCAGCTAGAGAAAGCCCAGCAACAAAGACCCACCCAACCAAAACTATCCCAAAGAAAGGCAGTGCCAAAGAATGCTCAAACTACTGCACAACTGCACTCATCTCGCACGCTAGCAAATTCTCCAAGCCAGGCTTCAACAATATGTGAACTGTGAACTTCCAGATGTTCAAGCCAGGTTTAGAAAAGGCAGAGGAACCAGAGATCAAATTGCCAACATCCGCTGGATCATCGAAAAAGCAAGAGAGTTCCAGAAAAAATAGCTATTTCTGCTTTATTGACTATGCTAAAGCTTTTAACTGTGTGGATCACCACAAACTGTGGAAAATTCTGAAAGAGCTGGGAATACCAGACCACCTGACCTGCCTCTTGAGAAATCTGTATACAGATCAGGAAGTAAGAGTTAGAACTGGACATGGAACAACAGGCTGCTTCCAAATAGGAAATGGAGTATGTCAAGGCTGTATATTGTCACCCTGCTTATTTAATTTATATGTAGAATACATCATGAGAAACACTGGGCTGGATGAAGCACAAGCTGGAATCAAGATTGCCGGGAGAAACATCAATAACCTCAGATATGCAGCTGACACCACCCTTATGGCAGAAAGTGAAGAGGAACTAAAGAGCCTCTTGATGAAAGTGAGAGAGGAGAGTGAAAAAGTTGGCTTAAAGCTCAACATTCAGAAAACTAAGATCATGGCATCCGGTCCCATCACTTCATGGCAAATAGATGGGGAAAGAGTGGAAACAGTGTCAGACTTTATTTTTTTGGGCTCCAAAATCACTGCAGATGGTGATTGCAGCCATGAAATTAAAAGACGCTTACTCCTTGGAAGAAAAGTTATGACCAACATAGACAGCATATTAAAAACCAGAGACATTGCCAACTAAGGTCTGTCTAGTCAAGGATGTGGTTTTTCCAGTGGTCATGAATGGATGTGAGAGTTGGACTATAAAGAAAGCTGAGTGCCGAAGAACTGATGGTTTTGAACTGTGGTGCTGGAGAAAACTCTTGAGGGTCCCTTGGACTGCAAGGAGATCCAACCAGTCCATCCTAAAGGAAAGCAGTCCTGAATATTCATTGGAAGGACTAATGTTGTAGCGGAAACTCCAGTACTTTGGCCACCTGATGCGAAGAACTAACTCATTTGAAAAGACCCTGATGCTGGGAAAGATTGAAGGCGGAAGGAGAAGGGGACGACAGAGGATGAAGTGGTTGGATGGCATCACTGACGCAATGGACATGAGTTTGCATAAACTTTGGGAGTTGGGGATGGACTGGGAGTCCTGGTATGCTGCAGTCCATGAGGTCACAAAGAGTTAGACACACCTGAGCAACTAAACTGAACTGAACCAAAAATAAATAAATTTTTTTAAAGATATTTAATTATTATTTAATTATTTTAAAAATTTAGTCCCCCTCCATTTCCCTGACCCCATGGACTATGCTAAGTCCATGGAATTCTCTAGGCCAGAATACTGGAGTGTGTAGCCTTTCCCTTCTCCAGGGGATTTTCCCAACGCAGGGATCAAATCCAGATCTCCGGCATTGCAAGCAAGCAGATTCTTTACCAGTTGAGTCACAAAGGAAGCCCTCCTTCTTTTACAACTTATCAATTATGTGTGATTTTTAGAAAGATCCAATTTTTATCAAAGAGTAAATATAGGGCCATGGTGACCTATCAGATAGAACCTAGGAGCTTTCGTTGAGAACTAGCTATGCTGCCCAAGTCATAGTCCTACCCTCGATACCAGTCTTGTCGGGCGTTGGGGGCTTGGGAAACCATCAGGACACAGTTCCAGCCTTCACGCTGCTCCATGCTGGGCAGAGGACAGATGTAGAGACAATCAAGGTTGTTAGAGGGACAGCCAAAGGAAATGAAAGCAATGATGTGCAGCCTCTTGCAGGAGGTGGTTTCTGAGCAGAGACTTGAAGCCTGAACTCCGTATGATGGAAGAAGCCCTGCATTTGGGGTCATGCGCAGACTCTAGGCATGGCACAGCCTTTTCTTTTGTGAATCCAGCAGTCACTGAAGGACTGTCCATCCCTGTGTTGGGAAGGCACTTGGGTATAAATCCTAATGCCACTGCCCTGATGAAAAGATTGGCCTGGTAAAAGACAACGCAAGTGATGTTGTGGTTGCTTCATTCATTCATTCAACAAGCATTTATTGAGTATCTATTCCATGTCAGGTGCTAGTCTAGATATTTGGGAGGCATCATCAGTGTACAGAAAGACTAAGACCCCTTGGCCTCAAAGGCCCTTCATTTTCATAGGGGAAAGCCAACTGTGAGCAATGAAAGTGGTAAATAAGTAAATTACATAGAAAGCTAGAAGGTGAAGGCGTGATGGAACAATGAACAAGGGTGAGCAGGGCAAGGGGAGTCAGGCATGCTGGGCTTCGGAGCCCACCGAGATCGGAGGCTGGTGTCTGAGCCAGTTTGTTGTGAAAACCTCTCTGAGCAAAGAGGGTCTGGATGAACTGATGATTGCGGGAATGTGGGCTTTTCCAGCCTCCATACGGACCGCTTGGTGATGTCCATCCAAATTACAGATGCACCCACAGTTGGATGCAGCAATTATTCGGACTAATCCTACAGATAGACTCACACCCGTGCAAAATGACAGATATACAAAAATATTCACCAGAGCAGTGTGAGAATCGCACAAACCTGGAAGCAACTCAATTGCCGTGTGCTCAAGTAGTTCAGTATATAAGTTACAGCCATGCTGGGGCATACCAGAAGACAAAATTATGATCTGATATAAAACACTCTCCAGGATGTGTTGCTAGGAGAAATATAAGGTGAGAAGTGGTGTGTATAGAGCATTGTCATTTATAGAAAAGAGGTGACTCTAATGTATATACAGGGACTCTCTCTGAAAGGATGTATGGAAAGGTGGAGACAGTGATTGTGTCGGGAGAGGGGCAGTGGATGCCTGGGAGGTGGGGGCAGGCGACTTTCCATTCTGTTGCTGTTTGTGTGCTTTGGGAATTTTAAATCATGTGAATATAACCTAATACAAAATTCTTTTCAATTACAATAAAATGGACAGCTGGTGTTGGTACCCCACCCAGATCTCTTTATTGTCCAGCACAGCTGGACAATATTGCCCCGCACAGCTGGACAATATTGCCCCCCATCTGCTGTGAAAGTATTAGTTGCTCAGTTGTGTCCGACTCTTTGTGACCCCATGGACTGTAGCCCACCAGGCTCGTCTGCCCATGGAATTCTCCAGACAAGAATACTGGAGTGGGTTGCCTTTCCCTTCTCCAAGGGATCTTCCCGACCCAGGGTTTGAACCCCGGTCTCCTGCATTGCAGACAGATTCTTTACCGTCTGAGCCACCAGGGATGAGCACAGGCTGAAAATGGCTCACAGCTGGCACAGTTCTCTGGAAAAATGTCCTTGGCCAAATGGGGGCCACCCTTCTCAGGTTATGACTCCCTTTTGCCCCTTAAGCCACCACCAATGACTGACGTATATGGGTTGCAGAAGCCCCGCCCCTGGCTTCAGGCAGGAACAACTCTGCTGCACAATCCATGCCCCGAGCAAGCTTGTGGTGGGATCGGCCTACAGCAAGCCTCCCACTGGGGCTCCCTCCTTGCTTAGCTCCTTCCCGTACTCTATCCTGATCCCTCCCTCCCTTACAGGTTATTCCTAAAGTGCCCTTCTCAAAGATCACATGCCTTTGAATCCTGGTCTCAGGCTCTGCTTCTAGAGAACCTGATTGCTTATCTCCAGTGAAGGAGCTGGAATGGAGCCAAGTGCTTTGCACTTTCCGGTGCAGCGTCGCCTGGAGAGAGGTTTACTCTTGTCACCCCCTTTTGACGAGGCACCCCCGGGGTATAGTCTCCAGCGCAAGATCACACATCTTGAGAAAGGGAGCCAGCAACTCCAGAGCCCCAGCTTCTCCAGCTACGCCTGCTGGAGACGTAGCTGAAAATCTTGCAGACGGATTTTCCCAAATCCAGCCTTGGCAGCTTCTCAAAACACAGGGTAGTTCCTGTAGTTCCTGTACCTGGTTTCTATCACAGTCCTCAGTGCCTGTGGTCAGGGTCGGCCTGGGGGGCAAGGGTACCTGGAGGATGGGTCGGGGGCAGGCTGTGATCCCAGGGCTCTGGAGATCTTGGCCTCCCTCCAGCATGTGGGATTCCAGCTCTAGCTGAGAGCCTGATGTCATTTTGGCCAGGAGAAATATTTGCATACTTCTAGAGATGGGGAGCTCAGTATCTGACAAAGCATCTGTCACACCTATGGACAAGGTGTAAAGGGCAGAAAGGTATTCCTGTCTGTATCCTGAGTGTGATGAACCCGAGCTATGGAGGTCACGAAATAAGGACACCTCCTTCTACCCTAGAGGGAGCTCTGCTGAAATGGAGACTGGGCATCTTGGGTTCAATCTTTGCTTCTCTGGGCTCCAGTCTTTTCCCCTCAGTACTATAGTCCCCTGACCTCCTCGGGCTTCTGGGCCCTTCCGGAGAACATTTTCATCAGAGCTGCCTCTCTGTTTCTCTGTTCCAGTTTGATGGTGAGAGTGCCTACGTGGGGATGAGTGACGGAAACCCAGAGCTCCTATCAACCAGCCAGGTGGGTGCCCAGCCTCTCTTGGGCTGCTGGAGCTGAGCTGCTCCCAGGGTGGGGTGGCAGGGGTGCAGAGCTGGAGGCATAGCCCACTACTGTCCTCTCTCAGAATGATCAAGAATATCAATTGATTGTTAATATCGAATTGTTATAGATGTTATATAACATCTAATTGTTAGGGACTTCCCTGGTGATCCAGTGGTTAAGACTCTGTACTTCCGATGCAGGGGGCATGGGTTCAGTTCCCAGTTGAAGAGCTAAGCTCCCAGATGCCTTTCATGCAGCAAAAAATTTTAAAAACCAAAAACATGTAATTGTTAAGAGGCCTGTCTAAATCATAGATGTCATTGTTCTTGTACTGGTGACTTTCCAAATTAGACTATAATTGTTTAACAGGAAAAAAACAAGCCTTTATAAGCTTTTTTGAACCAAGTCTATAAACTTCTGATTTTTTTTAGAAAGCAATGTCGATTGAGTTTTCCTTCTAATGGACAAACTGGGACTATAGTGTTTCCTGTAAATCAACTACCTGGCTACTCTTGGCACCACTGAAAACTTGATGAAACTCAAAACATGTTGTCTGCACTCTCCACGCACAGAGGGGAGATTTTCAGCAGCAACGAATACACACATCACATGTCCCTGGGGTCCTGCCTCTCACTCCCACACGGCAGCCGTGGGGACAGACGCTGGTGTGGAGGTGCTCACACCCATGCGTCAGCGTTCAGGGCTCTTTTGCCCACCTGGAGTTGTCTCATGCTCTGGGGAGGGTTGTGGATGTGGAGGAAAGGGAAGAGAGTGGAGGCTTCCTGGGCAGCTTTTCTTGGTGGGAACAGGAGCTGAGTCATCCCAGGGAAGACCAGCCCTAGCCCCAGTCCAGCCCCCTGTGAGTCCCAGACAGCAGTTGGACAGGTTTTCCACTGTCAGCCTGGCCTCTGAAAATTAAGGTCTGTCTCAGCCAGGAGCATCCTCAGTCTAGACTCAGATGCCACAGAGGGTCCTCAGTGCAGTCTGGGACCCCAAGGAGGGTCCTGCAGAGATCCTGGAAGATGCTTCCCAGTGGTGCCTCCTGGGTGGCAGCAGCTCGGGGCGCTGGATGGAGGACGAAGGGGTCTCGTAGCCATTGGCAAGCGTGAGGGATCTGGGAGACAGGCCTGTCCCTGGAGCTGCTGTGCCCTCCCTGGCTGTGTGATCTTGGCCGTTATGGCAGCTGGGTGGCTGGGATCACATTTTCCAGCTGGAGAAACAGAAGCCTATATGTTCACAAATATGTATGTGCCCTGCTACGTGAGAGGTCCTACTGGGGACACAGATGAGAAAGACATGGGCTTGTAGCTCTTGGGGAACGCTACTGACAAGGAAAGAGACAGTGTCTCAGTGTGGCGTGGAAATGCTGTTACAGGGCTCTGGAGCCCACACCCACCCCGACCCCCACCCCAGCCCACCCCCGCCACTGCAGCAGGGCGCTGGTGGGCCCGCATGCCATCCCCTTCTCTGGTCTGTGACCGTGTGAGCACCAGAGGCGCTGCTGAAAAGCTGCCTTTATATTGCACTGACAAGCTGCAAGAACTGGTGGGTAAGACTCCAGTCCTGGAAATGCCCATTTTGGAAGAAATCACAGAAGTCATTTAACTGTCCATAAGCCACTTGGACATGTGGTTAGTTCAAAAGCCAGAGCTTACTCCTGAACCTCTTATCTGAGTCCTTTCACAGTGTTTCGATTTCTTGTTGCTCAGTCGTGTCCAACTCTTTGCGACCCCATGGACTGCAGCACATCAGGCTTCCCTGTCCTTCACCATCTCTTGGAGCTTACTCAAACTCCCGTCCGTTGAGTTTGTGATGCCGTCCAACCATCTCATCCTCTGTCGTCCCCTTCTCCTGCCTTCAATCTTTCCTAGCATCAGGGTCTTTTCCAATGAGTCAGTTCTTCACACCAGGTGGCCAAAGTATTGGAGCTTCAGCTTTGGATTGCGTTTTGTTAACATCCTGACTCAGAACTGTGCTTTGCTGGAGTCTGCTCTGGCTCCGTCCCTAATGGAGAGGGTTGGTACTGCACTTCCACCAAGAAGGGCAAGTGAGACTCAGGAGCTCTGTGTCTGCTCTAGGCTTGAGCAGAGGGCCATAGTCCCTCAAAGGGGAACTACAGGACAGATAAACGTGGTCATTTCAACTGGCTTTCACGACAGCTTTGAGAAGTGTCATGAAAAAGTAAGACGTTACCATTAACCCCATTTCATAGATCAGGCAACTGAGACTCTAGGATGTTGATTGACTCAGCCAAGGAACTGTAGAGATGGAATTTGAATCTGCATGGCTGGGACTCAAAGCTCTGAGTTACCTTACTGTGTTTGTGGAGAGCTCCATACCCACCTCAAGGCTATTGTCAACTTGCTTCGGCCTAAATGTCACTTCCTTACAGAGCTGTTTGTGAGCTCCGAATCCAAGTAGGTCCCTTCTCCATAATTCTCTCTCGTGGTACCACGTCCTTTTAGTTCACGGCGTTTGTCACTGTGGTTTTTGCTTATTTGAGTAATGACTTAGCTAACATCTGATTTCCACCCTGGACTGTGACCTCCCTGAAGGAAGGATCTGGTCTCTCTTTTTCTTTGTTGTGCCTTCCTATTGGGCCATACTGCCTGGCACAAAGGAGGCATTCAGGAAACATTTATGTAATGAATGCATTCCTCAACAATGGAACAATGTGTCTGGACTCCCTAAGGGTCCTTCCTGGTCTCCGGCACTGTTGCTCAGAGAGTCTCCCTAACTTAGAACTTTATAAAGGAGACATCAGGATTCCCAGAGCCCATATGGTGGCATGAGCCAACCTTGACGTGAGCAGACTTAGCAGTTACAGTCTAGACTTAAAGCGTATCAGTTCGCTTTTGCTACATAACTTGCACACCCCACCCCCCAAATTTAGTGGCTTAAAACAACACATATTCATCTAATTCATGATTCCATGGCTTGGAAGTTTGGTTGAGTTCAGCTGGGTGGCTCTTCTGGACATGGCTAGGATCATTTAAATGCAACAGTCAGCAGCCAGGTAGGCTGTTGGCTAATTGTTATGGGGGACTCCCTTCTACTTCAGATGGTCTCTCCTGCTCCAGCAGGCTAGACCGAATTTGTCTACATGGTGGAGAAGGGTTCCCAGAGCAGCAAGAGCCATAGCTGCATGACCTCTTGAGGTCTGGCATATGACTACTTCTAGCACATGCTGTTGATCAAAGCAAGTCACAGGGTCAGTCTAGAGTCAAGGAATGAGGAAATAGAGTCTGTTGATGGGAGAGCAATATGGGCTTTTAACAAACTATCACATGTGGGAAACATGTGGGATGTAGTACATGCCAATTTTACTTAAAAATAAAAATAAGACCTGCAGCTCCCGTGGTTTGGTAGGGTTCCACTGACTCTAGTTCTTTTTGTTTGTTGAAGTATAGTTTATTTACATTGTTGTGTTAGTTTCAGGTATATAGAAAAGTGATTTGGTTATTTGATACATACATATACACATATATATGTATATATATTCTTTTTCAAATTCTTTTCCATGATAAGTTATTACCAGCTATTGAATATAGTTCCCTGTTTTATACAGTAGGTCCTTGTTTATCTATTTTATATGTAGTAGTGTGTATCTGCTGACCCCAAACTCCTAATTTATCCCTCATTCCCTTTTCCCCTTTGGTAACCTTAAATGTGTTTTCTATGTCTGTGAGTCTATTTCTTTTTTATAAATAAGCTCATTTGTGTCATTTTTGTAGATTCCCCATATAAGTGATATCATAGGATATTTGTTTTTGTCTGGCTTACTTCACTATAGAATGACATTCTCTAGGTCCATCCATGACATTGCAAGTGGCAACATGTCGTTCTTTTTTATCGCTGCATAGTATTCGTTATGTATATATATATTCATTATATATATAGACACATATATATACACACCACATCTTTTTCTATTCATCTGTTGAATAGATGAAGAACATCTGTTGAATAGGATGAGGCCTCTAGTTCTTCATGGCAAAAGTTCTGTGTCTTTCCTTCCAGTCTTTTCCCTGGAATGCTTGCTTGAACCCACACATGCACATTTGTACGTGAGAACCAGTCATGGTGTGTGGTCTTATCAACTGTAGGAATTGTATTGTCCCGGTTATCAAGGGATAGACATAAACATGTGGGCAAACAAAGGCCTCATAGCTAGTAGAGGATTCAGAGGATAAACACTCAAAATGGCATGAAATGCATTTATAAATATGTTATAATAATTGTATTTATATGTATAAAATAAATTGTATTTACATTGTATTATTATAAATACAACTGTATTTTATAAATATAGTTAAATACAAGCATCATCTATTTACCAAATGTTTATTGGGCACTTATTATGTGCAAAAAGCTCTAGGTATAAGCAGGAAGCCATTTCTAGAAGACGTTTCCTTCCAGAAAGTCCAATTTCATCATGTTAAAAACCTTGCTCTTTAAGGTAGCCTTCTGCTGAAACATGGTTTTCCTTATCTCTGTAGCTGAGACAGAGGTTCCTACAGGATGTATATTAGCCAACTGTGTCCTCTCGTAAAACCTTTCAAACTGGTTCTCATAGGCTTGAAGTTTCTTTTGTAAATGAATGCTTCATTGTTTGCTTTTTTGCAAGTCTACAAAATTCCTGCATAGCAGCCTTAGTTTCCATATATTATCCCTTCTCCTCCCTCCCTTGAGGACCTTGAGTTTCTTTGCTACCAGACTTTCCTGGGTGGTCTGAGCCTGAGATGCAGTAGGCAGACATAATTTCTGGCCCCTCAGTAGTTTCTGGGGGTGGCGGGCCTGGTAGAGATCAGCTCTTCCCCATCCTGAGAGGATACCCCATTGAAGAGTTACAGGGATTGATTGTTCCTGGTCAAGTGACCCAGAAAGAGTTTCCCCTTTCTTGGGATGAGAGTGAGGAGGAAAAGAACTGCGCTTGGATCTTAGCAGACCTAGATTCAGATTTCCATATTCCAGATTTCCAGATTACCAAAAATTCCAGATTTCCCATATACCAGCCAAAAATGCCCTTATTAATTTATGTCAGCTTTCTGTCCAGTGGGAGACATAATGCCTGCCTCCTAAGGCAGCAGTTCCCATCGGTTTGGGCACCAGTTTCCTGAAAGACAGTTTTTTCACGGATAGTGTGGTGGTGGTGGTGTTGGGGGCAGTGGGGTTTGAGATGATTCAAGAACATTACATTTATTGTGCACTTTATTCTTATTATGATTACATCAGCTCCACCTCAGATCATCAGGTTGGGGACCTCTGTCCTAAGATGTTTTGAGAACTAAATGAGGTGTGTGATGTGGATTCTATTGGTACCTCCCCTGCGGATTCCCTTCGCCTGCCCAAGACATCCATTGTCCAGGTGCTGTGAGTGTTGGCTTTTACCTGTTCACAGCTGCCTCTTCCCTAGAGAATTCTCTGCTAAACGGGGACCATGAATCAGGAAGGGGAGTGGGATGTTCTAGAAGGCCATGCCCCTTGTCCCTAGAGGGGACCAACGGGGCCACTCCCCGTGGAGTTCTAGCCAGCTCCAGCGGAGACGGCACCCTACCTCAGCTCCATCCTCTCTGCCCTGTCCTGCTTCCCTCCCTCCCCTTCGCTAGAGTCACTTCTCAGTAAGTGGCTCTCGTGGGAATCCCCATCTCAGCTCCACTTCAAGAGAACCTAACCTAAGAGATATGTAAATCACCAGTGTTCAAAAAAAAAAAAAAAAACCTAGCTGTGTCTTCTTCTTATTGTTTTTATTACCGTCAATAACGCTTTGGTCACAGGGGGTGAACCTCTGGTCACTTCTTGTGCTCATTTACGGCTCTGTGCCTCTGGGTGCAGCATTTCCTCCGATGGGAATCCCCTGGCCACTCTCACCCAGCAAATACCTGTTTGTTCTCTCAGGGCCATTGCAGACGTCACCTCCTCATTATAGCCTCCCTGGCTGTGGGTAGACTTTTCCAGTCTTGCGCCTGTAAAGACCGCTTCTTAATTGAAGTATAGTTGATTTATAATGCTGTGTTACTTTTCAGTGTACAGCAAAGTGGTTCAGCTATATATGTACATATACTTGTACATATATGTTTTTTCATATTCTTTTCCATTATGGTTTATTACTGCCTATTGAATATAGTTCCCTGTGCCGCACATCATGTCCTGGTTGTTCGTTTTCTATGTACTCGTTTGTATCTGCTGACCTCAGACTCCTGATTTATCCCTCCCTCACCCAGTTCCACTTTGGTAACCGTGTCTGTGAGTCTGTTTCTGTTCTGCGAGTAAGTTCACTTCTATCGTATTTTAGATTCCATATATGCAGATAGCATACGGTATTTGTCCTTAGTCCTGAGGTCCGTGTTAATGCCAGTGGCGTTATTTCACTCTTTTTTATGGCTGAGTGCATGTATACCACGTCCTCTTTACCCATTCATCTGTTGATGGACGTGTAGGTTGCTTCTTGGCTATTGTGAATAGTGCTGCTGTGAACACTGGAGTGCGTGTATCTTTTCAAATTAGAGTTTTCTCCGAATATATACCCAGGAGTGGGATTGCTGGACCATATGGCAATTCTATTTTAGTTTCTTTAAGGAAACTCCATACTGTTTTCTGTAGCAGCTGTGCCAGTTTACATTCCTACTAACAGTATAAGAGTGTTCCTTTTTTTCTCCACACCCTCCCCAGCACTTCTTATTTGTAGATGTTTTGATGATAGCCATTCTGACCAGTGAGAAGTGATACCTCACTGTGGTTTTGATTTGTATTTCTTTAATAGAGATGCTGAGCATCTTTTTTCATGTGCATATTGGCTATCTATAAACAGCAGTTCTGCTAAATATTTCAGACTTTGTTTTAAGAATGACTGAAAGAGCTTGTGTATATGTTTGTATGTATGTGTTAGAGAGAGAGAAAGCTGGCACATGACTTCTTCCAGCGTATTTTAATAGTCAAAGCAAGTTACTAGACTTTGTTAGTGAGAGATAGAGGGAGACTGAGATTGAGTGATGTGATCAGATTTGCAGAGGGCTTAAAAATTCTCAATGGCAAGATTGGATACAGGAATACCAAATGGGAGGATGTGGTAATAGTCGCAGTGAAGGATGATGTATTGTCCTAGATTGTGTAGAGGCAGAGGAGATGGGAAGAAGTGGATGGATATGAAATGTGTTTTGGAAATAAAGTCGGTGGGTCTTGATGATGATGAATGCAGAGGGAGAGAGAGATAGAAGAGTAAAGGATGACTCTTAGGCTTCTGGGATGAGTCTGTTTTCTGGCACAATGGCATAGTTTTCTAAGTTGGAAATTGTCTGGGGAGATGCAGGTTCGATAAGGCCAGAATTGGATGTGTTACATTGGAGATGTCCATCCAGGTAAAGATGTCCAAGTAGGTAGATGATTATACAAGTCTGAAGCTCACGGTGGACATGAATTTGAGAGTCCTTAGCCCATGGTATTAAAACCTTGAGAGGATGAAATTTATAGAGGGAGAAGGGAGGGAGAAGACCACAAGGCAAATGATTCTTGAAGTGTTGAAGTCTAACATTTGAAAGCAAAATAGAGGAGAAGACAACTGTGAGATAGGTTGAAATCAGTGGCTGGAGAAGTAGGGACCATGGAGCCTTAGAAGCCAAGGGCAGGGTTCTAAGAAGGAAGGAGGAGATCAGGGGGAAGATGCTGTTGGGCCCAGCCACTTCCCGATCAAAGGATAAACTTTAAATAAATTAAACATTTAAATGTACTCAAGAAAACCATAATGGCACTAGAAAAAAGTCTTTACAGTACACATTACAACTTTGGAGTAGGAAAGGTGTTTCCACGACTCAGTCTTAAAAGAAAAGGCATTGAAAGGTTGACTGTAAGTTAAAATGAAGCACAACTTTGGCATGGCCAAAACACCATGAGTCAAGTCAAAGACAAACAAAAAACTGGGCAAGAATGTTTTCAACTTATGATACAGTGAAAGGACTGATTTCCCTTCATATATAAAGAGTTCCTAGAAATCAATTCAAAACCCAATGAGCAATAGTTTACAGAAATATATTAAATATATGAAAAATGCTAAAAAAATAGTCCATGAGAGAAACAAAACTAACATTTTCACCTATTAGATTGGCAAAAATCCAGAGATTTGAGAACAAATTCTGCTGGAGTCCACGGGAGGAAAGAGACACTTTTATATATCACTGAAAGGAGAGTAAATTGATATAAACTTTATGGAAGGCAAATTGGCAACATCTACCAAAATCAAAAATGTATCAACGTTTAGCCTAGTAATTAATTCACTTTTTGGAAATATATCCTACATATATATCAGCATACATGAGAAATGATGTATTCAAGCTTATTCATTTTTGTACTGTTTATAATGGCAAAAAATTGGAAAAAAAAAAACAAAAGTGCACTAATATGGGACTAGTTGCAGAAATTATGTACATCCAGCAAATGGAATACTGTGTGGTCATAGAGACAGAATGAGGAAACCAAAGTGATAGAATTCTTTAAACACATTTCTTACTGAAAAAAAGCAATGAACAGTTAGTATATTACCATTTATGCCAAAAGCATAGTAAGAATGTATGTTTCTGTGTGTTTGTATAACTCTGGAAGGATAGATAAAAGTGAAAGTGTTAATCACTCAGTCGTGTTTGACTCTTTGCAACCCCATGGACTGTAGCTCACCAGGCTCCTCTGTCCATAGAATTCTCCAGGCAAGAATGGGTAGCCATTCCCTTCTCCAGGGGATCTTGCCAACCCAGGAATTGAACCTGGGTCACCTGCATTGCACGCAATTCTTTACAGTCTGAGCCACCAGGAAAGGATTTATGGAAACTAGTGAAAGTGACTTTGTACCTTGTGTGTGTGTGTGTTATGGTTATTGGGGAGGTAGACAAGCATAACAAAGAGACTTTTCACTGTACCTCTTTACATTTTGGGGGTTTCCAACCATGATGACTTATTATCACTTCCAAAAGTTAAATAAAATTTAAACAAGAAGCAGCAGAAGGTCCATGCTTCTGAGGGGTTGGTTGGGAAAGGAGTTGATATTCATTTGATGGTTTTAGCAAAGAGAAAGTCACCCTGGACCTCAGAAGGAGCAGCTCTGATGTGTAGGGGATGTCCTACCCCTCCCAGGGTGGATGGAGGAGCGAGTATGAGGTGAGGACATAAATGGTAAGTCTAGACAATGTATGAGAAGTCTAGCGGGGAAGACGAGCAAGGGCCATAGCTGAAATGAGATGAAGACTCCTTAGAAGCGGTTGTTTTTTTAAAACAAGAGAGTCTTTAGAATTAATCTCAATAGAAGGCATCTAGGAGAAAGGGTAATGCTGAGAGCTCAGGACAGGGAGGAGTTAATTGATGGCTTAAGTTTTTGGAGAGGGTGGGAGGCATGGGTACTGTTGCACCACTGCCCAGAGGTGGAAGCTCTGGCCTTTTAGCCAGAAGGGGGACTGAGGAGCAAAGGAGTGCTGCTTTATAGATAGGATGGCTGGGAGCTGAGGGCACCTGTACCAGTAAGCACCTGTTCTCAGAGAGATTGTGGGTGGGTCACCTGCTGAGAGGGCACTAGAGGTTGAAGAGGGTGGCGAAGGTCTGCAATATTTGTTGTGGGTATGACACCACCCTTATGGCAGAAAGTGAAGAGGAACTAAAGAGCCTCTTGATGAAGGTGAAAGAGGAGAGTAAAAAAGTTGGCCTAAGGCTCAACATTCAGAAAACTAAGATCATGGCATCTGGTCCCATCACTTCATGGCAAATAGATGGGGAAACAGTGGAAACTGTCAAACTTTATTTTGGGGGGCTCCAAAATCACTGCAGATGGTGATTGCAGCCATGAAATTAAAAGATGCTTACTCCTTGGAAGAAAAGTTATGACCAACCTAGATAGCATATTGAAAAGCAGAGACATTACTTTGCCAACAAAGGTCCGTCTAGTCAAGGCTATGGTTTTTCCCGTGGTCATATATGGATGTGAGAGTTGAACTGTGAAGAAAGCTGAGCACCAAAGAATTGATGCTTTTGAACTGTGGTGTTGGAGAAGACTCTTGAGAGCCCCTTGGACTGCAAGGAGATCCAACCAGTCCATTCTAAAGGAGATCAGTCCTGGGTGTTCATTGGAAGGACTGATGCTAAAGCTGAAACTCCAATACTTTGGCCACCTCATACTTTGGCCAACTCTAATGAGTTGACTCATTAGAAAAGACCCTGATGCTGGGAGGGACTGGTGGCAGGAGGAGAAGGGGACGACAGAGGATGAGATGGCTGGATGGCATCACCGACTCGATGGACATGAGTTTGAGTAAACTCCGGGAGTGGTGATAGACAGGGAGGCCTGGCTTGCTGCAATTCATGGGGTTGCAAAGAGTCAGACATGACTGAGCGACTGAACTGAACTGAACTGATGGAAGACTGAGTTCTTGGTTCAGGTGCTGTCGGGGTGGATATTATTAGATGAAGCCAGGGCAAGGATTTTCCAAGCAGATGTACCAGAAGGACATCCAAGCTTCATTGCCCAAAAGAGGGACTGAAGTGAAGGACTTGGAAGTCCAAGTTTGGAAAGGAGAGAAGAGAGAGCACCCTAGCCTCCGAGAGCCCCTGGGGGAGGAGCTGGACAGTAGGACATCTAAATCAGAGTAGGACATCTAAATCAGAGTGGGACGTGAGCGGTGATTTGAAGGCGAGCAGCCGTGGGCGTTGGTGGAGGCTCTCCTCTCTAGGGGGAGGGCGTTGACAGAGTGAAGCAGGCATTCCTGGGGGTGAGGAGCTGAGGGCGCAGCGTCATCAGCATGATGGCTGAGCTGGAGGGACTCAGGGTGATGCTGGAGTGTGATGGATGGGAAGCCAGAGCTGAAAGCTGGGAGCACGCTGGGGAAAGGGGACACGCTGGAGAGGCGTGAGTCACTGGGTGCTGATGGAGCTGCAGAGGGTGGGGTGGATTTGTAGGGGAGATGGACAGTGGTCTGCCTGGGACACTGGGCAAAGAGAAGGATGTCAACCCCATCCTCAGGGATGCCTGGTCTGTTTTTCTTACCACCTGGATCATGCATTGACCTCCACTAGGTAGATGGTCTAACTTGGAGGCCAGAAGATAGGTTGCTGGTTAGGGTCAGATCTGCAGTCGCCAGTCACTGTCCCTGTCGCGAAGGTTCAGCCTCCTTCCAGCAGGGGGCAGTGTAGGGTGCCCAGAATGGGGAAAGAGCCTGGAGAATCTGGATTTTAGGTTCAGCTCTGCCCTGTTCCCCTCACCCTTGCACTGGTATCTCTCTGAGCCTCAGTTGGCTCGTGTGAGTAATGAAGGAAGATGGTCTGTTGGCTTTTTCCAGCCCTAAATAATGCGGCTGCTGGTGATGGTCATGGACATTTACCAGGCACTTCCTTGGGCTCAGGCTCGGGGGCTCCGCGTTCTCCACGGCTGTGCCCTGTGGTCTCTCTCTCCGGTAGGTAGGGTTGCTCTCCCGTTTTACAGAGGAAGACACGCAGCCGTAGAGAGTCTTTCTGAAGCAAACAAAAATACTTCCAGCAAATGTACCAGGAGACAGAAGACCTCTTGCCACTATTGAAAGCTAAGACTCTAGGCTTAGTAACTCCGGCCCCTGAGTCTGTCTACATTGTAAAGGGCAAAGATGACATGACTTTTATTGCTTTAATTAAAACCTGGGTGAAGAGCTCCCGATTCATATGAAAATGAAATTGTGTTCTGCCTGCTGTGGTGCAGAGAAGGGAACGGCAGCGATTACTGCTAAGATTACAAACAATCAAAGAGAAAAGGCCTTTTGCAAGCATTTCCTATTAAAGCCACAAACATCACACTTTAAAAATAATTATGGTTGTGTTATCGGAACATGATTCATGAATTCTGAATAAATATGAGGGGCCTTAAAGGAAACTGTTTCAAGACTAGAGATTGTGTTCAAATCTGATGAAATTTAATATCACTTCGCAGCTGGAGAAGAAAATGTATGAAAGCGGAAAAAAAAAAAAAACAACCATGCAAGCTATGTATATGGAGAGAATTGAGTATATGTCAGGCTGAACTAATGAACACTCTCATGTGTCCTACACATGTGCTCGGAAAAATGGACCAACCTCTCTTGTTTTCTTTGAGAGAAAACTGCTGAGAAAGAGTCAGTGCTTACACCTCACCAGTCTTAATTACGTACTGCAATAGCTAATCTATATAATATATATATATTTGTTTTCAAGCTCTAGCCTCCTGGCTGTTAAAAGTTTAAATAGTTGAGGGCACAGGCGTGGGAGGCATTAGGGCATGGATTTGTGGGCAGAATTTAGGGCGTCCCTGGTGGCTCAGACGGTAAAGAATCTGCCTGCAATGCAGGAGGCCCGGATTTGATCCCTGGGTCGGGAAGATCCCCTGGAGAAGGGAATGGCTACCCATACCAGTATTTCTTGCCTGGAGAATTCCATGGACAGTGGAGCCTGGTGGGCTACAGTCCATGGAGTCTTGGAGTCAAACACAACCGGGAAATGAACGCTTGTGGTGCTGGGGTTGGGGAGGACCTTGGTCTGCACTTACTATGCCTCCCCCATGATGCTGATATTTTTTGTACAATGCAGTGAATGTTTATGGCATGTAGTTTTGCTTCCTTCCAACTATTATGAGAGAAATTGAATCCCAGGAAACGTTCACTCTCTCTAAAAGGGGTGGAAACAATGAAGATGGTGCAGGAAGTTTATGGGTTGGGGGGAGGGAACAGCATTGCATTGGAAACATAATTTCAAGGGTTTTATTGAAAACAACACCCCTTGCCCACTCCCAGCCACCTGGAACTCAGCATCTTCTATAGGGCCTGAGTCTTTTCTGGGGAGGATGGGAGAGTGCCTGATTTCACACACTTGTTCACTGTTACAGTGCAAGCTCACCCAGGGATTAGCAAGTTGGAGTGGGCCAGAGGTGGGACCTTTCCAGAATGGTGCTGGGTCCTTGGCCTCTGGAGGGGCCAGAGCCTGACTGTGGCCTCTTCAGCCTCTTTCCCTGGGCGCCCTTTGCTTGTTTATGTGCCCTCTTTGAGTCCTGCTTTTTGCATCCGTGAATGGGGGCTGATTGGGTGTTTCAGGGTTATGTCTTTTGATGGGTTTGCCTCTTCCACCCCCTGCCTGAACCCTAGAAGGGACAGTGGTCTTTTCAACTGACCAGGGGCTGGCCTCCCCCAGCTGGCTAAAGTCGCCCCCAGGCTGGAGCGGCCCCTGAGATGGAGTCTGGTGACTCTGGAGGTTTTAGCCCACCATGGGCAACCATAAAGAGACGCTGTTGGTCAGATGAGTTATGACAGTAATGACAGGGGAAGACAGACTGAGCTGGGCTCAAGTTCTAGTCTTGACATTTCATGGCTGGGTGACCATGGATAAGTCAACCAACTTTTCTGAGCCTCAATATTGTCTTTAGAAGTTCTTCAAAGTGATATAGGGGGGAAGTAAATAAGGTGCATTTATACCCAAAGGTCTTATTAACAGTGCTCAGTACGTGGCAGGGGTAATATCATGAGGTGCTATGTCTTACAGATGAAGAAACTGATTTTCAGCAAGGTGAAACAACTTGCCAAAGTCATCCACCCAGGACGTGGTGGGCACAGGAGATAAAAACAGCATCAGAAATATCAGCAAAGAGGAGGCCAGTCAGTCATTTTATCTAATGCCAGTCAAATTATATGAAGGGTTGAAATTGAAAATATGATGTTGGAACTATCTTTCTTTTAAAATGTACCAATAAATGCACCCCTCCCCCCATCACAAAAATAGAAGATGCCTCCTGATAATTGCCAGTCGGCTAAAGTGATGACCCCTCCCCACCCCCACTCCATTTGACCACACTCCAATCTGGTGCCCCAGGCTGGGTTTGCCCAGCCTCCTCTCACTATTATTACAAAACCTTCATGTGGTCCAGACAGCCAGTGTCTCTGTCTCTCATATAGTCAAAGCCTGAGACTCTGATGGGAAACAAAGGCCTGGGTGTGACATGGTTGCCCCTGCCAGACCTGGCATCCCGCATCCTGCCAGCCCCTGGGAAAGTGTGGAATGCCAGGGACTCAAGGAGTCAGGTGAGAGTAAGAGGCAGGTCTGGGCTCCCTGGGACTCCTACCTCTGTTTCGTTCTCCCTGTGTGACCTTGACCACATTACCTAACCTCTCTTGTCTTAACTTTCTGGTTCGGTAAAATGGGGGTATTATTACCGGCCTTACTTCCCTGATGACTCAGCAGGTAAAGAATCCGCCTGCAGTACAGGAAACACAGGAGACAAGGATTCAGTCCCTGGGACAGGAAGATCCTCTGGAGGAGGAAAAGCAAACCACTTGAGTATTCTTGCCTGGAGAATCCCATGGACAGAGAAGCCTGGTGAGCTACAGCCTAAAGAGTTGCAAAGAGTTGGACACTAGTGACTTAGCAGCAGCAAGCAGCCTTATCTACCCTGCAGGATAAAAAAAACTAGCGGGTGTAGCTTAGTTAAGTGGTTCAGTTGAGTTAGACGGTTTAAGTGGGTGTACGTTAGTTAAGAAAACCAATTAAATGGGTCTAGGATAACCTGCTCGGCCAGTGATGAATATGATAGGAACTTGATAAAGCTTTTGTTTTTGTTAGAATGTGCCATGTAGAGAAGTGAAATAGTGAAGGAGGTAGGTAAATGTTTGGAGCTAGGCTCCACTTTTTGGTGAAAAAAAAAATTTTTTTTTTTTTTACATAGGGCCAGGGTGGCATGAATTAGATGAGGCTTATGTTTCAGGTAAACTGAAATCCAGCCCAGATGCCCTCAGCACCAGGGCCTTGTGGATGGACCTGTTTGCTTGGTGTCAGAGTCTGCACAACTGCCCAGGGACGTGGAGCAAGATGGTGGCTCTCAGAAGCCTGGGGGGCTGGGGTGCACAGCCTGGAAGGGAGGGTGTGCCTGGCCAGTAAAGAATGGGGAGATAGGCCGTAGGAATGAGTGTTTTCTTTGGAGAGGGAGATGGAGAAGGAGCGCCTGTGAAAGCCTTGTTAGCATTGTGAGGTGGCCTGACCTGATCAAAGTCCCCTCAAGAAAACCTTAAAGTTTCCTGTAATAGCTCAAGGCCTTTCAAGTCACTCTGTGCTCCTTTGGGCTATTTCCTGTGCTGGGATGGCCCTCTAGAGTGGTGGGTTGTGGCTAGAGATTGTGTCTGTGTGATATGTGAACATGGAGCATTGATAGTTTTACACTTTCTGCCAGCCTTAGCAAACAATCCAGACAGCAATAGGAGAAGAAGATATTTTATTCAATATTCCCCCAGAATGTAGAAAGTGGAAAAAATAGAAGAAACCAAGTTGGGCAAGGAGGTGGAGGCATTGGTGCCCTCATGTGTGTGTTACTCGCTCAGTTGTGTCTGACTCTGTGACCCCATGGATAGCCCACCAGGCTCGTCTGTCCACAGGATTCTCCAGGCAAGAATACTGGAAGTGGGTTGCCATGCGCTCCTCCAAGGGATTTTCCCAACCCAGGGATCGAACCCACGACTCCTGCATTGCAGGCAGATTCTTTACCATCTGAGCCACCAGAGAAGCCCATGAATACTGGAGTGGGCAGCCTGTCCCTTCTCCAGGTGATCTCCCCATCCCTGGAATCAACCCAGGGTCTCCTGCATTGCAGGCAGATTCTTTACCAGCTAAACTACCAGGGGAACCCTGGTGTCCTCATACATTGCTGCATAAATTGGTACAACCACTTTGGAAAACCATTTCTCAGTATCGAGAGCTCAATGACCTAGTAATTCGCTGAGTGTTCGCTCAACAGAAATGCATTCATCTGATCACCCAAAGACATGTATAAGAATGTTCATAGCAGCACTTTTCATAAAAGCACAAAACTAGAAACAGTCCAAATGCCTATGAACAGCAGACTGGATAGATTATTGCAGAATATTCTTACACAGTGAAATACTACCCAGCATCAAGAAGGAACAATTTATAACCAAGTGCATAAATCTCACAAACAACAGGGTGAATGGAAGGAGCCAAACACCCAAACAGAGCGTTCCATATGATTCCATTTACATAAAGCACAGAAACAGGCAGAATTAATGTGTGGTGATAGAGATCTGAATTGTGGTTACCCTGGTGGTGGGGGCCAGGGTGGGTAGAGAGGGGCCTTGAGGGGCCTTGGAGGTGCTGGTAAGTTTTCTGCCCTTGTTTGGGTGCTAGTTACGCAAGTATTTTTGTTTTGTGAAGATTTGTCATTGAGTTGTCCACATAAGACTTCAGCACTTCCTATTTATATCCTATGTTCCAACATAAAGGAAAAAGAATTATCAGGGTATTTGTATAGATGTCTCTATTTTTAGAGATGTGGTATGATGGAGAAGGGAACCTAGCCAGATTTGGTCATTTGTATCTTGTGTCAATCGGCTCACCAAGTGAGTGCCTTTTCCCACTGGGAGTGTGGAGGGACTGGCCCATTACAGCCTGAGCAATTTATTTAACTTCCTGGGAGGGGCAGAATTCTTTTAGCCTCATAATGGATGATGAGCTGTGAAATTGCTCCAGGGCTACCCCAGGGGAAAAGGGGGTCTGAGCTTCCCTGGATCTGCTGTTCTCTGCTGGCCCCGACTTTCACTCCCATTTCTCCATGGACAGAATTTTAGCAACTCTGAAAACACGAACATCTAAAAAAATGTTTGTGTGCTCGTGAGTCCTTGTGATGCTATGTTGTGGTGTCAGCAAATCTTGTTTATGGAAAATTTAGAGATACCTGTGGAAAAGTGCCTCTGGGCACATATACATACCACCCACACCTACACACCCCACCTACATACCAGCACACCAACACACACACACACACACACACGTCTGCAGGCATTCATGCACAAGTACAAGCATATATGCACATCACACTCACCCTGTCATGCTTGCTGATACACAACTTTGCAAGCGTTAAGCATTGTTCTGTGACCCGGGGCAAGTTACTCAACCTCTCAGTGCCTCAGTGTCCTCATTGAGATGGAGACGATAAGAGCACCCAGCTGTTGGCACTGTTGTGTGCAGTACACACACATATAGACACACACAAATGATATTTTTATTTGTAGATGGTTGCCTCCCTCCTAGACTTGGTTTCACGGACGTGGGGACCTAGCACATAGTAGGAGCTCAGTTAATATCTGGCGACATAGTGAGTGAATGAACAACTCTCACTAATGCCCCAGCACACATGCTAACTTTTGGCACATACACATACTCATTTTTTAAACATGGATACATGTCTGCCTATCCACCCATTCACATGTGTTGACATACCTAGGGCATATACATGCACACACCCAAACAGCCATGTCCGGGCCCGGGAATCAGGAGAGGGGGTGTTTAGCTGCAGTCTTGAGACTGGACTGGAAGTCAGAACAAAGGTTCTGTTTGTGGCTCCATGTTTATTATGGGGTCTTGGGTAAGTCTTCTCACCTCTCAGAGGTTAAGGATTCCAAGCTGGGATGTGACAGAACTGGCATTTGAACCATGGTCTGTCTGGGTCAGAGTCTGTGCTTTTCATACCTAAGGCCTTGCTATCCACAGTGTGCCCCATGGGCCAGGAGCATCCCCTGGAGCTTGTTGGAAATGTAGCATCTCAGGTCCCACCCTAACCTCCTAAGTCAAAACCTGCATTTTCTCAAGGTCCCCAGGTCGTTTCCGTGCACAGTACAGATTGAGAGGCATAGCCTGGGGTACACTGTCTGCCTCAAACATTAAGGAGGGTCCACATTCAAGGGGCTTACCAGCTGGGTGTGGCACAGGCGTATGCCCACCTGAGGACTGCTGGAGAGGAGAGATCAGAAAATAAGGGAAGAGGCAGCCGGGAGCTGCCCATGGAGACAGAATCAACACAGGCCTTCAGCATCGTTCCTGAGGGAGCCTATCCCTCCTATTTATAAAGAGGCAGAATCCCACAGAGATTAAGAGCTAGACTTTTAAATATAAAGACAACATGTATTCATTATCTTACAGTTCTCATGGGTCAGAAATCCAGGTGTGGCTTAGCTGAATGCCTCTGGCTCAAGATCTCCCCGAGACTTCAGCTGATGTGTTGATCAGAGCTGTGGTCTTATCCGAAGGCTCAACCGAAGGGAGATTTGCTCCCAAGCTCATCAGTGGTTGTTGGAAGGATTCAGACCCCCTGAGCCAGACTTTTGAGTTGGAATCCTGGTCCTAACCCTTCGCAGCTTTGTGACTTTCAGCCAGTTTCAAATCTCAGTGCCTCCTTTTCTTCCTCTGTGAAATGGATTATAATTGTAGGCCCTACCTCCTGGAGTTGTTGTGAAGATAAATAAATTCATGTATGAAAAGTCATAGGGCAGGGAAGTGCTGAGTAAATGGTAAGTAGTATATAGATATATTGCTGTTATTATTATTTGAACAAAGCTTCAGAGAAATGGAACAGCAAAAGCTGGCTCACAGAGCTGGCTCACAGTAAACCTTAGGGGTGTGGATGAGCTCTGGGTTGCAGTCTCCTGATGGGACTTTTGGGGCACATTAGAGGGAGTATGGGGTCCAGGCTGTAGGAGTCCCTGCTCCATCTGTACAGAGCAGGCTTAGGGTGCTGGGCTCTGTCCTTGGTGCCACCACCTGGGAAGACAAAAGGGTATTGTTGTTCTGAGAATGAGCAGGTGTCACCTGGGAGGATGGTGACCTGAGCAGAGGGTCCAGCACACCCAGGGACCTGGTGATACCAGAGTGTGCAGTGTCTGGGGTCTTGAGGGGGCTCACCGTGCCTGGTGTCACGTGATGCTGCAGGGTCTGGTACAGGAGTCCTTGGATGCCAGACAGGTAGTGTATCCCTGCTCTGAAGGCAGGTAAGCCTCGGAAGCATCCCAGCAGGGCAGTGTTCCTGGAGCAACGCAAACTGGGGGTCTTCCCTGCTTATCCCAGTATCACAGGCCCTCAGAGCACTCATGGAGACCAATCTCTGAGGACTTCAGTGCCTGCAGCCCCAGACAGCTGGCGTGACACATTTTTAGGTGATGCTACTTATGTAGTTTTCAAAAGGTAGAAATGGAAAAGAAAAAAAGCTGCAAATAGACATAATTTTTCCCCAGAAGCTCTTTTAACACAGGAACGACTGGAGAGCCTACTCATCATTTTAAAATGCTTTTAAAATCAGCGCCGCTTCAGGTCTGCCTGTGTACCTGTGAATCAGTGACACATACATGGACTGAATTTGGGTTTGAAAATCCATTGGTCCAACTCCCTCTTTCCACAGTTGGTATAATTGAGATCCAGAAGCAGCAGTGCCAGTGAGTTTCCTAAAGTTACACAGACTGTGAAGGGCAGAGCTGGAATTCAGACACTTTCGCAGGAAGATGATTTCTAAGATGGGGACAGTGAACCAAGAGATGCCCATGGGTCAAGTTAGAATTACTTTGTGCTAAGCAGCGTCTCTAAGGAGAAGGCCACCTCAGATCTTTGCTCTAACTTCTTAGAACAGGGAAGATGGTGCTGAGCCAGCCCTCTGTACCATCAGTGGGCTGTTAATAAATTCATTCATATATTCATGCATTAAAAAATGTTTACTGGGTACCTGCTGTGTGCCACACAGTGTCCTAGGAGCTGGAGACACAGCTGCAAACCCAACAGTCCAAAACCCCTATTCTCATTCATTTGTTATTTCATTCAACAAATATTTATTGAGGCCCGACTATGTGCAAGACACTGTTCTTGGCCCTTGGGATAATTAGTGGCCAAACAGTGGAATTTATATTCTAGAGAAGGGAACAGGCAATTATTATTGTTCAGTCGCTAAGTCATGTCCAACTCTTTGCAACCTCATGTACTGCAGCACACCAGGCTACACTGTTCCTCACTATTTACCGGAATTTGCTCAACATCCTCTGCCACCCTCTTCTCTTTCTTGCCTTCAGTCTTTCCCAGCATCAGGGTGTTTTTCAATGAGCTGACTCTTTGCATCATGTAGCCAAAGTATTAGAACTTCAGCTTTAGCAACTGTCCTTTCAATGAATGTTCAGGGTCACTTTTTTTTTAGGATTGATCTCTTTTCAGTCCAAGGGACTCTAAACAGTCTTCTCCAGCACCACAATTCGAAAGTGTCAGTTATTCGGCACTCAGCCTTTTTTATGGTCCCACTCTCACATCTGTACATGACTATTGGAAAAAGTATGGCTTTGACTGAATGGACTTTTGTCGGCAAAGTGATGTCTCTGCTTTTTAATACACTGTCTCGGTTTTTCATAGCTTTCCTTCCAAGGAGCAAGAGGCTTTTAATTACATGGCCTTAGTCACCATCCACAGTGATTTTGGAGCCCAAGAAAATAAAATCTGTCACTGCTTCCACTTATTCCCCTTCTATTTGCCATGAAGTCATGGGACCAGATACCATGATCTTCGTTTTTTGAACGTTGAGTTTCAAGCTAGCTTTTTCACTCTTCTCTTTCACCTGCATCAAGAGACTCTTTAGTTCCTCTTCACTTTCTGCCATTAGAGTGGTATCATCTACATGTCTGAGGTTGTTGATATTTCTCCTGGCAATCTTGATTCCAGCTTGTAATTCATCCAGCCTGGCATTTCACATGATACACTCTGCATATAAGTTAAATAAGCAGCCTTTTATATAGCCTTGCCATAGTCCTTTCCCATTTCCATTTCCCAGTCCATTGTTCTGTGTCCATTTCTCACTATTGCTTCTTGACCCACGTACAGGTTTCTGGAACCGGCAATAAGTATCTTTAAAAAGTCAAGAATTTTGTGTGTTAGATGGTAAAAATTCTAAGGAGAAGAAAAACCACCTCTAGGACAAGGGTCAGCAAACCATGACAAATCTGGCCAACCACTTGACATTTGTGAATAAAGCTTTATTGGAACACAGCTATGTTCATTAGTTTCAATACTGTCTTGACTACTTTCATGCTCCAGAAGCAGAGGTAGAATAGTTGTGACAGAGGCTATATGACCCACAAAGCCAAAAAGGTTTATTATCTCCACCTTCATAGAAAAAATTGTGCAGACCTCGCCTTTACGACATCCAAGGGAAAGTATCAAAGAGGCAGTTGGGTATGTGATTGTAAAAAAAAAAAGTATGTTATCAAAATAAACTTCTGCCAGTTATTAGAAAAGGGAGCCTGCTTGTCTGTAAAATGGGATAATGATGGTGCCCAGGTCACACCCTATCACTCAAAAGCTGTGACCCCCAAGGTATTCCCAGCCTTGCTACTTCAGTTCTCCTGGAATTGCTTTCTCCTAAAGAAGAAGGAAACCCTTCCACTAATTGCTCATTTTTCCAGAAGCATCCCCCACAAGTGGATCAGTCTGGAAAGCTGCCTGAACCTTAAAGTGACTCAGATAATTTCCTGAGCAAAAAATCTGCAGGATTATCATGTTTGTTCCCAGATACACTTTTAATAAACAAAACTCATGTCAAGTGGGGCTGGTTGTCATTATCACATTGTGACGCCTCTGTCTGCTCCAACCTAAGCATTTCAGGGTCAGGACCACCAGTGGGAGAGTTTTCTACAGTTTCCTCCATCCCCGTTGCCATGGCTTGGAGGTTCTGCCTGTAAATAAAGGCTTAAAAAGCTATTATATCCTCCTCCCCTCCCCACTGCCACCGGAATCCACATTTAATTTTAACAATATGGCTTTTTCACTCCCGTTTCGCTTATATATGGCATGGACTTTTATTTCTTTATTTTTAAGAAGCATTTTTAGCCCTGGAAAATGATAGCCCAACAAGAAGACGTTATTGTACTGATTTTCAGAAGGGTGGCATTACTCCAGATCTGATGGACTGCAAGACATGAATCAGAAAAATTCTATTAAACATCTCTGGGACGGGAGACACAGGGGTATTATCCAAGATGATTAATTTGACTCAGTCATTATGGACATAGACAAGCCTGACAAAATTGCATTTCATTCCCCTCTGAATTCATAAAATCACTGTACACATAATAAGTTATGGCGCTGTGTGCCCTGATCCAGTTGGTGGGGCATTAGGTTGGGGTAAGATGCTGTTTTCCTTATTTTGAATACAGAGTCAGGAAACGCTGAATTGAATGACAGTCCTCTGTCTGAGATGTTCTTGCAGGGTGTGGGTTTGATTTGTTAAGATGGTAGATGGCCATATAATTTACTGTCCAAACCAGGACAATTTTAAGGTGAAAGAGGGCACTATTAAAAATTACTGCAGGACAAGAGACATAAAGCAGGACAGTTCTGGGCTAATGAGGACTGATAAATGTGTTGGGACAGGCGTGAATAATGGTAGAGCATGTGTTGGCCCCAGTCAGTCAGGGCTTCTAGTCTTTGTGAAATACTGCCTGTGTGACTTTGGATAAGTCATTTTCCCATGTTGAACCTCAGTTTCCAAAACAGAAAAGATATTTAACACTTGTATTGCTTATACCCTGAGTTTTTTGTTTGTGTGGCTTCCTTGGGTATGGGGGAGGGGATTGTGTTGACCTCTGGCCTTGTGTTTTCATATCCTTGTATAATTCTCTCTGCAGTGAGGTGGGGTTCGTCCATAGATAAAGACACCCAGGAGTAGGTAGTTGCGATGAATTGCCAAAGGTCCTTCAGCAAGTTATGTGGCAGGACTGGAATTCCCCCAGGTCAGTCTAAGTCCAAAGCCAGCGCTGTTTCTGTAGATTAAAAAACATATATATATATAGTACCCACTGGTTGTATATTTCAAGAATCTTCAAGGTTTTGTGGGAAAAGTATTTCAAATACATGAAAGCGTTTGGAGCTCCAAAGTCCTGTGTCCGCATAAGGTGTTGCTGTCAGTCTGGGTGTTTCAGCAGGCTGGACTCCACAGGGCACGAGAAAGCAGAGGTCCACCCTGGTCCTTTCCTTCCCGGCTCATGGTCTTGGAAACCTGCGGTGGGCAGGCAGTGGTCTGTTGCCTCTCCACTCACTCCCATTTCCTGTGATGCTGCTGGAGGCTTCAGAGTCAGGACAAGGGAAGGCAGGATTAAGGAAGAGGATCAGAACATCACGCTCACTAGTCTTGTTGATATCCTGGCCTTTGTGCCTGCTGCTGTAGCAGGCCCTCACACGTGGCCTTTTTTCCGTGGGGTGCTGAGCTGGGGATCCACTCTGCAGGTGACATACCTGTTGACAAACCTCCTGCTGCTAAGACAACCCCACCCCTGCCCTGTCAGGCTGCTGTCCTGGGTGAACCTCTCTAGATACCTTCAGCCAACCGCTGTCCTTAGCTTTCATCTGCCCCCAGCAACTCACACATCCCGAACTTGCCACACCATGGGCGTGCAGATCGCTCTCTGACTCTCCTTGCAGGCTCTTCTGGCGGCTCCAGCTCTCCTCGCATCTTCTAGAACCTCCTAGTCACAGAGCCTCTCGACTCTGGAGACACAATTTGAGTCCTCCTGAAAGCTCTTTCTCACCGACTTCACCAGGGAATGAGGTGCCACGACCCTTTTGTGTTGCACTCCAAGTCCTGACAGGTGACAGAGGTCTTTCTCACTTGGCTTGAAAGTGGGGGTTCAGGATGAGAGTAAAGCCAAATCACCCTCAACTCCTATAGATCCCTCCTCAGTGAATCTTCTGCCTTCCACAGCACTGAGGTGGGCGATGGAAACTGGTAATCCAAATGTCAGCCAGACAACCTTCTAGTAAGCATTCATTGGATAAACCAATTAAATAATGAAAGGTATACTTCTCTAAGATACAATAATTGTTAATTTGCAAATACATAACAGTGCTCTGAAATATATGAAGCCAAAAATGGACATACAGGAAGAAACTGATAAAATCACAATCATGGTGAAAATTTTTTGACCTACCTGTCTCAGAAACCAATAGATCAAACAGAAAAAAGAAAACTAATAGTTATTTAGAAGATTTACACGACAGAATTAAGCTGAAAATAATAAACATTTATGAAAATCAGCCTTATTCTCTGTTACGAAGGAATTCTCAACAATAACTTTCAAAGATTCTATGTACTTTTCATTCCTTTTGGGGGCACCCTTTTTTTTCTCGTCAGTTGTGTACTATTTTGTTAACGTCTTCAAAAAAAATGTCCTCCTCATATTTATGTAAAATTTGCCTTCTACAGTACTTTGTTTAGTCTTTCTTCTAACAACTTTTGGCTTATTTTGTTTTTGTTTCCAGCTTCTTGAGTGCTGAATTCATCTGTTTTGTCTTTCTTGTCTTCTAATAAATTCATTTAGGTAAGAAGTTATAAATTTTTCATTGTCTGCCTCTCACAGATTTTTTTCAGGTGGTATTTTCATTGTCTGTAATTTCAGTTGTGATTTCCTATTTGACCCCAAATTTACTAGATTTGTTCTTAAAATGTCCAAGTGTTTAAGAGGGTCTGTCTCCCTCCATGTTCGTCTGCTCCCTCTTTCTCTCTCTTCTTTCTTTGTTGTTAAAAACTAGATTAGTGCAAAAAAAAAATCATAGAATGTGGCATGTCATCTCTACCTTTTGAAAAGTTTGTAATTGTCTGAGTAGTTAGCACATGGTCATGGTTTTTAAGTGTTCCGTGCACATTTGAAAAGAATGTGTGTTCTTTAAATTGAGACAAATCAAGAGAGGGAATTGTGTTATTCAAATCTTCTGTCCTTAGTCATTTCTATCTGATCGATTTGTCAGTTTTTGAAGAAATGTGCTAGTGTCTCTTTATGTTTATGGTTTGGTTAAATCCTCTTTGTGCTTCTAACAGTTTGTCAACGTTTTATATTCCTGTGGTTTATCTGTCTACATAAAAGTTTATGTCTGTCATTTCTTCTTAGTGGATTGTGTCATTTATCAACTTAAGTATTGCTCTTGGTCTCTTTAATGCTTTTTGCCCCCAAATTGTGCTTAACTTGTTATTAATTTTGCCACTTCTGCTTTTTATTTGCCTGATGTATCTGCTTAGTTTTAGCCTTCTATGTAATTTTATCTTAGGCATGCCTGTTATACAGGTCACATACTGGAATCATTTATTTTAATCAAAATTTTAATTTTTTATATTTTAATAATGGACTTGAAATCATTTGTATTTATTGTGATTGCTAGTAGTCTTAATACTCCCATTTTATGAAGGTTATCATATTTCATAATTCATTTCTATTTTCTTTTTCTTTTCACATTTTTGTTAGATTAATCAGGCTCTGTTTTCTTTTCCATTTGTTTTTATTTTTGTTTTTGTTCCTCTACTGGTGTGGAATTTCTGCTTTTATTTAAAATTATAATAAATTGATAATGAATTCAGCAAAGTTTTGGGGTGTAAGATCAATATTCAACAATCAGCTGTGTTTCCATATACCAGCAAAGAACAATTAAAAAAAAAAAACTAAGAAAACAGTTTCATATGTCACAGCATCCAAAATAATAAAATACTTAGGGATAAATTTAACCAAGGTGGTGAAAGACTTGAATGCTGAAAACTACAAAACACTGCTGAACAAAATTGAAGAAGAGATTAATAAATGGGGAACACTTCTTGTGCTTGTGAATCAGAAGTCTTAATTTTGGTAAGATTGCAGTACTGTCCAAGCAATCTACATGTGCAATGCAATCCCTGTCAAGTTTTTTAGAAGAAATAGAAGAACTGATCCTCAAAGACATATGGAATTGCAATGAATCCTGAATTGCCATAGCAGTTTTACAAGAGAAGAGCAAAGTTGGATGACACTTCCCGGTTCGTACAAGAGCACCACGGTCAGAACACAGTGCTCATACTATTCAGTTCAGTTCAGTTCGGTTGCTTAGTCATGTCTGACTCTTTGCGACCCCATGGACTGCAGCACACCAGGCTTCCCTGTCGATACCAACTTCCGGAGCTTGCCCAAACTCACATCCATCGAGTCGGTGATGCCACTGAACCATCTCATCCTCTGTCATCCCCTTCTCCTCCTGCCTTCAGTCTTTCCCAGCATCAGGGTCTTTTCCAATGAGTCAGTTCTTCACATCAGGGGGCCAAAGTATTGGAGCTTCAGCTTCAACATCAATCCTTCCAATGAATATTCAGGACTGATTTCCTTTAGGTTTGACTGGTTGGATCTCCTTGCTCTCCAAGGGACTCTCAAGTCTTCTCCAACACCGCAGTTTGAAAGCATCAATTCTTCAGTGCTCAGCTTCCTTTATGGTCCAACTCTCACATCCATACATGACTACTGGAAACACCATAGCTTTGCCTAGATGGACCTCTGTTGGCAAAGTAATGTCTCTGCTTTTTAATATGCTGTCTAGCTTTGTCACAGCTTTTCTTCCAAGGAAAACGCATCTTTTAATTTCATGGCTGAAGTCATCGTCTGCAGTGGTTGTAGTATAAGGTTGGACATATAGACCAATGAAATAGAAATAAGAGTCCAGAAATAAACCTCTATGTCTGTGGTTAGGTGCAGTTATTTTCATCAAGGGTGCCAAGGCCAGTCAACAGAGAAAGAACAGTCTCGTCATCAAATGGTTTGAAACAACTGGATAACCATGGGCAAAATAATGAAACTGGACTCTACTTCATGCTGTATACAGAAGTTATTTCAAAAGGGATCCATGACCCAAGTCTCAGGACTAAAGCCACAAAATTCTTAGAAGAAAACATAGGGTAATTCTTCATGACCTTGGATTTGGCTATGAATTCTTAGATAGGACATCAAAAGCATGAGCAACAAAAGAAAATCAATGAATTGGACTCCATGAAAATTTAGCAATTCCTTTGTATCAAAGGGCATTATCAAGACAGTGAAAAAAAAAGGCCTACAGAATAGGAGAAAAATATTTTGCAAATCATATATCTGTTTTTAAACTCTGTGCTTAGGTTTTCATTATTTAATTATTATTAATTATTTAATTATTTCTTTATTTTTAAATGGAGGATAATTGCTTTACAACTTTGTGTTGGTTTCTGCCATACATCAACATGAATCAGCCGTACCTAAACGTATGTCCCCTCCCTCTTGAACCTCCCTTCCACTTTCCACCCCATGCAAATCGTATATCTTATAAGGGTCTAGTATGTAGAATATGTAAAGAACTCTTACAACACTACAATAAAAAGACAACCTAACTTAAAAAAACAGAAAAGTTCTAGACATTTCCCCAAAGAAGATATGCAAATGGCCAAAAAACACATGGAAAGGTACTCAACATCACTAGTCATTAGGGAAATACAAATCAAAACTACTATAAGATACCACTTCATACTCACTAGGATGGCTATAATAAAAATGGAATTTAAGTGTTGGTGGCAAGGATGTGGTGTAATTGGAACACTCATACATTGCTGGTGGAAATGTAAAATGTGCAGCCATGGCGGAAAAAGGTTGAGTTCCCCAGTAAGTTAAACATAGAATTATCATATGACTCAGCAATTCCACTCCTAGCTGTATACCCCAAAGAATTAAAAATAAGGACTCTGACAAATATATGTACACACTTGTTCATAGCGGCACTATTCACAATAGCCAAAGGGTGGAAACAGCCCAGATGCCCATCAGTAGAAGAATGGATAAACAAAACTGGGTATATACATATAACGGAATACTGTTCAGCCACAAAAAGTAATGAACTACTGATATATGCTACATTGTGAATAATGTACATTATGCTCAAAAACCTTATGCTAAATGAAAGAAGAACGTAAAATCACATATGGTATGGTTCCATGTATATTAAACTATTCAGAATAGGTGAATCCACAGAGACAGAATGCAGATCGGTGGTTTCCAGGGGTTGAGGCCAGGGGACTAGGGAGAAACTACTTAATAAGCACGGGGTTTTCTTTTGGGGATGATGAAAATATTTTGGAACCTGATGGAGGCAGTGATTGCAAAACGTTGTGAGTGAGTGTACTAAATGCCACACAAGTGTTAATTTTAAAAGAATTATCTTTTTGTTTGAATTTCACCTCAATAAAATTTTTAAAATTATAACAGAAGTATTTAAACTTACATTTTCCTTGCAATATAAATTACTAATCAATATTGGTAATCTTAAGGGAAGGCATAGGTTCTAATGAAATCTAGATTTTTAGTTTGTGATCATTATTAATTTTATAATTCTATCCGGTACCTTTTCTATTTTAGGAACCAATATAGTCACATTACATATTGAATACTATAGTCACCTGATGAACAGCTATTTTGAATTAATATACATTGTAATTTTTCAGCTCACTACTCTTTCTAGAATCCTTTTCTTGATTTTTTTTTTATCATTCTCTAGGTTTGAACTTTGACTATTTGTTTCAGAAAGGGTTATTTAAAAGAATATATATATAGGCTTCCCAGGTGGTTCAGTGGTAAAGAATCTGCCAGCCAAAGCAGGAGACAGAGGGAACACAGGTTTGATCCCTGAGCCAGGAAGATTCCCTAGAGAAAGAAATGGCAACTCACTCCAGTATTCTTGCCTGGAAAATTCCATGGACAGAGGAGCCTGGCAGGCTACAGTCCATGGGGCTGCAAAGAGTCGGACACAACTGAAGCGACTTAGAATGTACACACACATGTATTTATTTTTTTACTTCCTATATTACAACCATGTTAGTTCCTATGGCTAATTGATTCACTTGTCATTTTATTTTATTGTGGTAAGCAAATGAGTCTGTTCTGGTCATTTCATGGAACACAAGCTTATCACTGCAACAGGCTCTGGTCCATTGGGTGTTCTTAGACTCCTTCCTCTCCATCACTTTCTCAAGGCCCAGGGCCCATCCCCCACCCTTGCTTGTTGGTTCCCTTACCTCAAGAAGTCATCAGCTTCCATGTTTAATTAAGACTCTTCCTCCTAGGAATTCCCTGAGAAGACTTAGCCTTCTGACCCAAGGACAAGCCACAAAGGTCTTTTGGATCAGTGCAGTAGTCTTCCTTTCCTGGAATTGGTGTGTGAAAAACCGGACAGTTTCCCGGATGCCCCTTCTACCCCATCTCTGTTGCTTTGCTCTGAGTATAGTTGATTCAACTAACTCGTTCTTTAGTTGATTTGGAAAGAAAAGCACAAAGGGGGGAACTGAGAAACAAGCTGATTCTGGCAGCCTCCTAACACGCCTCTGTATGGTAGATGTCATGTGTTGGTAAACCCCTACTTCCTAGCCCTGCTGTTTGCTGCAGTGTCTCTCCCCACACCCACCCGCTCCCACAGAGGTAACTTACAGATTCTCATCCACCAGTTCTGAGAAGGGGGAATGTTGGACTGATTCAAACAACTTGTGTCTTAGCCTTGGATCAGAGCCTGGAGTAAGCCTTCTCCTTAGAAGGGGGGACTCTTCATGGTCTGCCAGTCCATCCCTTTTCTTACCACTCTTTCTTCAGGCATTTGCTGAGCAGTTCATTTCTTCATTTATGCATCAAAGACTTTTTGAGCACTCATTATATGCCAGGCACTGTTGAAGAAACTGGGGATATAGCAGTAGACCAAACAGGCGAAAATCTCCTCCTCCATGAAGATATTCTCGTGGAGTAAGGTAACACATAATAAACGTAATAAATCAATAAATGTGTGGATGTTGCTGCTGCTAAGTCGCTTCAGTCGTGGCCAACTCTGTGCAACCCCAGAGACGGCAGCCCACCAGGCTCCCCCGTCCTTGGGATTCTCCAGGCAAGAACACTGGAGTGGGTTGCCATGTCCTTCTCCAATGCAGGAAAGTGAAAGGTGAAAGTGAAGTCGCTCAGTCGTGTCCGACTCTTTGTGACCCCAGGGACTGCAGCCCCCCAGGCTCCTCTGTCCATCAGATTTCCCGGGCAAGAACACTGGAGTGAGTTGCCATTAGTAAGTGGTAGAAACAAAGAAATTGTAGAACGTGGCTGATGATTTGTGACTTTAAATTAAACAGTGAGGGTAGACCTCATTGACAAGTGAATGTTTGAGTAGAGACCTTAGGGATGAAGGAATGAGTTGTGTGAATACATAACCAAACCTAGTGTGGCCAGACTGGCATAAAGAAGGAACATGTTAAGAGGTGACGTCGGATAGGTAAAAGGGGTGTAGGTGGGAGTGGGGGAGCTGGGCCATGTAGCCATTATAAGATCCTTGTTCTTTTTTATTGAATGAAAGATTCTTTAAATTCTGCAGTGCTGGACTTTCCTGGTGGCCTAGTGGTTAAGAATCCACCTTCCAGTATGGGGGACACAGGTTCGATCGAGGATTGGGAAACTGAGATCCCACGTGCTACAAGAAAGCTTGTGCCACAACTAAGACCCATAAATAAATATAAAAAAACTTCTACAGTTTTATTATGTTTACAGTTTTCAGAAGTTTCACACACATGGTTTCATATCATCTCATAATAACCCTTTTCCCCTCCTACTCTGTACTCCCCCTTCCCACTTCCCTCTCCCCACTGGTAACCGCTACTTTCTTATCTATATTTTTGTGTCTTTTTTTTTCTATTTTCACTTTTGCTTTGCTATAATTTGTCGTATTTTTTAGATTCCGCATGTAAGTGATATCATACAGTCTATGTCTTTTCCTGTCTGACTTATTTCACTTATTATAATGCCCTCCAGTTCCATCCATGTTGCTGCCGATGGTAAAATTTCATTCTTCTTATGGCTGAGTAGCCTTCCAGTGTGTGTGTGTGTGTGTGTGTGTGTGTATACATACACGTGTGTGTATGTGTGTGTATGCTATTTCTTCTTTATCCATTCATCTCTTGATGGACCCTTAAGTTGCTTCCATACCTTGGCAATTTAAATAATGCCACTGTTAGCACTGGGGTGCATGTATCTTTTTGAATTCATATCTTTGGTTTTTTCTAGATTATAACCAGGAATGGAATTGTGGAGGACTCTGTTATTGAGTAAGAAGGGCACTCCTGGAGGGTGGTGAGCAGAGGAATTACATGGACTTACATTTTAACATGGAATTCTGGCCTCTGAGTGAGAATAGACCATAGCGACAGCAGAGGCAGGCAAGCCAGGTAGGAAACGACTGCAGTCCCCCAGGAAGAAGAGGATGGTGGCTTGGACAGTAGTGGTTCCATTTGTATGTGTTCTGCAGGTGGGGCCGTTAGCATTTCCTGACAGATTTGGTGCTGGGTATGAGAGAAAGAAAGTAGTCGAAGGACAGCTCCAAGGCATTTGGCCTGAGCAATTGCAAGGTTGGACTTGCCATTAGCTAAGGAAGAGAAAACCGTGGATTGACAGGTTCTCTTTTGGATGCATTAAATTTGAGATGTCCATTAAAACACAAAGGTGTCAAATAACAGTGGGGTCCATGAATCTGTGGTTCAGAAGAGAGTTCTGAGCAGGACACATAAGCTGGGGAGTCAGCAGAACATAGATGGTATTTAAATCCAAGAGACTGGATGAAATCCTCAAAGACTGAGTGTGTCTAGAGGAGAGGTCTGGGATCTGAGCTCTGTGACATCATTAAAGAGGTTGAGGGAAAGAACGGGAACCAGCAAAGGGCATGGAGAAGAAATGGCTAGTGATTTAGGAAGATCAATATCTGTGATGTCCTAGAACATTTGAAGAAATTTATTTCCAGGAGAAAGTGGGTGGCCAAGTATGTCAAATGCTGCTGAGAAGGTCAAGGGGGGCAAGAGGGCGGTGAGATCTGACCATTGGACTTAGTAACATAGAGGTTACTGGAGACCTTGACAAACAGTTTTGGTGGATGGTGGGATGAAAATGTGATTGGAGTGGGTTTGAGAGAGGATGGGTGGATAGAAGAGACAGCTCTTCCCAGAAGTTTCCTTGTAAGGTTTTGCTAATATTTCAGCTTCTATAGCTTTTACAACCTGGCATCTCTTTCTGAATTCTCATGAGGACACTGTGCTGAAGAGCAAATTAGGCATCACTGAGGCCCATCTCTTACTTAGAGGAGGTGAGGAACTTGAGTCTTGAAGATGTCTCTGACCCAGTGTGGGAAAATGATGGATTCAGAGTCACAAGACCTGGGCTTCAGTCCCAACCGAGAATTACTTGTGACACCTTCCTTCCCTGAACTTCATCGTCTTCATCTACAGAATGGAGAGAACGTCACTTCTTTGCAGAACTCATGAGTTAAATGGACAGTGGGTGTGGAAATGCCGGGTCCAGCGACTGACAGACAGTATGAAGCCATAGCAGGCTGGGCTGGTATTCAGGTGTCATGTATTTAGGATCTAATTGCATTCAGAGGAGGCATGTACGTGTTTGCATATGTAGTTATTTTTAAGTGTGCTAATTGCCTCTTTAAATGAATTGTCATAATCGTGATTCCAATATTTTGATACAACATATGCTTAGCTTTGCAAAAGGCTTCTGGTCCTTTGGGCTGGTTCCAGTGTGTTAAGGTTTTGGTTTTTGAATGAAAGGTGTGAACTCAAGCAGTCATTTGGCTTTCACTGTCGTGTGCCTTGTGACAGCACCTTTTGTGGGTGCAAGGAGTAGAGAGGAAGTCAGCCGTCCACAGACGTGAATAGTAGGTGACTGAGGGACTTCCAGTCTGTTGGGAGGGACAGATATGGAAATACCCAGCTGAGTCTAAACCCAAAGCCTAGTGCATCACCCTCTTACATGTGCTCACTCATCACATTCTAATTGAGCACCTACTGTGTGCCAGGCACTGGTGACACAACAGCCTTTACCCCTGGCCTGGGGTCTGGAGGAAGGGGACATAAACTGAAAGTAAGGAAAGAGTCACAAATCATTGCAGGTGTTAAGAAGGCTCAGAGAGTGCATGTGAGGCTGCAGAGGGGGAATCCTGACCCAGTGTGGGAAATGATGGTTGAATGGCATCACCGACTCAATGGACATGAGTTTGAGCTACTCTGGGAGATGGTGAAGGACAGGGAAGCCTGGCGTGCTGCAGTCCACGGGGTCCCAAAGAGTTTGGACGTGACTGAGTGAACAATAACAGCGATAGCTACGGTTATCATGGCTGGGCCAAAATTTGTTTTTAGTGCTTAAGCCCTCAGTTTGGCCATGAACTGGCACAGCCTCTAACGATTACTAGGACCCAGAGTCCCAGGATCCATGTCACAGACTAGAAAACGTTGCCTTCCTTTGCAGACAGTGGAGGGAGTGAGACCTTTTTCTAACTGTGTGACTTTGGGCAAGTAAATTCCCTTCTCTGTACCTTAGTTTCTGTATCTGTAAAATGGGCATATAATAACAGAACCTCCTTCATAAAGAGGTTTTAAGAATTCAATACATTAATTATCTGTAAAATGTTCATAATTAGGATATTAAATGTACAGTAAATGTTATTTATTTATATTTCCGAATTGAAACAATGCTCAATGAAGTTGTTTTCAGTAGAAATGAGGCCTACCAGGACATGGTTTCCACTTATGGGTCAAGCTTGATCAGGAGAAACTGGATCTTCCCTGGGTCCCCTCCCCTGTCCTTCTGTTACTACTGGGCACCAGCTGTGGGACTCCCATCGAGTTGGATTGAAATCTCATCGATTTGATTGAATAGCCAATGTATATCATTAGCCATGGAACCTGAGAGGTGGATGAGCCCATCCCCTGTCCCTCTTAGTGCAAAAGTGAGGACTGAGCCCAGAGAGAGGCGATGACAACCTCAGATCGTGCAGGAAGAGAGATGTGACTTTGGATGTATGCATATAGAGCAGCTAGGCAGAGGTTGGTGCCCAAACATGTGAGCTTGGCCCAGCTCTTGGAAGCAACTTCAGATGGTAGGAAAGAGCCAGATCTTGGTGTGGGAAGACTGAATCCTATTCCGTAGGGCTGCCAGTGCCCTTTCCCACCAACAGGGTCACTGCTTCCTGGACTGCTATTTGCCGATAATATGAAATAATCTCACAACATCCCTGCAGAGGGATCCAATGAGCAAGAGGCGGCTTGGGGTCTGGGTCTAAGGACTGGGCATGAATGTGGCAAGGCACTATCCTCTCAGATCAGGTTTCTGTGAATATCACGGACAGTCTGGCTTCTCAGGTGGCTCAGTGGTAAAGAACCCGCCTGCCAGTGCAGGAGGCACAGGAGAGACAGATTCAGTCCCTGGGTTGGGAAGATCCCCTTGAGAGGGAAATGGCAACCCACTGTAGTACTCTAGCCTGAAAAATCCTATGGACAAAGGAGCCTGGCAGGCTATAATCCATGGGGTTGCAAAGAATCAGACAGGACTGAGCATGCATGCACGCTCCTCAAAGAACAGTCCAGGGCTCTTCCCCACAAGTTGTGGTGAGGTTCAAACCACAGGCACCCAAGGAGAAAGGTGTTGACACCAAGCAGGGGTTTTAGAGACCATGTGGTCCCCGCTCCCACCATTGTTGTTGTTGTTCAGTCCCAGTCATGTCTGACTCTTTGTGACCCCATGGACTGCAGCAGGCCATGCCTCCCTGTCCCTCACCTTCTCCTGGAGTTTGCCTAACTTCATGTCCATTGCATCAGTGATGCCATCCAGCCATCTCATCCTCAGATGCCCTCTTCTCCTTCTCCCCTCAATCTTTCCCAGCATTAGAGAGTTTTCCAATGAGTTTTCTGTTCGCATCAGATGGCCAAAATACTGGCGCTTCAGCTTCAGTATCAGTCCTTCTAGTGAATATTCAGGGTTGATCTCCCTTAAGATTGACTGGTTTGATCTTCTTGATATCCAAGGGATTTTCACGAGTCTTCTCCAGCACAACAGTTCAAAAGGCATCAATTCTTTGGCATTCTGCTTTCTTTATGGTCCAGCTCTCATAACCATATGTGACCAGAGGGAAGACCATAGCCTTGACTATACGGATCTTTGTCGGCAGAGTAAGATCTCTGCTTTTCAACACACTGTCTAGGTTTGTCATCGCTTTCCTGCCAAGAAGTAATCGTCTTCTGATCTCGTGGCTGCAGTCCCCACCCACAGTGATTTTGGAGCCCAAGAAGAGGAAATCTGTCATTACTTCCACCTTTTCCCTTCTATTTGCCATGCAGTAACAGGGGCGGATGCCATGATCTTAGTTTTTTTAATATTTAGTCTTAAGCCAGCTCTTTCACTCTCCTCCTTCTCCCTCATCAAGAGGATCTTTAGTTTCTCTTTGCTTTCTGCCATAAGAATAGTATTATCTGCATATCTGATGTTTTGATGTTTCTCCTGCCTATCTTGATTCCAGCTTGTAACTCATCCAGGCCGGCATTTCTCATGATGTGCTCAGCATACAGGTTAAACAAACAGGGTGACAGCAGACAGCTCTGTCGTACCCTTTCTCGATCTTGAACCAATCAATTGTTCCATACAGGGTTCTAACTATTGCTTCTTGACCTGCATACAAGTTTCTTGGGAGACAGGTAAGGTGGTCTGATATTCCCATCTCTCTAAGAGCTTTCCACAGTTTGTTACGATCCACACAATCAAAGGCTTTAGTGTAGTTGATGAAACCGAAATAGATGTTTTTCTGAAATTCCATTGCTTTCTCTATAATCCAGCAAATGGTAGCAATTTGATCTCTAGTTCCTTTTCCTTTTCTAAACCCAGCTTGGACATCCAGAAGTTCTTGGTTTGCACCTTACTAGCATGGGAGATGAGTGTGATTGTCCGATGGTTAGCACATTCTTTGGTACTGCCCTTCTTGGGAGTTGGGGTGAGGGCTGACCTTTTCTAGTCCTGTGGCCACTGCTGAGTCTTCCAGATTTGCTGACATAATGAATGCAAAACCTTGATGGCGTCATCCTTTAGGGATCTGAATAGTTGTACTGGAATTCCGTTGCATCCACTCGCTTTATTAACAGCAGTCCTTCTTAAGGCCCATTTGACTTCACACGGCAGACTGTCTGGCTCTGGGTGACTAGCCACACCATTGCAGTAATCCGGTTCATTAAGATCTTTTTTATGGAGTTCTTCCATGTATTCTTTCCATCTCATCTTGATCTCTTCAGTGTCCACTAGGTCTCTACCATTTTTATCCTTTATTGTGCCCATCTTTTGGCAGAATGCTCCCTCGATGGTTCCAGTTTTCCTGGAGAAATCGCTGGTCTTTCCCCTTTTGTTGTTTTCTTCTGTTATTAAGCACTGTTCTTTGAAGAAGGCCTTTTTGTCTCTTCTAGCTATTCTCTGAAATTCTGCATTTAATTGGATTTATCGTTCCCTCTCTCCCTTGCTTTTCATTCTTCCACTATTTGTAAAGCCTCCTCAGATAACCCCTTTGTCTTCCTGCTTTTCTTTGTCTTCGGGATGGTTTTGTTCACCACCTCCTGTACAATATTACGGACCCCTGTTCTTCAGACACACTGTTAACTAGATCTAGTCCCTTGAATCTGTTTGTTACCTCTACTGCGAATTCATATGGGATTTGATTTAAGTCATACCTGGCCGGCCTAGTGTTTTTTCCTGGTTTTCTTTAGTTTAAGCCTGAATTTTGCTGTGAGAAGCAGATGATCTGATCCACAGTCAGCTCCAAGTCTTGTTTTTGCTGACTGTATACAGCTTCTCCATCTTCGACTAAAAATAATGTAATGCATTTGATTTTGATATTGACCATTTGGTGATGAACATGTATAAACTCATCTCTTGTGTTGCTGCAAAAGGGTATTTGCTATGACTAGTGCATTTTCTTGGCAGAATTCAGTTAGTCTCCCGCCATAACTCCTACCCATCCCACTCCTCAGTGACCTCGTCCAACAAATATTTATTAAGAGTCTACCAAGAACCGGATATTGTAATGGGCTTGAACTGCCCTAGCAATTTTTTTTAAAACTTTTTTGGAGTATAGTCGATGTACAAAGTTGTCTTCATTTCAGATATACGGCAAAGTGTATCAGTTATACGTACACGTGTACATGTGTATGTGTATCTTTCCTTAGATTCTTTTCCCATACAAACCGCTGCAGAGTATTCAGTAGAATTCCCTGTGCTGTTCAGTAGGTTCTTGTTAGTTATCTGTTCTATATATAGTAGTGTGCATATGTCAGTTCCAATCTCCCAGTTTATCCCTCGCCACTCCATCTCCTGATAACCATAAATTTGTTTTCTACATCTCTGACTCTACTTTTGTTTTCCAAATAAATTCATTTGTACCCTTGAAAAAATAATATTCCGCATATAAGTGATATCATGATATTTGTCTTTCTGTGTCTGACTTACTTCACTCAATCTGACAATCTCTCCGTCTATCCATATTGCGGCAAATGCACTATGTTGTTCTTTTTTATGGCTAGGTAATCTTCCGCTGTGTATATGTATACCACATCTTCTTTATCCATTCATCTGGTGATGAACATTTCATTTGCTCGTGTCCTGGCTATTGTAAATAGTGCAGCTGTGAACACAGGGTTCAGTTCAGTCGCTCAGTCGTGTCCGACTCCTTGTGACCCCATGGACTGCAGCACTCCAGGCTTCCCTGTCCATCACCAACTCCCAGAGCCTACTCAAACTCATGTCCATTGAGTCAGTGATACCATCCATCCATCTCATCCTCTCTAGTCCCCTTCTCCTCCTGCCTTCAATCTTTCCCAGCATCAGGGTCTTTTCCAATGAATCAGTTCTTCGCATCAGGAGGCCAAAATATTGGAGTTTCAGCTTCAATATAGGGTTGCATTTATTTTTTTGAATTATGGTTTTCATTGGGTATATGGCCAGGAGTGGGATTGCTGGGTCATATGGTAGTTTTATTTTTAGACTTTTAAGGACCCTCCATACTGTTCTCCATAGTGGCTGTATCAATTTATATTCCCACCAATAGCGTAAGAGGGTTGCCTTTCTCTATACCCTCTCTAGCATTTATTGTTTATAGATTTTTTGTTGATGGCCATTCTGACCAATGTGAGGTGAAATCTCAGCATAGTTTTGATTTGCGTTTCACTAATATTAATAATTAGTGATGTTGAGCATCTTTTCATGTGCTTTCTGGCCGTCTGCATGTCTTCTTTGGAGAAATGTCTGTTTAGATCTTCTGCCCATTTTCTGACTGGGTTATTTCTTTTTTTGATATTGAGCTGCATGAGCTGTTTGTATATTTTGGAGATTAATTTCTCATCAGTTGCTTCATTTGCAAATATTTTCTCCCATTCTGAGGGTTGTCTTTTTGCTTTCTTTATGTTTTCCTTTGCTGTGCAAAAGCTTTTAAGTTTAATTAGATCCCATTTGTTTATTTTTATTACTGTAGGAAGTGGATCAAAAAAGATCTTGCTGCAATTTACATCAAATAGTGTTCTGTCTATGTTTTTCCCCCAGAGTTTTAGAGTTTCCAGTCTTACATTTTAATCTTCAGTCCATTCTGAGTTTATTCCATGTATTGTGTTAGTGTTCTAATTTCATCCTTTTGCATGTAGCTGCCCAGTTTTCCCAGCACCATTTATTGAAGAGCCTGTTTTTCCTCCATTACATATTCTTGCCTCTTTTGTCATAGACAGGTGACCACAGGTCACCATCATATTCACTGGTACCTTTTAGTGTCCTTCATCAGTTCTGGAATATTCCCAGTCATTATCTCTTCAGTTATTCCTCTGCTTCATTCTCACTCTTCTCCCTCCAGTCTGTTGATTAAAGAGATGTCCATTTTTTCCTCACTTTTTCCTCTATGTCTTGAAACTTCTCTTTCATGTTTTTTCAGATCCATCTTGCATTTCATATATAACTCTTCTCCTAGGTCTAATCACTCTCAGAGCATAGAAAAGGAAGAATGATTTTCCAGGCTAACATAACCTTGGTGCTGAAACCCAATAGGAGCAGCGTGAAAAGGAAAATCGTAGGCCCATCCCACTCATGAACTAGATGCAAAAATCCTAAACAAAATACCAGCGATCAAAATGTAATAATGGATAAAATAGAAATGCATTACGGCCAAGTAGGGTCCAATGCAGAAATACAAGGTTGCTTTCGCATTAGGAAAACCAAGTGTAGCAATTTACCATATTTAACTGAATTAAAGGAGAAAAGGCTCATTTGATCCTTTCAGGAGATGCAGGAGAAAAGAATTCAATAAAATTAAAAATTGATGCCTAATTGAAAGAAGAAGGAATACCATTAACCTGTTATAGAATACCTATAAGAATCTATGGCAAACATTTTGCATGCTGGGTCACTTCAGTCATGTCCAATTCTTTGCAACCCCATGGACTGTAGCCTGCCAGGCTCCTCTGTCCATGGGATTTTCCAGGCAAGAATACTGGAGTGGGTTGCCATGCCCTCTTCCTCCCCCTTGCCATGCCTTCCCTACTCAAGGATCATGCCTCCTGAATTGGCAGGCAGGTTCTTTACCACTAGCACCACCTGGGTGCTTAGTGGTAAAATATTGAGATACTTAAGAAAAAAGAGCAAGTGTGTCCACTCTCACCATTTCCATTTAGCATTGCACTGGAGCTTCCTGGTCAGTGCAGTGAGGTAGGGAAGATGAACAAATAACGTTTGGAAAGAAAAGTGTCCAGTGTGGCTCCTGGGGGAATAGCGTGTGTTCCCGGGGGAATGTTTGTACCATTTACCGAGATGAGAAGACGAAGAGAGGACACAGATCGGGATACCCAAGAGAAAGTCATCCAGCTGCCCTGGAAGACCACCAGGCATGGGGCCAGGATACTTCAGCTCCACTCCTGGCTCTTTGACTAACCCTGCATGAGCCACTTTCCTCCAGGACCTGAGTTCATCCATCTGTAAAATGGGTGGATGTAGACAGATGGATTCATGGTGGGCTGCAGTGGCCAGATCTGGTGGGAAAACAAAAAACAGGTGAACAGGTGGTGGCCCCACTTTCCAGGAGGGCAGGTTTCTGTTACAGACTGCCCAGTAGGAGGAAGCACCCACTGGGGATGGGTTGGGAGTCTGACTGCACCATCTCGACTGTGTGCCTCGCAGAGGGACCACCCCCTCTCTGCTTTGCTAAGGGCTGTTCACTGTGGCTGTCACTGGTGCTGTCAAGCCTGTTCTGCAGTTGTACAACATTGACCTGCAACAGCCTGCCCTTTTGATATTTTAGACCTTCAACAGCCAGAACGAGAGCAACGAAGACTATGAGATCCCCCCAATAACACCTCCCAACCTCCCCGAGCCATCCCTCCTGCACCTGGGGGACCACGAAGCCGGCTACCACTCGCTGTGCCACGGCCTCACGCCCAACGGACTGCTCCCTGCTTACTCCTACCAGGCCATGGACCTCCCAGCCATCATGGTGTCCAACATGCTGGCCCAGGACAGCCACCTGCTATCAGGGCAGCTGCCCACGGTGAGTCCCTGTTACCTGCCATGGTTCCTGCCGGGTTACGGGAAAGAAGGGAGGACCCTCTGCTCAGGTGCAGGGTCTGGGCTCTGTTGGTTACTTGCATGGGGGTCTGTAGAATATGGGGGGTGGGCATGGAGGGAAGTTTATGTTCTTATGCTACTTGCTTCTGAAGCTTTGTTTATAACATAGTGATATTATTTGTTTTATTTTTATTTTTAATAGTATAATCTTACCTTTTAAAGGCTTTACTGAAGGAGAATTCCCTGGTTTCCCAGTGGTTAGAGCTCCATGCTTCCACTGCAGGGGGTCTGGGTCCAGTTCCTGGTTGGGGGACCAAGAGCCTACAAGCTACTTGACACGGTCAAAAAAAAGGGCTTTATTGAAATTGAAATATTGTTCACCTACTATGCAATTCACCTATTTAAAGTATACGGTTCAGTAGCTTTTAAAATATTCACAGAGCTATGTGACCAGCAACACAAGCTATTTTAGAACCTTTTCATCACCCCACAAAGAAACCTTATACCCTTTAGTCATCATTCCCAACCTCACCCCCATCTTTAGCCCTAGGCAACCACTAATCTAGTTTCTGTCTCTGTATCGTTGCCTCTTCTTCACATTTCATATAAGTGGAATCATATTATTTAAAAAATATTGTGTCTTGCTTAAGCTGGGAGGGGAGAGGGTGGTGACTGACTTAGAGTTTTGAGGATAGGAGGGACTTTGGCAGGCAGACCAGCACAGAAAAGGACCTTCCAGGCTGAGGGAACAGCATGTACAAAAGCAAGAAGCAGGAGGTTCATGTTGTGCTCAGGTGTGGCATGTGGGTCGCCCTTACTGGGCTGGAGAGAAAGAACATGAAGTCGCATAGGAAGAGAGGACGTGAAAGAATTAGTAGGAAAAAAAAAAAAAAGAATTAGTAGGGCCTGGATCATAAGGATCCTGAATCCCATGCTGAGCAAGGTATGAGTTTTCAGCATGAATGACTGGTTTGAACAATCAAGACTTATAGAAAGACAGTAGAGAATTCTTTTGTATAATGAGGGGAAAATCCTTAAGGGAATTCTAGTACTTCTTCTGAATGACTGGGGTATATGTTTATTTTTGCTTTTTCCTTTACAGTTAATATTATATTGATAGTCACACCTCTTAACTTCATTCTTAAGTGACAAGAATAAAATTCAAAGCAGCTGATGCAGGAAAAAAAGAAAAAGACTGAAATATCTAGGTATTGAGGGCTGGACAGAAGGTTTCAGGCATGGCTGGATCCAGGAACTCCAGCAACATCATTAGTATCATCCACACAGCGGGCACGACGGCCACCGGCGGCCAGCATCCCCTCTGACGCCTCTGGCAGGTGGTAGTTTGAGTCTCCAAAGAGGACCATGACAGCTTGGATGGACCAACCACTGTATCTAGGAGGCAAACAGTCCTTGATTTTGTCAGAAACACACCTGTGGGAGGGCAGGAGGGACCGCTAAACTGATTTCTTTAAGAATCACATGATGTTGGATGGATCATGTTTATCCCTACCAAGGCTGTTCAGAGGTCACAGCCAAATTTGTGGCCCAGTTCTGTCAGATATCTGAGACCTTCATTTGCATTGTTTCTTGACTATATTCTATTTATTTATTGTTTACTCTTATTACCATCAAATCTCCTTGCTTGAAAAGAAAAAGAAAAACAACCTGGCATGCTCTAGGTATTTTCAAGAGCCACATCACATTTATTTTTGTGAAGCTAGGTGAGACGTAGAAGGGAAGATGAGAGACAGGGAAGGCAGGAGGAAGCCAATTCAAGGCCCACGTTTTCTACTGTTCACTAAAGTGCTCAGTGGAAATTGCTGCTCCATTTCTTGAAAAAGGAGCCCATCAATAATGCAGACCCTCCGCTTCCTCTTCTCTCTCGGAGACCTGCAGATTCCACAGTGTGTGGTTTTAATTCCACTTTGTTACAATGCTTTTGCCTTAGCTTCTTGCCCAGCTAATTTCCTAGCAAAAACTTCACAACTCCAGATGGTCCCAGTAACCCAGGTGAGGGCAAGGCCCGGCTGACATCTGTCATGTACCCTGGGGAGGCCCGTGGATGCAGGCGTGTGTCTGCCTGGGGTTCTCGGTCACAGTGTCACTGGCCTGGGATGCTAGTCTCCAGCAGACAGTGCGGGGTAGTGGTTAGTGCATAGGCTCTGGCATCCCACAGACCAGTGTTAACCCCGGCCCCACATCCTGAGCTTGAGTCCTCTTTTCTTGCAGTGACGGGTATCTGAGATAATGTATGTAAAGTCTCAGCAAATGTCTGGCAGAGAGTCAACAATCAGGGAATATTTGCTATTGTTATTATTAGTCATAAAAGTGAGTTCCCACTCTAACCACTGGCAGTGTTTTCCCATCAGCCTCACTTTCCTAAAGGAACAGTCTCAGATACTCGCAGGTACCTTGGTAGAGTCACCTGGTTATAAGAGCTCTGATCATCGCAAAGGAGGTTATCTGTTTATCTGAGATGACCTCCTGATCCCCTCACCTAGGAAATGCCTTTGTTGGGCTTAATCCAGATAGGCACTTTGCAGCCATTTTCCAGATTCCTTTAAAACTAGTGCACGTTTAAGATGCTTCACAAATTCAGATCGCTTTAATTCTTCCATTAGTGAGAGTTATCAACGGTTCACTGGGTTTTCTATTCCCTCGTTATGCAATGAAAGGTAAGCCAAACTATTTTACCCAGAGGAAGGCTGCCAGACCAAGTGGGAAACCAATTAAGAAAACGTCCATCCATTGGGACCATATGCTAAAAAGACAGTTGTTTTAAAAAAATGTTTTTTAAAAATATTTTTATTGATTTATTTTCGGTTGTGCTGGGTCTTCCTTGCTGCGCAGGCTTTTTGCTGGTTGCAGCGAGCAGTGGCTACTGTCTAGTTGAGGTGCACAGGTTTCTCATTGCAGTGTTGTAGATAGAGCACAGGCTCTAGAGTGTGGGCTCAGGAGTTGCGGTGCTCGGGTTTAGTTGCACCATAGCATGTGAGATCTTCCCAGACTAGGGATTGACTCCGTGCATTGGCATCAGAGGTAAAGAATCCGCCTGCCAATGCAGGAGATGCTAGAGACACAGTTGGATCCCTGGGTCAGGAAGATCCCCTGGAGTAGGAAATGGCAACCCACTCCAGTATTCTTGCCTGAAAAATCCCATGGACAGAGGAGCCTGGTGGGCCACAGGCCATGGGATCGCAAAGAGCTGGACACGACTGAGCACTCACACGTTTGCATGCACACTCCTCCACTGGCAGTCAGATTCGTTACCACTGAGCCACGAGGGAAGCCCAGCAATTGGTTTAAATTTGTCTGAGCTGAAGCTTGAAGGTGTGTGTGTGTGTGTGTGAGTATGTGTAGACATGCGTGCTATGTGGGTGACGCTGGAGTTTGTGTCAGACCCCCGAGATGTGAAGCACCATGCAGGGAGCTTTACAAACACTGTCTCGCGTAACACTCCCAAGTTCCAAGTGAGGCAGGAACGACTGCAGTAAGGAGATGGAGACTCAGAGCAGGCAGGTGATTGTTAGTTTCCTGCGGCTGCTCTAACAATTGTCACAAACTGGGGCTTAAAAACAACAGAAATGTATGCTCTCACAGCTCTAGTAGATGGAGGTCCAAAATCTGTATCACTGGACTGAGAAACGTGTCGGGAGGGGTGACCTTCCTCTGGGGTCTCTGGGAAAGAATCCATCTTGCGCTTCTCCGGCTTTCTGGGGTCGCTGGCTATCCTCGGCTTGTGGCTACATCACCCCAGTCTCCGTCTATTATCACTTCGCCTTCTCTTCTGTCAGTGAAATCTCCCTCTGCCTTTCTTATAAGGATGCTTAGGGACTTACAACATACAGGGTTAATCCAGGATCCTCTCCCCATCCCAAGAGCCTTAACTTTTAATCACATCTGCAAGGACTCTTTTTTTTTCCCCCCAAATACAGAACCATTTACAGGTTCCAGGGATTAGAATCTGATATCTTAAAGGGGCCACTTTTGGGCTTACCCACAGTGATCAGTCTTGATTAAAAGGCAACTAAGTACCAGACATTGTTCTGAGCTCTGGACCTACAAGACGCCCTTGAGGAACAACTAGTGCCATAGAGAGACAGGTGAGGAGCCCACTTCTGAACATGTAAGAAATCCTCTGATCGTATCAGTGCATGTTGCTCTGTGCACCTAGAAGAGGCACCTGGCCAACTAAGAGTTTACATGCTGCAACAAAGATCCCACGTGCTGCAATTAAGACCTGATGCAGCCTAATTAATTGATTAAAATCACAAAGAGGAGGCACCTGGCTCAGATGTGAGGTTATTGCTTCCTAGGGGGAGTGATAACCTGATCCTAATATTAATAGTTTACGTACTTTATGAATGAATGGGTATAACATAGTTATTAAGTCCCCAAACCAGAATTCACTCCCAGCTCTGTCCCCTACCGTGTGCCTCTCAGTTTTTAGCAGCTGCCCAAGGGGTGGAGCAGCTTGGGCACAGGGCCACCGGGGGCACAGAGGATGGCCCAGCGACCAGGTGCCCTCTGCAAAGGCTGCGATGTGTCAAGGAAGTGGTCCCTGGAGCAGTGACATTTGACACCAAGGCATTTAACAGCCCTCTCATTAACGCCAGGCCCTCTTGGCTCTGATGCCAGAGGTCACTAGTTCCTTTTGGTCGCCTGCCCAGCCCGCGTGGTCTCCCAGCTTGTGTGGGAGTTGGTTCTTCGGTTTTAAAGGTATGGCTGCCGGCAGGAGGCCTGTACAATATTGGCTTCAGGCTTCTTTTACAAAATTAAATATGCTTAAGGCTTCTCCCTCGACTTCAGCATCTTAACTGATTAAACATTCATTTCCAAGACAAAAAGAGTCAATTTAGTATGAAAGATATATTTTGCCAGTTTAATTTAAAGCGCTGCACCTCCATCTGACCCCTATTTTCATAACTCAATAATTTTATCCTGTGTTGATTGTCTCATTTTGAGAGAGATATTGTATGTATAAATCAGTTTCTAAAATACCCAAAGAAACTAGAAGAGTGGAATTTATTAAACAGCCTCTGTTAAGTCTGAAATAATTTATTTTGGAGTCGTCCTTGGGAAATGTTTGAGCTCACCGTCCTGGCTTATGCAGGAGAGGAATTATCCTGGGAAGGGCAAAGCTTGATGCCCCTAGATAAGTTCTTAGGGAAACTGCTCCTTTTTCAAGACCAGAGAAACTCCTTGGAGAGCCTTGAACAGATGGAGATGGGCCATGATGGGAAATGAGTTCTGGCCAAATCAGCCATGGGTCCTGGTGACTTGGGTAATAAGGGGTCTCCCTAAGATGAGCGCCGGTCACTGGGCCATCCTCTAGGTCACTGGAACTTTGTGGTCCAGTTGTGGGCTTCAGTTAGCGCAAGAGTGGCACACAGTCATCATTCAAACATTCTCCTCCAGCATTGACTCTTATTTACTGCTTTCTCTGGGGATTTGAGTAAGTAACTTCTCTCCCAGCCTCAGTTTTCTTTCCCATCGACAGAATGGAGGCTGGAATTCTAGATCTGGTGAACTCACAAATAGGAAAATGGGAGTGATTGCTTTGTCAGCTATGACACACTGAATAAGTATATGGGTTTGGGGTTGGATAGACTCCCCCTACCATGACCACCACACATGCCACTGGCCTGGGGGGCTCAAGGCTCATCAACTTGGATTCACACCCTGAGTGTTGGACTGGTAGTTTCATACTGTTCATGCTGTAGGTCCTTGTCCCAAAACATCTTGCCAAGACTGGGCCTTCTCCCTACACAAAGAGGGCTGGGGGCATACTGAGTGAAGGGTCTTTCCTGGCTAGAATCCTAGGATAGGCTGAGGGAGAGGGCTGAGCAGTTTCGAAGTTGCACTTCACCCCCTTGCCTTAGAGGTGGTTCCCATGAGACAGCTTGCAGCCCTGGCTTAGGTTCCAGAGCCTGAAAGCAGGGCTCAGAGCTTCGGGGCAGGATCTGTGTGTTGACCCAGTGGGAGGAGGTCCTTCATATACATCTTCCCATCACTTGCCCCCTTCTCTTCCTGTTCTCACTCTTCCCCTCCAATCTCCTGTTCCTCCCCTCCTCCCATCCCTGACTCACTCCTCTTCCACCCAGAAGACTTGGTCTCCCTCTAAATGATTCTCACAAATTGAGATGCAGGAGATCCTCTCTGGAGTCCGAGATAAAGGGACCAAAGGCCCCCAAGCTTTGATCCTCTGAGCCGCAAGGCCAGTGGATACCCATCACTCTGCCCAACCTATTAATTTGATTGCTCTTAGTGCATAAATTGGTTTTTGTTTTGTTTTACAATTGTTATCAGTTGTTTTTGCTGTGTAACAAAACTACCCCAACACTTAGTGGCTTAAACCCCAACACTTAGTAGCTTAAAGCAAACAATGAGCTTTTTCTATTTCCTGTTCTTTTGTGGAACAGCAAGGTAGTTCTTTTAACCTGGGCTGGCTTGGCTGGTTTCTGGGGTCGGCTTGGCTGGTTTCTGGGTTCACCTTGGCTGGAGCTGCATGGCCTTGGATGGTCTTGTTCACAACTTGGCAGTTGGCTGGGTCTGTGCAGGCGATGTGGCCAAAGGTCTCTCTTCACATGGTAACCCGGGCTTGTTCAGATGCTGATGATGATAGGGCTCCCGAGAGCATCAAGAGGAAGAGGCTCCGACGTGCAACCACTTTTCAAACCTGCTTACATCACATTTTTTAATGTTCCTTCGGCCAAAGCAGGTCATATGGCCAAGCCCAGAAATAGACCCCAAAGAGAGAAATGGCTGAGTAAAACTGCAGAAAGGTAAAGATGCAGCAAGGGCAGGAATTTGTGGCCATTTGTGTGTGTGTTGTTTTCTTGATGCTTAGTATTACCCAGCAGTAACTAGATGGTAAAGAATCTGCCTGTATTGCAGGATACCTGGGTTTGATCCCCGAGCCTGGAAGATCCTCTGGAGAAGGGAATGGCAGCCCAACCCACTCCAGTATTCTTGCCTGGAGAGGACCCTTGCGGGTTATAGTCCTTGGGGTCGTAAAGAGTCAGACATGACTGAGCAACTAACACACACAAGTTCCCATAAGATAAGTGGCATTACCTCCATTTTACAGGTGAGAAAACTGAGGCATGGGGGGACTAACCCCTTGCTCTGAGTCACTGGGTGGAGAGTAACAAATGGTAGAAGTGGGTTTTGAACTTAGGTTGGCCTAACCCAGAGCCCATGCTCCTAACTGCTGGGTAATGTGTGTGTGTGTGTGTGTGTGTGTGTGTGTGTGTGTGTGTGTCATTCAGTTGTGTCTGACCCTTTGTAACCTCTGTCCATGGAATTCTCCAGGCAAGAATATTGGAGTGGGTTGCCATTCCCTTCTCCAAGGGATCTTCCCCGCCCAGGCTGCCATGTTTTTAGCTAATTTCCCTCTGGGGAGTGGGAGTCAGGGTATTTATCTCCCAAACGGACCTCTGAGAATCCTATACAGGGTGCCAGTGGACCAGAGGTCCAGAGGGTCCTTTTTATTCCGCAGAGTCTGGATGAAACTCCCTCCCTCTGTTTTTTAGAGGCAGCAAGCGAAAGAAATATGTCTTTTTACATTTTATAAAACTCAGAAAAATGGCTTTAAACAGCTTTTGCTCTCCTGCTATAATTATTTATTTTCAAACACTCCTGCAGGGGACTGCTCCGTTTTCTTATCCTGCACTCCTTTTTCTCATAAATGAACCATCACTTCAATAAATCATTATGAAAACAGAGACTAACACCGGCTCTGAAAGGTTGAAAGATTTATGTAACACATTTATGTTTCCCATTTTCTCATTCTGGTACTCGGCTGCAAAAGCTAAGCTAATAAAAGCTGCTATTAATATTTCTTGTTGCCTAGCAACCCCAGAGCGGGAGTAATAGCTTCAGCTAGAAAAATAGATGACCGATAAGGAAAAATTCAATTCTTTTATTATCTCAGGGGGAAATGGCCTTTTACTGGAACATTATGATGTACGAGTGTGAAGTTGAACACAAAAGATTTTTGTGTGTGTTTGTTTTTCTATTTTTAATGAACATTATTTTACCTCCACTGACTCTTTCAGGGCACTTTTGTTTTCTTCTGCACTCTGCGCCTCCCTCCATCCCTCATGCTTAATTTAGTAGCTATAGTAGTTAAGAACCTGTCGGCGTATTTTAGTTTAAAAGTGGGTTTTGCAAAGGTTTATAACACAGTCATAAAAATTCAGTCCCTGTTAAAACTCAGGCCAGTGATAAGCCAATACAGAGGCTGGTTCTCTGCAAACAGGCTCACGTTCTATTGAGAGATAAGACTCGTGGTTTTCTCTAAGAGAAAGGTCAGAAAAGAACAAAATGTGTTCTTTTCTGTGTCCCAGTTTTCTTTGGAACGCGGGGAAGCTGTCTTTTTTGAGAAGGGTTTGCTCTGAAGTTTGAGGTATGTTCAAAGTTGGAAAAGATAGGGCTATTTATTGAGCACCTGCTGTGTACAGATGTAGTGCCACTGCCTTTTCCCGACAAGCCTCTAAAGTAGGTGCCACTATTATCCCCATTTTTCAGATCCAGAAACTGAGGCTTAGAGAAGCCAAGGAGTCAGCCCAAGGTAGCATGATGCCGTGATGTTTCGCTCCTTGATGTTTTAGTATGGCATTTCTCAACTTAGCCCAAGCAGCATTGGTGGAGGGATCATTTTCTGTTGTGGCTGGCTGCTCTGTGCATTGTAGAATGTCTGGCATCCCTGGCTTCCTTTCACTACTCCTGGCCTCTAGGAACAATCCCCAGTCAAGAGAAGAACTTTAAAATAGCTCCTCTCATGGCCAGATATTCCCTGGGAACAGAATCACCCCGACCGAGCACCACTGCATGCCGCCCCCTCTGCTTGGACTCCTCTTCCCTTTGTCAACCTGGTGGTCTCCTATTCCTGCCTTAGGACCCGACTCAAAAGTCATTTTCTCTCGGAGGCTCTCTGGATCCTTTGAGCTGGATGTATGGAGAGGCATACAAGATTTAAGGGCATGTGCCAAAACTCAGGAATCAAGATAAGTCCTTTTTTTCATGCAGCATTTTTAAAAGGCAGAATTGCCACCAAAAATATGATGAATCATGTATCAAAAATTTAAATAAAGGTAGTATCTGACTAAATTCCTGGAAATACGTGGTTGTCCATTTAGATGCCTTCTGCACCACCAGCCCGGCACAGCCTGAAGGCTGGATCTGTGCTTTATGCTTTGGTCTGCACTAGCATCTAACAACAGAGAAGGCAATGGCACCCCACTCCAGTACTCTTGCCTGGAAAATCCCAGGGACGGAGAAGCCTGGTGGGCTGCAGTCCATGAGGTTGCTAAGAGTTGGACCCAACTGAGTGACTTCACTTTGACTTTTCACTTTCATGCATTGGAGAAGGAAATGGCAACCCACTCCAGTATTCTTGCCTGAAGACTCCCAGGGACGGGGGAGCCTGGTGGGCTGCCATCTATGGGGTCGCACAGAGTCGGACACGACTGAAGCGACGTAGCAGCAGCAGCAGCAGCATCTAACAAAGGGCCTGGCTTGCAGATAACATTCAGTCTCTGTTTATTGATGGAATAAACAGGAGGAGAAATTACTTGTCCAAGCTCACACAGTGAAAATAAGGGTAGAGATAGAATTTGAACCCAAGTCTCTGCGTCGAAGCCCAGTGCCTTCTGCACCCTTCAGGCTGTGTATGGAGTGAATCAAGGTTGCCTACAGGGTGGTATCTAAGTCACAGGGGATTCAAAGATGCAACGGGATGCTCCCAGCCTGGGGGAGGGGGAAAGGGAACGGCAGCTGTGATTTCAGCTTGGTGGCCACTTGGCTTTCCCGGTGGCTGACTTATGTAGCCACCAGCCCTGTGCCAGGCGAGAGGTAGCAGCTCACTGATGTAGAGCTTCTCCTAGAACAGAACCGTGACGATGGGCCTCCGGGAGCACCATTAATGCTCCCCGCGGTCATAGATTCTGTGTCTTGGCCTTTGGAGGGCAAGGAATACTCCTCATTTGACCCCCATTTACTCTAGGTGGGGCTTCCTTGGTGACCCAGATGGTAAAGAAACTGCCTGCCATGTGGGAGACCCAGGTTCAATCCCTGGGTCAGGAAGATCCCCTGGAAGAGGGCATGGCAACCCACTCCAGTATTCTTCCCTAGAGAACTCCTTAGACAGAGGAGCCTGGTGGGCTACCGTCCATGGGGTCGCAAAGAGTCGGACATGACTTAGCAACTAACGCTTTCACTTTCCTCTAGGTGAGCTTTTTCTAAATGTGTGGACCCTGTGCCTAGTTGCTCAGTCGTGTCTGACTCTTCATGACCCCATGGACTGTAGCCCACCAGGCTCATCTGTAATCTGCTAACATTTATTAAAACATTTACTATGTACTCCACATACACTTAAGCCTTTTATATTTATCTCATTTAGTCCTTCATCCTGAGAAGGAGGCACTATTGTTATTGCCATTTTGCAGATGAGAAAACAGAGGCACAGAGAGAAAAACTACACAACCACCGAATGAATGGTGGTGCCCAGATTTGAAACCCAGGTGCTGACTCCCCTGCCTGTGAACTCAGTATCCAACCTGTACAGCCTTCACGTGAATTAATGAATGAGCAAGGGGGTGAGTGAGCCAGGCCTGAGACCCACTTTAACTGACTCTGAGTCAAGCTGTTCACGTTCACAGGTAACCACAGCATGAAGCGTGAGGTGCTAGTTCAGAATGAAGAGCAAATGAGTACTAACAAGCTCGGAAGAGAGAGGTAGCAGAGAGAACTTCCTGGAGGTGGCATCCTAGGGACTGGGCCTTTGGAACCAGACACCAGCAGCAGATGCCTAGGAGGAGGAAATTTCACACCTGCCTGGACTTCCTTGTTCAGACCAAATTGCCACCTGTTCCACTGGGATTCACAAAACGATTGTGAGGTTTTAGTAATAGATCACTTGAACGCCCTCTAGTGTCCACCCTCTGCCAGGCTCCCAGTCAGAGCTGCGACCCTCTGGCCCAGAAGGGTGCAAGGGCCACCAGGCATTTACTTCCATTCTGGGCCAGATGCCCAGCTTGGCAGAGTACCTCTCCCTCTGAGACCTGCTCCTGAGTCACGAGGGAAAACTCACAGAAAATCTCAGCAACATTCGTCAGCTGCAGCTTTGATATTACCCAGTATAATGGCTCTTTCCTCCTAGTGCATATTCAGTACCGCGTTTGGGAAAATGAGCTTTTAATGTACCATCAGCATTGCTGAGAAACCATCTCTGGCTCCGCAGAATGTCTGGAGCACATAAAACTTGAGATCTATTGGAGTCATTTTCCCCCGGCTCTGCTGGATAATGAAAAGTCAGTCAGTCCCCTGCCCTCTTTCTCTCGTCTTGTGGCTTTGTCCATTTAGTACTCAGAGTCTTTATAAAAGGTGGCAAGACAAATACAACTCATCAAAATATTAAGGCTCCAGGGGAGAGCATCGCTGTATTACTGTTGAGGCCAAGGTGTCCTGGGGGAGGTTTCGGCACACTGGCTGGTCCGGGCTGTGGCCCCAGCTGTGATAGTGGCAGCCTAGGGTCCAAGCAGTAGCACTTAACAGGGAGTCGGGAGTCCTGGGGTTCCTCCTCTGCCCTGGTGGGTGGCCTTGGGCATTACTCCTCCTCTCCAAGCCTCAAGTGAGACAGAGCGGATGCTGTTTACCCCGCCCCTTACCCCTCACCTGCCCAGAGTGGCTGTGAGAACCAGCTGTGCTGTTGCATAATCCTGATGCTTAGCTTTGTGTGGGGTGTAACAGGTGTCTGATACGGGTTTGTTGAATGACTGAGTGAGTGAGTGGGTGAGTAAATGAATGAAAAATAAATGGTGCCGAGGTAAACCCTTGACAAACTGTAGAGCGCTGCCTACACTATTGCTGGTAAGTAAGCCAGATGGGGACCCTATTTCTATTTTCTATTCTATTGAAAATAGTCTATTTCATCTTATGGCCCACCTTATCTAACCCTCCCATCAACTTTGGAGGGAGACAGAGTTAATCTCACTTACAGGTGTGTCCCCAAGGACAAGGGGCTTGTCCAGAGACACACAGCCAAGAAGTGGTGGAGGCAGGATAGGAACCTTCTTCCCTTTACCCTAACACTGCACAGAAGCATCCTTTGCCCAGCCTGTGGTCAGAATTCTCACTGGACACAGAGATGGGGGGTGGGATAAAAGCATTAGCTATTTCTCCAGACTCTTGGTAGCAAGAAAAAAGCATTTAGAACTTGTCATTGGGTTGTGTTGGTTGGATGGAATTTTGGGCCCCGAGATGCTGGACCCCTGAGGATTCCCTTCTAAATAAGCCATTGCTAGTTCTTAGTGTCACCCCGGAACTGGTAGAAAGACCTGGAAGCAGGAAGCCTGGGTTCATGGCCCATCTCCCCACCACTGATGGATGATAGAACACAACCCCTTTCCTCCCAGCCATACTTTCTCCATGTGCTGAATGGACCAACCCCAGCGAGAGCTGTGGAGAGGATCAGGAGAGACAACATCTCCAAAGCATTTCATGAATGGGCCCTGCAGGGGGCTGTTGTCGATGATTGGGGGACGGGGGTCGAGAGGAACTCCAAGGTCAGATGTACGATTGGCTGTGTGACCTCAGCCATCCGCTCACCCTCTCTGTGCTGAAGTTTCCTCACGGGATTGTTGTGAAGAGTAAATGAGATATTTCAGATGGTGTCCAGATCTGTGCTAGAGGGAGGTCTGTTTGCTTCTGTAGGGACCTCTCAACCATGAATCAGACCGCCGTGTGCGGTGTGATCAGGCATTGGTCACAGGCCAGGCCAGGGTGGAGCTTGTGCATAACTTCCTAGGCAAGATGGTTCCCACTGGCCGTGGGCAGTTCTTAGAGAAGGAGGCAGCCAGGAACCTTTGGCAGCCAACACTCCCAAGAATCAATCTCTATGGGACTCCGGCAGTATTGCCATCAAAAATGAGATCTTGGCTCAGTGGGTAAAGAATCCGCCTGCAATGCAGGAGAATACAGAAGATGTGGGTTCGATCCCTGGGTCAGGAAGATCCCCTGAGGGAGGAAATGGCAACCCACTTCAGCATTCTTGCCTGAGAAATCCCATGGACAGAGGAGCTTGATGGACTATAGCTCATGGGGTCGCAAAGAGTCAGACCCGACTTAGCAATTAAACAACAAAAGGCCTACAAGATCCTGGGAAGTTAAGAGATGCAGATTTCTCAGGCCCCACCCAAACCTCTCAACCTTTGTTAACCAGTCCCCCGGGAGATTCTGATCCAGCCCAGAACCGCTGGATGGCCATCATCCTCAGCTGAGTCCTGGTTTCCATTGTTTTAGGACCCTTGGAACTGTCACTTGTGTTTCTGTCTGCCTTGAGAATTTCATCACACCTGTGACAGTTGCCAACCTTTTATCCCCCACGTGTAACTCCTGACTCCTCCCAGCCCCTCCTGTCTCCTTTTGGCTAGGCCTCGAAGCAGACACACTGGCATGAGGACCATCCGCCCCCTGGGATCAGAAGGACTCCAGGCCACATCTCCTTAGATTGTGAGGCTTCACGGGTAATTGTGCACCAAGGGCCTATGCAGAATTAGAAGCAAAATGTAGTAGAGGGTAAAGAAAGGGAACCCCGGGCAGGGGACGTCACTGGGACTTCTGTATGACTGGGAGGTGGCGTCTGGGGGACAGTGCGGTTCTTGAGGAGGGGTGATCAGGGCAGCCTGTTCTCGGAAATCACGAGAGGACCAAGTATGAGGAGTTGGACACAAAGACTCAAGCAGACACTGCAGTGCTGGCTGCAGCTGGACCCCATGACCTGGGCTTTGGTTAGAGGCGCAGGGTGACAGCAAAGCATGGGCCTCCTGCCCGAGATCCTGGGCCCAAAGGTTCAGCCCGAGACAGTCACTCCCCCACCCCACAGGACTCATCGCTTGGGAACCCCGGACCTCCGGCCCCTCTGCCTTAGCACGTGAGAATCCTCCTCTCCACCCCTTTCACCTGCCTGTGTGCTTGATGTGTTCTTACTTGCCGTGCCCTGCTAGGAGGAGCAGACTAACTCCAGCCAGCAGGTTGGCTGAGCCCTCCTCTGCATGGCCCCCGCCGCCCCCCCCATTGCAACCTTGGTCACAGTGATGTATCTTCTCATAATTCTGTGCCCCAGCACGTGGCTGAAGCCTGTCACCCCTTCAGGTGTCCACAGCACAAGTGACCAATGGCCAGCCAATGACACTAGAAACAAAACTGTCCTCGGGGATAGGGGCTTAGCCTCCACTGACGCCCCTTACCCTGGACACTTGCATTGTGTCTTTGTGCCCCTGACCACTGCCCTACTGAAAGGGGGGTGGTCCTTTGCAAAAATTACTATCTCTGACTTTGGACTTCCAGATACCTGGATTTAAATCTGAGTTCCTAGGACTTCTCCAACCGTCCAGAGGTTAAGACTCCACTGCAGGGGAAGTTCAATACCTGATTCAGGAACTAAGATCCCAAGTGCCCACCCCCCCAGCAAAATATCTAAGTTCCTCCAGCTGCTTGCCGTGTTGAATAAGTTATTCACATACTCTGATCATTAGTTTTCTTATGCATAAAATGGATATGTTAATAACCCTTACCTTATGGGCTTGTTTTGAAAATTAAATGTTATAATGCTTATAAAATGCTCAGCATGGTAGCCATAAATATGCTATTATTTGTCTGTAAGCACTTCGTGTATGAGCTGCCTGTTTTTTTTTTTCTCTGCCAACCCACATGGAGGACTCTGTATCCTTCCTAGTTTCCCCCCAAAAATCTACCTACCAAAGTACTGGTGGACAAAGTTACTTCCCTGGGGACCTTCTTGGGGTGGGGGGCGGGTCTCCATCACAGACAGTTGACACGTGTCTGTGCTCCCAAGTCCCCTCTTTCCCACACTGACATTGTGATGACTTGTCTCTCTCATCTCTGCCCCCATGGCACCCGTGCAGGGTCACGATCCTCTTGATTCTCTCACACCCATAATCCCCTCAGTTTCAGCATATGCCCCCAGACCTACGGATGCAGACATACCTCTGAGCTCGACTTCAAGAAGATTCCTCCATTAATAGGACCTGCCTTCCTTGGAGGTTAGCTCAGGGCCCCTTTGGTTTGAACTGAGCATCCTTGGGTCCACCCTCCACCCTGAGCAAGGCACTGGTCTATTTCTCAGTGCAGTACAGTCAAACAGGGACAGTTTGCTCCCAGAGAGGGCTTCTGGTCGGCGCTAGTGCAAGTGCACCAAGAAGCAGCGCCGGACAGGATGGGACATGGGAGAGATTTGTTGATGAGGGAGAAAAAGAAGGCAGGAAGTGGGGAGTGGGGAGGTGGAATTCCAGACGGTGATAACAACCAGAATTCTACATCCACAGAAGGAAGAAGAGAAAGAAGGAGGGAAGGGAGGAGGGGTGGCCTGTGGAAAGTGTAGCCATGGCAAGGGCACATTCATGGGGCCAGAGGAGCACAGCTGGGCTCTCAGGGCATTTCCATGGCCAGCAGAGTCTGCATAGACCTACTTCTCCACGCAGGCGAGGGAGCGGCATCTCCATGGTTGCTTGGATCTCTGTTCCTGTAGGAGATGTAGTGGAACTCACGACAGCCTGCCTTGCTGGGAACTTATCCTTATCCTCCCGGGCCGGCCTCGGCTAAGTTCCCCTCCCCTTCAGCGATCACCCCCGCTGATCTGATGACTTAACATGTGTTACCTGTGTCCCTGGCCCTCATACACTTCTCAGGTTCGGGTCACCGTACCTGTCCACGTACAGTCGTGGTGGGGAAGGAGATGGCAGGAGGGGGTCACCTCCTTTCCCCCACGAAGCAGCCCTCCCGCCTCCCGCCAGTCAGGGCCAGTTCCTCCTGCCCTGATGGCAGAGTTCTCCTCTCTCATCCACAACCCCAGACGTAAGAAGCCCAAAGGGTCCTGAGAGCAGCCAGGACCTCCTGTGCCCTCTGGCAGGAACACACCCTCCGCGGGTACCAGCTTCTCCAGCTCGGCAGAGCCCAGCACTGCTGGGTCAGGGTAATCCCCTTGTGGGTCGTTGGGAGTGCTGAGAGGGAGGGGCGCTCCTGCTTCCACGCCTGGGTTCCTCGGCACACATGTACTGCACTCAACCACGTGGAGGCCTCCAGTTGAATGCAAATACCACGACTTCGGGATTAGTGCCCCATCTTCCCAGAGCGTTATCTCCAAGCCCGCGCTTCCTCTGCCTCTGTAGAAGGCCATGTCTGCGTTCTAGAGGCCCGATGCTGGCCCGATGAGTGATGTGAGCCATAACCCCGTGGTGACAGGTCCATCCCCGTGCCTCTGTCTGGGTGAAGTGGGCCCCCTGGTGGGATGCTACGCCAGGTGAGAGTCCACGCCTGCAGACCAGGCTTTCCTTCCATCCCCAGGGAGTGGTGCTGGCTAAGTCGGGCTTTTCCTCCTCGTCACAGCCAGGTGTCTGAATTGAGGCAGGGGCACTGGTGCACCTGTGTTTTGTGCCGTGATATGTGGTCTCCTAGCTCCCATTTGACCGACTCAGGCCCTCTGCTTCCTGCTTGGGTTTGATCCTAGATATACTTTTTTATTTTGGACTTTCATTATATCTGTAGGTTAAAGTGGGGAGATTTTATATCAATATACTCATGAGTTGTCCCCTTCAGAAACAATGTGTATCTCCATTTATTTAAATAATTTTTGCTCTATAGCTGTCTATATATATGTACATACATACGGATCCCACATATTCCATATACGTTTGTTTTCTTAGAATTGTATATTTTTGCATTGCTATCGTGCTTAGGACTTCTTGATTATGTTTTCTGTTTTTGTGTGTGTGAGAGTAAATAAGAAATCAGTGTATCTTTTATGTTTATCTCAAATTCTAATTTTTTAAAAAACTGAGGTTTTCTAGAAATGCTATCACATCTACAAAGGAGAAGCTTTTCCATCTTCTTTGTTGTTGTAACTCATCTCTCATCTCTTTCTGTTGCATGGCATTGGGTCAGACTTTCACTTAATAGGGACGGTATCAGTGACCAGTGATCTTTACTTTCTCCCTCAATTTAATGCGAATTAAATTCGCCCCTGGCAGGACTTCCCTGGTGGTCCAGTGGCTAAGACTCCTCTCTAAGATCTCCCAACGCAGGCGGTCCAGGTTCAATCTCTGCTCAGGGACCTAGATGCAACATGCCGCAACTAAGACCAGTGCAGCCAAATAAATTTTTAAAATATGAAAGAAATTCACCTTGGCGTAAAGTCGGTTTTCTTTAGCATACTTTAAAAGACATTTCTAATCTTTGAGCTCACTCATAATTTTGGTTGAGTTTTATCACATGCCTCGAAGGTGTGCATTGAGATAATCATATGCATTTTTCTTTCTTAGTATATTGAGTTAATAAATTTTATTAATAGGTTCCTGGTACCTATTAATATATTCTGATTGGGTATGGTATGGATGTATACATACATATTTAAATATATGTACATACACACATACATTTTTAATATGAGGCTGAATTTAATGTACTATTTTACTTAAGATGTTTCTTTTGCATTTTTTTATAGTGAAATGGGTCTGTAGTTTTCACTTTATAAGATAGCTTTCTCATATTTCTGTACTGAAATACAAACTATACCATATATAATTACTATACAGGTTATACCATCTTTGTAAAATGAATAGTTATCTCACTGAGATCTATACAGTCATTACCATTAAATCATATTTAGTGTAATGTTATATTTTTATAGCATTGTACCTCTAATTCTACCCCATTCATATTCCAAAAGCTGTGTTTTGTAGTTTCTCTTTTTTTTATGCTCATCTTTAATCACATTATTAGTTTATCAATTTTGTTTTATTCATTTATTCAAAGAACCAGCCATCAGAGTTATGTTTCAATTCTCTTACTTTTCTTTTTTCGTATTAATTTCTCCTTGTATGTTTATTAATTCCTTCCCTTTTTTCCTGTGTATGTTTAGAGTTTCCATTTTAAAATTTTTAATTCATTTACCTTTATTTTTATTGTTTCATAATAAAAAATTTTATGGCTATACCTTTTTCCTGAGTATGGCTTTGGCTGTACCCTATAAATTTGAAATGAAGTGTTCTTACATCTTTTACTTTTTTCTGTCAAAAACATAGCTTTATGCATTTTTCTATAAATGGCAGATGGTTGTAATAAAAATATTCAGTTCAGTTCAGTCACTCAGTCGTGTCCGACTCTTTGCAAACCCATGAATCGCAGCACACCAGGCCTCCCTATCCATCACCAACTCCCGGAGTTCACTCAGACTCACGTCCATCGAGTCAGTGATGCCACCTAACCGTCTCATCCTCTGTCATCCCCTTCTCCTCCTGCCCCCAATCCCTCCCAGCATCAGAATCTTTTCCAGTGAGTCAACTCTTCTCATGAGGTGGCCAAAGTACTGGAGTTTCAACTTTAGCATCATTCCTTCCAAAGAAATCCCAGGGCTGATCTCCTTCAGAATGGACAGGTTGGATCTCCTTGCAGTCCAAGGGACTCTAAAGAGTCTTCTCCAACACCACAGTTGAAAAGCATCAGTTCTTCAACACTCAGCCTTCTTCACAGTCCAACTCTCACATCCATACATAACTACTGGCAAAACCATAGCCTTGACTAGACGGACCTTAGTCAACAAAGTAATGCCTCTGCTTTTGAATATGCTATCTAGGTTGGTCATAACTTTTCTTCCAAGGAGTAAGCGTCTTTTAATTCATGGCTGCAGTCACCATCTGCAGTGATTTTGGAGCCCAAAAAAATAAAGTCTGACACTGTTTCCACTGTTTCCCCATCTATTTCCCATGAAGTGATGGGACCGGATGCCATGATCTTCGTTTTCTGAATGTTGAGCTTTCAGCCAACTTTTTCGGTCTCCTCTTTCACTTTAATCAAGAGGCTTTTTAGTTCCTCTTCACTTTCTGCCAGAAGGGTGGTGTCATCTGCATATCTGAGGTTATTGATATTTCTCCCGGCAATCTTGATTCCAGCTTGTGTTTCTTCCAGTCCAGCGTTTCTCATGATGTACTCTGCATATAAGTTAAATAAGCAGGGTGATGATATACAGGCTTGACGTCCTCCTTTTCTTATTTGGAACCAGTCTGTTGTTCCATGTCCAGTTCTAACTGTTGCTTCCTGACCTGCATACAGATTTCTCAAGAGGCAGGTCAGGTGGTCTGGTATTCCCATCTCTTTCAGAATTTTCCACAGTTTATTGTGATCCACACAGTCAAAGGCTTTGGCATAGTCAATAAAGCAGAAATAGATATTTTTCTGTAACTCTCTTGCCTTTTTGATGAACCAGTGGATGTTGGCAATTTGATCTCTGGTTCCTCTGCCTTTTCTAAAACCAGCTTGAACATCAGGAAGTTCACGGTTCACATATTGTTGAAGCCTGGCTTGCAGAATTTTGAGCATTACTTTACTAGTGTGTGAGATGAGTGCAACTGTGCGGTAGTCTGAGCATTCTTTTGCATTGCCTTTCTTTGGGATTGGAATGAAAACTGACATTTTCCAGTCCTGTGGCCACTGCTGAGTTTTCCAAACTTGCTGGCATATTGAGTGCAGCACTTTCCCAGCATCATCTTTCAGGATTTGAAATAGGTCCACTGGAATTCCATCACCTCCCCTAGCTTTGTTCATAGTGATGCTTTCTAAGGCCCACTTGACTTCACATTCCAGAATGTCTGGCCCCAGCTGAGTGATCACACCATCATGATTATCTGGGTCATGAAGATCTTTTTTGTACAGTTCTGTGTATTCTTGCCACCTCTTCTTAATATCTTCTGCTTCTGTTAGGTCCATACCATTTCTGTCCTTTATCGAGCCCATCTTTGCATGAAATGTTCCCTTGGTGTCTCTGATTTTCTTGAAGAGATCTCTAGTCTTTCCCATTCTGTTCTTTTCCTCTATTTCTTTGCATTGATTGCTGAAGAAGGCTTTCTTATCTCTTCTTCTTATTCTTTGGAACTCTGCATTCAGATGCTTATATCTTTCCTTTTCTCCTTTGCTTTTTGCCTCTCTTCGTTTTACAGCTATTTGTAAGGCCTCCCCAGACAGCCATTTTGCTTTTTTGCATTTCTTTTCCATGGGGATGGTCTTGATTCCTGTCTCCTGTACAATGTCACGAACCTCATTCCATAGTTCATCAGGCACTCTATCTATCAGATCTAGGCCCTTAAATCTATTTCTCACTTCCACTGTATAAGCATAAGGGATTTGATTTAGGTCATACCTGAATGGTCTAGTGGTTTTCCCTACTTTCTTCAATTTAAGTCTGAATTTGGCAATAAGGAGTTCATGATCTGAGCCACAGTCAGCTCCCGGTCTTGTTTTTGCTGACTGTATAGAGCTTCTCCATCTTTGGCTGCAAAGAATATAATCAATCTGATTTCAGTGTTGACCATCTGGTGATGTCCATGTGTAGAGTCTTCTCTTGTGTTGTTGGAAGAGGGTGTTTGCTATGACCAGTGCATTTTCTTGGCAAAACGCTATTAGTCTTTGCCCTGCTTCATTCTGCATTCCAAGGCCAAATTTGCCTGTTACTTCAGGTGTTTCTTGACTTCCTACTTTTGCATTCCAGTCCCCTGTAATGAAAAGGACATCTTTTTTGGGTGTTAGTGTTAAGCACAAGCAAATACAATGAAGAAATAAAACTGTTAAAACAGCACCATTGGGAATTCCTTGGTGGTCCAGTGGCTAGAACTCTGCACTTTCACAGCTGAGGGCCCAGGTTTGATCCCTGGTCAAGGAACTAGGATCCCACATGCTATGTGTGGGCTAAATAGCCTCAGTCATGTCCAACTCTGTGTGACCCTATGGATCATAGCCCTCCAGGCTCCTCTGTCCATGAGATTTCCCAGGCAAGAATACTGGAGCGGGTTGCCATTTCCTTCTCCAGGGAATCTTCCCAACCCAGAGATCAAGCCTGCATCTCTTAAGTCTCCTGCATTGATATGAGGATTCTTCACCACTGGCACCACCTGTGTGGTGCAGCCAAAAAAAACAATGAAAACCCGCACCATCCACAGATAACCATGATTAGACTAATGGTTCGCTAAGTATCCTTTTCGTCATAGCTTTGTGAAAGCTAAGATCATGCCATCTGATTCCATCACTTCATGGCAAATAGATGGGGAAACAGTGGAAACAGTGACAGACTTTATTTTGGGGGGCTCCGAAATCACTGCAGATGGTGACTGCAGCCATGAAATTAAAAGACACTTACTCCTTGGAAGAAAAGTTATGACCAACCTAGACGGCATATTAAAAAGCAGAGACATTACTTTGCCAACAAAGGTCTGTCTAGTTAAGGCTATGGTTTTTCCATTGGTCATGTACGGATGTGAGAGTTGGACTGTTTAAAAAAAAGCGGCTGAGTGCTGAAAACTTGATGCTTTTGAACAGTGGTATTGGAGAAGACTCTTGAGAGTCCCTTGGACTGCAAGGAGATCCAACCAGTCCATCCTAAAGGAAATCAGTCCTGAATATTCATTGGAATGACTGATGCTGAAGCTGAAACTCCAATACTTTGGCCACCTGATGGGAAGAACTCACTTATTTGAAAAGACCCTTATACTGGGAAAGATTGAAGGTGGGAGGAGAAGGGGCCAACAGAGGATGAGATGGTTGGATGGCATCACCGACTCAATGGACATGAGTTTGAGTAAACTCCAGGAGTTGGTGATGGACAGGGAAGCGTGGCGTGCTGCAGTCCATGGGGTCACAAAGAATCGGACATGGCTGAGCAACTGAACTGAACTGAACTTATGACTTACACAGGTGATTTACATAAAAAGAACCATAATACAGTACCATTTCCTGTAGTTTCTAGTCTCTTCTGTTGGAGCCGTTCTGTGACCTGCTGATTTTCTACCACAGTAGGCAGTGCATGTATTTCCACGCCCATAATTATAGGACGTGCCCTTATTTTTCCTGGTGGCCTAACATTCGATTTATGGATATCTCATTGTGAATGTAACCAGTATTTTATTGACAGAGGTTTAGGCTATTTCTGACTTTTCTCTATTATAAAACCCTCTTGAGATGGGTTCCTTAGGAGCTGTGAAAATGACTTTTGGAGGGTGTGGTGTCAGGAGAGGGAGGAGAGGAGAACTCTGCCCTGGGCAAGCCCTCTTGAGTCTCTATCTTCTCATAAAATGGGAATCCTCATGGGAGGATGCGAGGATGAAGGAGGAGCCATTTGTGAAAGCTGCAAAACTATTTACAGGTGGCAGGGGCTCACAGTGGGGAGAGGAGGCACACGTTCCTCTGACCTGGCCATGGAGGGGGCTGGGAGCTCTGATTTTCAGCCTGGATTCTAATCCAGCCTGTTAACCCTGAACGGTTGTTCCGGCTTCGACAGCATTTGCCCATGGCCCTTAGGAAGCTGGGGAGCAGGAAAGGCCTGGCCTCCTCGTATGTCCCTCATATTGACTCAAAGCCAGATGTCTTTAGACCCACTTCATCAATGAATTTGTGTTGAATTAGGCAATGGGAACCACCGCGGACTTCTGTGCCTTGGATCTACTGTGCAACCTCAGGGCCAGTCCTTGCCCTCTCTGGGCTCCCATCTCTGGACCCTTCCAGCCTGATCACCCACAACTCTTCTGAGAAAGTTTGTCAGAAATAATGTTGGCTGCCTCCCGCCCCCTCCCCAGCATTTCAATCTCCCCTTAACCAGGGACTTCAACAGGCAGCACTGTTCTTGAGAGTTCATAAAAACATGTAAACACGGGCGAGGATACAAAATATTGAGCGGCAAGGCAGTAAAACATGCCAGTGTTTGTTGTGTTAATTGAATATTCATGAGCTGACTGTTTAAATTACAGTTCACAACTGTTGCAGGGCCTGATGAATAATTTAAACGAGGGTGGCCAAAGAGATTTCAACACCACATTAGCGCACTGCTCAGGATCTGCTACAGAGAATTCATAATTAGCTTGGAATATCCTATCATAAATTCTCTGGAAAGATGGTTTTAATTAGCACATGTGTTAATTCAGAATGTAGAATGTTCCCCATTCAGGGGGAGGGGAGTGAGTAACCCTTCCCTTTCCTTGCCTTTCCCTCTCACCTGGGGTCCCGCCACGTTCCAGCAGTTTCTGAGCCATGCTGGGCCTACCTCCTGAGTCCCTCTTACTTCCACTGCTCCCGGCTTCAGGCCCACTGCCGCACCCCAGCTCAGCATCCCCTAGTCAGGGCTGGGTCTGGTACAGAAGCCTCTGAACTTGTCTCCTGCCTCCGTCTGTCCCCCTCTGGTTCATTCAAGAGCTGGTGCCTCCCCACCAGGACCACTAGTGCAGCTTTCTGAAATGCAAATCTGATTTCATTCGGAGCCCCTCAATTGAGGAAGCCCAGAGAGAACGACTGAACTGAACTGAACTGAGAGAGAGGAAATAGGTTAAGCAAGGTCACTCGGGTCTGCAGGGGCACACCGGGACCAGCTGACCTCAGCCAGTCTCTAGACCCGTGGGGATGGGCGAGGTCACCACTGGCAGAAGGAACAGCATAAGCAAAGGCGAAGAAGCAGGAAGCTGCCGTGTATGTGGGGACAGCCAGCGGTGGCCGGGCGGGGAGAGGCTTGAAGGAAGCGGGGACCTAGCTGTGCCTCGATGCTTGGAGAGGAGGACTGGGAGGCGGGTCTCACGGGGGGCTCAGCCTCCATGGGCCTGGCTTCCGGAGGTTGCCACTGTGGAGCCCAGAGCTCCCAGGCCTCCTTGGTTCACTCCTACATCTACCCAATGCCTGCTGGGTGCCAGGCCTGGGGCTGGGCACTAGAGAAACAATTCCAAGGAGAGTAGCCACGGTCCCCGCCTTCACGGATGAAGCACATGACCAGGACCATGTCCGCATGCTGGTGAATGTATGATTCTGGACATGACAAGGAAAATAAAAATAAATAGCAAGATGCGTGAGAGGCAATCACCTGGGGACCCTGGTTTAGGTGGCGAGCCCAAGAGGCCTCCCTGGAGGTGCTGACATTTGAGCAGAGTCCTGTAAAGCGAGTCAGGGTTTGGGAGGCAAACTGGGTTCTCAGCAGAGGGAGCTGAGAGGCCCGCAGGTCAGAGCTGTCCCAGAGGGCGGTGCTTGAGGACAGGGGTCTGGCGGAGTCCTCGCCAAGTGGTCTGGTGTGGGGATGGGGCTGAGCTGGTAATAGGCGTGGGGTCTGGACTAGGAATGAAGAAGGGGTGTCTGTCTGTCCTCAGGGAACTCATTGCTGGGAGGAAATAACCCCCTTTCCTGGTCCTAAATCTTGACTCCGGTGCTTAAAGCTGCAAGACTTTGAATAGGACGTAGGAAATTTCTCAGCTTTATTTCATCATGATTCCTTCCTGTGTTTTTTCATTCATTTTGTACGCTTTTATTGAGCATCTACTGTGTACCAGGCATTCTCCCAAGCCTTGGGCAGATGAGTCCCTGATTCGTGGAGCTTACATCCAGTGGGGAAGACAGAGAGACAGACAAGGAGATAGGGGAGTAAAAGACACCCTTCCTGCCCCCCAGATGGGGAAGCGAGGCTGGCTAACAGCTCAGCAGAGGCATCTTCCCAGAACAAGGCTCAACCGCACGGCTGTGGGCAGGGGCACCAGGCCTCCTTCCAGTAGGAACCGAAGATCAAGTTCAGGAAGATGGAGGATTCACAGCTGGACAGGTCATTTTGGTTATCGGCCTCCCGTGACCGAGGCTGCTGGCTCCCTCCTCAGCTCTCCCTTGTCCGTCACATCTGCCCCGCCTACCTCCTGACCCTGCTCTGGCCTCTTATCCTGAGCACAGGGAATCTGCCAGACTGTCAGCTCCTCACAGCTACTTAGGCTCCTGCCACCTGCAGAACCAAACCCCTCACCTCTCATGTGCCCCTGGGGGCTCCCCGAGCTGCATCCCTGCCTTGACCCCACTACGTCCCCGGTGCTAGGAGTGCCTTGGGGCTCACGGACAACCATCGTGCTGACTCCAGACCCCAGGCTTTGCCTCCAGCCTTGCTTTAACCATAGCAGTTTCCTGGTGGATAGTCGGCCCCTCCCAGTCCTTCACAGAGACACAGAGGAGTCCGGCAGTAGTCAAAACAAGGCAGATAACAGAACCGTTCCCTCGGGCACTCTAACCCCGGGCCCGCCCAGCCCACGCTGCACCCTCCACCCTCAGTACTGAGAAGAGCTCAGATGTGGGGTCAGGCAGACCTGGGGTGGGACCCGGCCCTGCTCCATCTGAGCTGTGGACGTGGAGCAGTTGATTCCCCTCTGAGACTCCGTGGGCTCCTCTGTAAAGTGGAGGCTGCAGCCTCTGCCTCACGGGGCTGTTAAAAGGATCGCTGGAGACGGGATGAGAACGTGACCCGTGAGTGGCAGAGCCAGGATGCCCCGCATCAGTTCTGCAGTGAAGGTCCTCGCAAGGGCATTCCTGTGAAAGGAACACCTGCCCTCCCGGATTGCGCTGCGGCATCTAAATAGAAAGGCATCCTTTGACACGGTCCTGCTCTCCCATCTCACCCAGCAGAGCTTCCAGAAGGAGTCATTGGCCCAGGTTGTCTGTATTCCTTCCCCTCGCATTCACTCTGGCCTCTGCCCACCCCACCCCAAATATGAAACCTGGCAGTAGTTTAGGGCCCCGGTGGCCTCCACATTGCCAAAGCCAACACTTGACATTTAGCTCAGTTAGATCAACTCACCACTCCTTCTTCTTGGAACAGCCCTGCTCCTCTGCCTCCTCAGTGTGACAGTGAGGCTCCTGAGGTCCTTCACTGCTCAGAACACCCCCTCCCGGCCTCCCTTCCAGGCCTCTTCTCAGCCCCCAACGCCCTGCCTGATCCTCCGTTGTGGCTGGGTACCTCTAGGACCCCAGGCCAGTTTCCACTACTTAGTTCCCTTCTTATCAGACCACGTGATCAACCATCCCCACGTGGAGACCCCACTTCGATGCTGTGCCAGAGCTCAGCCTGGTCACAGGTGTCTGCTCTTCCCCACGTGGCTGGACCTGCCTTTTCTCCCTCGTGACCAGCCCAGGAACATCATTGGCTGTCCAGTGTCATCCTGGACCCTTTGCCATGACCTGTCCCGAATCCTGCCTCTCTCCCTCTGTGTCTCTGATAGCCATCTCTTACCTTCCATCTTCCCGAATCTGTGATGGTGGTTGTGTCACTTTTTACCTGGGAGCTGCCACCTGCCACATAGCAGCCAAGCTCACCTTTGTAAAATTCAAGTCACTGATCTGCTTTTCTGGACTCCCAGTGATGGAATGAAATCTGAAGGTCTTTGCTTGGCATTCCAGTCCTGCTCCCCCCTGGCCCCTTCTTGCATCTCAGTCTCATCCTTCCCTGCCCTTCTCACCCCTCCCCACTCTTCTTCATCCCAGCCAGGCTTTCTGGAATCCTTTCTGAATTCCTTTCTAGATTCCTTTCTGGATTTCCAGTCTGCCTCAAACGATCCCTGTGGCCTTGGCTTTCCTTTCAGCACTCATCACTGTTGTGACTGCACCTTGATTTAGGCGTGGCATTGATCAATGTGTCTCCTCCATAAGACCATCAGCTCCATGGGGCAGGAACCACACCTGTTTTAGTCACTGTGAATCCCCACTACAGAGCTGAGCACACAGCAGATACCTAGTCCATACACATGGGCTTCCTGCGAGTCTCAGAATCTGTACAGAATCCGCCTGAATGCAGGAGATGCTGGTTCAGTCCCTGGTCCGGGAAGATCCCCTGGAGTAGGAAATGGCAACCCACTCCAGTATCCTTACCTGGGAAATCCCATGGACTGAGGAGCCTGGTGAGCTACAGTCCATGGGGTCACAAGAGTTGGACATGATTGAGCATGCGTGCACACACACAGTCAATATAGATGGTTCTGCTGTGATGAGTGATGCTGCAAAATCCTAAAAACAGAGCTTATGGGAAAAACAGGGCTCTCAAGACCTCTGCAGCTTTGTAGTTGGAAAATCATAATGATCCCTAATGCAGATTCTTGCACAGTGGATAGATCCATGTTAAACCCTTACCAGATTAACTCTCAGTGAGAACTGGGAGGGTGGCTTGATGGAAGGGTGTGTAAAGATACCCCTTCACCACTGGGTTACAGCAAAATGCACGAAGACTGGGAGACACTCTCATGCCAGGATGTGTGGCCAGACGGGACGAGAGTTAGATGGTAGGGCCTGTGGGCCAGAGGAGTACAGCTGACTCCTCCACTGCTCACTGAGTTCGGTTGGATTAGCATTGCCTGCATTCTGAGGCTGTTCCTTGGTGGCACAAAATAGTCACGCTCTAGAAGAGTCACCTGTGCATGAGCAGGGCTTCCACGTGGTGCCCCCTCCACGCGTTCACAGGGATGGGGTAGTTTGTGTCCTGGGAGCACAGGTTATAGGGGACACACGGCGCTCGTTGAATGGGGGAGTGCATTAGTAGTAAGTCATGGATTCACGTGGTTCGCTTAGCTGTCCCTCTGCTGGATTTGGTGGCCTTTCCTGAATGACAGGGCCTGTAGCTGCCTTCTCTGTGTCCCAGGGTCTGTGGCTCAGAGGCAGTGCCCTCTGGACCCTGGGACTTTGAGAGATCACAGGCCTCAGTTTCTGCCCTCAGGGAACCAAGAACATCGCTTGTGGCACATGGGAGTAACCCCCAAAACGCTTGCTGGAGACACCCCTGGGAAGCCCAGCAAGAGATGTTTCAGTGTCCAGGAAAAAGAAATGAGCTATGTGCCAGTCAGGGTTCTCCAAGGAGACGTAACCAACAGGACATAGATAGATACCTAGAAGAGGAAATTTATTATAAGAATTGGCTCTTGTGGTTTTGGAGGCCAAGAAGTCCCATAATTGGCTGTCTGCTGGCTAAAGAACCAGGAAAGCTGATGATATAGTTCAGTCCAAGTCCCAAGACCTGAAATCATGAGCCCCAGTGACTGAGGGCAGGAGAAGATGGATGTCCCTGCTCAAGAAGAGAGAGTTCGCCCTTCCTCTGCCTTTTTATCCTATTTGGGTCCTCAATGGACTGTCTGATGCCCACTTACATTGAGGAGGGCCTTCTGTTTTACTCAGCAGACGGATTTCAAATGCTAATCACTTCTGGAAACACCTTCACAGACACCCAGAAATAACATTTTACCAGCACCTGGGCATCTGTTAGCCCAGTCAAGTTGACACATAAAATTAATTATCCCAGGACTTCCCTGGTGGTCCAGTGCTTAAGAATCTGCCTGTCAATGCAGGGGATATGGGTTCGAGCCCTGGTCCAGGAAGATCCCACATGCCTTGGGGCAACTAAACCCATGCACTGAAACTAGAGAGTAGCCCTCGCTCACCACAACTTGAGAAAGCCTTTGAGCAGCAACAGGGACCCAGTGCAGCCCCCTAAATAAGTAAAAAATAAAATTAATTGTCCCAGGCCCTGAACCTGGGCAAGAGGGGTGGATGTGGGAGATGAGGAGGAGGTGGCCTTGGCTGACCTGGAGGCAGAATAGATGCAGGAAGAAGGAGACTGAGTAGACAATTCACTCAACCAACATCCTGCTCTGTGGCAAGTGCGCTTCCAGTACAAGCATCTGTGAACAAAACACAGCTGTCTGCTCATGTGGAAAGTACATCCTGGCAGGGGGAGCACGATGAGAGAGACAGTTAACGAAGAAGTCAGATGGTGTGTTCACCGGTGGTCAGTGCTTTGGAAGGAAGACAAAGAAGAGTGGTCCGAAGGGGCTTGGGAAGGCAGGAGGGGTGAGGGGTGGGGATAGGTTGCAGCGTTAGATGGGATGGTCAGGGAAGGCCTCAGGTAAGGGGAGGTTTGAACGAAGACTGGAAGGAGATGAGGGAGTAAGGCAGGTGAGTGTTCCTGCAGGTGGGGAGGAACTTCCGAACAAAGGCAATGGCTAACTTCCAAGTGGCCCACCCTTAGAACTCTTGGCATATGGGGCTGGGTAGTTCTCCATGGTGGGGGACTGTTCCATGCCTAGTAGGATGTTTAGCAGCATCCCTGACTTATTCAATGGACATCTGACTCAATGAACATGAGTTTGAGCAAACTCCGGGAGATGGTGAAAGAGAGGGAAGCCTGGCATGCTGCAGTCCATGGAGTCACAAAGTGTTGGACACGAGTTAGCTACCGAACAACAACCAGCCTACTAGATGCCAGTAGCATCTCCTAGTCGTTAACTGAAAAAAAAGTGAAACTGAAAGTGGCTCAGTCGTGTCTGACTCTTTGTGATCCTAGAATTCGCCAGGCTAGAATACTGGAGTGGGTAGCCTTTCCCTTCTCCAGGCGATCTTCCCAACCCAGGGATCAAACCCAGGTCTCCTATTGTAAATGAAAGTATCTCCAAATATTGGCAGATGTCCACTAGGGGGCATCACACTGAGCCAGAGGAGGGCCCTGAGCTTGGCTGTGCAAGGGATGGTAGGAGGTACAGGTGCTGGAGTGGAATGAATGAGGAAAAAACCAATAGGGAGAGACCAGAGTGGTATGCGTGGCAGTGATGGTGGTGGGTTGTTTCAGAAGCGTGAAACATAAGTGAAAGTGTTAGTCACTCAGTCGTGTCTGACTCTCTGCGACCCCATGGACTGTAGCCCGCCAGGCTCCTCTGTCCGTGGAATTTTCCAGGCAAGAATACCTGAATGGGTAGCCATTCCCTTCTCCAGGGGATCTTCCCGACCCAGGGAGACCCGAACCTGGGTCTCCCACTTTGCAGGCAGACTCTTTACGCTCTGAACCAGGAAGCCCCAGCAATACCGAAGTGCATTGTCATTCTCTTCTCCGGGTCCAGAAGCATATAACTTGGTTAAGACTCAGGCCTTAACTCAGAGTGAAGCTGGGGGCTAGTGAAGGCTCTGTCCAGAGGAGTAAGAGCTTGCATCCTAGGGAGGGGAAGCCTGAGGACCCCACTCCCTAGGAGAAATCCCAACCCAGCAGAAATCTCACACCCCCAGCAGGACAATCCCAGTGTCTCAGCATCCTGTGTTTGCAAACCTTTCTTCAAAGACAAAACCAGCCCCTAAGAGGACAAATGGCTTTCCATTTAGATCCTTCCCTGCTGGTGCCTTCATATTCATAACGGGATGATCACTGTAACCAGGAACGGGGCTGTTGCTTTCAAGGATAAATTAGTCTGACGCTTAACTCAATAATTAAAACTGTGATGGTGCTCGGCCTGCAGGGATAATGTACTATTATTATAGTCGTTTGTTTCAATTAAATGCTTACTGATTTTACAATAGCAGCTGGGCACCTGGGCACTGTAGCTATTACTCTGAACAAGACATCTCAGATTTCTGGAGAAATTTGTCAGTGTGCGACGGATCTCCCGCCAAGCATGAAAGTTTATTAGAAATACTTACTGATGAGGCTTCAAGGCAAGAGGCAGGCGCTGAAGAATGCTTCCTATTGGCTCCCTATCTCTTCTGTGCTGGAGTTTTATACTTTATTTATTTTTGGCTGCACTGGGTCTTCGTTGCAACTCACGGGTTTTCTCTAGTTGCAGTGGGCGGGCTTCTCATTGCAGTGAGTTAGTTGTCTTGTTGCGGCCAGCAGGCGCTAAAGCATGGGCTCAATAGTTTGTGGTGCACAGGCTTCATTGCCCTGAAGCATATGGGATCTTAGTTCTACCACCAAGGATTGAACTTGTATTCCCTGCACTGGCAGACAGATTCTTAACCACTGGAGCACCAGGGAAGTCCTCGTGCTGGAGTTTTTTTTCTTAAAAAAAAAAAAAAGTTTTCTGCGACTTCCTAGCTGTCCAGTGGTTAGGACTCTGTGCTTCCACTTCAGGAAACACAGGTTCGATCCCTGGTTGGGGAACTAAGATCCCGAATGCCTCGTGGCATGGCCAAGAAAAGAGTTTTGTGATATTTGACTCTTTAAGCCTGAGGAAGCTTCAGAGAGTTCTGTATCCCTAGGAATGTTGACCTGGGGGAGCTTTGGTTGTGACTGTCCACATCACTGATTCTGGGGTGAGGTAACTAAAGAACACCTCCACCCCGAGATGGCCATGCCAAATCTTGGAAGCCTTTGAATTTATTACCTTATATAGCAAAAAGGATTTTGCAGATGTGATTAAGTTTAAACCTTGAGATGGGGAGATTATTCTGGATTATTTAGATGGACCCAATGTGGCTCAGAGGTTAAAAGCATCTGCCTGTAACGCGGGAGACCTAGGTTCGATCCCTGGGTCGGGAAGATCCCCTGGAGAAGGAAATGGCAACGCACTTCCAGTGTTCTTGCCTGGAGAATCCCATGGATGGAGGAGCTTGGTGGGTTACAATAAACAGGGTTTCAAAGAGTTGAACACGCCTGAGTGACTTCACTTCACTTCACTTCAATGATGTAAGCAAGAGTCCTTGTAAGAGGCAGGCAGTGGGGTCCAGCATTCAGAATAGCTGATGTGATAATGGAAGCAGAGAGAGAAAAGGCCACGTGATGCAAAGCCACCAGCCCAAGAGTAAGGACCACATCCATCCTAAAGAAAAACAATCACAGAGACATACCAGCCCTACCCACACCTTGAGCTTAGCCCAGTGAGACGGACCCTGGCCTCCAGAACTGTACAGTAATGAGCTGGTGTTCGTTTGTGGTAATCTGTTGCAACAGCGATGGGAAACTGCCACACAGGGTCTCTGCTGCTTCTCAGAGTCCTGGGACAGCTTTCCTCCAGGAAGGCAGTTCTGCTGTAAATCACAGGACACCCTGGTGGCTGTCAGTGCACAGACCTGGCTTCTGACCCACCTCTGCCTGAAGCTCTCATCTGGCAGGGACTGTCCCCACATCTCGGCTCTGCACATCCTAGCCTCCACTACCCCTTCATCCTCATCTCCTGCTCTTCCCGGGATCTGTGGTCAGCAGGCTGGAGGCCCAGGAGAGTTGGCGGTGTGGCTCTGATGTCCCAGCACTCAGGAGGCAGGCTCGCTCTTCAGTTCAGTTCAGTTCAGTCGCTCAGTTGTGTCCAACTCTTTGTGACTCCATGGACTGCAGCACACCAGGCTTCCCTGTCCATCACCAACTACTGGAACTTGCTCAAACTCATGTCCATCGCATCGGTGATGCCATCCAACCATCTCATCCTCTGTCGTCCCCTTCTCCTCCCACCTTCAATCTTTCTCAGCATCAGGATCTTTTCCAATAAGTTGATTCTTTGCATCAAGTGGCCAAAGTATTGGAGTTTCAGCTTTAGCATCAGTCCTTCCAGTGAACACCCAGGCCTGATCTCCTTTAGGATGGACTGGTTGGATCTCCTTGCAGTCCAAGGGACTCTCAAGAGTCTTCTCCAACACCACAGTTCAAAAGCATCAATTCTTTGGCGTTCAGCTTTCTTTATAGTCCAATTCTCACATCCATACATGACTCCTGGAAAAACCATAGCTTTGACTAAATGGACTTTTGTTGGTAATGTCTCTGCTTTTTAATATGCTGTCTAGGTTGGTCATAGCCTTTCTTCCAAAGAGTAAACGTCTTTTAATTTCATGGCTTCAGTCACCATCTGCAGTGATTTTGGAGCCCAAGAAAATAAAATCTCTCACTGTTTTCTTTGTTTTCCCATCTATTTGCCATGAAGTGATGGGACCAGATGCCATCATCTTCATTTTCTGAATGTTGAGTTTTAAGCCAACTTTCTCACTCTCCTCTTTCACTTTCATCAAGAGGCTGTTTAGTTTTTCTCTTTCTGCAATAAGGGTGGTGTCATCTGCATATCTGACATTATTGATATTTCTCCTGGTAATCTTGATTCCAGCTTGTGCTTCATCCATCCTAGCATCTTGCATGATGTACTCTGCATATAAGTTAAATAAGCAGGGTGACAATATACAGCCTTTACATACTCCTTTCCCAATTTGGAACCAGTCTGTTGTTCCATGTCCAATTCTAACTGTTGCTTCTTGACCTGCATACAGATTTCTCAGGAGGTAGGTTGGGTGGTCTGGCATTCCCCTCTCTTGAAGAATTTTCCGCAGTTTGTTGTGATTCACACAGTCAAAGGCTTCGGCGTAGACAATAAAGCAAAAGTAGACGTTTTTCTGGAACTCTCTTGCTTTTTCGATGATCCAGCAGATGTTGGCAATTTGATCTCTGGTTCCTCTGCCTTTTCTAAATCCAGCTTACTCAGCCTTTTTGTTCTGTTTGAGTCTTCAGTTAATTAGATGATACCCACCCACATTGCATGCTGTAGTCCATGGAGTCGCAAAGAGTTGGACACGACTGAGCAACTGAACTGAACTGAATTGAACCCACGTTGGGGAAGGCAGGCTGCTTACTCAGTCTGCTGGTTCAGATGTTAATCTCATCCAGAAACACCCTCACAGACACATCCAGGATAATGTTTGGTCAGATGTCTGGGTACCCTGTAGCCAGTCAAGTGGAGCCATCACACTGCTCCATGCCTCTGTGCCTTTGCACATGTGGCAACACCATCCACCTGCTCTTGACTTCTGCACACCTCCCCTCCAAGAGCAGCTCAGAGTCTTTCTTGTGGGAAGGTTTGTTGGCTCTCCAGCCATTGGAGGGGCTCCTCTCTGTCCCCTTCCCCAGATCCTCCTATACAACCATGCTATTGCACCGGTTGAAAAACTGTGTGGCTGCATCTTTGCCTCCCCATCAGACTGTGCACCCCAGGTGGGGTGTTTTTAGTCCCCTGGTTCTATCCCAGGATCTCAGACATAGCAGCCCTCAGGGAAGGTTTGTTGAATGAATAAGTAACAGGAGGAGGACTAGAGAAGTAAAAGGACCACAGAGGCAGTTCTGATGAGGGCAGCTGAAGGCAGAGGCCCAGTCGAGGGCATGAGAAAGAGGCTCAAGACAGCCACGGAAGCTCAGAGTCAGAGGACAATGGCCAAAGGTCTCTGCCGCTCTTCCAGACCTTTCTGATTTGAAACAGAGGCTGTGATATGAGTCAGACAGAGCAAGAGCCCAGCTGGTGGCCAGGGCAGGGTTGGGCCCGGGGCAGCACACTGAGCAACTGTGTTCTAGGACAGGGCTGAGCAGGAGGGTGAGGTAGTACCTGAAGACACAGGGAACTAGTCAACCCTTAATTCAAATCCCACCTCTGCCACTTACCACTGTTGACCTCAGGCACTTTTCTGAGCCTCAGCTTCCTCCTTTGTAAAATGCTCCTGATAAACACACCTTCCTCCCATGACTGGGTGAGAATGAAATGTAGTCAGGTCACTGCCTGGCAGATGTTAACTGCCAAATTCAGAGTAGTGCTTCTATCACCATTTCTATTTACTTAACAGCATTCAAGGGGTTGGCAATCCATGTCTATAAGTCAAACCTGGCCCTCCACTTGTTTTTATAAATAAAGTTTTATTGAAATGTGGCCATGCCCATTCATTGACTTCTTGTCTGTGACTGCCTTTTGTGCTATAATGGCAGAATTGAGTACTTGCATCTGGTCCACAGAGCCTAAAATATTTAATATCTGGCCTTTTACACAAGAAGTTTCCCAACTCCTGATCTAACAACTATGACAGATATCTTTGAAGCACCAGCCCTGTGCCAGGCCTTGTGCTGTTATTTTTATTGCCATCACTGCCTCCTCTTGGCTTCTTGCATATTTCTCTCATATTCCAGAAACTGCCATTGCTTCTGCCCTCTTAGCCCAATTGAGATCCAACTGAAGCTTACACCCTGAGCAAGTCCATGAGGGCATGAAGGAAAGGAAACCTCTCGGGTTGAAGATCTGCTATGTGCCAGGTTCTCTACAATGCTCTCTTTTCATTGGCTCCTTACAGCTGCCCTGTGAGAGCGGGTTCATTGCCCTCCACCTGTCTTAGAGGTGTTGAGACCTGTGGGTACACTGCAGGGAAACTAAGCCTGTGTGTCACAGCTACTGAGCCCATGCTCTAGAGCCCTCCAGCTGCAACTGCTGAAGCCCGAGTGCCCTTGAGTCTGTGCTCTGCAACAAGAGAAGCCGCCTCAGTAAGAAACCTGCACACCGCAGCTAGAGAGTAGCCCTGCTCCCCACAGCTAGAGAAAAGCCTGCATGCAGCAGTGATGACCCGGTGGGGCCCAAAATAAGTAAATAAAATTTAAAAACATTAAAAAAAAAGATCAGCGAATGCAGTAAAATGATCTCAGTCTTTGAAGACAGCAAGAATTCTGACTTTCCCACTACCTAGCTGTGTGACCTTGGGAAAGTTACTTACCCTCTCTGGGTTTCAGCATCTTTATTATAAAAGGGAGACGATAGGAGGGTTTATGGCAAAGTTTGTTCATGAAGCTCCTACCACAATGCCTGGGACATAGCACTTACTATGATAGTAAGTATTGGTATTATTATGACTATTCTTATCATCTTCTATGAAACAGAGATATTAGTATCTGTTGGAAAGAACTCCTCTGAGACTATGGAAGGGATTGTAAAATGATGGTCAGTGGCTTGTTCATTTTCCTTTGGGGTTTGATTGTGCTCGGAAAGAAGGAGGAGTTCCCAGACCCTTTGGAGCCGAGGTAGAGGTTTCAATGAGAGAATTAAGCAGAGCCACTGTTGCCTCCAGAAAAAAAACTCCCAAGTCCCTGGGCAGAGCGTGAGGTCGTATTGAATGACACCTTGTCCCTGCCTCAGAGGAAGCAGGGCGGATGTGCGCCCGTGAATCAGCAGAAAGCGGGAAGGAGACGGGTGTGACTGCTTCTCCCCCTGCTATGCGGGGGTGCCTTAGGCATCTGGGTTGCTCTCCATAGAGATTGCAAATGAAGCTTTGCAGAAAAACACCTTTGTGTCCTGCAGCCCTGAGAATCTATTAAGCCAGGAGAACCTAATTATGTTCACAGCACCGCCGCCTTACCATTTCCTCTGTTTCATCCTTCCGGGAGAGGCTCAGATGTGGCTCCTGGACGTGACCATATGTTTCCATGAGACGAGCAGGAGGCTTGGTTCATTTAGTTACCAGCCATCTCATAAGCGCCAGCTGTGGCCTGGGCCACCTGCTTGGTGCTGGGGAAGCACGTTATATCTCTGCACATAAGCAGATGCTCCCTCCCCACCAGGATGAGCCTTGGGGTAGGCCCAGGTAAAAGTCGTGGCCAAAGGAGGGAGGAGGGGGAGAGGTCAGGGAAGGCTTCTCTGAGGAGGTGATATTTCAGATTAGCCTCGAAGATGATAATACAGAAGAAAGGACCAGTGAGCCATGGAGGAAGCAGTCTCCATTCTAGGGAGAAGCCCACATGTCCCAGGAAGCTCTGGGAAGAACCTGGAGAGGTTGGGAGGAAAGAGATGGTGCAGAGGGTGGGGGCATCCTACAAGGGTAGGACCATGCCAGCAGGTCGTGAGGGAGCTACAGGAAGCTTCTGAGCAGGGAAGAGACAATTATACTCCTGAAGGGTCACTCTGGTGGCCAGCAGAGCACCTGGGCTTGAAGAAGCTTTGCTGGGAGCCAAGAGGAGGGCTGGTGTCTTAATTTGTGACCCCCATTTGGTATACCTCATAAAGCAGATTCCAACACAAATGTTTAGGTGCACATAGTTTGCTTGGGGGTAATCCCAGGATGCTCTGGGAAGGAAGAAGGGAAAAGGGACAGGAAGGGAAGAAAGCCAGGAAAGGGCAGGGTGGTGAGCTGTGACCACCTGGAATCCTGTTCCGGACCCTCCAAGAAGTGTATGGGATGCAACTCAGAATTGTCCTCTTGAGCAGGGGATGCCGAGGTTTTATCCACAAACTGCTGTCCCTCGGGGGTTGAGGGTTACTTCTGGGTTCAGCACTTCCAACTTCTTTGGACAGAAAACACTCTCAGGAAGGGAGATGCAGGAAGCCATCAGCAGGTGCAATAACCCTTGGACTCGGGCGGGGGGACCTCCGAAGTAGGCCAGAGGCAAACGGGCAGGCCCCTCATAGCATCTGCTGTAGTTAATAGGACAAAAGGCAATGGTTGTCCAACAATTCGCCAGGGTGAATTCTGATTGGGGAAAGTGTCCTGTGAGCTGATGGAGAATTCTAGAATGTGTGGAGGGATTGACATTGTCTGACCATTTCTGTATACTGTTCCTGTGAGCTCACCTTTTTTCCTTCCAAATTCTAAAATTGGCTTTAACCAAAACACTTTCTTAGGCAGGATATGGGAATTTGGAGTCATCTCTGGGAAATGATCCCTATCTGTAGGCATCTATGCAGAAGCCACGACTCACCCAGGGGGCCTGGAAGAAAGGAGGGAAAGCCAGATAAAGCTAGAGGAATGCCAGTGTTGAAGGAGTGGGCTGGAAAAGACCAGAAAGGAGAGGCTGGTTAGGTAGTTGGGCAGCCAGGAGCCAGGCCCTGGACAGAGGGAAGAGGGCTGCCTGGAGAGGCAGCAGTTCTTGGAGTCAGGGACTGAGGGGTGTCTTTGGGGAAGGTGTCATAGCTTAGAGAGAAAGTACAATGGTCTGGGGAAACCCAGCTCCACCTGCAGTAACTGTGTGATCATGGGCAAGTCTCTGAACCTGTCTGAGTCTTGGCTTTAGTGGATGATATTATCCACCTTATTTGATGATTAAATGGGCCATAGATGGAAAAACTTAGCACTGCTTCTGGCACATATTAAATGCTTAACAAAAGTTTCTCCTCTTCCTCCTCTGATGAGGCCAGCAGTGAGGAAGATGAAGATGATTAAGTGGTATTGGTAGTAATGAAGATACTAGATGACCAGCTGCTGGTGGGAGGGGAGGGCCTAGTGACAGGGAGGAAGCTGACTGTGCTGGGAAAAGTTGGGGCAGAAGTCTTTAGGAGCCTTGGAAATAAGGGAGGTTTTCACTTAAAGATGGGAAAGAAGTGAGCGTGATTCAATGCCAGTGAGATGCTGCCACAGAAAGGGTAGACCAGTTGACCAGATGGAGGATGCCTTAGGCCTGAGACAAGGCTTCTTGTGTGTGTTGTTTACTGAAGGAGCGGAATCGGGATCCACAGCGTAAAGACCTCAGCACACTTGCACCACAGAAGGTGTTTTCAGGCCTTTATTACATTTTTATAAGTCTAGAAATACATTGTGGGCTTCCCTAGTGGCTCAGGTGGTGAAGAATCTGTCTGCAACACAGGAGACCCAAATTCCATTCCTGGGTCAGGAAGATCCCCTGGAGAAGGGAATGGCTACCCACTCCAGTATTCTGGCCTGGAAAACTCCATGGATTGATTAGCCTGGTGGGCTATAGTCCATGGGATCATGAAGAATTGGATACGATTAAAAGTCTCTATTCAGATCCTATATAAACACTTTACAGTGATGTTTTATGTCTTGAATGCCTACGTAAAGCTGTTCTACTGTGTACCTCCTTCTGAAACTCTCCACTCAGCATTGGTTTGAGTTCAGCATCATTGGTAGGTGTGCCTCCACACCATTCGCTTGAACTCTGCACAGAATTCCATTGTGTGAATAGATCACAAATTTCCACCATTTCCCAACTAGCAAACATTCAGATTATTTCCAATTTTTCTGAAGTTAAAAGATGCCATAACAAACTTCGTTGTAATGTGTCATTTTTGAAAGGTAATATCATAACTCTCATATAAATATGAAATGAAACATCAGTTTATTTAATTTATTCATTAATGAAGAAGCCAGTAAAATATTATAACCGGCTCAAAGGGGAATCTAATGAATAAGTATGTATATAGGCAATCAAGAGTGCTGAAATAAATTTTATATAAATGCAAAACTGATTGATATCTATAGAGCAAGAATATAATGTTCAGGTTCTTCTTTTCTACGTGGTAAGATCAATTAGTACCTCTACGAGACAACATTTTTTGCCTTTTTATGCACAATGGTCAGTTGCATTTCACCTCACACCTATTAGGATGGTTACTATCAAAAAAATAAATAAATAAAGGGAGAGAGAGAAAACAAGTGTTAGCAAGGATGTGGAAAAACTAGAACATTTGTTCACTAGTGGTAGGAATATAAGATGGTGCAAGCCCTTAGGATAACAATATGGCAGCGCCTCAAAAATTAAAAATAGAATCACTATATGATCCAACAATTCTGTTTCTGGGTACATATCCTAAAGAATTGATAGCACGGTCTTGAAGAGGTATTTGGACATCCACATTCATAGCAGCATTATTCACAGTGGCCAAAATGTGGAAGCAACCAAGTGTCCATCAATAGAAGAATGGATAAACAAAATGCAGTATATGCATATAATGGAATTTTATTTGGCCTTTGAAAGGAAGGAAAGTGTGATGCACGCTACAACATGGATGACCATTAGCATATTATGCTAAGTGAAATAAGCCAGTCACAAAAGAAAAGGAACTGTATGATTCCACTTCAGGAGGTACCTAGTATAATCAAATTCATAGAATACTAGTCAAATTTCATAGTAGTAAAATAATGGTTGCCAAGGACTTCAGGGAGGAAGGAATCAGGAAGTTATGGCTTAATAGATACAGAGTCTTAGGTTTGCAAGATGAAAAGAGCTCTGGAGATGGATTGTAGTGACAGGAACACAGCAGTGTGACTATATGAATGCCACTGCACTCTGTGCTTCAAAATCGTTAAGATGGTAAATCTTATCCTATGTGTGGGTTTCTGTGCTCAGTCATGTCCAGCTCTTTGTGACCCTATGGACTGCTTCCTGGTCGGTGAGCTAAGATTCCACATGCCACGTAGCCAAAAAATAAATAAAATAAAATAAAATATAGACACCTTTTTTTTAAAAAAAAAAAAAAAGGCAAGGGGGACTTTTCTGGTGGTCCAGTGGCTTAGATTCCACACTCCCAATGCAAGGGGCCTGGGTTCAATCCCTGGTCAGGGAACTAGATCCCACATGTCACAATGAAGAGTTTATATGAACTAAAGATCCCACGTGTCACAACTAAATTTGTGAAACAGCAGATAGCCTGTGTGCATGCTCAAGTCACTCAGCCGTGTCTGACTCTGCTACCCTATGGACTGTGGCCTGCCAGGCTCCTTGTCTGTGGGATTCTCCAGGCAAGAATACTGGAATGGGTTGCCGTGCCCTCCTCCAGGGGATCTTCCCCACCCAGGGATCGAACCCATGTCTCTTATGTCTCCTGCACTGGCAGGCAGGTCCTTTACCACTAGTGCCACCTGGGAAGCCCATAGCCTAGTCAAAGACAAAATATAGAAACAGATGACCCTAAGCCAACACCTAGGATGCCATTGAAAGGGCATTCATTTGCCCATTTCAAAGTCTTTAAAATTTTCTGCAGTATATATGTCTTCTTGTGTATGTGGGAAAGTTCTTTATATCTTGGTGGTAGATTTGCTAGATTATAGGATATGTATCATCAGATTGCTTCCTAAAGTGTGTATCTTACTAGTTTATACCCCCACCAGTAGTATAAACAGAAACCCAGATGTCCAGGAAATAAATGAAAAGATGTCTGACTTCTCTAGGGCAGTGCAAATTAGAACAACTTTGGGAGCATTTCAGACTTAGAAAATTTGCAAAAATTCAAAGTCTGCCATTATCAAGTGTTGGTCATATATTAAACTCCTGAGTCAGGAGTATCTGATTGAAGAATTCTAAAGCAGGCAGCCAGGAAGGAAAAAAAAAGAAAGAAAGAAACAGACAGCAAGCCCTAAACACAGAGCCCCAAGGTTAATTTGCCCTTGAAGAAATAATGTCAGGCCCTTGTTTAAAACTCACGGAAAGAAAAGTGTATACATGTTGGGATGGAAAAGGGGTGCTTAGAGAATAGATTTTAAAGCCTACTCTTTTTTTAAAGTGTTTAAAAAGTTTTCCAGCTTTATTGAGATATTATCGAGATTTCACATATTTAAGTTTAAGGGATACAGCTTGATGATTTGATGCATGTATATGAAGTGAAGTGAAGTGAAAGTCACTCAGTTGTGTCCAACTCTTTGCGATCCCATGGACTATACAGCCCATGGAATTCTCGCCTTTCCCTTCTCCCCGGGGATCTTCCCAACCCAGGGATCAAATCCAGGTCTTCCACATTGCAGGCGGATTCTTTACCAACTGAGCCACCAGGGAATGTAAAATAATTACCACAATAAGTGTGTGTGTGGTGATAACTTTTAGGATCTAGTCTTTTAACAGCTTTTAACTATATAGTAGTGAAGTCGCTTGCTCAGTCGTGTCCAACCCTTTGCGACCCCATGGACTGTAGCCCACCAGGCTCCTCCATCCATGGGATTTTCCAGGCAAGAGTACTGGAGTGGGTTGCCATTTCCTTCTCCAGAGGATCTTCCTGACCCAGGGATTGAACCCAGGTCTTTCGCATTGCGGGTAGACGCTTTACCGTCTGAGCCACCAGGGAAGTTCCCCAACTATATAATAAAGTATTGTTAATTATAATCACCATACTATACATGAGGTCCCCAGAATTTATTCATTATATAGCTAGAAATTTTGACTTTTGAAAACCTTCACCCATTTCCCCCAACCCCTGGGCAACCACCGTTCTACCATTTGTGTGTGTGTGTGTGTATGTGTGTGTGTGCGCGTGCGCACATACGTGCTTAATCTCTCAGTGGTGGTCGACTCTTTGTGACCCCATGGATTGTAACCCACCAGGCTCCTCTGTCCATGGAATTTTTCAGACAATACTGGAGTGGGTTGTCATTTTCTACTCCAGGGGATCTTCCCAACCCAGGGCTTGAACCCTTACCTCTTATGTCTACCTGCATTGGCAGGCAGGTTCTTTACCAACTGCGCCAGTCACGTAGGAGTGAGAACACAAAGGATTTGTCTTTCTCTGTCTCGCTTATCTCACTCAGCATAATGCCCTCAAGGACTGTCCACACTGCCACAGAAGGCAGGGTTTCCTTCTTTTCTGTGGCTGAACAACATTGTAAAATGTAAAAACCAATATCAAATTCCCAAAACAAAAGCTTCAAAGAAAGATTTTGATGGAAGCAGAAAAGTTATTGTCAACTTAGACAAACAAAGGGGCTTCCTTGATAGCTCAGTTGGTAAAGAATCCGCCTGCAACACAGGAGACCCCGTTGGATTCCTGGGTCCGGAAGATCCACTGGAGAATGGATAGGCTACCCACTCTAGTATTCTTGGGCTTCCCTCGTGGCTCAACTGGTAAAGAATCCGCCTGCACTGCGGGAGACCTGGGTTCGATCCCTGGGTTGGGAAGATCCCCTGGAGAAGGGAAAGGCTACCCACTCCAGAATTCTGGCCTGGAGAATTCCATGGACTGCATAACCCGTGGGGTCACAAATAGTCAGACACGACTGAGCGACTTCTACTTTCACTTTAGACAAACCAAAGGAATCGAAATAATCATCACTGACAGGACAGAGAAATGTTACACTATTAATCTGCAAACACAGCTCCAAATACTGTGAAATGTACACAAAATTTAAACATCTTTGGGGAGTGGGAAGAATTTGGAGATTGAGATTGACATATAGCACTACTATGTATGAAATAGATGGTTCATGAGAACCTGCTGTGTAACCCAGGGAACTCAGTGCTCTGTGATGACCTAAACGGGAAGGGAATCTTGAAAAGAGTGGATATATTAAACATGTATACGTATAACTGATCTCAGTTTGCTCCACAACAGAAACTAACACAACATTGTAAAGCAACTATACTCCAATAGAAATTTTAAAAAAGAAAGCAGGGACTCAACAGATATGTGTACCACAGTGTTCAAAGCAGCATCCTTTACAATAAGTAGAAACAACCCAAACGGATGATGAATGAATGGATAAACAAAATGTAGTAGATTCATGCATGTGTGTGCTCGGTCACTTCAGTCGTGTCCAGCTCTTTGCCTCCCTATGGGCTGGAGCCCACAAGGCTCCTCTGTCCATGGGATTCTCCAGGCAGGAGTACTGGAGTGGGTTGCCATGCCCCCTCGAGGGGCTCTTCCCAACCCAGGGGTGGAACCTGTGTCTCCTGTGCCTGCTGCCTTGCAGGTGGATTTTTTACCCACTGGGCCACCTGGGAAGTCCAGTATATTCATACAGGGGAATTAGTATTCAGTCTTTAAAAGGGAGGAAATTTTGACACATGGGAGAACATGAGTGAACCTTGAAAACATTATGCTAAGTGGAATACTGTTGTTGTTTAGTTACTAAGTCGTGTCCAGCTCTTTGCGACCCCATAGACTGTAGCTTCCCAGGCTCCTCTACAGGATTTCAGAATACTGAAGTGGATTGCTATTTCCTTCTCCAGGAAATCTTCCCGACCCAGGGACTGAACACACGTCTCCTGCTTGACAGGCAGATTCTTTACCACTGAGCCACCTGGGAGGCCTCTAAATGGAATAAACCTGACACAAAAGGACAAATACTGTATGATTCTACTAAGTGAAGTACGTAGAATAGTCAAGCTCATAGAGACAGAAGTAGAAGGATGGTTACCAGGGGCAGAATGAGCAGGAATGGAGAGGGGTATTGAAGGCGTACCAAGCTTTAGTTTTGCCAGATGAAAAGAGTTCTCTGGTTGGATGGCGGTGATGGTTATGTGAAGGGACTTGATGCCATTGAACTGTAGACTTAAAAATAGTTATAATGTAAGTTTCATGTTATGCATGTTTTACTACAGTAAAAAAAGAATCTTAAAAAATAAGCATGTTTGGGTCCCCAAGGAAACCGGAATAAATTCTCTAAAGTACAAATAGTACAGATTATATTCTTTGATCACTTTTGTTATGAGAAATGAATAGCAAAAAGGAAAGAAACAACAAAAAATTTTAACCTCAGAATTCCATAAGTCTTCTTAAACATCAGTTCCATGGGAGAGGAAATTTAAAATAAAATTTAGGAATAAGTATATCAAAAAGAATAATAATGAAAATCTCATGAGATGAAGTCTGGGAAAAGCTAAGGTCATGTTCAGAGGGAAATTCATAGCATGAAACATATTTCTAAACATTGAGGATGAAAATAATGAATTGAAGATGTGACTGAGAATTGAGGGGGAAGCAACACCAACCAATCTACAAAAGCAGAAGAAGAGATTAATAAATATTAAAAAATTAGATAAAGATACTATAAAGAGATTAATAAAGATAAAATAAAGAATTAGAAAGCAGAGAAAGAGTAGACCAGATAAACAAATTTCAGATTTGATTCTTTTAAGGAGGAAAAAAAAATCCCACAAAATAAAATGGAAAACTGATGAACTTCTCTAATAAAAAGTAAAAGGAAAACACAGATACGAGATATTAGAAATTAGAATTTGACCACAAATTTAAAGGAAATAAAAATAACTACAAGAATATGCAAATTGGTATGCTTCACTGAACAGTGTGTGTGTATCTATATACATATATAATATTTAGGTGAAAAATACACACTGTTCTAAATATGATTAGTACGAGAAGTGCCTGTATGTCAAACTCAGTAGTTTTCTTTATATTCCAAAAATAACCAGTTAGAAAATATCCTGGGGAATAGATAGTAAGAAAACTACTGACCTATGGCGGCGGGAGGAAAGTGCAAACGTTCTTAAGGGATTTATTTATCTTTTGTATTTAACAAACCCTTATACAATATAGGGCTTACCATGTGCCAGGCATATTTAATCCTTAACATCCCTAGAAGGTAGGTTTAATCATTATCCACATTTTTCAGATGTAAAGCCTGAGGCACAGAGAGGTTAAGTAACTTTGCCAAAGTCACCCAGCGTACAAGCGGAACCAGATTTCAAAGTGCAGGCGGCTTCCAGCATCTCTGTTCTTTGCTGTTATGCTGTACAGGGAATAAGTGCAAAGATATACCATGTTTCAGGAGGGAAGATCCGATATCATCAAATAACTTATTCACAACTGAACTGGGCTTTCTCACAAGGGCTGAGATGCTGACCGTCTAGACGTCGAGGGTGACTGTCAGCAGAATGGCGCCCCCCCCCCAGGGGTGCACCGAGTCGTGCAGGGGTCCCTGAGGAAGCCACAGGTCAGAGCGGACCCCCTCCTCTGAGTCTGACAATGTCAATGTGCTGGCCCTTTCTAACTCGGCACACAATCTCCTCCTCTCTAAGATTCAGGAGATGGTCCACTCGGAGGTTGCTGCCTATGACTCGGGCCGACCAGGGCCCCTGCTGGGCCGCCCGGCGATGCTGGCCAGCCACATGAGCGCCCTCAGCCAGTCCCAGCTCATTTCTCAGATGGGCATCCGGAGCGGCATCGCCCACAGCTCCCCATCACCCCCAGGGAGCAAGTCAGCGACCCCCTCTCCCTCCAGTTCAACTCAGGAGGAGGAATCGGAGGCACATTTCAAGGTACGTGGGGATAGAGATGCCAAGGCTTCAGATGCCTTAGAATGCCTTCCCGTCAGCAAGGGACAGGCCCTGTGGGGAAATGGGCATCGCCTACCTCTAGAAAAGACTACAAGAGTATAACTGTCCCTGTTGTCAGAAAACAAGGAAAATTCTGGGAAAACATGATGACATCTAATTCCTCAATGGCCAGTGGGTCATTTCGGTGGCATTGATGGCATTGGCAAGATCCTCAGGGCCACATTTTGAGGCCACTCTGACCTTTCAGGAGGTCCACAGAGATGTGCGGCCCAGCACAGGACACCTCTGGGCATCACTGTGGGAGGGAGCATTAAAAACAACCCCCCATTGGGGACATGACCCCCCGCATATCCCTGGAACCAGGGGTTGTCCTGCTTCTTCAAGAACATGCCAGGGAATGAGAGCTCACCACCTGTCCAGCTCCTGACCTTTCTTTGCACTGACCCCAAGCCTCCCTCCCTGTCAAAGAGCATCTTGTTTTATTGGAGCAGGAAACAGAGACCCATCAAAGCCAAGGATGCTTGTGCTTGCCTGGAATCTCCCAGTGAGCTGCTGGTAAAATCAAGACTTGCTCCCACAATGCCTGCCTCCCTTTCTTCTTCATAAGGGCCTCTCACCTCTTTCCATGTAGGGTCCCTGAAGAGGCCTGGGGCAGTAACCATGGCATCCATCAGAAACCCTGACATCCTGGCTGGGGTGGGCACATCTGGATCCTGGTCTAGCTTTACCCTCAGGGTAACTTGGTCACTACTGTAGTCCAGGCAGGAAGTGCTTTTAATTTAATTTGTATTTAACAAAGCCTTCTAAAACACTTCCATGGGGCAGATACTATTCTAAGGACATGACAGGTATTAATCCATATAATCTTTATTACAACCCTATGTGGTAGGTGCCTTTATTATCTCTGATTGGCACATGGGGAAACCAAGGCATAGAGAAGTCAAGTGACTTATCAGGTGTCACAGAACCAGGATTTAAACCAAGATGGTTGTAGTCTGGCTCCAGCACACGTACTCTTAAACCACCCGCAATGCCCCATCTGCTCGGCAGACAGAACTGAGGCTTGGAGAGGTGGGTGACCACAGAGAAACACTCAAGAACAGGACTGATGTGGCCACAGACTGCCCCTCACTGTCCCTCAGACCTGCAGACCCAAGTCTGGCCCATGGTTTCCTTATCAGTTTACGATATTACCTTCATTTTCTTGGAGCATTAGAGCCACAGTCTTCGTAGCAGGATCCATAGCCATTGGCCAAAATCCCTGGTCCTTGGGTGGCCTGGGAGTCCTAGTCGGTGGGGGACGTGCCCACCCCCTCCATCCTGGAAGCCAGGTGCCCACAGTACTGAGATCCTGGAGTCTGACTGCATCAGAGGCCAGGTATCCAGGGTGAGGTCACCCTGCTGACAGTTATATTAATCTCTCTTCCATCCAGCAACTTCAAAGAGGGTCAGAGGGACTAAGCCACCTGCCCCAAGTCGCAGAGCCGCAATGTGGTGGAAGAGACCGGTCTTATTCAATCAAGAATAATCTTTGGGGATTATTTGTGATCACAAGAGGGGAGAGGTGTTAAGAAAAAAAATATATATCCAAAACTTGGAAATAGTCCAAAAACAGATAACTGCACAGTCTTTCAATGGCATATCACTGCCTCATCGAATAGGCTTAAGAATTATCTGATGATTCTCTGGGAGATTATACCTTCTGTTTGATCCCTCCCTTATTATTGATGGGGGCTTTTACATTCTGTAAAGGAAGATGTTAACTTGGGGTGGGGGGAAAATGATGAAGAGGTAAGCAATTTTTGTTTGATTACAAGGCAAATTAATTTTTCCCTGTAGAGACACAAATGACTTCTGTGCAGCAGAAAAGACTAAAGGCCCAGAGGTGATAGTCTTATTGCTCTATAGGGCAGTAACTTGTTTCTTTCTCTTGAGTTTTTCTGAATGAACTTTACCATCATTCTGAATGAAAAACCCAGGGCTCGTACCCAGAGCATGTGTGCACACTCGCTTGTGTGTGATCTATGTGTGTGTGTATTCAAGCCCAGGGGGTGGCCAGGGCATTGCCGACGTGTGAGCAGGGCTGGGCAAGCTGGGAAAAGCTAAGGACGATCCAGCTCAGCCTAGGCTGGGTCGGTTAGCTGGAGGTCCTGGGCTCCTCTGGTTTGCTAACTCCCCTCACCCGGGCAGATGTCGGGAGAAAAGAGACCTTCAGCTGATCCTGGCAAAAAGGCCAAGAACCCAAAGAAGAAGAAGAAGAAGGATCCCAATGAGCCGCAGAAACCTGTGTCAGCCTACGCACTCTTCTTCAGAGACACTCAGGCTGCCATCAAGGGACAGAACCCCAGCGCGACCTTCGGGGATGTGTCCAAAATCGTGGCCTCCATGTGGGACAGCTTGGGAGAGGAGCAGAAGCAGGTGAGCGCGCATCCCTTTCTGGGCCATCCCCCAAGGCTCTGTAGTCAGACCTGGAAGGTCTAGAACCAGGCCCAGCCTCTGGAACTAGGGGAACTAGCCTCTGCCCAGCCTCTGCTGAGGACTCTACTGGGCTCACTTTGCCCATCTGTAAACTGGGGAGGTAGGGCCGGTCCCATTTGGCTGTTCTGTAGCTGTGTTCACTAGCGACTTGGTTAAGTGGGAGAGGAAACTGGACCTCTGCTGCCTCATCTGTTAAATGGGAACAAGCATCTCCATCCATCGTGTGCCTCCAACTCTGAAAGTCTGGGGTCCAGGTCACAGCTTTCCTGCCCACTGGCCGTAAGCCTGTGGCTGCCCCTCAAGGGCCTGCGGGGGGAACAGAAGCAGACCTAGCTCAGAGGTTAGTGCCAGTTACCAGCCCTATGAGCTCAGGCTGACCACCTGACCTCTTCCTGATAGCACCCACATCTTGGATCTTTCAGGCCTACAAGAGGAAGACCGAAGCAGCAAAGAAGGAGTATCTGAAGGCTCTGGCAGCCTACAGGGCCAGCCTTGTTTCCAAGGTAACATCTGGGATCCCTAAGCCCAGTCCTTGAGGAATAGAGCAAGAACTGAAGTCCATGGGAACGGTCAACACCACAGGTCTTGAAAGGGATGGATAAGACCAATGTGGTCCCTTTTCTGGGCTTCCCAGGTGGCACTAGTGGTAAAGAACCCACCTGCCAATGCAGGAGACATAAGAGACCTGGGTTCAGTCCGTGGGTGGGAAAGATCCCCTGGAGGAGGGCATGGCAACCCACTCCAGTATTCTTGCCTGGAGAATCCCCATGGACAGAGGAGCCTGGAGAGCTATAGTCCACAGAGTCACACAGAGTCAGACTCAACTGAACAACTTAGCACACACGCACGCAGCCCCTTCTCTGGGGTACCTCCTGTGTGCCAGCTCCTGCTGAGTACTTTACATGCATCTCATTTCACATGATTCTTCAAACAAGAACCCAGTACACAGAGGAGTTAAGCAACTTGCCTGGAAGTATCCAGTCTGTTAAATGGCTGTACTAGGATTCAAACCCAGTTTTGCCCGTCTTCAAAACTGGCCTTTACTCCTGTCCTACGCTCAGCCTTCTCTGTCGACACCAGTATCACAGGAGGCTCAGCATGGTGGTGGTTGCGTGGTCCAAGCCGGGGAGGGAGGTGATCTGGCAGCTGCTACAGAGGACATGGTTTCTGACTTGGGCCAGAAAGGGTCAAGCAAAGAGGGTGTCCCAAATCAAGGGAACAGCTCATGCCAAGGCACAGAGGCTGGGAGAAGCCCACGGAGAGGATAGCCCAGCTGGGTGATGCTCGTGCCTCGGGCCAGGCTGAGAAGCATGGGTTCGCCCGTGGACAGGGGAACCCCCGGGGATTAAAATATGGGGTGGTTGGATGGTCAGAGCCAAGGGTGGTGGGTCCTGAGTGATCTCTCGTGAGTCCCTTGCTCTCCCCTGAGGGGCACGAGAGCCAGCCAGTGGGTTACAAAACCACATGGGTCTCGTGGCCCAAGTTCCAGCTTATCCACGTTGGTTCCAGCTTATCCGGATTGGTGTCTGTTTCCTTCCAGAGCTCCCCTGACCAGGGTGAGACCAAGAGCGCTCAGGTGAACCCTCCGGCCAAGATGCTCCCCCCCAAACAGCCCATGTACGCCATGCCGGGCCTGGCCTCCTTCCTGACGCCATCTGACCTGCAGGCCTTCCGCAGTGGGGCCTCCCCTGCCAGCCTCGCCCGGACGCTGGGCTCCAAGTCGCTGCTGCCCAGCCTCAGCGCCTCCCCGCCGCCACCGCCCTCCTTCCCTCTCAGCACACCCCTGCACCAGCAGCTGCCACTGCCACCCCACGCCCAGGGCACCCTCCTCAGCCCACCTGTCAGCATGTCCCCAGCCCCCCAGCCTCCCGTCCTGCCCACTCCCATGGCACTCCAGGTGCAGCTGGCCGTGAGCCCCTCACCTCCAGGGCCACAGGTAAGCAGGACCCAGTGAGAATGCACTCCTGGGGAACCCCCTTGCGGAAAGGGAAGGCAGCTTGGGGTTCTAAATACTGGCCCTGCCACTCATGGCCTGTGAAACCTCAGCCTTGGCACTTTACCCCTCTGAGCCTCAGTGACCACATCTGTGAAATGGGATGAGTATGCCTCGCCTGAGATGCACTGGCTGCAGAGAACAGCTGGCAGGTTGCCAGGTGGATTCTTCAGATTCCTAGGGTATCCCAGGCCCTCCTCTCTCAGCTTCTGTCCATTCCTGCTCTCTGGCCAGAGAGACTGAGGCCACAGAGCCTTAGCTCCTGGCTCTCCCCAAAGCCTTTGAAGCTTGACCCCTGCTAATTGCTCCACGGACACTGGGAATTACAAGGCCTGCTTGACCCTGGAAGGTCATGCAGCCCACTAAGTCCATTTTACAGAGTGGGAAACTGAGGTCCAGGGAAGGAAAGTCCTTCACCACCAGCACCCCACTCTTGCAGCTAAGACTAGGACTGGATTTTCCAGAAGGTGCTCTACCAGGGAAAAGAAAGAAGTGGTCCAGGCAGACGGGCAGAGCAGAAATTTCGTATAAGCCGGGGCAGTGTCTCTGGGAACAGCCCCATCCCCATGCTGCCTGAGAGGCACCCCTTTGGCTCTCCTTTGCTCACCGCCTCCTCCTCCCCCCCCTCGGCAGGACTTCCCTCACATCTCTGAGTTCCCCAGCGGTTCCGGATCCCGCTCCCCTGGCCCGCCCAACCCCACGAGCAGCGGAGACTGGGACAGCAGTTACCCCAGCACCGAGTGTGGCGTCAGCACCTGCAGGTGGGCCCTCACCCCCACCCCTGCCCACGGTGGGCGCTGCTGATGTGAGTAGCATGAGGATGGGGTGACAGGGTGGAAAGGGCAACGGGGACACTGCAGATCACTGTCACCTGCAGGAGGGCCTCGTGGGCACCAGGTGCCCGGCGTCGTCAGGAGAGGAAGTAGAACAAAGCAAGGACCCATAGGGACTCAGCTGTCTGGGGCCAGGCCTGTGGGGGACACCGAGGCCCATCTTCGCTCTTGCTGTTTTTCCTTCCATCCTATTATTTTTCTTTTCCTTTATTTTTTTTTAAGATTTATTCATTTATTTAGTCCTCCCTGGTGGCTCAGATAGTAAAGCATCTGCCTGCAGTGCAGGAGACCCAGATTCGACCCTAGGTCAGGGAAATCCCCTGAAGAAGGACATGGCCTGCTCCAGTTATTCTTGCCTGGAGGATTCCACGGGCAGATTTATTTATTTTTGGCTGCACTGGTCTTTGTTGTGGCTCACCGGGCTCTAGAGCTCAGGCTCAGTAGTTGTGGCGCAGGAGCTTAGTTGCCCCGAGCCTCGTGGAATCTTCCTGGAGCAGGGATGGAACCCGCCTGGCGCGCCTCGTGGAATCTTCCTGGGGCAGGGGTGGCACCCGCCAGCAGATTCTTCGCCACTGGACCACCAGGGATGTCTCCACCCTGGTTTCTTTTCTCACAAGTGCTTCCGTGTGGCATTCATAGCTAGAGCGACCGTCTTTGGTCAGCTTCCCTCGGAGCAGAGCCTGAAGCGGGAATTTGGTGCCCTTGATGACATATATTTGTTCAGGGAGAACCTGTACCAGTAGAGGGGCTAGGGCAGCAGCTGGGGCAGGGAGGAGCCTAGCGAGGATGTGGCCTCAGCCAGAGACTGGCTTTTATTTTTTAATTAATTTATTTATTATAATTGGAGAATAATCACTTCACAATATTGTGATGGTTTTTGCCACACATCAAGATCAATCGGCCACGGATACACGTGTCCTCCCATCCTGAACCCCCATCACCGCCCCCCCCCCAATTCCTCTGGGTTGTCCCAGAGCACTGGATTTGGGGGCCCTGCTTCGTGCATCCAACTTGCACTGGTCATCTGTTTTCCATATGGTAATATACATGTTTCAGGGCTATTCTCTCTGTCGTTGGCCTGATCTCATGGGAGCTCTGGGCTCCAATCACAGTACAGATTTGGTCCCATTTTTTAAAATAAAATAATTTTTTATTATTTTTTGGCCGCACCAAGCACGGAGATTTGGTCCCAACTTTTAAAAGTTCTAGCTTTTTGTATCCTCAGCGCTGAGGACCAGGTGGTCTCCCACCAGGATTCCAGGAAGGGTGTTTGGTTCCGCATGCGCGCGCGCGTGCGCACACACACACGCACGCACACACACACACGCACACACACACCCCTCCGAGACACACACACACGCACGCGCACACACACACACACCCCCTCCGACGCCGGCCGGTGCATAGTCAAGAGTCAAGACGGGACTGGCCTAGACCTTCACGCATCTCCCGAGGGGCCGCTGAATCCGGGAGGGGATGAACGGCCAGTGAGCGACTATCCCTACGCACTCGGGCTCTGTGTCCAGGGTGGGGGACGGTCACATCAGCTCTGACAGCCCCTCCTCTCTCCCCAGCCTGCTCCCCAGGGATAAATCGCTCTACCTCACCTAAGCCCGTCTCCCTGCCTTCCCTGAGGCTTGCTGGAAGGGCGCTGCTCAGAGCCTGAAGGGCTGACAGCAGAAAAGAGGCCTCGGCAGGAAGCAGGGCGCCGGCGCGGAGCGCAGTGAGACGCCCGGGCCCAGGGCTGAGGCTCTTCCTCACCTCCCGGCAGACTCTGCAGAGGCCGCCCGCCGCCCGCCGCCAGCCCAAAGACCCTGCTGGAACCTCCCGCCCCCTGACCGCTTGCTCCAGGGTTCCTGTGGACCCCGCGCCTCGCCTGCCGCCGTCCCCTCCGTCTGGTCGTCTGGCGCCAGAGCCCATGGTCGCCGGAGCTGCCCCTGGACCGGTGGCCCTGCCGCAGGAAACCACCCCCAGATGCGCCGGGCGGGGGTCGGCTCAGCCCCAGACGTGCAAATCCGGTTTTACAGTGTGAACAAGACATTATGACACTTATAAACTGTTGGCTCCATGTAAGTATTAGTTGACTACGTGTTTTAGAAGCTGTGCTGAAGACACCTGTAAGATTATTTTGTTGGGATGGGGTGGGGCGGAAAGTAGATTCCTTAAAAGTTAAAAAAAAAGAGCATTTTATATGACCCTTAGCACATTTTTTTTAAGTTTTATCTTAAGGGAGACGTGCACAAAAGAGGCTGCCAAACCATCTCACCCTCTGTACAGCAGGAACTGGACAATTTATAGCCACATTCAGAGACATCGTGCTTTTTTTTTTTAAATCATACATTCATCTATTTAAAACAGCCAGCAACTACTTCTATTTACGAGGAACAATCGAGAACAAAATTGCAGTTTCTATCATAAAGTGTGTGTGCTTTGGGGGTTTGGTTTGGGTTTGGGTTCTTAATGTTTGCAGCTGTTTTCTGACCCTGCAAATGTCTGTCTTGGTGCCCAGTGCTTCTCTCGAATTTCTTTATAATAAAACTGATGAAAAGTTGGAAACAAGCCTGTCTCTCTTTACACTTGGTAAGCCAGGGGCAGGCCCTCTGCAGTGGTGCTTGGTGGTGGGATTCGCCAGGACAGAGCCCCTGGTGTCAGTCAGGTTGAGGGCAAAGTCCCCCTTGCCCTTTCTCCATCCCTGAGGGTCTCTGCGGGCGACAGAGCCTGGATGGCCTCAGTCTTGCCATCTGTAGAAGTGGGGCGATGACGGTGCCAGCAAGTAGGTTCCCATGGTGATTCAAGGTGCTCTGGCCTTGCGTGATGGCCACACAGGGAGCTCCCATTGGCAGGTAACCACAGTGAGCCCCTCCCAACCACTCCCTTGCCCCCATGGAGCTTCTGTCCTCTGGAAGTTTCCAAGCTGGTAGAGGTGAGAGGTGTGTTCAGGAAAGCAGGAACCCAGGGTGGGAAGAGGGACTCCTCCAAACCCGAGTATAGCAAGCATCTCAGACAGGGAACTCTTAACTGGTTTTCCTGACAGATGTTAGGGGTGATAACCTCAAAATAATAATTATGTGAATATTTTAACCATTTCTGGAAAAATCACAATTGCCTGGTGTGGAGGAGCTATGGGGAGACTGCAACTCTTGGGCCTCATGACACAGCTGTTTGGAGATGAGGGGCAGGTTTAGGCACCCCTAAACCAGGCCCATGACCCAGACAGAGGAAGCTCCATGTGCCGGGGTCCAGCCCTGGTGGATCCAGGGTAATTCGAAGTGGAGACAGAATTGGCATCCTCGGAAAAAGCTATTTAATTAGAAGTATAAAAAGAGATTAGAAAGGAAGAGTGTAGTAGGAAAATTAGTGGAGAAAAGAGGCTGAATAACTTGGTTTATGTGGGGTACCAATAAAGCTTTGAAACAAGAAGCTTGCACCACCTACATAGGCCACCAGCGCCCACTTGAATAGTGGAGAGTGCCCCTCCTTGGGCTCCCTCTCGCTTGGATCTTAAAAGCCAGGGCAAAATTAGCAGGCTTGGCGAGCACCCATGCTCCAGATGGGAATTCAGCCAGAAAAACGGAGAACAAGAAAGAACGACACGGGGAAATCAGTCTTTCCAGAAACTGATCCGATTTCTTTATTTTCAGGTTTGCTTATATACCTTTTGTTACACATAGAGACAAATGGAAATTTTAAAGTCACACGGGCGTCAGCAGTCCTGACCTTTATCAAAATCAGGTGCTTCATATAAATGTATACAAAAAGGTCTTAGGGGTTTTACATCACCTTCTGGCCAGGGGGCCTGCTAACATTTTATGATCCTTTCTTTCTGATAACATTCAGTCAACCAGAAACTTATTTTCCAGGGGTGATTTTTCTTAAACCAGGCACCACTCTCCGAAGGTACCAGATAAAGTTGCATTCCTATAGGGTGAGGGTGTAGTGAGTTACAATTAAGAAAGGAATTTACTTAGCCTAAGGTTTAACATGATCAATCTTAAAGGTTAATACTAATTTCTCCTATATGCTAGTTATATATTCATTAACATGTATAAGGGCAGGGGATTTAGCAGCAAACATTGGCCCAATAAATGAAAAACCCCTCACCAACATGATTTTTATCTTTAGAAAAACCCAATGCTAACTAAGACTTTTAAAATACTCCAAACTCTCTGTGCTGTTTATGGCTGAGAGGTGGTAAACAATCATGTACGTAGTAGCAAGAGTGTGGATAATCCTGTCACACAAGCTAGTCTGCCAGCAGAGAAGTTTGACCTGAGACACCCTTGTCACACCCAGGAATTTTTATTGACTGGAGCTATAGGTTAACCCCTTCTCCGAGAGAGGTGGGGGACAGCCCCCTGTAAAGTCAGAGGTGTAGGTGAGAGCATGAAGCAGTAAAGTAGGCAGACTCTGGTTTGGGGGGTAGATGCTCAGGAACAGGGGGTTTCCTGAGGCTCGATCCCGTCTTTGTGTATGTTGAAGCCTCCTTCCTCATGACCTTTGCCACGGGCAGAGTTCCTCACGCTGGCTCCCGGCATCCATGGGTCTGGCCCCTCATTCTCCAATCACATAACCCTGCTTCACCCAGATAACAACTCCTGGGCACAATTTCTGTGAGCCGTTTCCTCACCGGAGGGCATCTTGTAATCCACTTTGGAAAAAGAAAAAAAGAAAACCCAGCCAAGCAAACAAAAACAACGTGCTGTCATGTCAGTAGCATCGCTGCAGTGTGATGCATAAGTATTTCATGTGGTTACAATTTCCTGTGTGGAGCTTGTCAGTGACACACAGATGACTTAGAGAGTTTAATATTCGACTCTTGCTTCTCTTAATACATTGGAGAAAGCAACACTGCTGGATCACTGGGATCCACACACACAGTCCCATATAACAAGAGTGCTAGGCTATTGGGTTCTTGCTGCTGAGGTGGACGCTCACACCTGATCTCCCCACCGCCACCCCACATCGCTACATCAGGATCTCAGGGTTCCTTTGGCCACATCCACATGCTGATGCTGGCCTCTCTCTCAGCTCCAGGGATGCTCGGAGGCACCCAGACGGAGTCTGAATACCCTGCCCACACGTATCAGGGGGTGGCCAAGTGGGTGCGTCCCGGGAGTCCAGAGAGTGGAAGCAGAGTGCATGGATAGTGGAAGGTACAAGGTTGATTTCAGGGCGAGGAAGTCCATGATGCCTACTATAGGGGAAGGTGTTGGTGCCCTGCCCAGACCCCTTTGTGGGCTGGCTCCTGAGTGTTGGCTATTCACTGGTCACAGCTGCCCCGTTTGTCCTAGTCATCACCCTGGACCAGGAGGGGATGCCCCACGCCCCAGAGCTGCCCTTCTAACCAAATAATGGAGCAGCCACTCCGTGGTACCTCTTGTGCTCCAGAGCTCCGTGGGATCGCAATGCAGCGGCTCCGTATCTTTGCTTAGCTCCTTCTCCACCCTGCCCTGCTTCCCTCACTCCCCTACTCAGAGCACCCACCTGGTAAACTTCTTAACCCAGAAACCCCATCTCAGGCTCTTATTTCTCAGACGATGGACCCACGATCCTAGCTGAGCAGAGTGGGGCCACACCAGTAACATTCCATATTCTTTCCCTGGCTCTGGCCCTGCCTTCAGACGTGAAGACTTTCAGCCCTTGAAACCAACCCAAGCCTTACGCAGGGGAGATCTAGGTTCTCACGTGTTCGCAAAGAAATCCTCTCGAACTTCCCTGGTGGTGCAGTGGCTAAAACTCCACGCTGTCATTGCCGGGGGCCCAGGCTTGATCCCTGGTTGGGGAACTAGATCCCACGTGCCGCAACTAAAGCTCCCATATGCTGCAGTGAAGATCGAAGGTCCTGCGTGCTGCAACTAAGACCCGGAGCAGTCAAATATTTTTTAAAAAGGAATTGTCTCCCCAAGGAAGTCCTCTCTCCAGGAAGCAGTGTCTGCTACCTCTTCCTATTCTGTCCAGAGATGGTGCTGGTTCAGCCCATGGAGCCCCTGGAAGCCTGATGCCACACCCACTGTAAAAGCACTGAGGCTTCTTCACAGATGCCCCCACCCTGTCCCTGTGCCCCTAAAGCTGCCACCCTGGGCTCAGAATAGACCACCTACCGCTGCAGCCATGGCACCCCCGATCTGCCAAGGCCAGTCTGTGGCCTGGACCCACCAGTCCTTGAGGTCACATGTTATTGTTGCTTGGTCTCTAGTGCAGGGTCCCTGACCTGGTGAGGACCCTCAGCTCCTGCCTGCAGCCTGCCCTCCCCCACCCATCTCCCCTGTCTGTGGAGCTGACCCAGGAACCAAAACTGCTTGCCCTTCCAGGTGCCAAATGCTTGATTCAGCTGCCTGCATCTTCCAGCTCCCCCACAAAACCCTGGAATCCTAGCAGGGGCCACAGCAGGGGCAAAGGCCAAGCTTCTCATCCCGAAAGGAAGGCGTGGCTGGTCCTGAGATTGCCCAGAGGTAATCCCTCCCTCTAGGGCTATATCTGAATTTCCACATTAGACAGAATGTGGGCAACATGGCCTGGATGGGCTTTCCGATGAATTTTCAGAGTCCAGGATGCTAAAATTCAATTTATTCATTCAGCAGGAATACAAACAAGTGAGCAGTTAACTCTCTGCCAGGCCCTCAGCTGAGCACCCGGGAGACCAAGTGGAATTGAACACAGAGTCTGCCCGTCTAGGAGCTTACACCAAGTTGGGGAGGCAGAGAATGAAACCAATAATATTAAATTAATCCTCAATTTATAATTTCATATCATAAATCATTTTTAAAAATACATTTAAAACTACTATGTGGCCAGTGCAAAAAGAGGGGAGCCAGGAGAAGGCAGAAGAGGGGCCCCCAGTCCAGCTGGGAGTCTGCCGAGGCTTCCTGGGTAGCTGACATCTGGACTGTGCCCTGCCCGGTGACCAGGACTGAGCTGGAGGACTGGCCCGTGCCTGAAGAATGCCATGTTTTCCTGATCCTGACCTCAGAGGCTGACTCTGTGGTTGCGATTCTGCAAAGGTGAAGGGGGGCGGGGAGGGATGAATTCAGAATATGGGATTAACTGATACACAATCTGTGTATGAAATAGATATGCAGCAAGGATTTACTGTATAGTACAGCGAACTGTATTCAATATCTTATTATAACCTGTAATAGAAAAGAATAGAAAGAAAAGAATATAGATGTATACCCATGCATAGCACATGGGCACACATGCCATACACATCACATACCACGTGCCTGCCAGGCCCATCCATACACCCCAGTACATCCTGGCTAGTACATAATACGAGAAACTTTACCTTCTTGCGTACAGCTTGAATCACAACAATAATAATAACTTCAAAGAACTTTCCATGTATTAGCTCATTATTATTCACAGCAGCTCTTTGAAGAAGAGACTATTACTCCAAGTTTCATATGAGAAAATGGGGGAGGAGCTTTGCTCAAGGTCATGGAACTCGTAGGATGCAGAGCCAATATTCTCCCAGGCAAGCTGTGCCTGGATCTGTCCCTCATTACCACGCACAGCAGCCCTTCGTCTCTCTGGCCTGAGTTTCACCCCACATTCAGGGCTTACCTGGGCCTCCAGCCTCCCTTCTCTCCAAACGAAGAGTGTTCCTGCTGCCAGAAGGCACCCCCAACCCCACCCACCCATCTCTGTCCATTTGACCTCGTCAGCCCTTGACCTTCGGCAGGAGAGCTAGACCCTGCGGTGGAGGAAGACTGCCCTCCAGAGGTTCCTATGAAATACACAGCGGGCTACTTAGCACTCTCTCTGCAAGATCCCCTGGAGGAAGAAGGGGCAACCCACTCCAGTATCCTTGCCTGGGAAATCCCAGGGACAGAGGAGCCTGGCAGCCTCCTCTGAGCAACTTCACTTTCCCTTCTTTCCTTTCACCAGTACTTATAAGATATCAATTGGTAAGGCCCCTTAGAAAGTAAAACTGAAAGTAGCTCCGTCGTGTCTGACGCTTTGTGACCCCATGGACTATTCAGTCCATGGAATTCTCTAGGCCAGAATACTGGAGTGGGTAGTCTTTCTCCAGGGGATCTTCCCAACCCGAGGATCGAACCCAGGTCTCCCACATTGCAGGCAGATTGTTCACCAGCTGAGCCACAAAGGAAGCCCAAGAATAAGTCCTTTTAGAAGGGCCCCAAAATAGTTGTTCCGATCAAGAATAGCAGATGGTGGTGTGTTAGCTTGGGAGAAAGCGGTGGGGAAAGGGCTCTTGAGGAAGAGATCCTGGCGGCCCTCTTGGCTCCAGCCATCCCCTCCCACGGGATGCAGGTGTGAATAGTGTCAGGATGCTGGCTCCAGGAGATGTCTGTTCACCCATTTCTTCTGGAGCTCCACGTATGAGTGTGTTGGGTATGGTGATGTTTAGCCCCGAATCAACTTCTCTAACACATATGCCTCAAAGGTAGCTCTGGTCATCCACCCTGGGCCATTGGAGCTGTTCCCTCCAGCCAACATATTTTATACAAATGAGTAATGAGTAAGAGGGCTTCCCTCATAGCTCAGTCGGTAAAGAATCTGCCTGCAGTGCAGGAGACCCGGGCTTGATCCTGGGTTGGGAAGATCCCCTGGAGAAGGAAATGGCAACCCACTCCAGTATCCTTGCCTGGAAAATCCCATGGATGGAGGAGCCTGGTGGGCTACAGTCCATGGAGTCGCAGAGTCGGGCATGCCTGAGCGACTAACACGGCTTAATGAATAAGATGGATAGTCGGAGATGGTGACCAATGCTCCAAAGACAGCATAATAGGGTGACATGAGAGGAAGGGGTGGAGGGAGCTGTGGCCAGTTCAGACAGGGGATGGAGGTGGCCAAGCAGAGCCCTGAGAAGGGAGAGGAAGCAGCAGTGACCCTATCTTAGAGGACAGATTGCCTGAGAGAAGAAAAGTCTCGTGGAGGGGACCTGGGGCAGGAAGACGCCTTCTTGCTCTGGAGCAGCAAGGAAGCCAGTGTGGGTGAGGGGTGATCAAATGCAAGTGTGGCACAAGATGGGTTTGAGGGTGCAGCTGATGGCCTGATGGGGACTCCTAGGCCACAAGAAGGGAGTTGGACTTAGTGGTCAAGGCAGTAGGAAGTCACTCAAGTAGAGGAGGGGCACGATCCAAACTGCCTTTTCACAAGGTCCCTCTGGCTGCTGGGGGTGGGGAGTGGAAGCGGGGAGATGCGTCAGGGGGGCTGTGCAGTCATCCAGGGGAAGGACAGTGGTGACACCAGACAGGCTAGTGACAGTGGTCGAGAGGGACTGAGATGGCTCAGGTGCACCGTGTCACTGGAAGTGATGGGGGCCCGAGGTGTAGCGGCTCAGGGACAGTTGTTGGCCGAGAGAAGCAGTACTCGGGGCAAGGAGTTCATAGCCCGGTTCGTAGGAAGCTCAGCCCATCTCTGCCTCGCTGTACATTCACCAGGTCCCACCATGAACGGTGGGATTAATATTGACTTTGAGGGCTGGGAAGGAATCAGAACGAGAGTACTGGGCAGGAAAGGGCTTGCTCAACTGCAGCCTCGAAGCAGTTAAAGAAACTACTCTGAAGATCTTCTAGTCAAGGGAGAAATGGACACGGAGGCCAGCTGTGATGTGGCTGTCGCCCTTGGGTGTGGACTTAATTACGTCCCCTCAAAATTGTATGTTGAGGACTTCCTTGGTGGTCCAATGGTTAAGGATCTGGTGGCTCAGACAGCAAAGAATCTGCCTGCAATGTAGGTGTCCCGAGTTTGATCCCTGGGTTGAGAAGATCCCTGGAGAAGGTAATGGCTACCCACCCCAGTATTCTTGCTTGAGAATTCCATGGACAGAGGAGCTTGGTGGGCTACAGTCCATGGGGTTGCAAAGAGCTGTACATGACTGAGTGACTAACGCTTTCACTTTCACTTGCCAACACAGAGGACAGGGGTTCCATTCCTGGTCCAGGAAGATTCCACATGCCTCAGAGCAGTTAAGCCGCTGCACCTGAGTCTGTGCACTTTAGAGCCCATGCACCCCAACTAGAGAGCAGCCCCCACTTGCCACAGCTAGAGAAATGAAGACCTAGTGCAATGAGAAGTAAAAAATAAAAATTAAAAAAAATCACATTGAAATCTAAACCTCTGTGTGATAGCACTCGGAGGTGACTGGGTTTAGATGAGGTTATGTGGCAGGGGTGGGGGGTGCCCACGTTGGGATGAGTGCTCTTGTAAAGAAGTACTATGGACAGCGACTGCAGCCATGAAATTTGAAGACACTTACTTCTTGGAAGGAAAGCTATGACAAACCTAGACAGCAAATTCAAAAGCAAAGACATCCCTTTGCCGACAAAGGTCCATATAGTCAAACTGTGGTTTCTCCAGTAGTCATGAATGGATGTGAGAGTTGGACCATAAAAAAGGCTGAGCACCAAAGAAGTGATGCTTTCAAAGTGTGGTGCTGGAGAAGACTCTTGAGAGTCCCTTGGACAGCAAGGAGATCCAACCAGTCCGCCCTAAAGAAAATCAGTCCTGGAGAGTCATTGGAAGGACTGACGCTGAAGTTGAAGCTCCAATACTTTGGCCACCTGATGCAAAAAGCCAACTCATTAGAAAAGACGCTGAGGCTGGGAAAGATTGAGGGCAGGGAGAGAAGGGGGCAACAGAGAATGGGATGGTTGGATGGCATCACAGACTCAATGGCCACGAACTTGAGCAAATTCCGGTAGGTGATGGAGGACAGGGAAGCCTGGTGTGCTGCAGTCCATGGCGTCACAGAGTCGGACACAACTTATCAGCTGAACAACAACAAAGAAGGGACACAAAAGAGGTGTAATTAATTCCTCTCACTCTCTCCTCCCTCTCCTTCCCCCCTCCCTCCTCCCCTTCCCCCTCTTTCTCTGCCAGCAGAGATCACAGGGAGCAGACAGCCGTCCGTCCTCACACCAAGACAGAGCTCTCATCAGACCCTGGTGGCACCTTGATCTTGGACATCCAGCTTCTAGAACTGAGAGAAAATTGATTTCTGTGGCTGAAGCCCCTCGGTCTGCGGTGCTTGTCATGGCAGCCCAAACTGACTGCTATGCCCTGAGAATTAGTAAGGGCTCTGGAGGGGCAGGAAAACAGGGGCAGGACCCCCTGGCACTTGGAGCGTGCAGAACTGGGCAGGGCTCAGCGGCATGAAATCCTGCCAGTGGGACGTCCACAGTAATTTCATGCTGTCTCCTAACAGCAATTATCAGGGACACAGGAGGAAGGATGTTAATATTCAAGGTCCTCGACTTCAACATTTAAACCGATCATACATGTATGGAGCTTAACAAGTCAAACGACCACGCAGCTTGTAACAACACGGCTCTGCACATCTTCCGGCCCCAGCTCCTACCACCTCCCCTCTTACCCTCAACGCTTTTAGTATTTCAGCTTCACACAGAAATATGGCTGTACTGCTTTTTTGTGATTTATCCATTTAAAATTATGATTTATTCACTTCTTTCCCTCCATCTGAGGGACACTTACAATGAGACAAGCTGGGATCCGGCATCCTTTGCTGCAGTGCTTGCACCTGAATACATCGCTCCTCCTTGAGCACCAAAATACAAAAAAACTATATGGGACTAAAAATAACTGCGTATATGTGGAGTTGGGGCAAAGCTGGATGAAAGATACAAAGAGACCAAAAAAATCCCAACTGCCGCTTTTGAAGAGCCTGGAGCAAAAGCAGGGTACTGTGCATATCCCCTGCACACACCACCACCTAAGGGAGGGGGTGCAAAGCACCCAAAGCACACCCTCACCCTCACCCCACATAAGGAACCAGCTTGACCCCCTCGGGAAGCAAGCCAGGGAAACCCTGATGCTTTAGGAGCCTCAGTAAAGCCGAGCCTGAATTTGGCCGCTGATCAATTTCTATCAAACAAGGAGGCCAAGAACCCCGGTCGGTAACAACAATACTTTTTGAGGACCTACTCTGTGCCAGGCATTTTCTATATAAAGTCTGTTTTATTTCTCACACAACCCTGTAAAATAGTTGCCATTAACCCCATTTATCAAATGAAAAAAGCAGATGCAAAGAGAGATGAAAAAAATAATTGATCCCAGAGCAAGTCAGTGGCAGAGTCAGGTCTGAACCCCAAGCCTGTAGCCTTCATACTTACTCACGTGTCATAGGGTTGCTCCACCGTGTCACGTACATGGACACTTGGGGCTGGATAATTCTTTGCTGGATGGGAGTAGGGGGAGGGGGTGGAGCACTATTCTGAGCATCACAGGATGTTAGGTAGCTTTGCTGGCTGGTACCACTAGATGCCAGTAACATCCCTCTTCCTGACTTATGACAACCCAAAATACCTCCCGACACTGCCAATGATCCCTGGGAGGCCAAACCACCCCCAGTTGAGAACCACCGATGTATCAGAAGCTTGGGCTGGACTTCCTGTTGCTGTAGACTGGTGCTGCCTTAGGTGGGGAGCCAGGCTTGGCCTCTTGAGGTTCCCCTTCTGGCCACTGCTTTCCCTATGGTGTGAGAAGTCCATGGAGCCAAGGAGACACGCCTACCTAGAGCTTCCACCTTTCTGAACAACATTCTGTTTCCCACGGCCTGCCTGGGCTTGTGGCCAGTTCTCCTGGCTCCTGGAGAATGTCCTTCTACCCCTGAGAGGTGGCCCAGGGTGTTGCTAAGGCTGGAGGGAGGTGTGCAGAGCTGGACACTTGAACAGGTGAACTAGGTGGTCTGGACACAGATTCCAGGCCCCTCCCCTGCAGGCTGCTTGTCCGAGCTGGGAAGGACAAACTGGTGGGTATGGGGGGGAGGGCCCTCCATTTGCATCTCATCTTAACCTGCAGACCTCAGAGCTGGCCCCTGGCTGCCAGCGTAGCTGGTGGGGGATGTGGTCGTAGGTCACACATTTGGCACCTCACTTTGAAGAATTTAGTTACCTCTTTTAGTAGAAAAACAGAGGATTTAGGGCTCATCCGTCTCCACCTTTGCTTCCCTCAACTCTGTCCGGATTTCCTCCTCTTGTAAGGACACCAGTCAAACTGGTTGAGGGTCCACTCTGATGGCCTAACGTTTGCACTTAATCGCCTCTCCAAAGGCCCTATCTCTAAATACAATCACATTCTTATGTATAGAGGGTAGGGCTTCAACACACAAATTTTAGGGGAGACACAATCACTCCTTAACAGATGGAGTGATTGATATTCATTAGAAACCCCACAATGCTGATGAAGTCCAACCACTGGGTCAGGGGCCAAGCAAATGGAAATCGAAAAAGACACACAAAGTGGGCAAGATTCTGCATGGGTCCATGAAGTGGCCAGTTACCCTGATTACCGTGCTTGGGAGAATGCTGTGACGTCAAAACGTGTCACATCCACTTCCAGCTCACTGTCGTCTGTCCCAGGAAACCCACACATCTGTGTGCCATGCACACTGCAGCTAACTCGTTTACTGACACATCCAGGACAGCACTGAAGGACAGTGCTGCCTCCCACATCTCTGGAATGACATTGGGCCAGGACCATTTGTCACCTTTCCTGGCTGTCTTCCTAAAACTCCAAGATTCCACCCAGTTTTTTTTTTTTTTCCAGTCCACCAAATATTAGTATAAATGGAGTCAGCACTGTCATTGGCATAAATGGGGTTGCAAATTCAAATAATGTCAGAGTTGGGCAGGTAAGATAAACAAAAGAGAGAGGCAACAGGGCATGGTGAGGACTGTGGCTAAGCCGAGACCGATGTGTGCGTGCTCAGTCGCTCAGTGGTGTCTGACTCTTTGCCACCCCATAGACTGTAGCCTCCCAGGCTCCTCTGTCCACGGGATTTCTCAAGCAAGAATACTAAGAGTGGGTTGCCATTTCCTCCTCCAGGAGAATGTCCTGACCCAGGGATCGAACCTGGGTCCCCTACATCTTCTACACTGCAGGTGGATTCTTTACCGCTGAGCCACTGGGAAGCCCACAAGTCTAGACTGATGCCCTGCCCCAAAGCATTTAATGTGTTTTAAGGTACCAGCCTGGCCCAAACAAAAGTTTGCCAGCCGAATGTACCCTCCAAGCATTTAGTTTGTGCCTTCCATTGAGGGTATGGTTAAGCGTATGGGCTTTGAAGATGGACAGACAGTCCTGGGTTTAAATCTTAGTTTCTAATCTGTGGAACACAGTGGCATTTGAAATCACAGAGCAGTTGTGAGGAATATATGAAATAATGCATGTAAAGCTCTTGGGCAAAGCCTGGCACATAGTAAGTATTTAATGTATAGTAGCTTTTATTGTTAAAGTGAATCACGGAATGGCAATGGTGATGGTTTGTTGTTGTTGTTGTTGTTGTTGTTTAATAAAAGCAGCGCTCTTTGGGGAGAAGGCAATGGCACCCCACTCCAGTACTCTTGCCTGGAAAATCCCGTGGACGGAGGAGCCTGGTAGGCTGCAGTCCATCGGGTCCCTGAGTCGGACACGACTGAGCGACTTCACTTTCACTTTTCACTTTCATGCATTGGAGAAGGAAATGGCAACCCACTCCAGTGTTCTTGCCTGGAGAATCCCAGGGACGGGGGAGCCTGGTGGGCTGCCGTCTATGGGGTCGCACAGAGACACGACTGAAGTGACTTAGCAGCAGCAGCAGCAGCAGCAGCGTTCTCTTGAGCCCATTTATGAAAGCATTCATGTGTGGAGCAGTGGCGCCCCTGGTGGTCATAATTAAGAACTGCAAGGCAATGCAGCCAGCCTAACTGTAACTAGGAGCCAAGTTGGTCTTTAGGGTCAAATAGATGAGGAGGTTGCATCCAGTTCTGCCAGATACAAGTAGGTAACACAGGTCATTTACCTTCACCTTTATCCTCCATTCCCTGCTCCCAACAGTTATGATTACATGGAGTGGCTCTATTTTATTTTTTAATATTTATTTGACTGCACCGGGTCTTAGTTGTGGCATGTGAACTCAGTTGCAGCAGGTGGGACCTAGTTCCCTGACCAGGGATCAAACCCAGTCCCCCTGTATTGGGAGTGTGGAGTTTTAGCCACAAGACCACTAAGCAAGCCCATGGCTCTGACAATTTAATGAGACAATATAATATCACTTGGCATGCAAGTGGTATTACTAGCTCTTAATAAGTGCTGGCTACGATCCTAGCACCCAGAACACCACGGGCCACAGACTGCTAATATCCCTCCCTCATGTGAGAAGGGAAATGGGTGGGTGATTATTTATCTTTTCTTCTTTTGGGTAGGGGTGAGGAGCTGTTTCTTTGGCTCGGAGCACCTGGCCAAAAAAGATACTCGGTGGATATCTGAAATTTTTCTAGAGTAAAATATTCCTTTGGATAATGCATTGCTCTCTCCAGACTTCTCAAGTGAAAACTCCCCTGGAAGGATAACTAATATCCTTGTGTCAAATGCCCAGGCGAGGATGAATGAACCAGCTTCTTGCCTCCCAGATCAGAGGGGCCTGGGAGACACTTCGTGTGTCATCACCCCCTCCTGCTCGCTCCACACACACCCTCCACCCCACTTGCTGTTCTGCCTGGAGAGAGGACTTCCTTCTCAGAGTCCAGAGGCAAGCAGTGAACCAGGAGGCACATGCCCCTGCACCCAGGGGAAAGCAACTGGAGATTCGTCCCCTGTGGACCGATACTTCAAGATGAGAATGGCAGGACAATTGAGAGAGGAGGCTGGGCCCTGCCCAGACAGAAGATAACAGATCACTTATTTCTCACTCTCAATGTCGGAGACCTCCCTGATTACACATGCGCAGAAAGGGTTCTTTGAGGTCAAAGGGGGAGTGATGCTGATGCCAAGCTACCCACAGGCTTCTTCAGCAGAATCCATCTTGGCTAAGAGATGCATGTGTCCACATGGGAGGGCCCTGAGATATACCAAATAGGAACCAGGCAAATCAAAATGATTATCCAAAGGAAAACTGGAAGAAATGCTCCATGTAAGTGATTTAAACTGTCATGAGGGTGCAACCCTGCAACTGAGTCTTCCTGTGTGTCCATCCACATATACAGTACTCTTTTTTTCCCTTCTAATAAATACTTCACTTGTTTCATCATCTTCCATCTTTGTTAGAATTATTTTTCAGCAAAGTCAAAGGGCCAGGGCCTTGTCAATCATCACTAGTCTCTATGTGTATTCAGCCACTCAGCCATGTCCAACTCTTTGTGACCTGGTGGACTGCAGCCCGCTAGGCTTCTCTTGTCCATGGGATTTTCCAGGCAAGAACACTGGAGTGGGTTGCCATTTCCTTCTCCAGGGGATCTTCCTGACTTGGGGATCGAACCCAGGTCTCCTGCATTGCAGGCAGATTCTTTACCAACTGATCCACTGGGGAAGCCCGATCACTGGTCCAACGGCCAGTATGTGGTGTCTTCACGGCTGTGGCCTCACCTCAGTCTCTGGCTGGGAGCCCCACTACAAGCCGCTGTAGGCCAAGGTGACCAGAAATCAGGAGGAGCCTCGGGTGAGAGAGTCCCCCCTCCACTCTCCACACTCCCCACTGCAGAGCCCGAGGCAAGGCCGGGGCTCAGACCACAGGGTCTCCCCTCTTCAGCCCCCTCTGAAACAGTTCCTCCCATGTCAGCCTTGCTTCTCTTCCCATATCCTATTACAAGGTCCTGGGCTATTTTTCTGGCAAACAGAAGCCCCTTCCAACTGGAAAATGCGGAAGAGGAGCCTCTACTTGCTCCCTGGGCATCCTGTCCCACTGCCAAGTGAGAAGTAAGAATAGGGTAACAGCTCACGTTGATGAAGCTGACCTTGAAGGAAGTAATCTGCTCGCTTTCAGAGAGATGCCATATGGCCAAGAAGCACTAATGAGGGATAAGTTTCACCTCCAGAGACAGTCTTTTGGACAAAGGAAAAATGAGCTACTTGAATTTCAGCATACATGCAAGTTTTGTGTTTTACAGTTTTGCTATTGTATTTTGAGCTACATATTTGAGGGTGCACCATAGAACTTTTTCAGGCTTGAGGCCGCAAAAAGTCGTCATCTGGGCCTTCATCTCTCCCAGCACAGTCAGATCCTTTGTTGGTTCCTCAGAAATTATGAAAATTTTCATCTTGTCACAAATCCCTCATCTGGATCCCACAGCTCCCAGGCCCCCCATCTTTTTTTCTGCCCTGGAAAAGTCTTGCCAAGATTCCAAGGCAGTGGTAGTAATCACAGGCCCTAGTTAACGTCCTTGAGGTGGTTTTAAATTCCCCTAGGGCACAAGACACCTTCAAAGGACCTTGGACCTGGCAGCGGAGGACAAACTTCTTCTAGAGGTGTCAGTGGCCAAGGCTGAAAAGGGGACCAGCCAGGCTGTGTGCTGTGCTTCAGCCCCCAGGGGGCGCCGGACTCCAACCAACCTTGCCTGACTCCAGTGTTCCAGCCGGCTCTGGAATGAGCTTTTTCCCCCCAGACCATTCAAGGGGATTCAAAGGCTGTCTGCCTGCCCCCTCACCCCACACTCCCACTTTACACACACACACAGGGCCAGTCTGCAAATCCCCCCAGTGGGATGGCTGCCCACTCCCCCTTCTCTTGGTGCACTTTATTCAATCCTCTGCAGAGTACAACTCCTCCCTCCTCACTCCCAGCCCCTCCGTCCCTCCTGTGGTCCCTCCAAGCCCATCCTTCTTCTTTGGGACCCCTGGATCATTCCAGGGTTTTGCCAACAACCCCTTTACCACTCCTGAGCTACCTCATCGGATGCTCACAACCATGATACCTGTAAAGAAGGCAACGGGGCAGGGATGATTGTCTCCTTGGCAAAAGAGGAAACTGAGGCCCAGAAAGAGGGGGTGTCTGGGATGCAATAAGTCAGTGATGATGCTGGGCAGACAGCCAGGACTCCTGAGCACCGAAGCACTCTGGAACCTGCCTGAACTCAAGCCTACTGACTGGTGAGGGACCCTCCCCTCCAATTATCTCATGGAGGCTGCTGGCTTGACTTAGCCACAAAAACAAGTCACGATAACTGCTTTCCCACCCCTGGCTTGTTGTGTGACCTTGGGCAAGTCTCTTCTCCCACCGAAGCCTCTGGAAGCTATGATGATGGCCTCTAGGTCCTTCCTTTGACTGAGACGCTCTGTGACTTTCTGACAGGAGCCCGAATCATCTCCATCCCCTCGAGGTTTCTGGGGTTTCAATTAAAATGCAAACGGCTTGTGAGAGGGCTAATGGCTGTACTTCAGGTCAACAGCAGTACTGACCCCAAAATGGGAAGTCTGCACTTACTGCCCTCAATCGCTGGGCTTTATATGAGCTTTAACGTTTAAAGTTCTCCTCACTACAACCCCAGGAGGTAGCAGTAGTATTTCCTCTGTTTTATAGATGAGAAATTGAAGCTCAGAAAAATGAAATAAGTATCCTAAGCAGGACAAGAGCCCAGGGAGGCCAATCTCAAAAGGCAGGCTCTTTCGGGACTTCCCTGGAGGTCCAGTGGTTAAGACTCTCGAAGCAGGGGGCACAAGTTCCATCCCTGACTGGGCAACTAAGATCCTGCGGGGTGGGTGGCCAAAGATTTTTTCCTAAAGGCAGGCTCTTTCTTTTGCTATATGCTGCTCAGGGAATCTTTTAGAAGTTGGCCTTATAAACCCAGGGTCTTCCCTAGAAGGTCTGTGGCCTTTGGGGAGCCCCTGTCAGGACTGAAGCCTTTCAGCCACCCCTCAGGAGGTATTCCCAGGTGGCGCAATGGTAAAGAACCTGCCTGCCAATGCAGGAGCTGCAGGAGACATGGGTTCGATCCCTGGGTTGCGAAGATCCCCTGGAGGAGGAAATGGCAAACCACTCCAGTATTCCTGCTGAGCTGATCCCATGGACAGAGGAGGCTTGTGGGCTACAGTCCACGGGGTTGCGGAGAGTCGGACACGACTGAGCAGGTGCACACACGGGCGGTATTATGGAAACTGTAAGAGAGGCAGGGCCTGACCCAGCATGACCCAGGGTCCTCAGCTTCCCTCCTCCTCCTCAGACCAGTCCCCCGTCCTGAGCCCACAAGCAGACCCCGCAGCCCAGGCAGAGCCTGTGAGCAGATGCAAGTTTATTATTGCATAGACGGCAGCTTCCTGAACCTTCACCCCAAATACCAACCCCCAAACAAGGCCCCACCCAGGAGCCCTGGCAGCCAGAGGCTTATCCCCAACCTTGAGCCAGGCCAAAAACCCCGGACAGTGACCTCAGAGCCCAGGCCTGGAGCCTGTCTCCCCTGAGCAGCAACCCCAGCCCACCCTCCTCTTGCCCTACTTGGCCAGAAAAGCCCACACACGATGGTGGAGCCCCTGGAGGACGGCAGAACCCACAGGCTCCGCTCCGCAGAAATGCAATCCAACAACCTCGAGGCCCCAGCGGTGCTTGAAACAGTAAGTGTGGAGCTGGAGGGAAGGTTCTCAAGTATTGAGGGAGGAAGGGAAAGCTGACCCTGTCAGAAACAAACTTCAGGTCAAAGAGCAACCCCGGTGGGGAGGCCAGACTACCCCCAACCCAGCCCCCAAGGAGCAGAGAAACAAAGACAGGAAAGCAGCTGCTCCCTCCAACTCAGTTTAAATGTCCTGGTCACGTCCTTCCCCGGCTCAAAGGGGCCTGGGCCACTGGCCCTCCATCCTTCCCCAGGGCCAAGGCCACAGCCCTCAGCCCCCACCCACCCCCAGCCAGCACCAAGGACAGGAGAAACCAGCATGGTACACAGCACATCGGAAAGGGGCTACATGCAAAGACTGGCTCCTGCCAAGCAAGCCGAGGAGCTTATCACAGACGGCGCCCAGCGGGAACCCCACACCTGCTCCCCACTCCCTGGGACACACTGGCTGACAAGCAGCCTGTCTTCAGCATCGGCCTGAGTGTCTGCCCCAGTGAAAGCTGCCTGGGCTTCCATGCTCAGCACACCCCCACCTCCAACCAAGCCTGCTGTGGCCCCTGGGAACGGAAGTGGACAAACCAGTTCATGGGGCATCCCTAGGGCTTTATCTCACAGGCCCCACAGCTCCTGCAGGGCAACCTCTCCTCACCCTCAGCATCCTCGAAGCCCCCATGTGTAATGCCAGCCCCAGGCTCAGGTGCCCTCAGAAACAGGGCCATCCTAACTGCCCCTCAGCCCTTCTCCCCACACGCCCCCACCCCCTGGCCACCTGGTCAGCGGCTTCCCAGCCAAAGGTCCCAAACCCTCACATCTCCCCCTCTCTTGCTGGTCCAGAGGGAAGCTAACTGGACCGGTGGGAGGAGACGGAAGCACTGTATTCTGGGATATTCAAACAGAAGACGTCCATTTCCTCTATTGTCATCCTGAGCATCTGGAAGCAAGGGACAGAGTGTGGGAGGGGTCAGGACTAAGACAAGAAGGGCTGGTGGGCTGAGAGCATCACCCTCCATGACCCACCACAGGGATCTCGTCACTTCCTCCGCTTCCTGGGAGGCCTCAGAAGTTTAAAATAAAGCCAAGGAGGGTAGGAAGAAGGGGGCTGGGATTTAACATCCTGGTTTGGTGACTTCTCCCAAAACACAAAAAGCCTGGGGAGGGGGTGACCTAGGGTAGGGGTGGAGGCGGGCGAGTGGATGGGATGGGGGATGAAGCAGATCGGGAAGTTCAAGACCAGGGCTCTTCTTTCAGGGCTTTCCCTGCTGCCGGGCAGAGAGCTTTTCTCTTCCTCTCGGCACGGCCTGTATCTGGGCACAGATGCCACGGGAAGCCTCCTTAAACGTTCGTGGTGTGGATGCGAGTGGACCCCCAGCATCCAGGTCCAGTCTTCCTCAGCCGCCCTGCCTGGCACTGCAAAAGATGGCTCCATGCGTCCTCAGCAGGAACTCCTGGCTCTGCAAAGAGAAGAAAAGAGGTCTAGGTGAGGGAAGGATGGAGGAGGGAGGAAGGCAGGGGCGGGGGGTGGGGGCAGGCTGAGCCAGGCTCCAGGCAGGATTCAAGAAGCAGGCCTGATCCTCTCTGGGGCAAGATCTCTGTCACCAGCACCATCCCCGCCTCTGCAAGCCCCCAGAGCAGCCTTGGCCCGGGCTCTGACTCAGTGGGACCAGAGACAAGTCCCAGAGGCCCCTCCTTTGCCCATGCAAGGCCCTGCTGGAGGCTGCCTCTGCCTGTCCCTTTGTCTGGTACACGCTGCCCTCCTCTCCTCCCCTCCCTCACTGCCACCTGCCTCACCCCTCGCCATCCTTCAGGTCAGGAAGTCGGCAGTCCCCGCTGCAACCATTCCTATATCCCCCAGGAAACACAGACCCCGCTGGGGCCAGCATCCACTCTCAGGGCAGCACCTACCAGGCTAATCCTGTCACTGGCTATTTACCCTTCTCCTTCTCCTCTGGGACTGAGTAGGAACCTCTAGCCCACACTAAGCTAGAGTCAAGGGAGGGGATCTTTGAGGGGAGCAAGGCAAGAGGCAGCAACTCTTGTTAGCAGCACCAAACATAGGATTTACAGTGTAAAGGCTGGTTCTAGTGGGAGAAAGACTTGATTTGCCTTGTGGCTACTTTGGGCTTCCCAGGTGGTGATGGTAGAGAACCCGCCTGCCAATGCAGGAGACCTAAGAGACCACGGGTTGGATCCCTGGGTCGGGAAGATGCCCTGGAGGAGGGCACGGTAACCCACTCCAGTATTCTTGCCTGGAGAATCCCATGAACAGAGGAGCCTGGTGGGCTTTGGTCACAGGGTCACAAAGAGTCAGACACGACTGAAGCGACTTTTAGCATGCACGCACGTGGCTGCTACTTCACCCTGAGACCAGCAAGGGCCACTTTCCTTCACCCCAGCCCTGCCCACTTCCTTTTCACTGGACCTTACCCAGCTCCTGAGCTCTATCACGGGGAGAAAACCAACTGATGGAACCGACTGACAGCAGGGTTCAGGAAGAGGACTGAGGGAGCGGGGTGGAGAGTGCAAGCAAGAGAGAACCGGAGGACAGGGAAAGAGGATCCGGCCATCCCCGGCGACCTCAGTCTAGATTTTGGGGGGCCTGTGGGGAGGTCAGGAGCTATTTTGCTTAATGTTTAAACTGCAAGACTTTTACATAATGAGCCATAAGTTAAAGGTTTACTCTCACGTTCGCCTCATTTCTTAGGGCAGGAATGTGTCCCTGCCGTCTCCCTATTCCCAGCAGAGCAGGCACTCAGTAAAGGGTGGTTAAATGGGCTTCCCTCGCGGTTCAGGGGTAAATAATCCAACTGCCAATGCAGGAGACGCGGGTTCGATCCCTGGGTGGGGAAGATCCCCTGGAGAAGGAAATGGCAACTCACTTCAGTATTCTTGCCTGGAGAATCCCATGGACAGAGGAGCCTGGAGGGCTACAGTCTGTGGTGTCGCAAAAGAGTTGGACACAACTTAGGGACTAAACAACCACAACAAATGAATGATGCGTTAGTGAGTGAATGAATGAAGCCCCCAGGGTTCACCTAACAGACAGGCAGTGTTCTGTGCATGTTGAGCCAACAAGGGTGCGTGTGTGTGTGTGTGCGCGCGCACACTGGGGAGAGATGATCTCTCAAATCCACACTCTAGGTCCCTGCCCCTGCTGGGGGATGAGCCTCAGTTAACCACAGGATGGCGGCCCAGCAGGGCCCAGCAGGGCCTCTCCTCCCCAGAGACTGCCATGCTCCTCCCGGCCGCACCTGGGGGACGAGGTCAGGTCAGGAGGTGAACGAAGAGGATGGCCAGACCGATGTTCAGCAGGATCACCATGCAGATGAGGACGGTGTTGGGGACCTGGGGACAGCAGAGACAGGCTGCCTGAGTCCCCAGGAGAGCACACTCCCCCACCCCGACACTCGGCAGTGTCCAGCGCCTGGACAGACCATCCAAGTTGGAAGGATTCTTAGAGGAAATAATCAACCAAACTGCTCAGGGTCCAGAGAGGGTCGAGAACGTATCCCAGGGCACACAGCAGGCAGAGCTGGGACTGGAATCCAAGAGCATGGCCGTGCCCACTGCGTCTCTCAGTCCCTCTGGGCCCAGCTCCAGTCTTTGGCACTGTAGCTTCCTGCTCCCCTAACAAGGCCAGAGGGCCAGGACCCACCCCCCCTAATGGGTCCATCCCCCCAAGCTCTCCCTGCTACACCGCGTACTGGAGGCTATTGGAGCCCAGCTTAGATCTCTCATAAACAGGAGCAGCCCACAGCCTAGCTGCTTGGGACTCCTAGTCACCTCCTCCAAAGCAGCGCCCAGACAACTGTACAGAGGCCAGCCCCCGCCCAAGGTGGGGGCACTCTGCCCTGTAAACCTGGGTCAGGGCTAACTAAGCCCACATCCCGGCAGGGGTTTCCCCCCTGCCCTGTCCTGTGCCATCACCCTGGGCTCCCCCGCCCCCGTCATCTGCCCCCAGAATCCCACCTCCAGCTCCCCGCCCCTCTCCCCCACCCCCCTACTTCCACCAGCAGCCTCACCTCCTCCACCTCGACCTCTGCCGCCGCCGCGGCCTCCTTCCGAGCCTTCTTCTTGGCCCCAGCCTTGGTCAGCCCTCGGGCCTCCGTCTTGCGGGCCTTGACCTTGGGTTCGGCTTTGGGCACGATGGGCTTGGGTTCCAGCTTGGCGGGGCTCTCTGGCGCCGGCGCGGGGCTTCGGGGCGGGGGCGCCGTCCCGGGCGCGGCGGCGGCGGCCGGGGAGGGGGGCGCGGAGTCGGCGGCTGGGGCCTCGGGCTCGTCCTCGAAGGGCGGCGGCGCGGGCGGCGCGGTGCGCACGGCGTAGCTGTGGTAGCCCTGGTACAGCGCCACCTCCGGCTCCTCCGGCCGCGCGGGCGGCGCCTGCAGCGCCTCGATGGCCATGCGTTCGCTGGCCGGCCGGGCGGGGCTGCGGCGGCCCGCGCCGTCGGACGGCGTGACCGGCCGGCTGCCCTCGCCGCCGCCGCCGCCGCCGGGTTCACCGTTCCAGGCGCCCGGGCTCAGCAGGCCGTCTTTGGACGCCGCGGCCGGACGGGGCCGCTTGGGCTGCGGGGGCGTCCCGGCCGGCGACGGGGGGCCACCCTCGGGCGCCGGGGTCTCCCGCTCGTGCAGCTCCGGGCTCTCGCGGAGCCGCTCCGGGAGGCCCGCGGCGCCGGGGCCCCGGTCGGGGGAATCCAGCAGGCTCTCCGAGTTCTCCAGGATCTCCTGGAGCAGCCGGCGCTTCTGATACTCCGGACCTGCGGGGGGACCACAAAGGGAGGCGGGATTCGAGGCCGGGTCCCCGCACCGGGTGACCCTGGGCAAGCCGCTCCAACTCCGCTGTCTTGTCCACTTACTCAGCCAGCACTGACCTGCAGCCACCAGGCGCCAAGAACACTGTTTTTAAGCCATTCCCCAATACTACCTATTTACTCCTTTGAATAACCCTATGAGGTGGATGCTATTATTTAGCCTCCACTGCACATAAGAAGAAAAGGAGGCTCAGAGAGGTAAAATGCCTTACCCAAAGTCACCCAGCTGACCAAGAGCGGAGCCGGGGCTGGCACACAGGCTAAGTCTGGCTCCAGAGTTTATGCTCTTTATGGTCACACCGGCCTATTTCCATTCTCTTATCTGAAAAACAGGCCTAATGATATCTATTTCATAAATACTAACTGAAATCGAGGTGGGGGGCGGGGGGAAGCCTGTGAAATGCTGAGCGCAGAACCTGGCACGTGGTGACAGCTGTTGCTATGACTACCCAAGGTGGAGGCTACCAGCCAGCGTCGCTCTTCCTGGGACCAGCAGGGGGCGCACTGTGATGGGACGCGCGACTCCTCTTGCCGGGCAGAGATCTGCACTCTGAGGTCTCCCGTCTAGCTTCCCTTGCTGCTGCTGCTGCTAAGTCGCTTCAGTCGTGTCTGACTCTGTGCGATCCCATAGACGGCAGCCCACCAGGCTCCCCCGTCCCTGGGATTCTCCGGGCAAGAACACTGGAGTGGGTTGCCATTTCCTTCTCCCTGAGGTCTCCTTAAAAAACTTCAATGTGGAGAGCACCAGTCGCCCACCCTGATGGACTCCCACCACTGTATTCAAGGGCAAAGTCTGGATCGGAGCTAGGAGGTCCTCCTCACTCTGCAGCCTCATTTCCCAGAGAGAGGAGACAGGCTCCAGTTGGGGGAGCCTCTGTTATTACCACCACAATCTCAGCCTGAGTCCCCTTGACTCATCCCATCGCATGCCTGCACCACGCCCCACAGATGCTCACAGGCATGTGTGGACCCACTGGAGCATCTCAGCTTTCCACCAAGCAAAGAAAAAGGTGTCCACCTCCCCACTCCCACCCTGCGGACTTCCCCCACCCCATCCGGGCCAGTCCCCTCCCTGGCTGGCCCTACCTGGCTGGTAGAAGTCTGGAGCCAGCTCCCTGGCCAAAGTGCGGGCAATGTTGGACTCCTGGTTGGCAGCCAGGGCAGCCTGTTCTGCTGCCTCAGCTTTGGCCTTGGCGTGGCTTGTCCTAAGGAGATGACATGGTGGAGTCTCAGGATCCCTCCAGAGAACCAACCCTTTCTGCCCTTTCTCCCCACCCACAAAGAGACACCCTGGACAACACTTTTGTTCGCTTGGGCTGTCAGTGAATATTTATTAAGCCCTGTGGTTCAGGCTGTTGTGCGTTCCCCAGACCATTTCCTCTTCTCTCAGGGCACATAGATGGACAACATTTTCTAGCCTCCCTGGGGTTAGGTGTGGTCAGATGACTGGCTAAAGCATTGTGGGAAGACAGGATGATGCCATTTCCAGGCATGGTCCACAAAAACCTGTCCTGTAATCCACAGTGTCCTCTCTCTTCTCCCCTGTTGCTGATAAAATGCAGAAGCCAAGCCCCCAGAACAAGGGACTTAACCTCATTTGTGTCACAGCTCTTTTCAATCTGGTGACACCTCTGGACCCTTTCTTGGTATACTGTTTTAAAACGCATAAATTACACAGGATTACAAAGAGATGCAATTACACTGACACACTGTTACCAGAATATTGAAAGGGACAAATCTGTAATATAATAATGTATATTCTTCTTTATTAATACATTAAACAAAATATTCAGCAGGTCTATTGACCACCATAATTTAAAAGCATAGATTAGCATAAAGGATATTTTAAGGATACATGCAACAACAGGAATGTGGCATGAAAATATATGTGATTTCTATGAGTGACAAAGTCAGAGATACTGCTAATATTACTGTGATTTATTGCCGACTTCTGTAATTGAAGAAAATACTAAATTTCAGTTACACATCAGTAAAAATAGAGATGTGGTTTTCCTGTCCGGATCCCTTCACTGGGCAAATGCACCCACCCTTGCCTGCTGAATTGACTGCTGATGGCTCACTGCTGTCTCAGAGAATTGCAACCAATAAGAAGCCACCTTGTTCCAAAGGTCCATACCCCTCCCCAATCCAAGGAGCCTATAACCAATGACTACTGACATCAGCCAGCCCCTTTTCGCCCCAAGAGGAAGCAACTCTTGAGGTACCACTCAGGCTCCAGAGCCCCAGCGTGGGATGAGGTTGAAGCAGGACTCCAGAACACATCCCTGCTTAGCTACTTCTATGCCCCATCCTGCCTCTCTCACTCCCCCTTGCTTCTGAGAGCACTTGCTCCATAAATTGCCAGTGCAAGAATCCTCATCTCAGACTCAGCTTCTAGGGAATCTAACCTAAGGCAGCATCCAGATTCACAGACTCGCTGAATTCTATCCAAAGAACCCCCTGTGGCCCCCAGGGTCAAGAAACATGGTGGGAGGAAATTGGGTCCACAAATGATTATTGCATAGAGCAAAGCCCACCTCCCCAACAGTTTCATATTAAACATGCAACATTTGAGCATTAAATTGAAACATTAAACTCAGCAAGCCTTAAATGTCTACTGCGTTAAGCACCTAAGATTTGGGGGATGTTTATTTCAGCTGTTAATCTAACCTAACTAGGAAAAGCACCTACGAAAATATTAACAGCCCCACTAACCAAACGGCTTCAATGTAAAGAAATTAAAGATTATCTCATGTAATCATCATGATGCCTTAGGAAGCTGGTGCTCTTATTATTGTCCCTATTTTACAGAAAAGGAAACTGAGGCATAGGCAGGGTAGGTAACTTGCCCAAGGTCACAGAGTCCCTAAGTGCAGGAACTGGGATTTTGAACCCAGGCAAGATGATTCCAGACCCTGTGCTACTCTGGAGTGTGCCGTGGTTGGTCAGGAGCCAAGACTCCAGGGCCAGGGGCGAGACAAGTGCCTTTCCAAAGAAGGAGATGGGCTGGATGCAAGCAACCAAAATTATTTAATATAATATAATCAAATAAAAGGGCTTCCCTGGTAGTTCAGCTGGTAAAGAATCTGCCTGCAATGCAAGAGATCCCTATTCACTTCCTGGGTCACGAAGTTCCCCTGGAGAAAGGATGGGCCACCCACTGCAGTATTCTTGGGCTTCCGTAGTAGCTCAGATGGTAAAGAATCTGCCTGCAATGCAAGAGACCTAGGTTTGATCCCTGGGTTGGGAAGATGCCCTGAAGGAGGTCATGGCAATATTCTTGCCTAGAGAATCCCACCGACAGAGGAGCCTGCAGGGCTACAGTCCGTGGGGTCGCAAAGTGGGACATGGCTGAGCGATTAAGCACAGCACAATCAAGTGCAATTGTGAGAAGTGCCACAAAGGAAGAGTATAGAATGTGATGAGGATGTCCAGCAGGAAGGCTTGATGTAGATCGGTGGTGGAGGCGGGGATCAGGCAAGGTTTCCTTGAGGATGTGCCAGTTGAGACCTGAAACTGACACATCCATTGGCTCATCAGCAGAGAGGCGGGAACAGTGAGCCAGGCAGGGAAGAGCACGTGCAAAGGTCCTGAAAGGGGGTACAAGCGTCATGTCTTTGGGGAACTGAAAGGTCCAATCAGTGTCCCCATGGGCAGATGAGTCACTTCCTCGGGGATTTGATCTGCATGTGTCTCCAGCACGGAACTGAGCCCCATCTAGAGACGAAGTTTACTAAGCTCCCTCCAGGTGCCAAGACTTTTGCCTACATTACACCTTACAATCCTCAAAACTGCCTGGGAGGTAGCTTTTACTGACTCTACTCCACAGGTGGGGAAACTGAGTCTCAGAGCAATACCTTGCTCAAAGATGCCAACAACTGACATTTACAAAGCATTTACAACATGCCAAAAGCTTTACAGAAATTAATCCATTTAATTTCCCCAGATACTCATTGTGGCCCGTGTTATCACCATCATCCCTCTTTCCAGAGGAGAAATCAAAGGCACAAGAAGGCTTAAGGAGCCCACCTACAACTTATCCAACCAGCAAGTGAAAGCAAGGTTTCAAACAAAGGCTTTCTTGAGTCTAGAGTCTGTGCCTTTTGTCACAGGTTTGTCCATCCACTCAATAATAAGTAGTGGGGGACTTCCCTGGTGGTCCAGTGATTGGGAATCTGCCTTCCAGTGCAGGGGACATGGGTTCTATCCCTGGTCGGGGGACTAAGATTCCACATGCTGCTGGGCAACTAAGCCCACACACAGGAACTACTGAGCCCCGCGGGCTCTAGAGCCTGTGGTCTACAAGAGAAGCCCCACTCACCTCAAGGCGAAGCCCGTGCACCACAGCTAGAGACCCAGCACAGCCAAAATAATACCAAGTAGTGGAGTTCACACCCAGAACTGTCTGGTTTCTAAGCCCCTGTCCTCTCCACTGCCACAGTAATGTTTACTGAAGAAAATAAGATTATACTGAATGAAAGAATACATAAAAGAATGCACGCATACGTACATGAACATCTGTATGGGCAAGGGGGCAGCACAGAGAATAAAGAGCATGCTTTTGGAATAAGCAGCCCTGGATTCTAAGTTTGGCTTGGCCATGGCTGGGGCTAGTGTGCAAATGAGGCATTCATCTCAGGCTCAAAATTTAGGGGGCTAACCAAAAAAAAAGCAACAACAACAACTCAGAAATCCAGATAAATAGTACTTGAATGCAGTATTTTTTAAAGTCAAAATTAATGCAGCAATAATCCTTGATGAACAACCTATGAAAAAAATGTCAATTAAGTCCAGATCCAGACCCTGTACTTGTACGACTCACCTCACTCACCTCCCCCAGTCCCAACCCTACAAGAACCCTAGGACCTTGGGTAAATGGCTTTGCCTCTCCATGCCTCAGTTTCTACGTCTGTAGGGATGATAATTCTCCCCTTTTAGAGTTGCTGTGAACGGCTGAGAAGCAACATAGGAAAATGTTTAGCCCGGGATGGGGCTGAGGGATGGTGATGGTGGTGGTGGTGATGGTGATGGTGTTGATGAGGGTGTTGGCAGTGGCAGAGAAGAAGGAGGAGGAGAAAAAGAAGAAGGAGAAAGATAACATTTGTTACACAGAAACCAAGTGTGGAACCACCGAGGGCCTACTGTATATCACAGGAAACTATACTCAATGTTATGCAATAACCTATAAGTGGAAAGAATCTGAAAAAGAGGGTGTACACACTCACACATATATGTATAATCAAATCACTGGGCTGCACGTCTGAAATGTGCATGATATTGCAAATCAACTATACAATTAAAAACTTAAAAAAAAAAAGAAAGAAAAAAATATATAGTGCATGCACAACCCCAGACACGCATTTGCCTGCACATGGGTATGTGTGATTCAAAGACCTAAATTTTCAGAGACACTTCCCGGGAAACCTGAAACCCCAGGTTGGGTGGGGGAGGAGGGAAAAGACTGGGCAAACCTTCAAACTGAGAAAATGTCCTTTTTTGGTTGTGTGAGTTGGATGAGGCTTGTTTCCTGGGAAGCTGTGTTGCAGCACGGACTCCTCAGGCCAGAATGGCAGTCTTCACACTGAGCCCTGGAAGGTTCTAGAGAATCAACAATGGACCCTCCAGGGCAACCAGAACAGGGGTCAGAGGGGAATGGCCACACAGCCCAAGGTAATAAAGGCTGCTGGGTTTGAAGGAGGCACCCATGACTGACTGAACACCTTACCAGCCCCCCGCTCCAATGTCTCTGATCTCAGAAATGGCCCCTCAGCTCCCTAGCCCTCAAGCCAGGAATCCCAGTGTCTCCCACACCCTCCTTCCTCATCTTTCAATATTCACAAACATGCACCACCAACTCCTGTCTCTCCTGCCCCCCCCGAGGCTCTTGATCTGCCTATTCTTCATCTTTCCGTGGCTTCTCCTGCCAGGTCCCCCACTGCCCTCTGTGACCTTCCCGCTTCCAGACTCACTCCCTACAACTGGTCACAGGCAGCTTGCTTGCCTCACCTCTTGCTGACAGTCTCTGCAAGGCTTCCTATCTTGCTGAAAGTAAAGTCCAAAGTGCTTAGCACGGCCTTCAAGCCTACCCAGATTCTCAGCCTGAAGCGGCCCTGATGGGGTGTAGCTGGCAGCTTACCAGGTAAAGGGCAGGCTGAACTGCTGCGGTCCAGAGGCTATCTTCTAGTCCAGTGGCACTCACAGTGTGGTCCATGCAGACCCCAGCCCCTCATCATCCGGGCACTTGTTGCAAATGTAGATTGGGGGGGCTCCACCCCAGATCCACTGAATCAGAATTTCTCAGGAGGAGCCCAGGAATCTGTGTTTTATAAGCCTTCCAGCTGCTTCCACTGCTCATTAAAATTTGAGAAGCGTGTGCTGGACAGATAGAAACATCCAGCTCTCTCTTGGGCAGTTCCCAGCCTGCTCAACCATCTAGGAGCCTTGAGGGTCTCCCTTCAAGCACCAGGCTCCCTCCCTGAATCCAGGGCCTGCTAGGGAAATGCAGGCACCATTTCTTTTCCTATGACCACTTGGGGAGGGGCTCTTGGGGAGGGTGTCCCAAGGAGGGCTCTGCCCCTTCTGTAGAGAAGGGAAGGAGCAGTAACTGGGGCAGGGGGTGGGGCAGGGATCAGTCACCCTTCTTGATTTCATCAGATTTTCTTTCGTCAGCAGGTTAAAAATAAGGCTGGTGGTGGCTCAGGGATGCGGCAGGGCCATAACCCAGTGGGAGCAATCCCGAGAGTGTTGACCCTCACTCCTGCCTCCCTTCCCCACCTTGGACCCCTTACCACCCTGGAATAGCTGGCCTCGTTGCACATGTGTCTCCATCAAGCTCTGATGGCTTTACTGCGCCAAAGCGGGGGCACACAGGAGGTACCCCTGACTCCTCTGCTCTGGCTGTTCCCCTATCTGGAATGTTCCTTTCCCTCCTTCCACCTCCCAGCCTTAAAGGGCCAGCTTCAGACCCACTTTGACTTCCAGATTTATTCAGCTAATGCAACTTTATGGAATGCCTGCTATATGTTAGGACTTTTCTGGGTGCTGTGGCTATGATAGCAAGCCAAGTATCTAAAAATCCCTTGTAAGGGGACTTCCCTGGTGGTCCAAGGACTAAAACTCCATGCTCCCAGTACAGGGGGCCCGGGTTTGATCCCTGGTCCCGGAACTAAGATCCTGTCTGCCACAACTAAGACCGGGCACAGCCAAAGTAGATAAGTAATTAAGTGAAAGTCACTCAGTCTTGTCTGACTCTTTTCGACCCCGTGGACTATACAGTCCATGGAATTCTCCAGGCCAGAATACTGGAATGGGTAGCCTTTCCCTTCTCCAGGGGATCTTCCCAACCCAGGGATGGAACCCAGGTCTCCCACATTGCAGGCGGATTCTTTACCAACTGAGCCACCAGGGAAGCCCAAAGAACATAAATAAATATTTTTTAAAAATCCCTTGTAGAACTCACATTCTGTTGCAGAGGTCAGCAAATTAGGGCAACAGGTCATATCCAGCCTGTTTCTCTGTCACCTGTGAGCTAAGAATGCTTTTTATATTTTTTAAAGCTATGAAAAAAAAAAAAACCCAAATAGTAATTTTATGACACACGAAAATTATACAGAATTTAAATGTGTCCATATAAATAAAGTTTTATTGGAACAGAGTCACACGTATTTGTTTACTATTGTCTAGAGCTAAGTGGTTGCCATAGAAGTCCATGACCTGCAAGGCCAAAAATATTTACCATCTGGTGCTTTACAGGAGAAGTTTGCCCACCTCTGTTCTAATGCATCCACTCAACAATGGTCTCTCCTACTATTCTAACTAATAATATTAGTCTACTATTAGTTGAGCTCTTTGTACCCAGCTCTGTGCTGTGGTCACCTTTACACACATGACTTCAGAGAGGTGAAGTCACTTTCTCGAGGTCACACAGCTAGAAAGTGTATCTGCCCAAGCTCTTCCCCATTACACTGAGCTGGTGCTTTCCTGGTACTAACTGGACCAGGTCCTCCACATGCTGGTACTAGGGATGGGGATAAATTAGATCCAGCAGGCACCTGAAGAGCTCCCAGCCTAATGCAGCCCCACCAAGTCAACTGTGCAGCATCTCTGAAAAGCAGCAGATGATGGGGCGGGGGCAGAGCAAAGCCGCTAAGCCACATGGCGGTGCAGCTAAGAGGGGACAGCTCTGGTAGGTCTTGGCTCTGCTCCTTATACTCTCAGGTAAGCCTGAGCCCCCTGAGCCCCAGTCTCCTCATCTGTACAATGGGGATAATAACAGCATTTATCCTGGAGAAATGGTATAAGGAGTATAAATGAATACACACTCATCAGAAGGGTTAAGGGTACAAGCTCCAGTCCATCACATTCTGACTTTTGCTCTCTGGTCACAGTTTCCTCAACTGTGAAATGGGGTTAATAACATTTACCTCACAAAATTACTGGGGGTCTGAAATGAGATCGCACAAGAGTGTTTAGCATAAACCGAGCACTTAACAAATACTAGCTTTCATTATTGTTACAGTTTTGGTTATTGTTATAACAATATTTGGGGATTCCCAGGTGGCTCAGTGATAAAGAATTTGCCTGCCAATGCAGGATACACAGGAGACTCAGGTTTGATCCCTGGATTGGGAAGATCCGCTGGAGGAGGGCATGGCAACCCACTCCAATATTCTCGCCTGGAGAATCCCCATGGACAGAGGAGCCTGGCGGGCTACAGTCCACAAAGAGTCGGACACGACTGAAGTGACTGGGCACGTAACAAAGTTTACCAGCCATTCCCTTCCAAAAATCTAAGGACTGCCAACAAATTCGGAGAAGGCAATGGCACCCCACTCCAGTACTCTTGCCTGGAAAATCCCATGGACAGAGAAGCCTGGTAGGCTGCAGTCCATGGGGTCACGAAGAGTCGGACACAACTGAGCGACTTCACTTTCACTTTTCACTTTCATGCATTGGAGAAGGAAATGGCAACCCACTCCAGTGTTCTTGCCTGGAGAATCCCAGGGATGGGAGAGCCTGGTAGGCTGCCATCTATGGGGTCACACAGAGTTGAACACAACTGAAGCAACTTAGCAGCAGCAGCAGCAGCAGCAGCAGCCAACAAATTGGTGTTTAAATAGGTATTCTTGTAGCAGGACATGTCATATAAACTTTGTTTCAAAGTTCACCCATGTTGTAGCATGTATAGTACTTCATCCCTTTCCATTGCCAATAATGGTCCACTGTGTGTGTGGATAAACCATATTTAGTTTATCTGCTCCTCAGCTGAAGGACATTTGGAGTGTTTCCACCATCTGGTTACTACATATAATGCTACTATGGATATTCCTGTACAAGTTTGGGGATGGATGTAGGTTTTCATTTCTCCTGGGTGTACACCTTAAGGCATGGAATTGCTGGGTCATGTGGTAACTCTTTTTAAACTTTTGAGGAACTTCCAGACTGAGGAACTTCTGAATTGAGTGCACCATTGTACTTTCTTCTAGTAACACGAGGGTTCCAATCTCTCTACATCCTTGTCAACACTTACTATTATCCATTTTTAAATTTTAGTCACATAATGGTTTGTGAGGTTCATTTCATTGTAGTTTTGATCTGCACTTCCCTGGTGGCTAATGATGTTGAGCGTGTTTTTAAATGTTTAATGACCATTTATGTTATCTTCTTAGGAAAAAAAATGTTTATATAGATTCTTTGCCTGTTTTCAATTTTTTTAAGTTGTAAAAGTTCTCAATATATTCTAGATACAAGTCCCTTATCAAATATAGGATTTGCAAACATTTTTCCCATTCTTTTGTCTTTTCAATTCCTTGATGGTGTCCTTTGAAGCACAGAAGCTCTCAAACTTAATGATTTCCAATTTATCTATTTTTCCTTTTGTTGCATATACTGATGCTATCACATCTGAGAAGCTTTTGCCTAACTCAAGGTCACAAAAACTTACTACCATATTTTCTTCTCAGAGTTTTATAGTTCAGTTTTTACACTTAGATCTAGGAAGACTACTTCTAATTAGAAAAAAATGGGAAATAAACTAAGGGTTCATACTGTCCTAGGAGACAGGCACTACAACCATTTTACAGATGAAGAAACTGAGACAAAGTGAGGTTAAGTCACTTGGCCATTATTTTTATTGTGAACATTATGCCAGAAGTGGCCCCTGCTCTGGAAGGATCTAGAGTCTGGTAGGAAAGACAAGACAAGGTGAAAAGTTTTGAGAGCAAACATAAACAGAAGGTTACAGGGCAGGAGAAAGCCCATGTGGTGAGCTGCGTGTTCATACGTGCATTTCCTTATTTTTATATTTTATATTTATTTATTTATTTATTATAAATATAAAAAAGATGTAGTAGAGGGCTTCCCTGGTGGTCCAGTAGCTAAAACTCTGAGCTCCCAATGCTGGGGGCCTGGGGTTCGATCTCCATTCAGGGAACTGGATCCCACATGCCTCAGTGAAGACCTGGTGCAGCCAAATAAATAATTTTTTTAAAGATGTAGTATAATATGGCTTCATCAGCACAACAAAATATGAAAAATAAACAGATTTTTTAAATATTTTGGTATTTGAGGTGGTTAAGAGCAGTTTTCCACAGTGGGTGACATACATTCTCTGTACTTTGATTTTTTTCCCATCTGTAAAGTGGGGATATGAATAGCCCCTGCCTCACAGAGTTGTAGAATTACCGTATACAAAGTATTTAGAATAGAATCTGGCACATAGAAACCTCTATGCAAGTGTTTTAAAATTTGAAAAAGTTGATTTGTTTTAGTTGAAGTGGAGGGGCATGGCTTTTGAGTCTGGGGGGCTGTGCCACCCCCCCAATAGCTTAAGCAGAACCTCCCCACCTTGGAAGCCCAGACTGAAATCCCCAGGCTGTGGAGGTGAACTCTTCCAGATTATGTTTTACAAAGACCTCTCTCCTCTTCTTGAAAAAGAATCACCAGCCCAGCTGGGAAATCTTCACCATGTGTGAGTGGGTATGTGACACCCCTTCCCATCCTCCAGTCTCTATGCAGGAGGCAGGGTGACAAGCTGCTGTTTACTAAGTGCTAACTATGTGCCAGACCCTTGACCTATGTGGTCAGCTGAATAATGGCCCCAGGGATATCCAGGTCCTAAATCCCTGGAACCAGTGAATGTTACCTTATACGGCAAAAGGAGCTTTGCAGATGTGATTAAATGGAAGCTCCTGAGATGCAAGAATTATCCTGGGTTAGACAAGCAGGCTGTAGATGTAACCACGCATGTCCTTATAAGAGGGAGGCAGGAGCAGATGTGACCACAGGAGGAGGAGAAGATGATATGATGATGGAAACTGAGATGAGAGTGATGCCCGTTGAAGATGCAGGATGGGGCCACAAGCCAAGGAATGGCAGTGGCCACTAAGAAGCTAAAAAATCAAGGAATTGGATTCTCCTGCCAGAACCCTCGAAAGGAACCAGCCCTGTCATCACCTTGGCTTTAGCCCACTGAGACCGATCTCAGACTTCTGACTTCCAGAACAGTAAGAGAGTAAGTCTGTGCTGTTTTAAGCCCCCAAGTTAATGATAATTTGCTACAGAAGCAACGGAAACTGCAGCAACCTGTGTGATCTCATGCCATCCTCAAGGCAACTCACTGTGCAGAAGAAAGGAAAGCTCAGGAAATTATTTGCCCATGGTTCGCTGCCAGGTGGCACTAGTGGTAAAGAACTGGCCTACCAATGCAGGAGACGTAAGAGACATGGGTTCGATCCCTGGGTCGGAAAGATCCCCTGGAAGAGGGCATGGCAACCCACTCCAGTATTCTTGCCTGGAGAATCCCATGGACAGAGGAGCCTGGTAGGCTACAGTCCACAGGGTCCACAAAGAGTCAGACATGACTGAAGCAACCTAGCACAATCACTCACACATAGCTAGTGAGATCCAGAGCCGGCTGGAACACGATTCCAGGTCTGTCTGGCACCAGAGCCTTTGCTAACCCACGCATCTGCTGCACACTGCAGTTAAGCCAGAAGAGACCAGCAGCTGGAACTGGCCAAAACTATGCTGCTTCCCCCAGGGGCCTGGGCATCCCTAGCATGCATCCTGCTTGCCTGAGAGTCCAGAGCTAGTGGTTACCAGCAGGGACACCGTCAAGTTCCCCAGTGAAAGGCTAGTCCATTGGAAACTGGGATCGCCTGGTTGACTACATATGACTGAGGTCTGGTTATGCTATGGCAGCCAGTGAATAGACAGAGAGGGGACATGAGGCCTTGCTCCCCCTCCCCACATGGGACTGGGCTCTACAGTCCAATCTGAAGCCCAGCTCTCAGCAGTGAGGCCTTTTCTGCATGAGCTGGCTGTACAGAGAAGCTTCCTTTTTAAAACTTCTGTGCTGGGGACTTCCCTGGTGGTCCAGTGGCTAAGACCCTGCACTCCCAATGCAGGGGGCCCAGGTTCACTCCCTGGTCAGGGAACTAGACCCCACATGCTGCAGCTAAGTTCACACGCCGCAACAAAGATTGAAAATCCCACGGGCCACGACTACGACCCTGGGCAGCTGAATAAATAAACAAATATTTTAAAAATGAAAAGCCTATGCCAGAGTTTTAAAATCACATTTTATGAATTATGAGAAGAGTAATATTGAAGCAAACAGCACTGTGAACCCACTGTGCTAAAACAATGGCTGTGTTAGCTTTTGAGCCTTTTATGAACAACTGTTAATTGTAAAGCCCACAGTTTAAGAGCATGGAATCTGAAATCACGCTACTGAGGTCTGAATCCCTGAGTCAGACATTAGCTGTGTGGCCTGGACGAATCACTTAACCTCTCTGTGCATCCATTTCTTCTTCTGAAAAGTGAACATGGCAAGAAGACTTTTCAGATGGCTCCTGGTGTTCACACCTTTATGGGATTCAGCCCCCACCCCTCCCACCACGGAGGATGGGCTGAACTCAGTGACAGGCTTCTAAATAAAAGACCATGACAACGGTGACATCACTTCCATGACTAGTTTACAAAAGACGGCGACTTTGCTTTTGATAACAGACTCTTGCTGGCCTTGATGAAGCAAGCTGCCATGCTGGGGAAGCTTTCATAGCAAGGAACTGAAGACAGCCTCCCACCAACATCAGTGAGAAGCCAAGGGCCTCAGTTCAAACGCCCACCAGAAACTGCATCATCCTACAAACAACTGCATGAGGGTGGAGTGGCTCCATCCCCACTGGGGCCTTCAGATGGGACTACAGCCCTGACCAACAGCAGCCTCGTGGGAGACCCTGAGCCAAAAGGCCCAGCTGAGCCTGATACCAAACCCACAGAAACTGTGAGATAAGAAATGTGTGCTGTTTCATGCTGCTATGTTTGGGCATAAGTTATTATCCAGTGATAGACAACTAATACAATTGGGATCATAATACCTACTTCATTGGGTTGTTATGAAAATTTGCAAAGAAACAGAGGAAAACAACAGAATGGGAAAGACTAGAGATCTCTTCAAGAAAATTAGAGATACCAAGGGAACATTTCATGCAAAGACGGGCTCAATAAAGGACAGAAATGGTATGGACCTAAAAGAAGCAGAAGATATTAAGAAGAGGTGGCAAGAATACACAGAAGAACTGTACAAAAAGATCTTCACGACCAAGATAATCATGATGGTGTGATCACTCATCTAGAGCCAGACATCCTAGAATGTGAAGTCAAGTGGGCCTTAGAAAGCATCACTATGAACAAAGCTAGTGGAGGTGATGGAATTCCAGTTGAGCTAGTTCAAATCCTGAAAGATGATGCTGTGAAAGTGCTGCACTCAATATGCCAAGAAATTTGGAAAACTCAGCAATGGCCACAGGACTGGAAAAGGTCAGTTTTCATTCCAAAGGAGGCCAGCCTTGGGATTTCTTTGGAAGGAATGATGCTAAAGCTGAAACTCCAGTACTTTGGCCACCTCATGCGAAGAGTTGACTCATTGGAAAAGATTTTGATGCTGGGAGGGATTGGGGGCAGGAGGAGAAGGGGACGACAGAGGATGAGATGGCTAGATGGCATCACTGACTCGATGGAAGTGAATCCGAGTGAACTCCGGGAGTTGGTGATGGACAGGGAGGCCTGGTGTGCTGTGATTCATGGGGTTGCAAAGAGTCGGACACGACTGAGTGACTAAACTGAACTGAATGTACAGAAAGTGCTTAGAACAGTGCCTTGCATACAGTGTTTACTATAGTAGTGTTATACTAGTATGAAAGTGTTAGTTTTCACTATTATACATTTCTTACTTACATAATTTTTCATGTTTCCACATATTCATGTTTATCATTTCAGACCCCTTAACCTTTCTTCTTTTGAAATTTAACATCTACCTGTTTTTAAAATATGTATTTACTTAAGCATTTGGCTGCACCGGGTCTTAGTTGCAGCATGCAGGATCTAGTCCCCTGACCAGGTGTTGAACCTGACACCAATCTGCATTGGCAGCACAGAGCCTTAGCCACTGGACCACCAGGGAAGTCCCAACATCCATGTATTTTTGTGCTAGTGATTCCTCTTCTGGGAATCCGACCAACTGACATACTCAAACTGTGCAAAATGACACCCATATAAGGGTATTTCCTGCAATCCTGTTTGTAATAACAAAACACTGGAAATGAAGCCAAAGCAAGAAGGGGGAACTAGTTGATTACATTAAGGTATAATCAATGCTTGTTGAGTACCTACTATGTGTCAATACTGTGCTTAGATGTTTGCATGTATTATTTCATTTAATCCTCATAATATTCTCTAAAGTAGACATCACTATCAATTCCCATTTTACAAGCAAGAAAACTAAGGATGACAGGATTAGGTAACCTGTCCAACTCACACAGTCAATAAAGGAGGAAAGCCAAGAATTCCAGTGTGTTTAACACCAAAATAAGACAAAGCATGTGTTAGTGTTGGAGTCAGACAACCTGGTTTCAAACCCCAGCTCCTTCACATCCAAATTGTATGACTTTTGCCAAGTCATGGAACCTCTCCAAGTCTCAGTTTCACCATCTGTAACTCAAGTTAATCACTTTGCTGACAGGAGTCTTTAAAGTTAAAGCTATGGTTTTCCCAGTAGTCATGTACAGATATGAGAGTTGGACCATAAAGAAGGCTGAGTGCCAAAGATGCTTGATGCTTTTGAACTGTGCTGCTAGAGAAGAATCTTGAGAGTCCCTTAGACTGTAAGGAGATAAATCAATCAATCCTAAAGGAAAACAACCCTGAATATTCATTGGAAGGACTGATGCTGAAGCTGAAGTTCCAGTACTCTGGCCACCTGATGAGAAGAGCCAACTCACTGGAAAAGACCCCTGGGAAAGACTGAGGGCCATAGGAGAAGGGGGAGACAAAGGATGAGATGGTAAGACAGCATCACCGACTCAGTGGACAAGAATCCGAGCAAACTCTGCTGCTGCTGCTGCTGCTAAGTCGCTTCAGTTGTGTTTGACTCTATGCGACCCCATAGACGGCAGCCCACCAGGCTCCCCTGTCCCTGGGATTCTCCAGGCAAGAACACTGGAGTGGGTTGCCATTTAACTCTATGAGATGGTAAAGGACAGGGAGCCTCATGTGCTGCATGCAGTCCACAGAGGGGCAAAGAGTCAGACACAACAAGTGAACAAGGACAACAACTCAGGTTAGTAATTGCGCTTAGCTGTCACTAGAACTCTACCCTGAGGATCAAGTGAACTGTGCCATGTGAAGTGTGTATTCATTTGATCATGACAAGCATTTACTAAGCGCCTACTGTATGCCATGTCCTGGGCTAGATCTAGGGGCACAACAATGAACAGAAGAAATTTACCTCCTAGGACTTACAGACTAGCCCAGCATGCACACAGTGGAACCCCATAAATGGTAGCTGCTACTATTAGAGTGGCTCTTCTTCCCCAGGGTTGGTCTTCCCACCTAAGTCTACTGGTGACCTGGGTCTGGGTGTGTTCTGCTTCCCTCACTCGTTCCCCCCCCCACCCCCGCACCACCTCGGCTCACCCCCACCACCCCCACCCCCACCACCACCACCCCCAACCCCGGTGAGCCAGCCAGCAATGGCATCCCACAAGGCTCGAGTCAGCAGACATCTCCTGCCTAAATAAGGACAAGGCGTCCAGGAGAGCTCTCTGCGAGCGGAGGAATGTGACAGCTGAGCCCGCCCGCCCGGCACCCTCCCCCGCCTCCGGCCCCTCCCCAGGTGTGGCATTCCAGTTTTTCCCAGAGCAGCCCCCGAAGTCCCCAACACCCCCTCCCCCAGCCCAGGCCGCTCTGATAACTGCTAAGGAGCCTTCCGGAGGAATTCCAGGCAGCTCCATCTGCTCCTGGGGGCTGGCATCCCGGCTGCCACACGGAGAAGAAACTGCAGGGAGGGGCCAACCCAGCCCCAACCCTGGAAAATTACATCCCTTGGTTTGAAAAGCATTTCCAGAGATATTCTTTGGCCTCAGGCACTGTGTCAGGTGTGAGGGCTCCAGCGGAGATTCTGACCACGCTGCTGTCTCCCCGTCCCCACACCAGGCCCCAGCACTCACACCTGCTCCTGGTGGGGTGGGGGGAAGGCAGACACAGCTAGTCCAGAGCATGGGGCCAGGGACGACGTCTTCGAGAAGTTCTTGCTGAGGCAGGGGTTGATCAGGGGAACTCTGGCACCAGATGACTGGAGTTCCCATACTAGCCCTGCTTCTACCTAGCTGTGTGACCTTGAACAAGTTACCTAACCACTCTGGGCTTTCATTTCCCCATCTGTGAAATGGGAGAATAACAGCAGCCACCTCAGAGCTGGGAGGACTAAGTACACTGGTTTTGCAAAGTGCTCAGAGCAGCAAGGAGGAGGTCGTATCCTCAGGATCTGTTCAGGATGACCGACTGGAGAGCCTACCACTTAAACCAGGGTGCCTGAGGGTGAAAGCGGGAGCTGTTTATAAGTATACCCTGCGTGATCCAAGGCAATCTCGGGCACACGAGGCCGTGTGGTCATCCCAGACTTGACCACAACTAAGGTGCCAACTGTCACCGACAGCGACTATATGTCATCTTTGTAAGCCAGCCCTGCAAGAGGTGAACAGCACACCCAGCACACTGATCTGACCTTCAGATTTCCCAGGAGGAAGACACGTAAAACCAAAATTTGAGCTAGAGTCAAAGAAAAACATAAAGGATTTCAATGCATTGGTTAACAGATATCTATTGAGCTTTTTATGTGGGTCCATGCCTGGGCTCTGGGGTGAAGGAGGAGGAGAAAGAAGTGTCAGAAGAAGAAAAATAAAGAAGTAAAGGATTCCATTCCCAGTGACCAGCCATAGTTGGTCAGATAATAAGAGAGGATTTGGGGACAGGATTCAAGACAGAAAAGACACCATCAGGGAGGGGTCAGGTCAAGGGTGGACCAAGGATGTAACCATGGGAACAGATCAAATGCAGAGCAAAGGCAGAGAGGTGGGCAGGAAGGGGACCTCAGGCTTGGGAAGGGCGTGTCGTTATGGCTAAGAACCAGGTCTTGGACCAGAATTGAAGGTCCAAGTTTCATCTCCACCCCTAACGCTCTGGCTCACCCCTGACAACTCACACAATCTATATTGCCTCACTTTCCACAGCAATAAAGTGGAGCAAACAATACCTTCGCCCTTCAGGGCTGCCCGAATACCAAATGAGATGATGCCTGTGAAATTCCGTTCACTTCACAGGCAGGCTGCAAACGGAGAACACGTGCTCTACAAGGAAGGGGTTTTGTCTGTTTTGTTCACTGAGGAATCCCCAGCACCAAAAACAGGACCTGGCCCACAGTGGGTGCTTAATAAAAATTTGTTGACTGAATAAACAGCAGCCATTATAAATATTATTATCATAATTACTATGCAGTAATAGGCCTGGCTGAGCTGGAGCAGAGGAAAACAAAGGAGCTTTTTCACAGATGAGGCAACAGGCTGAGACAGGTGAAAGGATTTGCCTGAGGTTATACTCCTAGTAAGTCACAGAGCAGGATCTGGGTTCCCGGCCAGGGTCTTCAACTCCAACTCCTCTGTCCTTCTTGCCTGCCTATTTTTCTCCTGTCTTCTATAAGCATTCCCTAGGTGCCTACTAAGTGCAGGCATCTGATAACATAATGGGGATTAAAAGAAACTTAAAACCAGAATTCTGGCCTTAAGGATCTTATAGACCTGTAAAGAAAATCTACAGGAAAATAATCTAGTTGAGAAAATTCAGGGTTTTTTCTTTTCTTTAAGTTTTTTTAAAAAAAATATGGACTATTTTCTTTTAAGTCTTTATTGAATTGTTACATTATGGCTTTTGTTTCATGTTTGGTTTTCTGGCTGCCAGGCATGTAGGACCTTTAGCTCCCTGACCAGGGATGGAACCTGCACTCCCTGTGTTGAAAGGCAAAGTCTTAAGCACTGGACCACCAGGAAGTTCCAAGTTCAAGCTTTTGAAAACAGGGAGCCCAGAAGAGGAAGAGACATGGCAAACCTGCCTGCAGATGAGAGCTCTGAGCTACAGCCTGAAACAGAGAAGAGATGGAGAAATCAAGCTTGGTACTAAGCATGTACTGGAGGTGACCTAGGCAAGCTCTGGACAGGACACTGGGAGCCTGAGTTCAGCCATAGCCATCTTTACACCATGGAAACTGGCAAACTCCAAGAAGCAGAGTTCTCCTACTCCGTCCCCCACCCGCCAGCCCCTCCAAGAGCTACTTAATCAGCACACTACTTCTCAGAATAGACATGAACTAGAAAAAAGTTAACAGTCTCAGCAGACTCAAATTATGTCTTACCTTCTACCTGGACAATCCCCCGCCCCCCCATCCTTTTGAAAAACACGTTATTAGCTCTCTTGACAAAAAGCACTTAAATTTGCCATCTCCAAGCACAAAATCTCCCCTCCCTACTTCTCACAGGACAATTTCTGAGTGGGTCTCAGGCGGTGTCAGCGTATAAAACCTGCAATTTGCTCTGTGAGTGAGCTGGGGAAGCGAAGGGGATCCCTCCAGGCTGTATATAGGCATCCTTTCTTCTCCCTGCGTGTAGTCCTGGGAAAATAACAAAGTCTTATTTTCAATTCTGAGTCTTGTTTCCATGTTCATGTGAGCTGGTCAGATGGAAAAGAAAGAAGGGAAGAAAGGGTGGTCTAAATAGAGGGACGTGCAGGAGTCAAGGCAAAGAAAGGTGTGTTTAAAACACACACATAGTTTTCATGAAACTGAGAAAAGTAACCTGACAATGTCATTTCACCAAACTGCTTTCCTCTGCTTCCTAAGCACAAGCCTGGACTATTTCCCAGCCTCCCTTGCAGGGAAGTGTGGCCACGGACCAGAAGCTGGCCAATGGAATGTGAGAAGACATGATGCGCCCTACTTCCTGGCCAATAAGAACCTTCCACTGCCTCTTTCAATGCGTTTTTCCTTTTCATTGGCTTGACGCAGAGAGCGTGATGATCTTGAAAGCCACGTGTGGAAGACAGCAGAGCCACAAGACGGGAGGAGACCGGGTTTTTGAATCATTGCGTGGAACACAGCTGCCCAATGATGAGTACCCATTTCGGATTTTACATGAGTGAAAAATAAACTTGTGCTGGATGTGTTCTGTGTCTGTGTGTTTGCTGGTTCCCTACAAACGGAGGGATAGAAGCAGATGAGGAAAGACGACAAAGGGACTCCTGTGCATCTTGTGTCCAGCCTGAGGGAGAGGGGACTTCTGTTCCAGGGCTCCCGCAGCGAGTCTCAGCCAGGAGGTAAACTGTTTGCCACTGGAGGCCGGAGTGAGAGCAGGACACCTCCTCTTCTTGGACAAGATTCAGGCACGCACCGTTAGTATGAATGTCCATCCCTCTTTCAAAAAAGCCCCACAGGCTCATTAATGAGTCGGTCACTGCCGAGCATTTAATGCACGTCTACCGTGTATAATGCCTAAGCTTGGGCTCCTCCCGTCCACAACTCCAGAGTCCAGTTGCCCTTCTAAAGACCGGCTTTCCCTCCCTTTCAGGCTCTGGAAAGAGGGAGAGGAAAAATCTTTCAGGCCAATGACTCAAAAGCTTACTACTGACAGGACCAAAACTGATAGGCGGTACCAGGACATTCATCGGATAATACTGGTCCTTTAAAATTCAAAGTCAACCATTTTGACTTCTTCAATAAGAAAGTCTCATTTCATGCTTATGTATCTTTTTCTTCCCCTTGGTAAATATTTATTTATTTGGAGGCACCAGATCTTATTTGCTGAATCTTCCATCTTTCGTTGTAGCACACAGGATCTTTTTTTTAGTTACAGCATGTGGGATCAAGTTCCCTTAGGGATCAAACCCAGGTCCCCTGCATTGTGTCATGGAGTCTTAGCCACTGGACCACAGGGAAGTCCCTTATATATTCTTAATGAGTCTTATATTCCATTTTTTTAACAGAGAGAGACCAGAGCAGCAAGTAGCCTTGATCTGAACTCTTAGTAGGCAACCCTACTGGGGACAGTTGAATGATGCTTTGCTTCACTGTATTTTTTTTTTCTTTCTTGTGTTGTGTGTTGTTCTGGTGTTCTTGTGGTATTATTTGTTTTTGTTTTTTCCCACTAACTCCTCTTTATGTAACACTGGATTTCTATTTATGGTAATGATCTAAAGATCCTTTATAAAAATAAGTTTCAGACTTCCCTGGTGGTGCAGTGGATGAGAATCCACCTGGCAATGCAGGGGGCATGGGTTCGATGCCTGGTCCGGAAAGATTCCACATGCCACCAAGCAACTGAGCCCATGCTCTAGAGCCTGCGGGCCACAACTACTGAGCCACATGATGCAATTACTGAAAGCGCACGCTCTAGGGTCCACGAGCCACAGCTAAGGAGCCCCTGTGCCGCAACTCCCGAAGCCCATTCACCTAGAGCCTATGCTCCACAGCAAGAGAAGCCACCGAAATGAGAAGCCCACACATGACAGTGAAGAACAGTCCCCAGGCGTCACAACCAGAGAAAGCCCACATGAGGCTACAAAGATCCGGCCCAACCAAAGATAGATAAATAAATAGTAGTGTGCACATGTCCAAAAATATTAAAAATAAATAAATTCAGGCTTAGGAAGGTTAAGTGTTTTTTTTTTTAATAGTAAAGAAATAGCAACCCAAAGGGTATATATGGCCATGGTTCGGCTTGGGAAGGTACATCAGTGAACGACATTTGGGAAACTCCGGCTTACCCGCCAGGGTCACACCTCTGGGCCTTTGCTCACGCTGGTCCCGCTGCCTGCTCTTCCATGCGGACCTCGCTAGGCTCCCGTGGCCTTGGTCCGGGCTGAAGTCATCTCCCAAAGAAGCTATGGTAACAATGTGCACGTGGTAGGGCATGGGAAAGGCCAAGCCAAACAGGCAAATCTGGGCGGCTGTTTTTCCCCAAAACAAGGAAAGGACAGTTCAGCAACCTAGGACACAGAGACCAGTGGGGAGAAGGGAGTTGCCCAGGGTCATTCAGCAGGTTGGGGCAGAGGCCGTCTCACCCTCACACAATATGGATGGGAGGACAGAATAGCACCACCACTATAGAGACTTTGGCCGGTATCTGTACTTGGAGAAATTTATTCTAGACATATACTGATCCACGGGTGAAATGATGAATGTACAGCTTTATCTCGCAAGAGCACAATTCTGGAAATTTCCTAAACAATCCCTGCAACCACAGGGGCTTGATTCAACAAACGATGATTCAGCTATTCAATGAAATACTATGCAGGAGTTAAAGCGGATAAAGTTCTTTATTTAGAAAGATCAGGAAAGCTCTCTGATATATAAACACAGCAAAGAGAAAAAGCAAGGTTCAGGGCTTCCCTGGTGGCTCAGTGGTAAAGAATCTACCTGCCCATGCAGGAGACACAGGTTCGACCTCTGATCCAAGAAGATCCCACGTGCCACGGAGCATGGGCCTGTGACCTGCAACCAACAAGCCTGTGCTCTAGAGCCCCAGGAACTGCAACTACTGAGCTCATGAGCTGCAACTGCTGAAGCCCCACACCCTGAAGCCTGTGCTCCGCAATGGAGAAGCCACCTCAATGAGAAGCCTGTGCCCGCAACCAGAGAGTAGACTCCACTTGCCATAACTACAGAAAAACCCGAGCGACATTGAGGACCGAGCACAACCAAAAATAAACAAAGGAATAAATAAATAAAATTATATTAAACAGAAGAAAAGGTTCAGACAAGTATGTATAATATGCTGCCTTTGGGGGCAGAGAGAGCAAAACAGAAACCTACGGGTTTGCTCATATTAGATGGCACAACGGGACACTGCCATTTTGCAAGTCAAATGACGTTCCACCTTAACAGAGTAACTCTGGAAGGAAAAGAAAAAACGGCAAATAACAGTTGACCAGGGAGTGTGGAGCAAGCAATCAGAGGACGACAAAGGAAGAAGATAGACTTTACATTTTTGTCTAAACATGAGGTTTTGAACCACATGAATGTACAACCGATTAAAAATATAAAAGAATGAATAATTAGGGCTCCAGAGCCAACTTTTCTGGCACGGAGTGCTTGTGTCTATATCCAAGCCAGAGAGGATGCTCAGGGAAGAACTATGTACATCTGACACCCAGTGGGGGTGGGGGCTGTCCCAGGGGAGCCTCTGACAAATTCCCACCTACAGGACTTGCTCGGTGACATTTCTGAGCCTACCTGCTGGGTCAGAGCTCAGGGGCCCCCAGCCTTGGCCAGGCTTCTGACAAGGCTGCCGCCAGTCCTGTGGGGTCACGGGGTTGGCAGCAGGCTGCCGTGACCTTGGGGTGATACCCCCTTCCCAGATAGGGTTGCACAGAGCGAGGGCTGATGGGAAGAGCGCTGGGGCAGTCACGCGATTGCCCTTACCAGGGATGCGGCTTAGCCAAACATGGCTTTAGAGAGATGGATCCCCAACGCAGCCCCTCCCCAGACTGTGGTCCCACTCCACACCCCTCCTGGAGACGGGAGGAGAACGGCTGTCCCCAGTCTGGGCTGTTCTCTGGTTCCTCATTCAACAACACCCAAAGGAATCACTGAAGAAGAAGCATAGTTATAATAATAACGACAAGTGCCGCTGCTGAGTGACACCTGTGTGCCAGGCACTGGGGCAGGGTGCATGCGTGCTCAGTCTCCTCAGCTATGCCCAGCTCTTTGCAACCCCATGGACTGTGGCCTGCCAGGCTCCTCGGTCCATGGGGATTCTCCAGGCAAGAATACTAGAGTGGGTTGCCGTGCCCTCCTCCAGGGGATCTTCCCAGTGCAGGGATCCAACCTGCATCTCTTATGTCTCCTGCACTGGCAGGCAGGTTCTTTACCACTAGTGGCTAGTACTTGACATCAACCATCTCATTTTAGCCTCACAACGCCCTCATTAGGAAGTTGCCACCATACTACAAGGCTGGGGAAACTGAAGCTCAAGAAGAGTGACCTGTTGAATGAAACAGTGTCATCTGACCCCAAAATCCATGCTCCTGATCACTAAAGGATGTCTTGTGCCTCTGTTTCTCCACCTGGGAAAGTGGAAAAAAGCAACAAGGCTTGTAAACAGGGACTGAGGAAAGGGGCTGGAGATGTTTAGACCAGAGAAGACTCTCGAAGGTATTAAGATAACAATCTTTGCATCTACCCAGGGATGTCCGGGGCAGGCACTGCTAATCGCTCACCAAATATCCATTCTTCCCCTTCTTGCCTCCTAACAGAAGTGTCACCTTACTCAGGGAAGCAATGTATCCAGCTAAAAATATTCACCTTCCCAGATCCCTTGCATTCAGGGAAGGCCACATGACCCACTCTGCAGAAGATGTGAGTCGCCGGTGGGCTTCTTTCTCCATCAAGGGACACTGGTGCGTTCTGCCCCTGGATATGAATGTGAAGCTAGGGGGGCCGTGGCCACCTCTGAGTACAAGGCCAGAAACCACTTTCTAAGGAGAGCAGGAGGGAAAGACAGAGGGAGGTGGGCCCCCAGGGCGTCTTGGAGCTGCCACGTCAGCCTTGCACTGTCTTTCTGGTCTTCTGGGAGAAGATAAGTCGAGTGCTTAAGACAAGTATTGCTACCCGCAGCTGAACACGTTTCTAACCCACACAGTCCCCAAGGGCAGGACTGGGACCCATGAACTGAAGTGACAGAGAAGCAGAGCATTCTCCTGGTTTGAGGCAATCTTAAAGCCAAGGCTGTCCAAAGTTGGTCTGGACCGGCTCAAGAGGAGTGAGTTTCCTCCACCTGGAGACACAGAGGCAGTGACCGAAGGGCCGTTTGGCAAGGATGATGGGCAAGGCATTCTGACATTGCCTGGGGCTGGACCAAATGGCCTTGCATGCTTTAATCATATCCACTTTGAGCTGTGAAGAAAGGACCCCAGGATGTGTGCCCAGCCATGTGTGGGCCAGGTTGCTGCCCTGCGATGACCTGAAAGGCCCCACCCAGGCTGTGTCTACACTTTCAACAATGAGGGCAACCGTCTACATCTGTGCTGTCCTGCCCGGTAGCCAGGGGGCCCTTGACATGCGGCTACTGAGACTGAGGAATGGCACTTTCATTTCAATGTATTGGCATTTGAATTGCCACACATGCAAGAACAGGGACACAGACATCGAGAACGGGCTCGTGGACACAGCGGGGGAGGAGGCGGAGCACAAACTGGGAGAGCAGCAGTGACGCACACACACTGCTGTGCTCAGTCACGTCTGACTCTCTGAGACCACGGTCTGCAGCCCGCCAGGCTCCTCTGTCCATGGGGTTCTCCAGGCAAGAACACTGGAGTGGGTTGCCATTTCCTTCTCCAGGGGATCTTCCCAACCCAGGGATCAAACCCAGGTCTCCTGCATTGCAGGCAGATTCTTTACCCTCTGGGCCACCAGGGAAGTCCATATATATATATATACACACATTAGCATGTGTAAGATAGAGAGCTACTGAGAAGTTGCTGTATAACACAGGGAACTCAGCTTCGTGCTCTGTGATGACTTAGAGGGACGGATGCAGGTGGTGGTGGAAGAGAGGCTCAAGAGGGAGCGGGTGTGTGTGTGTGTTGTGTGAGCGAGGGCATGTATGTATACAAGACCAGCATGCATGTATAGCTGATCCCCGGTAGCTCAGCTGATAAAGAATCTGCCTGCAATGCAGGAGACCCTGGTCCAATTCCTGGGTTGGGGAGATTCCCTTGGTGAAGGGATAGGCTACCCACTCCAGTATTCTTGGGCTTCCCTGGTGGCTCAGAGAGTAAAGAATTTGCCTGCAATGGGGGAGACCTGGGTCGGATCCCTGGTTTGGGAAGATCTCCTGAAGGACAGCATGGCCATCCACTCCGGTATTCTTGCCTGGAGAATCCCATGGACAGAGGAGCCTGGCGGGCTGCAGTCCATGGGATCACAAAGAGTCAGACAGGACTGAGCGACTAAGCACAGCACTGCATAGCTGATCCAAGGCTTCCCAGATGGAGCAAGTGGTAAAGAACCTGCCTGCCAATACAGGAGACATAAGAAACATGGGTTCAATCCCTGGGTCAAGAGGATCCCCTGGAGAAGGGAATGTCTACCCACTCCAGTATTCTTGCCTGGAGAATCCCATGGACGGAGGAGACTGGTGGGTCCATAGAGTCACAAAGAGTCAGACACAACTGATGTGACTTAGCACATAGCTGATTCATGCTGTTGCACAGCAGAAACTAACACAACACTGTAAAGCAATTATCCTCAAATTAAAAATAAATGAGTAAATTGCCACACGCAGCTAGCGGCCCCCACATTGGCAGAGTGACCTGTCCTCACCTCACCCCTGCACTCTCCCCAGCCTCTTATACTATGTATGGTTTTCTCTCGCTCCACATCAGTCATGCTGGTCTCCTTGCTGCTCTTAGAACATTCCAGGCACCTCCTAGCTCTGTCCTCTGCCGGGATGCTCTCCCCTCAGGTACTCCATTGGCTAACTGGTTCAACTCCTTCATGTCACATATTTAGCAAGGCAACTTGCCCCTTCCCACACGCTCTAAAATTTATTTATTGTCTGCTGTGCTGTCTCCCCAGCTAGAATGTAACTCCATGCAGGCCAGGATCTTGAGGTTTTCCTCCCTAAGCATCTACAACACTCCCTAGCACACAGCAGGTTGTTGTTGTTCAGTCACTAAGTCACATCCGACTCTTTGAGACCCTGTGGACTGCAGCACACCAGGCTTCCCTGTCCTTCACCAACTCGCTGAGTTTGCTCAAACTCATATCCATTGAGTCAGTGAGGCCATCCAACCACCTCATCCTCTGTCGCCCCTCAGTGCTTCCTAGCATCACGGTCTCTTCCAGTGAGTCAGATCTTTGCATCAGGTGGGCAAAGTATTGGAGCTGCAGCTTCAGCATCAGTCCTTCCAATGAATATTCAGAACTGATTTCCTTTAGGATGGACTGGCTTGATCTCCTTGAAGTCCAAGGGACTCTTAAGAGTCTTCCCCAGCACCACAGTTCAAAAGCATCAATTCTTCAGTGCTCAGCCTTTTTTAAGGTCCTACTCTCACATCTGTACAAGACTACTTGAAAAACCATATATAGCTTTGACTATACAGACCTTTGTTGGCAAACTGATGTCTCTGCTTTTCAATACAGATTTGTTGGATTTGATAGAAAGCTTAACTGAGTCAAATGGAGGATGCCTCCATTTACAAGCTGTTGGAGACCCACCTATCAGTCAGTCAACAAGGCTTCCTGAGCCTCACTAAGTGCTGGGTGTTGTGCCGTTTGCTGGGACCTGGCAGTAAACACAGCCAATGAGGGTTCCCATGCTCTGAGAATGGACAAAGCAGCAGGGAAGACAGAATGAGTTGGGACAATGGCGGGGTGGCAGCTGAGGCCAGAGCGCACAGGAAACATGTTAACAGGGAACCCAGACTAGGAAAGAGCTCAGGGCTCCCCTGAGGAAGAAACAATTGTGCTGGGTGAGGTCTGATACATGAGAAGGTGTTAGCAAGACCAAGAGTAAAGGAAAAGCATTTTAGGTACATGGAACAGAATGTGCAAAGGACCAAGGGCAGGAAAGAGCATGGCCCTTTGGAGGAACTGAGGCTGGAGGTGAGTGATGGGGAGAGTGGTGTGAGATGGGGCTGGTGGGGGTGAGCTTGAGCCAGACAGGAAGGGTCTTGGGGGCCAAGGCAAGGAATCTGAAATTTCTCCAAAAGGCAGACACCCATGATGCCCACATCACACCCCCTCAGTCTAACTCCCAGTTTCATCGACAGCTTTTCGGGACAGCTCCACACACAGGAGGATGCCTCTAGCATGGCCAGGGTCCCATCCAGGCTTTCTGCCCAGAGCCTGCTCTTGATGCTGCAGGAGGGAGGCCCATTCTACCCACCCCAAATGCAAGCACACCCGAAAAGGACAGGGGATTTATGCCCCAGAGAAATCTGCCATGAATGGAGACTGGAGGCACTTACCCTCCCCCCCATTCTCCGGGGGCACAGTCTGAAGTCCCCATCCAACCCAGTTCCTGTGGCTGCCACCATGCCTCCATGATACACATTTATATTCGCTTTTCCTTCTTCTCTGTCTTTCTCTACCCACCCACTTCCTCTCACCTCCTCCTTCCTAGAATCACTTCCCAAATCCACTTCCTGCACCCAAATCCAGTTTCAGGCTCTGCTTTCAGGGGAAACCAAACTGAAGACTCCATGAAAGTTTTGCTCATGAGAGTGATACGTATGGTCAGGCTTACATTTTATTTATTTTTTTACTTTTTGGCGGAACCACAGTGCATGCCAGATCTTAGTTCCCCAAACAGGGATCAAACCTGTACACCTTGCAGTGACAGCCTGGAGTTTTTAACCACTGGACCACCAGGGAAGTCCTCAGGTCTACATTTTAAAATCTCACTCCAGCTACTGAGCAGAGCCTAGGGCAGGAAGAAGACTGAAGAGCTGATGAAGGGCCCTTACAGTGGTACAGTGAGAGGCGCTGGTGGCCAGTTTGAGGCTGTAGACTCCAAGGGGCCCTTGGCTACCCCTCAGGCCGAGAAGCTCAGCAGCAAGGCAGGGTGATGGACACTTGACCCCAGCCTGCCTATCTGTGAGAACCAGGCTCGCCAATTTCCATCCTGCAAGCCCGCCCTGGCTCTGGAGACCTGTGGCAAAAAGATGCTATTTTTAGAGAGCTGGGTGTTTACTTGAAGGATCTGAAGACTGGGTTTTATTTTTAACTACTCTCCCAATGGCAGGGACCCACTGGTGTGGACTTAGGAAGTCAAGTGGAAGTTGGACTGGGCTTTGGAAACCCAGGGGAGTGAAACAGCCTGCGCTTGGGGAAGGATGAAGCTTAGAGGAAATGCCAGCTTGCCTCTCTGAGTTCCACTCGCCTGACTCTCTGGGTAAGAAGGATGATGATAAAGCTGGCCGGGGCCTCTCCTTACCAAACACCAAGACTGCATAAAGTCCTCTACACACATCATCTCATTTAGTCCTCATCACAACGTGGGAGGCCAAGCTGTTAACTGTTCCCATGCTGCAGATGAGGAAAGTGAGGCTCAGGAAGGACAAAGGACATAATGTCTGCAAGAAACAGAGTAGGGGACTTCCCTGGTGGTCCAGTGGTTAAGAATCTGCCTTGCAGTGCAGGGGACGCTGGTTCGATCCTTGGTCGGGGAACTAAGATCCCACATTGGGGAATTAAGAACCCACATGCTGTGGGGCAACTAAGCCCTTGTACCACGATGAAGACCCAGCACAGTCACAAAAAAGAAACAGAGCGGGATTCGAACCCCAATTTCTTCACCTCCCCAGGCTTTCAACTGCTCTGCCAAACAGAAGGATGGCTCGCCAGGCACCAAGGTCAAGGCACGGAATATCAGACTGGCAGGATAGTAACCTGAAATGTTAGCACTCAAAGACTTTTTCTTCCAACAGTGCTTAGGAGAGTAGAGTCTGGATCAGAAAATCTGAAGCCTTGTAGTATCAGTTACTTGGGGACTTTGGGCTAGTTTCCTCATCTGTGAAATGGGTTACTATAATAAATAGCACTTCCCTCATGAGGATTTGGCTCCATCCTGGTGGCTCAGACAGTAAAGAATCTGCCTGCAATGCGGGAGACCCAGGTTCAATCCCTGGGTCGGGAAGATCTCCGGAAGAAGGAAATGGCAACCCACTCCAGTATTCTTGCCTAGAGAATTCCATGGACAGAGGAACCTTGTTGGGGGGCTACAGTCCATGGGGCCACAAAGAGTCGGACACGACTGAGCAACTAACACTTTCATGAAGATTAAATGAAATGATGTGTATAAAAGGGAATTAGCACAGAGTCCGGTACCCAGTGGTCAGAACGTGGCCCTGACCTGTGCCTGGCCCCATCCTAAGGGCTTGATCCTCTCATGTGCCCAAGGCTGGTCCTCTCATGATCCCCATCTTAGAGATGAGGAAATGGAGGGACAGAGGGACTTCCCTGATGGTCCAGTGGCTAAGACTCCACACTCCCAATGCACGGGGCCTGGGCTCAATCCTTGGTCAGGGAACTAGATACCCCCTGCTGCAACTAAAGATCTTGCATGCTGCAACTAAAGATCTGCTGTGGCCAAATGAATAAAATAAACTATAACTGCAAAACTTAAAAAAAAAACAGAAATGGAGAGACAAACTTTAGAGGGAAGGTACTCGCCCATAAGGCTATCAAGTGTCCAGGACTAGAACCCAGGCAGCCTGGCCCCGAGTCTGAGCCCTCGAGCACTTGGTCATATGGCCACCTCTATTATTCCCACCGTTACTGTTATTCCAACACCCTGTGTCCAGGCCCTTCCAGTGATGCCCGCTGAGTCCCTGGAGCTGCTGCACTGAGGCCCAGCTCAGGTGCCACGGTCAGGGCCAAGCACTGGCTTCGCAGGGTTAGACCTTCTACTGGGACATGGGGAAACGCTGGCGTTGGAACAAAAAGGTGATCTTTCTCCCCAAAGTGCAGGCTGTTGGCCTGTCTGTTCTCTGACTCCTATTTAGGCTGAAATATCAAGCTGGAAAGTTCCAGAGCCAGACTGAGCCACAGTTTATAGGGCCAGGGATGGGGAAGATAAAATGCTCTTTTCCACCTCCCAGATCCCTGTCCTCTTCCTGGTCGATCTATTAAACGTGACCCAGAAACCAAGTGAGGTTTCCCAAGAGCCCCCCACACTCTGTCCTCTGGCCATGCTCCTCTCTTTGGGTCACTGCCCCTTTTGAGGCCTCAGTTTCTCCATCTGCTAAATGAACACATTGGGCGGCATTCTCTGACCAGCTTTGTCTGAGGACTGATGGGAGTGATGCTGAGTGTTTTCTCTGCACCTCCACTCTCTGAGCTCCAAAGGCCTGGCTCCCCCAAACACTCTGCCCTACAGTCTGAACATCTCCCTGCTGCCAGGGACCCAGGCAATCTCTTCTCTCTCCCTAGACCACTGGGCTCAGAGGCCTTAGAGTCACAGCTGCCTCGTGTATATCATGAGAATCCAGCTCTGACAACTCAGGAAATTCCATTCATCCTGGGCTTCGGTCTCTGGGAGCAAGGGGATTTTGTCCATCTGGCACTTCTCAGAAGAGGGATAGGATGGGGGGGCAGGAATCCGGGGTTTGGGGCCCTTCCAACATGTCGAGGCCACCCCCCTGGGCATTTAATCCCCCCTGATGGAACTCCATATCCACGAATCTCTGGAGGTCAGCTGGAAATAGAACAAGGGAGAATTTCTGCTTCTGTGGGCCTGGGCAAGTTAACAGGGACCACTGGGTTCATGGAACACCCGACTGTCCTCAAACAATTTGGCAAAGAAGCAAAAGACTGATAATCATGGTGTTGATGATGGTGTGAGGAAAATACCCTCTTATACATTGCTGGGGTGGGTTATAAATTTGGTGCAACCCTTTTTGGAGATGAACTGGGATTCTGATAATAATTAAAACACACATTCTTTTTGACTCAGCAATTCCATTTCTAGGAATTTAACCCATAAAAGTACATCTGTGCAAGCAAGGATGACAGGCAGAGACATGGGAGCATCCCAGCAGGCTAACAACTTGGCCTGCCCTGCAATGATTACTCTGAAATATCTATTGAACATATACGGGGAGGGAGCAGTGGGACCTTAGATAGAGGGGATTTGGATTTTTTCTTGTTTGTGTTAATCCACTCAAGGGTACCATAGACCTTTTCAGGGGAGAGACCACTGAATTTACATTTTGACCATGAATGTCAAGAGTCAGTCCCTTGCAAAGACCTGGGCTAATGGCCTTATATTTCCAATGCATTCAAATGATGCCTAAGTAGCCCTGATAGGATAGGGTACCTGGCTGAGCCATTCCTTTAACCAGATCCATGAGCAAGAACATGGGTCCAAGGATGTTCACTGCAGCCTTGTTTGTAATCGTGAAAACATGAAATGCTTTCAATCTCCGTCAAGAGAGATCTGGTTAAATAAACCATGCTGCATCCAAACTGCGGAATATTATGCAGTTGTGGAAAAGACGAAGGCCGTATGTACATAAGATGGAGAGATCTCAAAGCATATTGAGTTTAAAAGCAAAATGAAGAACATTATGTAGGTAGTTCGGTTGTGGAAAATAAAAACAAAAAATCACAAACCAGAATAGGTAAACGGAATGGTGCTATGAGTAAAGTGTTAACAATGGCTACTGTAAAGGTACAATCAAAATGGAAGTAGAAATGAGGTTTTATTAGTTTTTATCTTCTATCATTCTGAATTTCCTTACATTCCAGCAAGTATGCTGTTCTGAACAATGTAAACAAACAGAAAAAGAGAAAAGAGAGAAATTACCTATCTGAAGTGGCGGAAACTGTCCCAGGTAAGATCACAGACTCTGGGGCCAGAATTATAGATCGATCACTTACTACCTATGTGACTTGGAGTACGTTCTAACAGTCTCTATGTGCCACAGTTAGAATTAGATGAGTGGATTTAGCTAAGCATTTAGAACAGTGCCTGCTGCATAGTTAGTTCCAAACTCCTTAACCTGGCGTTCAAAGCCGTCCTCACCTGGCCCTCAGCTGCCTTCCCAGCCTCGTCTCTAATCACTTTCCCCACCCATGGCACCCCAGCCAATGACTCATGGCTCCCAAAATAAACCACACACATTCCTACCTCCGTGGCTTTGCCTGGAATGACCTTCCTCTCCCACTTCTCCACCTGGCAAACTCCTAAGCAGACTCACCCACAACCTGCAGGGAATCTCCCAGACCACCTCTGGGGCAAGTAGTTACTCTTTGTTCCTCTAACACACCACTGATCGTGTCAGATTCCAGCCTGTCTTGCTTACTAGGCTGTGAGTCCCCAGAAGTTGCTAGCCATGCTGATCCTTTGGGTGTCCAGTGTCCCAGTACAAGCTTGGCCCAGAGTAAGTGCTAATCAACAGTTCTGAAAGAAAACCAGATAAAGGTTAGGTCACGGTTAAGGCCATTCTAGAACCAGATCTCTTGGCTCTGGGGTCTCAACTCCCAGCTCTGCCATTACTCAGAGGAATGATCTTGTTTGAGATACTCAATCTGTCTGTGCCTCAGCTTCTTCATCCATAAAATGGGAATAATAGTACCTTCTTCATAGGGTTTTTCTGAGGATTGAGTTAATATAACTAAGGTACTTAGAATCCTTCTGACTCTTAAAAACTACATAGATTCTTGTTAAATAAAAATTAAATAATCAGGCACAAACATGGGAAAACTTAGCCCAAGGCCAGCCCCTCTTCCCAGGATGGTCTGCAAAACCAAGAGGGGCTGGAAATCAGTGCTGCTGCTGCAAAGTCACTTCAGTCATGTCCGACTCTGTGCGACCCCATAGACGGCAGCCCACCAGGCTCCCCCATCCCTGGGATTCTCCAGGCAAGAACACTGGAGTGGGTTGCCATTTCCTTCTCCAATGCATGAAAGTGAAAAGTGAAAGTGAAGTCGCTCTGTCGTGTCCGACTCTTAGCGACCCCATGGACTGCAGCCTACCAGGCTCCTCCGCCCATGGGATTTTCCAGGCAAGAGTACTGGAGTGGGATGCCAGTGCCTTCTCCGAAAATGAGCGCTGGCAGATGTGAAATCACAGCCTGAAACGGCACCAGGACTTCCCTGGGGGGTCCAGTGGTTAGGAATCCCCCAGCCAAGGCAGGGCACATGGGTTCCATCCCTGGCCTGGGAAGACCCTATGTGCCACCAGACAACTAGGCCCGTTAGCCACAACTACTAAGCCCACACTCTGCAACAAGAGAAACCACCACATCAAGCCCACTCACTGCAACCAGAGAAAGCCTGTGAGCAGCAACGATGACCCAGTGCAGCCAAAACTAAACCAATAAATAAAAACTCTTCATAAAAAAAAGGGAAGAAACAGCACCAGACCCATTCTTTTTGTTAGTCAAGGACCAACCCTGGTCAGGTGTACAGGTCTCTCACATCTGTCGATCTCTAGCCAATGTCTCTTTTCAGCAAAAAGGCTTAGCATCTTTGGCCTTAAGGTTGACCTCAGGTTGACCTCAGACTTGAATAGCATTCTGTTTTCAGAACCTACCGTGATATGGGTCTCTTATTTTTAACAGTGTTCCAACGTCTTCCTTTTCAGTAAGTGTACATAAAGTAAGTTGATTTAAAGATAAGAGATTAAATTGGAAAGGTCCATATAGTCAAAGCATGGTTTTTCCAATAGTCATGTATGGATATGAGAGTTGGACCATAAAGCAAGCTGAGAGTCGAAGAATTGATGCTTTGGAACTGTGGTGTTGGAGGAGACTCTTGAGGGTCCCTCGGACTGTAAGGAGATCAAACCAGTCAATCCTAAAAGAAATCAATTCTGAATATTCATTGGAAGGACTGACGCTGATGCAGAAGCTCTAATACTTTGGCCACCTGATACAAAGAACTGACTCATTAGAAAAGACCCTGATGCTGGGAAAGATTGAAGACGAGAGAAGGGACGACAGAGGGTGAGACGGGTTGGATGGCATCACCGACTCGATGGACATGGGTTTGAGTGGACTCCAGGAGTTGGTGATGGACAGGGAGGCCTGGCATGCTGCGGTTCATGGGGTCGCAAAGAGTCAGATATGACTGAGTGACTGAAATGACTGAGGCTGGAAAACAGAGGTAATATGTGGATGTAGCAAAAATTGGGACTGTGGCCTGCAGAAGATACAAGCCTGGGAAATTGCTTTTGGGACTGTGAGAGATGACAGGCTTCCCTCCAGCTGATATTAATATCACTCTCAAGGGAGACTCAGATCAGTACAGAATGACTCGTTATAACACAATTCATTGTTAACAGTGTACACCTCCTTGCACGCCTTCAAAGCAAAGGCCCTTTACATGGGCTATCTCTTTTATCCTCTGCAATAATACTTTGAAAGAGAATTAATGTGATTCCCAGTTGACTGAAATGGAAAGTGAGGCATAGAGAACTTGCTTAAGGTCACACGGTTTGTAAGAAGCTGAACCCAGATTCAAACTGGGATCTGTCGAATGTCATAGCCAGGCTCTTGGCTCTAAGCTTGCCAAGCTCTTAGCTTCTGCTCATCTGAGAAATTCACCTCCCAGAAACTCACAACACCATCTCTAACCCTGCATTCAACCTGGGAACTTCCAGGGTCAGTCAGGGAGTGGGTGAGAATCGGGGTGGGGCCGTGGAGGACACACGTATTCAGGGGACCCTATCTTCAGGGTCACACCAATGCCACCATGGTCCAGAACCTGAGATGTTGCAAACGTTACACCCCGGGGAGGCTGAGAACTCCCGCAGACCAGCCCCTGCCAATGACAACAACAACAACAAGAATCCTAGACGATGACAACAGCACCTAATATTTATTGAGTGCGTCCCACTTCTGGCCCTTGTCCTGAATGCTGCGTATATAGTATCTGGTTTAACTTTTGTGAAAACATTTCGAGGCAAACATTCATCTCCTTTTAGAGATAAGAGCATTGCAGTCTGGAGAGAAGACAAGACATGGCCAGCAGCAGCAGAGGGCAAGCTCCACTCAGAACCTCCCCCTGTGCTCCTTCCAGAAGGGAGCCATTTATCAGGGTGTTGGCATGACAACCAGAAGGGTTTAGATGCCTCCTCAAACATCCCAGCTTCCCTCCACGGCCCAGCATCCATGACCTTAAAAGGCATTACAAAAAGCGAGAGTAGCCACAAGATCAGAAACCCTGAAGAGAATTCCCCCTTGATCACCTAGTGGCTATGAGCCTTTTTTTGTCCCTTTCCATACCTCAGTTTCCTTATCTGGTCAGTGAAGGAGCTGGACCATCTCCTTAGGGCCCTGAATGGGTCTAGGAGCAACACGGCCCAAGAAAAGTATAACATGAGACACACATGCAATTTTTTTTTTTTTTTACTTTTCTAGTTGCCACATTCAAAAATGTTGAAAGAAACAAGTGAAATTTATTACAATAATATGCTTTCTCTAACCCATTATATCTAACATATAATCATTTCAGGACTTCCCTGGCGGTCCAGAGGTTGAGACATCGCCTTCCAACGTAGGTGATTGCAGGTTCAACCCCTGGTTGGGGAGTTAAGATCCCACGTGCCTCATGGCCCAAAAAAAACCAGAACATAAACAACAGAAGCAATATTGTAGTGAATTCAACAAAGCCTTTAAAAATGGTCCACATCCCCCCCGCCAAAAAATATAAACATTTCAAACTGTAATCAATATAAAAATTTATTACTAGGTTCCTTTACATATTTTTCTTACGAAGTCTTTGAGAGCCAGGGTCTGCTTCACACTTACAGTGCATCTCAATTCATATCAGCCACACTTATAAGACCTCAACAGATGCACATGACTGGGGGCCACCATATTGGACAGCACAGAGCTAGAGTCGCCTTCGTTTAGAGTCCATTTTAGGGAGTGAGACATCTCAGCTCTCTCCCTTCTCCCTGGGAAAGCGGTCCTGGTCCTAGACTTTGAGCTGAGAAGTTCCTTTCAAGCTCAGAGCAGACAATCTGAGGCCACAATGGAGAGAAACCCCAGGCTGCCTGGGCCAAGGAGGCTGGTAGGAAAGCTCTCTGTTCTCTGCAGCCTGATTTACTCAACAAGGCCCCCGGGAGCAAGGCTCCTCCTAACCCAAAGATTCCCTTAATTGGAAATTCAATCTGAGCTTAAAATCGAGTCAAGCAGCTATCCACGCTACCTCCCCCACCCCAGCACCACCAGCCCTGTGGGCATCCAGGATAAGGACTCCTAACCTCCCCTCCCGGTGGCACCGCGTGGAGGAAGCTGGCACCACGTTCTCACTCCTGAGACTCAGTGCCCAGCCGTGGGCCTGGCAGCTTTCTTGGAGGGAGCTCAGTGTCTTCATGTTCAAGGGCACAGCCTTGGCAGGAAGGACAGGGAAGGTAGGGAAAGCAAGGGGGCGGAGAGGGGCAAGCTTTTGTCCCCAGCAGGGGAAGACCTTGGGGAAATCCTTCCTTCTCTGCAAGCTTCCATTTCATCACCTTTAAAATCAAACATGTTAAATGATGGCAAAGACTGCTTTGACTGTTGGCTGCTCTGTGCCAGGCATTTTTTCAGGTGTTATCTCATCTACTCCCCAAAACAAACCCAGGAAAGAAAGAAGAGCAGAGTTCAGAATGGTGAGGCAACTTGGCCAAGGTCACACAGCAATTCAATACAAGAGCCAGAATTCCAACTCATGGACTTCTAAATCAAAAGTTTAAGCTCTTACCTCATTTAAGCTCTTTTGAGCCCCAGGCTGGCACAGGACAGTCTTGGCTTATGCCTGTCGTCACTATATACACTTGGCATAATAACTTTAAATGTTCCTTTGGAGAGAAGAGACAAATCTTCCATACAGAAGAATTTCTAGTTACGTATATGGATACTTTCCCCTCCAAAAGGTAGAGGTTAATCCCAGACCCTTTCTGAGTGTGGGCTGAACTGGATGTCTGGGATCCAAAGATTAAATTAGGGGAAGGAGAAAATGGTAATTTGACAGCAGAGAAACCCAGCAGACACCACCTTAAAGTCTGAAGTTTAGTTAACTGTAAGGTATGAATGTTGCCTTTGATGAATGTGTCACTGTAATGAAAGAAGTTGACATTAGAGGAATCTGGGTTAAGAGTACATGGGAACTCTCTGTACTACCTTTGCAACTCTTCAGTAAGTCTACAATGATTCAAACATCAAAGTACTATTTTTAAAAAGTGACCCCTTGGGACTTCACTGGTGATCTACTGGGCAAGACTCAGAGCTCCCAAGGCAAGGGGCCTGGGTTCAGTCCCCAGTCAGGGAACTACATTCCACATGCTGTAAAGATTGAAGATCCTGTGTGATGCAAACTAAGACTCTGCGCAGCCAAATAAATATTATAAAGTGCTCATAAAAGCATCCAATAAATCATATGACTATCTGGCTCTGCCCCTAACCAAGAAATCTTAAGAAAACTACCCACACCTTCTTTCTGCCTTAATGACAGTAACTATCCACATATTCCTAGCAACTGAAAGTTTACAATGTTTAGAGTAGGCAAATGTGCCCGTTAAAGCTTTGGAACCAGAAATCTAGGAGCTGAAGCCCTGGTTCTCTCACTTGCTTGCCAGGTGGCCTGAAGCGTACTGTCTTCCTTCTCTGGGTCTCAGTTTCCACATCTGTAAAACGGATTCATGAAAGAACACGATGACTAGCAGTATCGGTGGAGCCCTAGGCTAGGTGTCCAGCATGGTGGTGGGTACTCTGATGTGCCACCCACTTTCCCCTTCAGAACCCAGGACTTATTTCTCCCCTCCTCCTGCCCTCAACCCAGCTGCTCAGAGTGCAGCCTACTGTCAGTCCTGTCCAGGGACTGCCACTAGCTAGAGAGAGCCGAACAGCCCCAGGTCATGCGCCTTCTGGAGGTCAGCTTGGATTCAATGCAGAGGCTCCAAAGATCCAGCTCCCTCAGTTCAACTTGGGAGAACTTTGAAGGTCCTCTCCACTGCAGGGCGCCCCTTGGGGTCTGCTGAGGCATTGTGGAGATTGCATTGCAGCCCCGCATGACCCTCTGCCCAATCCTGTCTCCTTTCCTTCCCCAGATATTGATCCTCAGAATGTGCCTGTAAACTTCCTGCATATTAATCTCCATCTCAAAGTTGGCTTCCAAGAGAACTTATCCCATGACAGAACTGTGAACCATTGGACGTGCACTGTGTTTCTTAACCCTCAGACCCACCCCATTTTTATAGATGAGACAACTAGGTTGATTTAGCCAAGAACATACAACTAAGAAATGGTGGCATCGCAGACTGGGAACAGAAGTTCAGATGGGCCAACTGAGTTGCCCAGGTCTGAGCTGAAAGATGAAAGAGCTAAGACTCGGCCCTTTACCTGCTTAACCCTAAAGACTACAGTGTGAAACCCTCCATCCCAGGCCATTTCAAGCCGCCAGCAGGAGGGTTCTCGGCAAGAGGACAGGCTGGTACCTCTCACCGCTATCCTGCCACACCCTCTGTTGCCCCCGCAGTTCATCAACACCTGCAAAATGGGATTAACAGCAGTACCTACCTCCTCATGACCTTGTAAAAATTAAGTGAGTTACTATACATCCCTGATGGCTTTCCTGGTGCTCAGATGGTAAACAATCCACCTGCAATGCAGGAGACCTGGGTTTGATCCCTGAGTCTGGAAGATCTCTTGGAGAAGGGACTGGCAACCCACTCCAGTATTCTTGCCTGGAGAATCCCATGGACAGAGGAGCCTGGTGAGCTACAGTCCACGGGGTCACAAAGAGTCAGACACGACTCAGCAACTAATACACGTACATGAAGACATCAGAATGGTGACTGGCTCACAGGAAGCCCATTTTAAGAGTTAGAATATAAACAAATCATATAAGCAGCATAAAGTTGCAACTGCGAATGTTGTAAGAAGACCTCTATGCAGCTGAGTGAGAGTCAGGCTGTGACGGGGGTGAGGCTTCATCAGCTCTATATGGGGGTCAGACTTGACCCAATCTCTGAAGGAGGAATAGAAATTAAGGGGCAGTAAGAGGAAGGAAGAGTAGGCCAGGCAGAAGAATCAGCAGGAAACAAAAGCCTTCGGATAGAAAGAACTAGAGAAGGATGATGAAAGGCCAGTATGACTAGTACAGAGCCAAAAATCCAGGTCCTAGGACACGGTGGTAGAAAATGAGGCTGGATAGGAAGGTAGGAACCACTCACTACCTGGGTGATTTGCAACTTTATCTTTCAGAGCCTCATTTATATAATCTGTAAAATGGAGATAAAAATAGTACAAAGTCATTAAGGAGACTGAATGAGTCAATATTTGTAAACCACTTAAAATAATGCCATGCACACAGCAGGTATTATAAACGTTTGAAGGTAATATTGGAACTTTTTCTGAAATACAGTGAGAAGACATAGAGGGGCTCGAATATGGAGGAAAGCGTAGGTACTGAAGGGATGGAGAGTGGATGGATGAAGGGCTGGCGGACAGGTCAGTGGAGGTGGCTGAGAGAACGAACAGGGGGATGGGTTGCTGGGTCTGTTTGGGTGATGAAGGTGGTTGGATGGATGGATAACGGGTGGATGGGTGGATGACTGGGCAGGTGGTAGAAGCGGATGTTGTTTCAGTGGAAGGAAGCATGATTGGGTAAAGGGGTGACTGAATAAATGGAGGAAATCAGATGAATGAAGGTGGTGGGGTAAATGGGATGGCTGGGAGAAGCTGAGTGAATGTGGGTGCTGGGGATGAAGGGATGGATGGGTGGGTGGTTGAACGGGTGTCTGGGTGGTTGGAAGAATGGTTGTGGATGGATGGGGGGGTGAGTGCTTGGTTGAGTGGGTATAAAGATGGAAAGCTGAATGGATAGATGAAGAAATGGTTGGGTGGATAAGGTGGATATTATACAGGGGCTGAGTGGATGGATGGATAGAGGAGTTGGGTGAACGGAGGGATTGCTAGGGTGAGTAGTAGAGAAGTTAGGTGAGCGAAGGGGTTGGATGAATGGATAAATGACAGGGTGGTTGATGGGCGACTAGGTGGTTGAATAGGCTGTTGGGTGGTTGGATGGGTAACTGGGTGGTATGAGTAAGTGGCTGGGTGGGTGGGATGGACAGTTGGGTAGAGAGATGGTTGTTTAGGTCAATATTGTAAAAGTTGGGTGAACGTAAGGTTTAAGTGAAGGGAAGGGTTGGGTGGGTGGGAAGAATAGAGTATGTAAATAGACGGATGATGATGGATGGACAATGAACGGATGGGTGAACAGGTGACATGAGATCCCGAAGCACCGCCAATAAACCCTCTATATAAAGGCTTGGGGGGAAACCCCTGATGGTGAAAGAAGCAGGAACAGGGCCTCCGAGGTTGCGCTGGCCCGGGACCCCTTCCCGGGGTGGGACGCTGCCCATCCGCGCCCGGCCCGGGGGTCCTACCTGGAGGCGGCGATCTCGGCCTTCTGGCGCGCGATGGCGGCGGCGCGCTGGGCGCCCTCCACGCTGTGGTCCACCTTCTGGCGGACCTTGCTGCTCTTGAGCGGCAGCACACGGCGCTTGGTGCCCTTGACCAGCACGTTGTGGCGGTACTTGCCCTCCTCGCGGCGGCCGTCGGGCAGCGTGGTGCAGCCGTAGCCGTGGCGCAGGTTGTCCAGCCACTCGCCCTCGTAGCGGAGGCCGCTGGAGCGCTCGCTCACGCCGAAGCCCGAGCGCTTGTCGTTCTTCCACTCGCCCATGTAGGTCTCGGTGGTGGTGGCGTCGATGTCGGCCTCGAAGGGCGCGGCCTCGTCGGCGCCCTCGCCCAGGCTGCCGGTGGACGCGGCGTCGCTGGCGCCCGAGCTGAGGTCGCTCTTGAGGAAGCTGACGCGGCTGCGCTGGCTGCCCAGGGACGTGCGCGACTCGGCGCGGCGCAGCTTCCCCAGCAGCGCGCCCCGCTGGAACAGGCCGCCGCCCTTGGCCGCGCGCGCCACCGCCTCGGCGTTGGCCAGGAGGCTGAGCGCGAAGCCGCCGCGCGGGATGGCCGGCCCGGGCAGCGCGGGGCCGTCGGCGGCCGGCGAGGAGGGCGAGTCCGGGGCCAGCGTGCCGTTGCTGTGCTCGCTGCGCAGGGACGAGAGCGACGTGCGCAGCGGCGAGCGCACCACCACGGCCATCCCGTAGGGCACGCTCTGGCGCACGCCGTAGCCGTGGCGCATGCCGTTGGTGAACTGGCCTTGGTACGTCCCTGCGGGCGAGGAGAAGACGGTCAGTGGGGCCCCCAGGGCTGCCAGGGAGCCTGGCCATGCCACGGGCCAGGCCGTCGAGGGGCAGGGGATTTGGAGTGACCGGAGCCAGCAGGCCTCCGAGGGTTGAGATTGCCTGTGTGAGAACACATGCCTGAAAGCCAGGCGTTGATGCAGTGGTGTGAATAGTCCCGTTGGTGGGAACCTGGCAAGGTCACGAGCATGCCAGACGGAGTGAGGTGGAGTGACGCAGAGCATCAGTGTGTGAAGCTGTGCCAGCAGGCGAGGCCCCTCGAATGCATGGAGTTACACGAGTGTGCCAGGACATGAGCAGACAATGTGTGTATTTCTGCTGGTGGGAACGAACTAGAGTCTTTAGTGTGCCGAACAGAGTGAGGTTGAGAGAGCCTTTTTAAGTGAAGAGTGAGCAGGTGAGGCTCTGTGAGTGTAAAGTTAACTGAGCGTGCATAGAAATGGAATCACACAAGAGAAATGAAAAGTGCCAGAGCTAGAGTGGGTAAGACAGTGAGTTTGTGCAGTAGTGTGAAAATTGCATTTGTGTGAGTGTGCAAGGTAGGGCAGCATGTGGAAGCATGAATGTGCAAGGCAGTGTGTGCACAGAGGGTGACCAAGATCACCAGTGGGTCGTCATGAGATGTATGTAAGGTTATGAGAGCATTTGCAGTCTTCAGTGTGCAAGGACAGGTAAAGGAGTGAAGGTGCAAGACTGTTAGAGGATCAAAAAGTGCAAACTTGTGAGCAGGCAAGGTTCTGTATGTGAGGTTAAATGTTTGTGCATGGTTATCCTGGTGTTCAAGGTGAAGTGAAGGTCCAAGGTCATGAATGGCTAAGGCGGTGTTTTCATGGTGGTATGAATGTTGGAGGGCATGGGCAAGTGTGTATTTGTTCAAGGCCATGTGTAGAGAAGACCTCGCTCTGTTTGGCACAGTCTTTTGACTGTATAGGCTCATGTGTGTGATGCAGTGTGTACACATGGCGTGAGTGCCTAGCACAGGTGACATTACAGGTATGTGTGAGGTCTGAGTACGCAAGGCCATCTGAGTGTTGAAGTGCAACGTAATCTGAGATTGAGACACCCGATGCTGAGTGAGGGTGTGAAGTTGGGCGCATTAACGAAACTGAGACCGTGTGACACTACATGTGTGCAGGACGTGGCGTGTACAGGGAGCTAGTAGCCAGAAGGCCTTGAGTGTCCGTGGGTGTGAACACATGAGCTCCTGGGAACTAGAATCTGTGCGTGTGACTGTGACATGCATAGAGGGGCAGAAGAGAGTAGTGGTTAGAAGCACAGACTCCAGAGCCAGGCTGCTGGGTCTGAATCCTGCCTTGGCCCTTGCTAGCTGTGTAACCTTGGGCAAATGACTTAACCTCTCTGTGTCTCAGCTGTCTCACCCGTTAGAACAGATTAACAGTTGCCTCTTACCTCATAGGGTTGTTGGAGGTTTAAATGAGTTAATATTGCTGATGAACTATGAAGGAAAAGATATGCCTATGATTTTGTGATTCTGCAAAGTTGTGCTAGTGTGTGTGGTCACCTAGCTGCATGAACAAGCTGATACAAAGCTACAAAATAGCTTCATATGAATTACATCCCCAACCTAACAGGCTGTGCTCCCTGGGGCTCCATCCAAGACCGCTCCCCCTCCCCTGTCCTCCCTGGGGGATTGCATCATCTGGTGCTTTTATAACTGCCACCTATCTCCTGCTGGTTATCCTGACTATATCCCCGACCTCTTCCCCTCTGCAGTTCCACCTTGAAGACAGGTGCCCCCAGATGTGACACACATCTCCAACTCGTCACTTCCCCTCGCAGCTCCCCAACACCTGTTCTGCCTTCTTGATGTTCCTGCCCGCAGCAGCACCCCTGAAAGCCATTTCTCTGCCTCCATCTTTGTGCCTGGAATAGACAGAACAGTGCCTGACACATCATGTTCGCTGAAGTGAGGGGGCAATTCAGAGCCTTTGTTTTAAACACAAGCTGATATGCAGCCCTGGTTAACCAAACAACCAAATGGCTTCCCAACAAATACCCAGGATGGCTGCTAAGGGACCCCTAAGGTCAATCCAACAGGCATGCTCCCATTCAGACCTTTGCACTGGTTGTTCCCTCTGCTTGGAACTCTTTTCCCTCTCAATGTCCTTGAAGTGTTTGCTCACTGAGGCTTACCTGACCACCCTATTTAAAATTACAATCTGCCTGGGACTTCCCTGGTGGTCCAGTGGTTAAGAATCCACCTTGCAATGCAGGGGACACAGGTTCGAGTCCTGGTCAGGGAACTAAAATGCCACATGCTGCAGAGCAACAAAGCCTGCGACCACAACTAGAGAGTCCTTGCGCCAAAACAAAAGCTCCTGTGCGACACAACAAAAGTCCGCATGCTGCAATCAAGACCCGATGCAACTAACTATTAAATAAATGTTTGTAAAAATAAGTAAAATGCTACCCCCCACCCAGGTTTCTTTCACCTTCCTTCCTTGCTTTTTGTTCCTTGATAGCATATCTAATATTACATATATTTTGCTTTCTCTTTTGTTTTTGACTATCTTCCCTGGGTTTTCTTGGTGGATCAGTGGTAAAGAATCCACCTGCTGACATGGAAGATGCGAGTTTGATTCCTGGATCAGGAATATTCCCTGGAGAAGGAAATGGCAACCCACTCCAGTATTCTTGCCTAAAAAATCCCATGGACAGGAGTCTGGCAGGCTACGTGGGGTTGCAGAGAGTTGGACATGACTGAGCGCGCACACACACACACAGATACATGGCACGTCTCCCTAGCAGAATGTAAGTTCCATAAATGCAGGATTTCCATTCTTTTTTGTTCACTGTTGTATCCTTAGGACCTAAAATGATAACATCATTCAATAAATATTGTTGAATGACAATATTCGATACATATTTGTTGAAGGAATGAGTGAGTGAATAGCATGCATTTTATAACTATTTTCTCTTCTTTCTGCTCTAGCCAGCTGAAAATGGATCTGCAAAAATGACCAGAGAGATGTTTATAATGGCTCCTATAAGACTCACCCAACATGACACAGTTAATGAATGCAGAGTGTCACAACTCACACCCATATCTGACTGTGCTCCTTCCAAAAGTCTCAGAAGAAAAAAGAAAAAAAAATGAGACAGAGAAGTGGACAAGAGACAGGACATTTTGGACAGACAATGAGACAAGAACAGGACAGAGAAGATGGAAAGAAAAAAAGCTAATCTCTGGATTGAATAAGTTTGTGAAATCAAATCAACCAATCTACCTTTAGCTTAAATTTGGCATGAGATGGGCTGACGTGGCCCCTTTAAGCCCAAGAAAAACTGAGACTGCAATAGGAGAGTGGCTCTTGGCCTCCAGTTGGGGAGGAAACGGCCAGGCTATATTAGGAAACTTACAAGCAAGTGACAAGAAGCGCAGACACCCAGGGGAGGTTGGGAGTGACGGGGCCCTGGGAAGGGGAAGAGCCAAGTGCTGGGGTCATTCCCTGCCTGACTCTCTCTAAGACAGGACAGTTCTCTCTGGGGACAAGAAGAATGCATCCAAAGAGGGAGAGGGGAACCCACCCACAGCCATCTGGCTGAGAAGGGCCCTCTGTGTAAGTAAGTGCTTCCTCATACCCTTTGGGATGGCCCCTCACTTGAACTTGTAGACATTACAGGGCTTGCCTGCAGGGTAAGGACCAAAATTCTCAGCAGCCTGCAAGGCCTGACGTGGGCTGCCCCTGCCCACCTCTCCGGATTCATCCTGAATGGCTCTCCAGGAATACTTGCTTTCCTACCTCAGGGCCTTGGCACATGCCTCCCCTCTTTTTCTTGGTGTACTTTTCTCCTCTTTCCTCCCCTAGTCAACTTCTAGTGACATTTCAAGCTTCAGCTTAAATCTGACTTTACCTAGGATGATTTCTTGAGCCCTCCCCCACCCCCCACCAGATACTGCCACATGATGTCAGTACTTCTGGGCATTGTGTGCAGTCACAGCCAAACAATGATTATGACCGTTTATTCACCTGAAGCCTTTCCTACCAGACTGTGGCTTCCAAGAAGGATGGGATCCTATCTAGCTTATTTGCCATGATCTCAGCATCTACACCAGAGAAGGCAATGGCACCCCCACTCCAGTACTCTTGCCTGGAAAATCCCATGGACAGAGGAGCCTGGTAGGCTGCAGTCCATGGGGTCGCGAAGAGTCGGACACGGTTTCACTTTCACTTTTCACTTTCATACATTGGAGAAGGAAATGGCAACCCACTCCAGTGTTTTTGCCTGGAGCATCCCAGGGACGGGGGAGCCTGGTGGGCTGCCGTCTATGGCATCACACAGAGTCGGACATGACTGAAGTGACTTAGCAGCAGCAGTGGCATCTACACAGTACCCAGGCATAAGGAAGCCCTGAGTGAACAGCTGGGGAACCTGGGAGCATCTCCTGAGTGAACCTCACTGTTCTTTCACGGTCAGGAACTGTATCATGTCTTTTTCCTCACAACTCAGCACATAGTAAGTGCTCGGTTGGGCCTGGCAGTGGCTGCCAAGAATATTCACGACTAACTCTGGGAGTTACTAGGATATTTGTAAAATACTGATGATGGCTGTAACCACAGTAAATGCCATCCTAATATACAGACCAGACTCCTCAGTTTAATAAAACTGACATAGTGCCTTTTCCTTGCAATTCTCATTCAGGTTTAGTATGGAATAATCTGGGCTGGGCTTCCCTGGTGGCCCAGTGGTAAAGACTCTGCCTACCAGTGCAGGAGACACAGGTTCGATCCCTGATCAAGGAAGATCCCACAGACCACAGGGCAACAAAGTCCATGTGCCACAACTATTGAGCCTGTTCTCTAGAGCCTGTTCACCACAGCTACTGAAGCCCACGTGACCCAGAGCCTGCTCCGCAACGAGAGAAACCACTGCAACAAGAAGCGTGAGACCTGCAACTAGAGAGTAGCCCCCACTCTCTTAAAACTGGAGAAAAGCCTGCACGGCAACGAAGACCCAGCCCAGCCAAAACTAAATAGATGCATAAAATTATATCAAAAAGAATAACTTGAGTTTTAATCATAACTCTTGACACTGGGTAGTTCTAAAACATGCATAAGTTATTGAAGCCAGTTAAGTCTCAGTTATGTCTATAACTATAACACAGAGGTAATGATACCTCCTTCCTGTGGCTTTTCACTCATTCCTGTGAATCAAGTGTTTGCAATGAACTGGCCTAGGTGCTGGGGATGCAGTGCAAATAAGTAGATGTGGTCCCTGCCCTCAAGGGGCTTGGAGTCTAGTGCCAGCAATAGATTGGATTTATTTAATCATCATAGGAATAAACATTAGGCAGCCCCAGCAGTGTGATCCAGAGAGACAACCGTCCAGTTCTTGGTTGGCAGCAGGATGGGGAGGGTTGGTTGACCAAAGATTAAGTGAACTCTATGTGAGGCAGCTAGCACACAGCAAGTGCTCAATAAAGGCTAGCTTTTTGGCAGGTCAAAGTCTTTGCTCAGAAAAGCTGGCCCAGAAAGGATTAACTGGGAAGATGAAGAGGAGCCAGGGAGGAGAGAATGAGACCAGCTCTGGTTTTCTGCCTAGGTCTGCGTGATTGTAAGAAGGCGGGCTTGTGTCCTGGGATGCCCAGCTTTTGCTGGTTAGGGGACACTCCTGAGTCAGGGAGGCCTCAGAGCTTCTGTCCTTGGGAGGAAGAACATTTGGGGGATCTGTTCATCAGTGAGACTTGTCCCCTACACACAGAATGGAGGAGTTTCTGGAAGCCACATCTGTCGTATAAGATCCACCCACCTTGGGCCAGAGTTTATGGCTTAATTGACCTGGATACTAGAAAGCATATCAGATGATTGTAATATGCATTCTGTCAATGTTCTCCACTGACCTCCAATCAGCCAGCATGCTCTGTCCCTCTGTTGTAAAGCCTGCTAACTGAGACCCTTAGCACCTTGATGTACCCATTTGGCAGCCTGTGCTCTAGCAGATCCATGCCCCTGTTCCCACATGTGGAGTTGTCTGTCTATTTAACTGTTCCTAAATCTATTCACTTCTACTGTATGCATTACTTATTTGTTTGTCTTAATTATCTTTGGCTACGCGGTCTTTGCTGTTGTGTGCAGGCTTTCTCAAGCTGTGGTGAGCAAGGCTAGTCTTTAGCTGTAGTGGGTGGGCCTCTCACTGAGGTGGTTTCTCTTATTGCGGAACATAGGCTCTGGGTGTGCAGGCTTCAAGTTGCAGTCCACGGGCTTAGTTGCCCCAAGGCATGTGGAATCTTCCCAGTGCAGGGATCAAAACCATATCCCCCTGCATTGCAAAGTAGCTTCTTAACCACTGGATCAATAGGGAAGCCCTGGACCCATTATTGAAATATTGTTTTTTATTAACATTTGTTCTCTAAACCAATGGACTAAGAAATAGAGGAAAACGACAGAATGGGAAAGACTAGAGATCTCCTCAAGAAAATTAGAGGTACCAAGGGAACATTTCATGCAAAGATGGGCTCGATAAAGGACAGAAATGGTATGGACCTAACAGAAGCAGAAGATATTAAGAAGAGGTGGCCAGAATACACAGAAGAACTGTACAAAAAAGAGCTTCATGACCAAGATAATCACAATGGTGTGATCACTCATCTAGAGCCAGACATCCTGGAATGTGAAATCAAGTGGGCCTTAGAAAGCATCACTACGAACAAAGCTAGTGGAGGTGATGGAATTCCAGTTGAGCTATTTGAAATCCTGAAAGATGATGCTGTGAAAGTGCTGCACTCAATATGCCAGCAAATTTGGAAAACTCAGCAGTGGCCACAGGACTAGAAAAGGTCAGTTTTCATTCCAATTCCAAAGAAAAGCAATGCCAAAGAATACTCAAACTACCACACAACTGCACTCATCTCACACGCTAGTAAAGTAATGTTCAAAATTTTCCAAGCCAGGCTTCAGCAATACGTGAACTGTGAACTTCCTGATGTTCAAGCTTGTTTTAGAAAAGGCAGAGAAACCAGAGATCAATTGCCAGCATCCGCTGGATCACCAAAAAATCAAGAGAGTTCCAGAAAAACATCTATTTCTGCTTTATTGACTATGCCAAAGCCTTTGACTGTGTGGATCACAATAAACTGTGGAAGATTCTGAAAGAGATGGGAATACCAGACCACATGACCTGCCTCTTGAGAAACCTATGTGCAGGTCAGGAAGCAACAGTTAGAACTGGACATGGAACAACAGACTGGTTTCAAATAGGAAAAGCAGTACGTCAAGGCTGTATATTGTCACCCTGTTTATTTAACTTATATGCAGAGTACATCATGAGAAACGCTGGACTGGAAGAAGCACAAGCTGGAATCTAGATTGCCGGGAGAAATATCAATAACCTCAGATATGCAGATGACACCACCCTTATGGCAGAAAATGAAGAGGAACTAAAAAGCTTCTTGACGAAAGTGAAAGAGGAGAGTGAAAAAGTTGGCTTAAAGCTCAACATTCAGAAAACGAAGATCATGGCATCTGGTCCCATCACTTCATAGCAGATAGATGGGGAAACAGTGGAAACAGGGTCAGACTTTATTTTGGGGGGCTCCAAAATCACTGCAGATGGTGATTGCAGCCATGAAATTAAAAGACGCTTACTCCTTGGAAGGAAAGTTATGACCAACCTAGATAGCGTATTCAAAAGCAGAGACATTACTTTGCCAACAAAGGTCCATCTAGTCAAGGCTATGGTTTTTCCAGTAGTCATGTATGGATGTGAGAGTTGGACTGTGAGGAAAGCTGAGCACCGAAGAAATGATGCTTTTGAGCTGTGGTATTGGAGAAGACTCTTAAGAGTCCTTTGGACTGCAAGGAGATCCAACCAGTCCATTCTGGGGGAGATCAGTCCTGAGTGCTCATTGGAAGGAATGATGCTAAAGCTGAAACTCCAGTACTTTGGCCACCTCATGCGAAGAGTTGACTCATTGGAAAAGACTCTGATGCTGGGAGGGATTGGGGGCAGGAGGAGAAGGGGACGACAGAGGATGAGATGGCTGGATGGCATCACCAACTTGATGGATGTGAGTTTGAGTGAACTCCAGGAATTGGTGATGGACAGGGAGGCCTGGTGTGTTGCAATTCATGGGGTCGCAAACGGTTGGACACAACTGAGCAACTGAACTGACTGACTGACTGATGAGTGTACAGAAGAAGAGAGTCTAACTTCTCCAAAAACAAGATGAATGTTTTTGGGTGTTCATAAGAGAGGAGAAGGTGATGGCACCCAACTCCAGTTCTCTTGCCTGGAAAATCCCTTGGACAGAGGAGCCTGGTAGGCTGCAGTCCATGGGGTCGCTAAGAGTCGGGCATGACTGTGCGACTTTACTTTCACTTTTCACTTTAATGCATTGGAAGAGGAAATGGCAACCCACTCCAGTGTTCTTGCCTGGAGAATCCCAGGGACGGGAGCCTGGTGGGCTGCCGTCTATGGGGTCGCATAGAGTCAGACACGACTGAAGCGACTTAGCAGCAGCTGCAGCAGCAAGGGAGAGAGTTCCTTAAGAATCGCTCTCAAACTTGGCATGAATGGGCTAACTATAAAAGACTTGGAAAAAAATATAAATTTTTAATTTATAAATTAAATTTCATTTTTTGCTCCATTTTAAAGAAACCAACAGAAACCAGAAATTGTAAATGATACATTACAGGAATGGAAGGCAGACAATGAGAAACTCCACTGAATATCTACACTCTGTACATAAATGTGACAGGGCTTCCCTGGTAGCTCAGCTGGTACAGAATCTGCCTGCAGTGCGGGAGACCCTGATTCAATTCCTGGGTCAGGAAGATTCCTGGAGAAGGGATAGGCAACCTACTCCAGTATTCTTGGGCTTCCCTCATGGCTCAGATGGTGAAGAATCTGCCTGCAATGCAGGAGACCTGGGTTGGATCCCTGGGTTGGCAAGATCCCCTGGAGGGGGAATCACAGTCCATAGGGTCACAGAATCAACACAGCACATACCTAAACGTGATATAAATTAAATATCACAAGAGACTTCCCCTGGCGGTACAGTTGTTAAGATTTTGAGCTCCCAATGCAGGGTACACAGGTTCGATCCCTGGTTGGAGAACTAAAATCCAATGGCCACATGGTGCAGTGAGAAAATAAATAAAAAATGAATATCTTAAGGTTTATAAATCATTTAAAAATCTTTCTCTGCTCTCACTAACATTCAATTAACCAAGTTGCATTTGGCATTGATGACAGCAGATGAGAGGGCTTCTACTTCGGTTTTAAACATCAGTGTGAATACATCTGCTGTGACAAAGAGATAGGTCCATCTCAGGAAAGAAGATTCCAGATGGGTAATTGAAACTAAGACAAGGAGAATAAAAGTCTGTGTATGCCAGTACCCTGATGTGTGACTTTCCCATAGGGTGTGAATGCAAGGTTTGGATGAGTTTATTTAGGGCAACACTGCACTTTTTTCTTTCTCAAGTAAAGGATGCTTCTGACCTGAGTCACTGGGGATTCTGTCTTCTACCTGGTCCATTGGAGTTTTCCCAGCGTGGTAGGTGCAGGTCATTCTGTTCAGACCACAAGAGGCCAAACTAGAGATGTGTCACCTAGAAGATTCTCCCAGCTATACAACCTAATGATCTACTGAGGCAGGCTCTCAAAAATTGTGTTTCTCAAAACTGGTGTCAATAGTTTGTCATGAAAAAAATTCTGACGTCAAGACAACTTGAGGAGGTTAAGTGAAATGAGTTTTTCTGACTGTGAGACTATGCCAGAAGAATTATTTTATATATTGTTTTATATATTTTATATAAACTATATATATTATAAAATATATTTTATATATATGGCAGTGCTTGGGTCTCTGGGTCTTAATTGGGACATGTGGGATCTAGTGCCCTGCTGCTGCTGCTGCTGCTAAGTCGCTTCAGTCATGTCTGACTCTGTGCGACCCCATAGACGGCAGCCCACCAGGCTCCCCCATCCCTGGGGTCCTCTAAGCAAGAACACTGGAATGGGTTGCCATTTCCTTTGCCAATGCATGAAAGGGAAAAGTGAAAGTGAAGTTGTTCAGTTGTGTCCGACTCTTCACAACCCCATGGACTGCAGTCTACCAGGCTCCTCTGTGCATGAGATTTTCCAGGCAAGAGTACTGGAGTGGGGTGCCATTGCCTCCTCCTCTAGCGCCCTGACCAGGGATCAAACTGGGCCCCCTGCATTGGGAACGCAGAGTCTTAGCAACTGGACCACCAGGGAAGTCCCCAGAATTATTCTTCAAGAATTTTTCTTAATTCTTCACTATTCCTCCCATGTGACTCTGAGAAAGATTCTCAATTCAGGGGTAAACACTGATTTACACTTTAAGTGCTCCTGGGGACCATGAGTCTCCAAGTGGTATTGCTATTTATTCAGAAGGCCACCCTGAAGAATATCTATCAGGATTAGTAATAGGTTCCATGGAACCCATTTTGGGAAATGACATTACAATTGCTGACCCAACACTTTGCGTGACAGAGCCTCAATTTTTGCCCAAGTGTCCAGTACTCCTCCCATGTGACTCTGAGAAAGGTTCTTAATCCAGGGGCAAATCCTGATTGCTCAAAGTCAAGCATTAAAGTCTATCTAGCTTGCCAGTGATTGGATTAGACATGAGCGTGTGATGAAATCTGACCTTAAGACTCGAGGGTAAGTTGGCTAGCGGGTTGGGGCAAGGGAGACAAGAGAGGTTTCATAGCCCTAATAAAGAGATACATGTGGAGAAACATACCCTCTTTTTCTGCTGGATGTTGTTGAATATGGACATGACTCCTGGAGCAGTGGCAGCCATATTGGGACCATGAGGGTAACTAGCTGAGAGCAAAACTCACACTATGTGGATGGCAGAGCAAAAAGATAGCAGGAGTCTGGGTTCTTGCTGATGCTGTTGCACCTCCAAATTAACTGATCCTGAGACTTCCCTGCCTCTGGAGTGTTGTTATGTGCAATTAGAAATATCCTTATTAAAAACGATCTGTGCTGTCCAATAATGGTAGCTACTAGCTGCATGTGGTTATTGAGTACTGGATTGAAAATATTCACTAGAGAAAATAATGTAAAATATCCCACTAATAACTAATATTGATTACATGTAGAAATGATAGTTTTTTTGGATAATGAGTTAAATAGAAGATGTGACATTGTAAAGCAATTTTCCACCAATTTAAAAAAAAAGATGTGATTAAAATTGATTTCACATTTTAAAATGTGGCTACTAGAAAATTTTGAATTACATTTGGAGCCCACATTATATTTCTGTTGGGAAGTGTTAGGTTTAGGTCATTTGGAAGTTAGGGCTTTCTGTTACTTACAGACAGAAAAAAATATCCCAAGAGATACAGGTATAATCATTCTAATTTTACAGCCAGGAAAATTGAAATGAAAAATGTAAATGACTTGCTCATGATCATACCAGTGTGGCAGTTGTTGGAGATCACAGCTGAGCATCCAGACCAGTGCCTTCTCGGCACCTCTAAGAACCTGAGAACACCCTTTACAAGTTAAAGGTTCAGAAGCCTTCATCCAAATCTCAGCCCTAAAGAAGTGCAACCATTCAGAAACCCACAGGGATGTAAAGCAATTATCCCTCAATAAAAGATAAATTAACTTTTTAAAAGTATATAAAGGAAATAAAAGTGTGATTTAAAAAAGAGAGAGAGAAACCCTCAGGGAGTCTAGGAGACACAGAGTCCACTTTGAGACAGAGACGAGATATGTGGATAAGACCATGAATTCTGCCTTCAAATACAGACTAGACACTGAGAAAACCATTCCCTCTGGCCAATGACATCTGCCTATTTCTAGGAAACTGTCTGAGATCCAAATGTCAGTGTCCCTAACAGACTGAGGAGAGATGGAGAGGAAGGAATCAGGACAGGCTCCTCTCCGGGGGTCCCCACTGTCCGTGGAAGTCCTCAACTGACAGTCCAGTGTCTGCATGACCTGGTCCCAGCTCACTTTCTCGGTTTTGTCTTCCAAAATCCACTAAAGCCCACTTTCAAAGCCACCTGCTTCAGAAAACTACCCAGGCCACCTCCTTCCTCCAAACACTCATCACTTCATACCACTAAGAGCTGCTATCTTGTCAATATCTTGTCGGTTTCGTCCAACAGCCTTCCCTGATCCTTTTCCCCAGGTCCTCTATTTAGGAGTTAGCTCAAGATCTTTGGGCAGGACCGTGGAAGCCTCATCAACAGATCCAGACCGGGGTCAGACATGACGGAAGCGACTTGGCACACACACACCAAGTTCTTCTTAAGGCTCAAAGGAAGACAACTCTTGCAGCTTCCCAGATGGCGCAAGTGGTAAAGAACCCGCCTGCCAATGCAGGAGACATAAGAGATGCGGGTTCAATCCCTGGGTCGTGAATATCCCCTGGAGTAGGAAATGGCAACCCACTCCAGTATTTTTGCCTGGGAAATTCCATGGACAGAGGAGCCTAGCGGTCTGCTGTCCCTAGGGTTGCAAAGAATCGGACACAACTAAAGCAACTTGGCATGCGTGTACATGACAGGTAGGGGAGTGAGGACCAGGGAGTCCAATGGTCATAGCTCTTGTCCAAGCACCCCCAAATCAGACCAGGTAAACCAGGTATGCACATTATGGTGAACACACGTGCCCACACCATGGACACCCACATAGATGCTCTTGAGTAGAGGGGACCCATCCCAGCTTAGTTCTAACCCACCTTGGTAATGACCACGGACCCTGTGTCCCAGCGAGAGCAAGTCAAGCAAGCCTGAGGCATCTCTAGGGGCAGCAAAGAATAATGGAAATTGCTTGGGCTTCAGAATCAAACCTGACGCTGAATCTTTCTTTAATACCCCAAAACACCCTTCTCTTCATCTCCACCCCATCCACCTAGTCTGGCTGCACCAGTCTCCCGGAGAGACAATAGCATCTTCCCTAGTCTCTGCCTCCCCGGATACCCACTTCAATCCACCCTTCGCTGCCACCAGAGTCCTCTCCCTTCTAAGATGCAGATCTGATCACATAAAACCTGGTTTGTGACAGCTTCCCAGTGCCTTGAGGAAGGATTGTCCCCTAGGAAACAGATTCTGAGGCTGAGACTGCATGTGGGTGATTTTGGCGGGAGGGGGACTCTCAGGACAAACACCTGTAAGGAAGGAAGCAGGTTTCCATAAGTGGAAGAAGCTGAACAGATCCCATGGGGTCACTGGAGCTGGTATGACCCTTCAGAGCAGTTTGAAATTGAAACAAGGAGGCTTTGTACTCTGGCATCAACTCATTAACTATGGGTCACCCCCAGAGGGAGGCCTTTTGACAGAAGGCAGTGTCCAGCTATGAGCCATCAGCAACCCACACTCCTGGCAAATAGGGGAATAAGAGCCCTGGTCCTGAGGGATGTCTGATGGTGTCCCACAGCCTTCCCTGTAAGAATGAAATTCAAACTTCTCGTTGTGACCCTGGAAACCCTCATGGCCTGGGTCCTGCCAACCCTTGTCTCATATACGCCATTCTTCCTCTGAGTCTCTGTGCTCCCACTTTTCTTGAACACAAATGCTCTGCTCCCACCTCCAAACTTTACACTCAATATTCCTTTTCTTATAAAAACAGCATTCCTTTTTGGCTGAGCTGGGTCTTTGCTGTTGTGTGGGCTTTCTCTAGTTGCGGCAGGGGCCGCCATTCTCCAGTTGCGGTGTGCAGCCTTCTCCTTGCAGTGGCTGCTCTGGGCACATGGGCTTTAATAGCTGTAGCATGCAGGCTCTAGAGCGTGGGCCCTGGTAGTTTTGGCTCTTGGGCTTAGCTGCCCCAGGCCACGTGGAATCTTCCCAGACCAGGAGTCAAACCCGTGTCCCCTGCATTGGCAGGTGGATTCTTAACCGCTGGACCACCAGGGAAGTCCTCGATATTCCTTTTGCCTGGCACAGCAGTGTGGTCCTCCGGTCACCCATCCTTCAGATCTTAGCCTCAAGGCTGATATCACTTCCTCCAGGAAGCCTTCTCTGATTACCCAACCAGATTAGGTTCACCCATCATCAGCTCATAAACCTTTCTTCTTACCCTTCAAATTATAAATACCATGTTGTAATTAAATAACTGTCTGATGCTGGTCTCTGCTGTTAGAATGTATGCTCTGAGGGCAGGGACCAAGACTGCCTTGCTCATCACAGCATCTCCAACCTTCAGTGTGATGACTGGCCCATAGAAGGCATTCAGCAGATACTGTCAGTTGAGTGCATGAGTACTTGGCCTTGGACAAGTTCTCTTTGAACGTATCTCCACCCAGCAAGGGCAGAGCCAGCTTCTTTTCAGGGTTGCTGTGAGTAAAGTGTGAGTTATCTAGGGGAGACCTCAGTCTCTCAACAAACATTGGCTCCCTTCACTTTTTAGGAAAAGATTGCAGGGTGACCAGTCTTCCCCATTTGCCTGAGATTGAGGAGCTTCCCAAGAAACTCTATTACTTTCAGTACTAAAGCCAGGACAGGACAGTTCCCAGGCAGATCAGGAGGGTTGGTCACCTAAATCCGGGTGAGAAGGAGACAAGGGCATTTCATATTAATTAGTACAGCGTTCATGGCATGCTGGTAAAGCAGCTCCTTGGAAAAACAACTCTGATTCACGTGTGTGCATGCATGCTAAGTCACTTTAGTCATGCCCAACTCTTTGCAACCCTATGGACTGTAGCCCACCAGGCTCCATCTTCCCAACCCGGGGATCGAACCTGCATCTTTTACGTCTCCTGCACTGCCAGGCAGTTTCTTTACTGCTAGCTCCACCTGGGAAGCCCTACCCTCATTCCCAGTGTTGACTAATTTCTATCATCTAAATATTCCTCCCCATGGCCAATCAAGCTACCAACAGTTGAACAGCCAGTTTGCAACGTTCCTGAAAACTTAACAATGGCTGTCACGCATCAGTAGGAGCCAGTGGCAGCCCTGTAGCCACTACTAACTGTCGTATTCCTGCTATCTGTGCATGCACAGTGTGGGCATACATGACCTCAATGCAGGGGTAAGTGGCATTATTTCAGCTCCAAGAAGGGCACAGCTTGAGTGGACCTTGAAGGGCATCTAGTCCAAGGCAACAAGTCACCTATCATGTGGGCTACCTCTTTCCCATCCATCCTGTGTCCGCAGCAGGCGCTGCTAATCGATCATGACGCTGACTCCTAACACGGCCATGCAGCTCCCTTCACCGCGTCTCCAAGCAGCCACAGTCAAGTAGCTGATGCTGCACATCAGAGACATTGACTTACCTCTAGGAGTAAGTGTGGTTCAGCCCCTCATTATACAGGAGAGGAAACTCAGGCACAGGGAGGTAGAGGGACCTGCCCAAGGTCACACAGCCAGGCAGTGGCTCAGCTGGGACTAAAGAACAGATCACCTGCCTGGCTTGCCCTTTCACTCCTGCCTTGCCTTGAAGAGCAGCCTACCCCAGAGTGGGGTGGAACAAAGGGAAACTATCTAGGATCTGAGCCTGGATTCGGGGCGGGGCTCTGCTTAGAGCTCCCAAAGTCTTTTTGTACCTGAAGGCTTCTTAGCATGTCGGCACATAAGTGTTGTTCATCTGTTTAAGGGAAGGCACTTCTGAAAAAAATCACAAAGTTGCACAGGCTCACTGCATAAAATTCAAACAATCGAGGAGTGTTTAAACTAAAAAATCGTGTACTGGGATTTCCCCAGTGGTCCAGTGGCTAAGACTCTGCACTCGCAATGTAGAGACTCCAGGTTCGGTCCCTGGTCAGGGAACTAGATCTCAAATGCTGCAACTAAGACCTAGCACAGCCAAATAGATAAATATGTAATCTTTAATTATTAAAAAAAAAATCTCTGTACTGTCTCCCTAGGAGTAATCACTGTTAACAATTTTGGTCCTTCCAGGATTTCTTCTGCTTATTTACAAGCCTGCGCATAGCACAAGTGGACTAAGAGATTAACTGTTCCCCACGCTACCACTCTCCCTCTCAGTGAGAACACAGCCGCCCATACAGAAGGCACTCAATAAATATTCGTCCAGTTGCTCTTGTTTGATTAAAACGCTTTAGATTCCTTTCTGTATGAGTATAGGTGAATCTGTCTCTTTTTCCCTCCCCTCTCTCTTAAAAAAAAATGTTTTTATTGAAGTATAGTTTCACTTCTATTTGTTTCAGAGGGTTACACCACTTGGCATGTGGGATTATGTTCCCTGGACCAGGGATCCAACCTACACCCCCTGCAGTGGAAGCATGGAGTCTTAACCCCTGGACTTTTTTTTTTAATGGGTTTAGTCCTTCCTGGCGTGGTCTCATGGATTCACTGAACAGTCCCTTTGGGTGACTGTATAGACGACATTCTGTTTTTGCTGTAACCATCCCAAGGCCTTGCTCTCTGGCTTGCCTGCAAGGTGGCACCAATCTCTCTTCCCATGGCCCCCAAATGCTCCCTCCCATCAAAGCTCCGCGGTCTTTCACTTTCCAGGATTACCACCAGGGCACCCAAAGTGGAGGGGCTGACAGCATGGGCGACCAGCTCCTGGGATCAGGGTTGGTTTGCAGTGGGTATATAACAAGTCCCAGTAGCCTGCAGGGTTCCACCCCCCCACACACATAGAGGCTGCTCTCCTAGCTTGCATTGGAGGCAGGGGATTAATCAAGTGACATTGCCTGGATGCTGACAATCCTGGAGCCTGGGGGAAAGCAACTTTGCCAGGTCCTGGGTCAGTTCGGCCATGCTGAAGGCCTAGGAAGCCAGGAATAATTGAGGGTGGGGGGCGCAAAGAGATCAAGGGGATAGGGTCTGGGTTCAGACACCCCACTGGCTGCTCCGAGGCCCCTGTCTGTGTGCAGGCCTGCGCACAACCCTTACGTCCGCATGGCTTGTGTAACAGGCATCCCTCACCCTCAGTATCCAACACTGAGCTCCTGACCTTACCTCTTTGAATCCTCATCCCATCTCAGCTCAGGGCAACGCCATCCTTTGCAGCTCAGGCCTTGAAACCTTCCCTGACTCCTCTTTCTCTCCACACACCTGCTCTGCAACCCATGAGGCCAACCTATCGGCTCCACCTTCAAAATGGACACGGAGTTCAACCACTTTTCCCCACCTCTGCTGCCCCAGGAGGCTGATCCAAAGCATCGTGGCCTCTGAGCTGTATCATTGCAATAACTGATTCTAACCGATCTCCGCGCTTCTACCTTTCTGCACCATCTCCTCCCCCAGTCTCCCAACACAAAGCAATCCCTTTAAACAAGGGCATTTAAACAAAGTCAGAGCACGTCTTTTTTTTATTTTTTGGTCATGAGGCATGCAGGAATCTTAGTTCCCTGATCAGAGATGGAACCAGTGCCCCCTGCAGTGGAATTGCAGAGTCCTAACCTTTAGACCACCAGGAAATTCCCTCATATTACTTAAAAAAATTTTTTTAAACTTTTTATGTTATATTGGAGCATAGCCAATTAAGCATGTGCTGATAGTTTTCAGTGGACAGCAGAAGGACTTGGCCATACATGTACAATTATCCCTTCTACCCCAAACTCTTCTCCCATCCAGGCTGCCACATAACATTAAGCAGAGTTCTCTCTGCTATACAGTAAGACCTTACTGGTTATCTATTTTAAATATAGCAGTGTGTACCAGTCCATCCCAAACTGTGTCACTTTTATAGCCCCCATTTTCCTCAGGATCACAGCCAGATTCTTACCACGGCCTCTTAGGCTCTGCATGAACAGCCCTCTCTCCACACTTGTCCCACAGGAATATTACACAGGGGAAGTGACAGCCTTCTCTGTACATCCCACCAAGGGCCCCTGTTGCCAAGTTGTCCTGTCGTCAGCAATGTGAAATTTGATCACTGTGTGAAGATGATATACATAAAGGAGTCAAGTTGTATTATAAATAAAAGGAAGAAAAGCATGGTGCATGAAACACAGAACTGGGCCACCTTCCGGCCTTGGGGTGTCGCCCCCATTCTACACAGTTCAAACAGTGGTCAGCAGCACATCACATGATTGAATGCTTCCAGGCACGAGGTGCTCACTCCTTGCCAGAGGGGAGGGGCTTCTGGAGTTCCTATGTCCCTGGGTCACCCTGTGGATTCTGCCAGGCAAGTCTGGGCCATTCGACTCTCAGCTATGCAGGAGTAAGTAGGGGAATCAGTCATGACCAGACCTAACACCCACCTACTCTGTGGCTCTAGCTTGGGAAGGGATAGGAGAGAACTCGGTCTAGAGCAGGAAGCAAGCCTGTCTCCCTCACCCCACACTCTGCCCTCAACCAGGGCCCTTAGAAAATGAGACTGGACATTCCCCACAAAGGTGCGGCACCCAGGGCTGGTCCAGGGAACAGCTGCTGGGGACATGGAATTAGCAGGCGCTGGAAACACGCCAGGTTGATGAATGCCAAGGGCCTGGCCTTGGACAGGGGCACGTCTGGGGAGATTTGGCCAGCTGGACACATGCATCCCAGAGAACAAAGCCGCAGAGAGGAGGACGAATGACGTCCACTTCCCTGTCTTACTCAGGGTCCACTCTGCTCCCCTGGGGGCCCAGATAAATACCAAGAAGCTGCCTTCACAGTAGCCCAGCTGACCCCTGGCCATGAACTGGGATGTGAGATTTTCAAGATGAGGTTCAATTATGCTGATTCTACATTTGCAATGGAATCCACCTGACGTGGCTTCCACCTGCACTGGCAGGACCCAACACAGTACTAAGCAAATCAAACGCTTGGCTTCTTAAGTGCTCCCAAATCAAAAGCTAGGTTTTGTACTGAAATATTTTTCCCCAAACAGAGGCAGCTGTGGTTCAGACCATCCTGAATTAATTCGCCCTTTGGTCTGCGAAGGAAACACGGAAAAGAAGGTGTACATTTCAGCCATTCCTCTGAGCCAGGCATCACGCTAAGCCCTTTTCATGGATTATCTCATTTCATTGTTTCAGTCATATTTTGAGGGAGATTTTGACAGCCTTAGTGGAAGAAAAGGAAATGGAAGATAAAAGAGGCCACATGATACGCCCATGTTTGTAAAATGAAGAGGTGGCTCCACCTGGACTTGGACTCAGATCTGGCCACTTGAAGCCCCAAGTGCTTAAGTAACACATGTCTTTAGTCCCATTAGATTCTCTTAGGCCTTCTACACTTAAGCTTTAATAGCGATCAAGAATTTTTAAACTAAAAGACGTTCCTTTTAAACCTGAAGAAACCCCCGCCCAAAAAAAACCCCACCAAAACTAAGAAATTAATTTAGTAACGTAAAAGGACTGAAGGCTAATGTACAAAAATAACTATATGTCTATAACCTAGCAATGAACAATAGGAAAAAGGAAATTTTAAATGCCATTTATAATATCATAAGAAATAAAATACTTGTTAATATTACTTTTTAAAAAAGTGCAAGACACTGAAAATGCTAAAACATTGCTGAGTGAAATTAAAGAAGATGTAAGTAAGAAAGGATATACACCATGTCCACGGATTGGAAGGCTCACTGCTGTTTAGATGTCCATTCCCTCCAAATTGATGTAAAAATCAAATGCATTTTTCTTTTAACTATTTTACTCATAATAACTCTCGAGAGTCCCTTGGACTGCAAGGAGATCCAACCAGTCCATCCTAAAAGAGATCAGTCCTGGGTGTTCATTGGAAGGACTGATGTTGAAGCTGAAATTCCAATACTTCGGCCACCTGATATGAAGAGCTGACTCATTTGCCAACACCCTGATGCTGGTAAAGATTGAAGGTGGGAGGAGAAGGGGCCGACAGAGGATGAGATGGTTGGATGGCATCACCAACTCAACGGACATGAGTTTGAGTAAACTCCAGGAGTTGGTGATGAACAGGGAGGCCTGGCGTGCTGCAGTCCACAGGGTCGCAAAGACTCAGACACGACTGAGGGAATAAACTGAACTGAACTGACAGAATAAAAGGAATGTAATGAATGCATCAGTATGAACAATGTATCCAATTGTTAGAAAACTAACTAGGATCCAAAAAATAGAAAAAAAGAATTTAAAAGCAACAAAAGACTTCCCTGGTGATCCAGTGGTTATGAGTCTGCCTGCCAGTGCAGGGAACACAGGTGTGATCCCTGGTCCAGGAAGATCCCAGCTGCCTTGGAGTAACTAAGCCCAGGTGCCACAACTACTGAGCCAATGCTTTAGGGCTCATGAGCTGCAACTACTGAAGCCTGCACGTCAAAGCCCGTGCTACGCAGCAAGAGAAGCCACCACAATGAGAAGCCCTGAGAATCCAGGGCACTGCAACAAAGAGTAGCCCCCAGTTGCCACAACTAGAGAAAGCCTATGCGCAGCAACGAAAACCCAGCATAGCCAAAAATAATACATTAAATATTTTTTAAAAAAAGCAACAAGATCGACAGTTTGCACAGATCTGTATGGATGAGTCTCTCAAATTCTCTAGTGAAGAGTTAACATAATCACTTCCTTCCAAACTGCCTTTGGTTCTTGTGAAGTTGTGCTGAATATACTTCCTCACGATCCATCAAATGTGTTTTTAATCAAATTTCCATCAGGCCTTTTTGGTAGAAATTGACAAGCTGATTTTATAATGTATACAGAAATGGAAATAATCTAGAATAACCCGAAAAGTCTTGAACAAGAAAAGTTGGAGGCTTTACTCTGATTGAAAAACTTGTTTTATGGAAGATTGGGATTGACACATACACACTACTGTATATAAAACAGATAACTAAGAAAGACCTACTGCATCGCACAGGGAACTCTGCTCAATCCTCTGTAATGCCTGTGTGGGAAAAGAATCTAGAAGAGAGTGGGTGTATAACAGATTCACTTTGCTGTACACCTGAAATTAACACAACATTGTAAATCAACTATACCCCAATAAAAATTTACAACATAAATAAATAAAAACTTATTTTAAAGTTCCAGTAACCAAGACATCATGATATTGGCACAAAGATAGACACATAAATCAATAGAAATGATATTCCTTTGGGGAGCGAATATAGACAGAAATATGAAAGTTAAGTTTCTTCAAGGAATACACGGCAGAGACCCAGGTCATGTGACAGCAGATATTACTCAGGGCTCTGTGCTATGCTTAGTCATTCAGCTGTGTCTGACTCTGCGCCCCATGGACTGTAACCCACCAGGTTGCTCTGTCCACGGGGATTCTACAGGCAGGAATACTGGAGTGGGTTGCATGCCCTCCTCCAGGGGATCTTCTCCCCCCAGGGATCGAAGCCAGGTTTCCTGCATTGCAGGGGGTTTCTTTACCAGCTGAGCTACTTAGGGCTCTAGCTTGGAAAATTCATTTAACTCCCATGTTCAGTTAGGCTAAAATGAGCTGAAGCCATCAGTGTTGGGAAAAACAAAGAAATCTGTACCCAGAGCATAGAAGGTTCCGTTTTTGACCCAGTTGTCATACTTACACATAAAAATACCATCACTTCAGCATGTAATAATAATAATAATAAAGCACTAACCACATGCCTAATTCTAAGTATTTAATGTATAACAATACTTCATTTAATTCTCTCAGAAAGAGAAAATAACAATTCTATCAATTGAAATTTGCTCAGTCGTGTCCACCTCTTTGTGACCCCATGGACTATACAGTCCATGGAATTCTCCAGGCCAGAGTATTGAAGTGGGTACCCTTTCCCTTCTCCAGGGGATCTTCCCAACCCAGGGATTCGAACCCAGGAATCCGCAGGCAGATTCTTTACCAGCTGAGTCACCAGGGAAGCGCAATTCTATCAATGAGATCACATAAAAGAACATAGCAAGTATAGCATATAGGGAGAGAAATATTACTTCACAATGACTTGTTTCAGTTTTACATTTTTATATGTATGCATGGAACTATAATAGAATATACATATGTTAAAGTGGATTATAATCATAAAAATTTGAAAGTCACTAGTGTAGTAGAAGAGAGAATTAAGAAGCCGCAATAATACAATGCATGTATGATTCTTAGCACAGAGTCTGATAAAGACTAGTAAAGACTCCGTAAATGGTAGAGATGGTTATTAGTACTGTCACAGAGTCTGGTAAAAACTAATAAAGATTCGGGACTTTCCTGGTGGTCCAGTGGTTACGAATCCACCTCCCAATGCAGGAGACGCAGGTTCTACCCCTGGTTGGGGAACTACGAACCCACAAGCCTTGGGGCAACTCAGCCCGAGTGCCACAACTAAGATCCAGTGGAGCAAAAAAATAAAAACTGGTGAAGATTCAACAAATGGTGGGGAAGACAGTTGTTACTATTTGGTCTTGATATGGCCAACTTCATGGGCATTCAACCTGTGCAGTCACACAAGACTCTGAGCTCAGAAGGGCCCTGAATTGGGTTTAAGGCTCTGATGTCACCATCTTGAAATTCTTAATTTTGAAGAAGGGGCCCCGCATTCTTGTTCTGCACCGTGTCCCTAAAGGATGTAGCCAGTCTTGATCATTTTGTGTAGTTATCATTTATTAAAATGCTGATTTATAGTATAAAATATTTAATTGTCACTTATGATAATCAAATTCCATCTTGGCCTCTTATCAATTAGAGGACTGTCGATCTCAGTGTCCTCATCTATAAAATAGGGGTAATAATAGTGCTTCCCGGTAAGGGTTAGAGTGAAAGTTTAAGTAACACGATGCTTGCCATGTGCCCAGATCAGCACCAAGCACATCGTTCATACTCCAAAAATGTTAACTATTATTAGCTTTAGGGGGAAAAAAAGTCAACCTTGGGCTTGCTTTTTCCTGCTGCACATTTTGGGGAGGGGATTATTGAATTAGATCCATGGTCCTGGAATTTCTTTGAGCACCAGATTCCTTATAGAATTTGATGGCTCTTGCAGGAAATACCTCCCAGAAAAACACAGAGAGTCCTGCAGTTTCAGGCCATTCGTGGGCCTTGGAATCCTAGGCTCAGGCCCAGGTCAAGATCAGAGGAAAACCAAGATCACTAGTGGCCGTTCTAGTCTCTGGGTCTCGGGTGGGAACCGCCAGGCAGCCATGCAGCTGTGGATTACTACTTAAGGGCTGGGTGTGCTGGCTTTGGGCTTTAAGTCACTAGCTATTTTTAGCTTTGCTATATATGGCCAGGGGAGGAATGTGGGGCTATAGATGGGGGAGGGGTGCCAGGAGGCTTAGGGCAGGGTTTGGAAGACTCCTCCGCGTGGACTATCTTCCTCTTCCGACCAGAGAATTGGAACTTCCAGCCAAAGCGACAAGCAGATGGGGAGAGGGAAGGCCTGTGGGTTTAGGAATGACTGGGGCAGCCATGAAGATGTCAGGTCAAGTCACTTTACAACAGTAATATTCCTATTTTTTGACCGTGATCTGCAACAGAAAGTACATCTGAATCATGATATACAGATAAACAGATGTTTCAATACACAAAATATAGATATATAATTTCCAACTGAACAAACATTTCAGGAATCAATACTTTAATCTCATTCTCTATGAAACACTCTGATATTTTCTATTCTGTTCTGTTCTATTCTTTATTTCTTTCAAAATGGAAGTCATGACCCACTAAGTTGATTTGGCCAATGGGTCGACACCTCCAGTTTGGAAAGCTATTCTTTGGTTTGGAGCAGGCAGACACCTGTAACATCAGACTGCAAGGTAAGCCAGGGAATGGAGGAAAGCAGATGTGTTATCACTTAGATCAAGGCTTCTCAAAACAGAATAAGACGCAAATCTCAGCTTGATCTCCGCTGGACAGCAAGCTTTGGACTTCAGTCTTTGTATGCTGTTCTCACCACCTGGAGCAAGTATCCTCCAGGTTGTCACCTGGCTCACTCTGTACTTCAGAGCCCCACTTGTCACTTCCTCCAGGAAGCCTCCCTGATTGCCTCAGTCTGGTTAGCCACCCGCTTCTTGCTCACTTAGCCCCCAGCATATCCCTGCTTGGCACCCAATACAATTTTTTGTTACATTCCCTGGAAGGCAGGGTGACCTCTCCCATCCTGTGCAGTTCTACACTCTCCCCATCCCCCACACCATCCACCCAGTGCTGGCTTCCTAATAGTCACTCAATAAATATTTACTGAATGAATTAGTGATAGTTAATAGTAATAATGGCAACTGCACATTCATCCCATGAGAAAGCTTAAGAGAGGTTAGTATAAATCCATTTTAGGGATGAGGAAACTGAAGCTCCAAGAGACAAGAGAATACGATAGGGGCAGAGTGGTGATCCAAGGCTGCCCGGCTCCCAGCCATCCCTAATCCCAGGATCTTATTTGTCCACATTCCCCTCAGTGCTACCCAGGATGGGGCAAAGGGCAGGTACTTAACAACCCCTGGGAAAACTGATGACAGGTTGATTAAAGAGATTTTCCGAAGCAGTGGCCACATCTAATTTTGGAGGGCTGTGCTTGGGGGAGAGGATCTCTGAGGTTTCCAGACCCCCTGGATGCGGGGCTGTCTCATCCGAGAGGAGAATCTGGGCTTCTGACAAACCAGAGGGGCAGACCTCGCAATGACCTGGCCTGAAGGGCTCCTGGATATGCCTAGGCTAAAACCCAGGGCCCTGCAAACCTTCATGTCCTAGCCCATGCCCACATCTCCAGCGGCAGCCCCGGCAGCCCAGCCTGCACCCCTCGTTCACGCCTCTCCCACTCCTCCCCGCCCCCAGGCGTTCTTGCTGTTCCTCGTATGTACATACATACGTGCCAAGCCCAGTCCCATCTCAGAGCCTCTGCAATCGCCATTCCCTCTGCCTGGGCTCTTCCTTCCTTCTCCCATCCTCCCCACTTGAGTACTCAGACACCCGCCCTCCAAAAAAAAATTACCCTCTTCCCTCTCTGCTAGTTCTTCTGTAACACAGGTAACTTTTGGAAATTGCATCTGTGTTTGTTTTCCTGTTTATTTCTGTTTTCTTCACTAGACAGGGAGCTTCCTGAGGACTTTGCTTGCTTACTGCCTCGGACCCTGGGACTTGCTTTGGGAGGGTGCCTGACATATCACTTGTGCTCTATGAAGGAATGAATGGGTTTTCCCTGTTTTAGACATATTGGGACATCAGCCTGTAGTTTCCCAGAAATATTGCTGTATCCCTGTGACTCACATCCATGCTCACACACACACACACACACACACACACACACACTGTCTGGGGAGGAGCAATAGGGTAGGGAAGGGAAGGGACTTTCTGCACATGCATATTTGCATCACTTTGCTTGGTTCACTGATGCCCAGCAAGCCTGCAGGGACTAACTCCACTTGGTAACTGGAACATGTGAGGTTTGCTCTCTGCTCATCCCCAGTGCTCTGCGCAGTGACTAGTATAAACACCTGAACTGCACTGAACTGCAGAGGTTCTGCAAACAGCTCAAGGTTACCAAATTAGAAAATGTGGAGCCAGATTTAGTCCAATTCCAGCCAGCCATTGTGCCACGAAAACTCTGTTAACAACCTGTTAACATCCAGGTGCGTTGGAGGTTGAGCCCTCACCAGATAGCTAGCAGTAGGTAACCCAGTCAGAAGCCCATCCTATACCTGAGACCACTGTCTACAAGCCTCACAAACACAATCTTCCCATCAAGATGCAGTTCCGATGTCACCTCCTCTAAAGCCTCCCCTGACCTCCTCAGACCTAACTTTCCTTTTCTGCCACAGCACACTGTAAATACTTGTATATAATTGTTTGTCTGCAAGCATATCTTTGAACCCATGGACTCTATCCTATTTCTCTCTACCTCTAACCCTTTTTACAATGCCTGGTGAATACGTGGTACTACAGAAATATTCACTGAACAAAAGTATGCTTGGGTGGATAGATGGATGGATGGATGAGTGGATGGATGGATAGATGAGTGGATGGATGGATGAGTGGGTGGATGGATGGATGAGTGGGTGGATGGATGGATCGATGGGTAAATGGATGAGTGGATGGGGGGTGGATAGATGAATGAATGAATGAACACTTCATGATCTACTGGCTGAAAATAATTTTCATGGCAAAATTGACATTAGACACCAGTTCTTCTGGAGTATATTCCAGAGCTCTTTGTACACCTAGCCTGCCACAGTGGCAGTGGTGTCTTATTGAATGTGTCTTGAATGTGTGTTTTTATGACAGGCCTTGTACCAAGCATGTCTGCCAGTTCTCTCGGCAGCTCCGTTATTGGCCTCACTTTTCCTGACAATGAAATGGATGCAGAGAGAGGTGGAGCTGCTTGCCCGATGCCACACAGCAAATCATATCCTGGCCCCTCCTGCCCCACCCTCCGCCACCTTCCTCACCCCATCTGGCCCCTCCCCAGGTCTGCAGGCTGCAGGCCGGGCTCACCTCCATCCGCGTAGGTCTCGGTGCCATAGCCGTCCTGCAGGCCGTTGTTCCAAGTGCCCTCATACTTGGCACCGCTGCTGCTGCTCTGCCGGGTCCCGTAGCGGCCCTTGAAGCCGTGTGTCCACTCGCCCTTGTAGAGCCAGCGTCCCTTGGTCTCTATGCCCAGCCCGTGCCGTTTGCCCTGGCTCCAGTATCCCTCGAAGGTGTTTCCGCTGGGCCAGGTGTAGACACCCGCCACTTCAAAGCCAAAGTTCCAGGAGCCCGAGTATTCCCCCTGGCCCTTGGGGCCCGTGCACAGGCCGTGCCCGTGGGCCTTGCCCCCCTCCCAGCCCCCACAGTACGCCCCACCATCATCAAAGTCAAAGCGACCCCCGCTCATCTCATCGTAGCCCCCGACCTCTTCACCGTTCTCCAGCTTTGGGGGAGAAGGTGATGGGGAGAGGGGGTTCCAGCAACTCTCTCCAAGCAGCTCAGGGCTGGGCACCCCCCTGACTCACCGCGCCCCGGGAGGAGGGAAGCGAGATGCCACCCGAGGCTGCAGGAACCTAGGAGCCAAGTCAGCACTGAGTCGGGCGGTCAGTGCCATGCCTGGGAGGCCCCCACTCAGTCGGCCAGAGGAAGGCTGCCAACCGAGGAGGAAGTGGGAAGGAAAGGTTCGAAGTCTCCACAGAGTGTCCCCAACCTGGCTTCCATAGAGTCAAAGGAAAAAGTGCTGTGATCCCTTTAAGAAGTGCAATGGGAGGGGTGGGGTGGAGGGGTCCCCAGTCTGTCTTCAAAAAGGAGAACTTTTCCTCGGTGACAGCCCCCAGCTCAGAGGCTGAATTCCCGGCAGCCGGCTGGCCCCCTTCTCCTCCACCCCCCCACCGGGTGTGCCGGGCTGTGATTCCGCGCCCTGCCCCGCCCCCCTCCAATCCTACCCTCCTCCTGGGATGGAAAGGTCAGTGTTGCCCTAACAAGGCCATTGGATCTCAGAGGCTGCTCCCAAAATAACCCCCCTGGCCGGCCCAGCCTCCTTCAAAGCGGGAGGGGTGTTTCAAACTGGGCTAGTGCTTCAGACTCGGGGAGTGGCTGGAGGGATGAGGAAGGGAAGCTGAGAGCAAGTGTGGGTAGTCGGGGCAGGCGATAGGCGGCTTTTCTTCTCTTGGGTAAAGAAGAGCTCCCTTCCACCTCCCGGGTCCCTTGAGTGTCCGGCAGGGAGGGGAGAGGAAGACCCAGTCCTGAAACACTTTGAAATCCCCCTGAGTGTAGAAGCTGGCGAACCTCAGCACCCGCGCCACTCGTATGCCCCGACAGGACCCGGGGCTATCAGAGCATCGCTGCCAACCCCATAAAGGAATCTGGTGACTTAAAGAGAAAGGAATGGGCATGGGGTCACATATGCTTTTGAAAGCGGAGGAGGAAACTCGGGAAGAAAGGTGAAGTTCTAGAAACAGTGCGGTTAGATAAAGTGAATCTAAGTCTGACACAACCCAATTCCCGCCCCGCCCCCGCATCCTGGGAAAACCCCGGGAAGAGCCCCGTGCAAGAAGCATCATCTGGATCACTCCCTTTCTCTCTTCTCAAGGGCGAGGAGCCCACCCTCTGCTCTCTAGTTCCAAGACGATCTCCTGTACCGCCAGGAGATCGTCTTAGAAATACTCAAGGATCATGTTTTTTGTTTTTTTAAATTCTCTTTCCAAGCTCTCTTTTGCTGTGCTCTCCTAAGAGCCTGGGAGGCCAGATTTCAGAAAGCTCCCAGGGCAAGGTCAACAGCAAAGAGACTGACCAGCCCTCAGGTTCCCACCGAACTCCAGGAAAAGGGACAAATAAATCTCCATGATGAGAGGCGGTGGCCAAGACCTAGGGGTGGAAATTTCAGACTTCCCTGGTGGTCCAGTGGTTAAGAATCCGCCTGCCAGTGCAGGAGACACAGGTTTGATCCCTGGTTCTGGAAGATCCTACATACCCTGGAGCAGCTAAGCCGGTGCACCACAGCTACTGAGCCTGAGCGCCTGGAGCCGGTGCTGCGCAACAAGAGAAGCCAACGCAATGAGAAGCCCGCTCACCGCAACTAGAGAAAAGCCCTCGGGCTGCGACGAAGACCCGGTGCAGCCAAAACTAATAAACAAATAACAGATTTAGGGTTTTATTTTTAAAAATGGAAATCCCAACTGAACCCAGGGTTAATAGGAGCACAGTAATTCTGTGAAAGAGAGGAGCCAGCAAGCACAGGAAGCTGTGCAAGCGCGCGTGTGTGTGTGTGTGTGTGTGTGTCTGTGTATGTGTCTGTGTGTGTGTTGGGGGGGGGGGGGTGTGGCAGTGAGGAGGATAGAAATCACCAAAAAAAAAAAGCCCAGAAGGCACTTGAGAACATTCAACTATTATTATCTGACTTCAAACGTATCTGTCATGCTCTGAAACCCATGATGACTTAGGCCACTTCAAGTCACCACCAAAGATGTGTCCTTGTTTAAGAAATGGATAGACAAGCCTCTCTCCCTTCACCCTTAGCTGATCCTGGTTCTTATTTCCACTTGGTTCCTTTCTTCTTCACAGTCCCCTGCCTTGAAGAACCCTTCTCTGCCCACATTTTACCCCCAGATAGAAACACCCAGCCCCAGAGCTCTTTGCCAAGCAGACACGCAGCAAAAAGCAGCAGATAAAGACTGTCTCGTCTGGGTTTTGACTCACCCCAGCCCCCTGCCCCGCAGGTTGCCTGACAGCCTGGTCGCCCAGTTCACTGCTGAGGCCATCTCAGTGCTGCCCCTGTAGAACTCTGCTGTTGCCACTTCTGACCAACCCTGGAAAACCACGCATTTCTTTCCACCTCTGCTCTCCAGGGGACAGGAAAGAGCATCTCCAACTGGAAGCCAGAGGACTCTGAGTTCAATACCCTTTGAAGTTTAAATGCCCGGCAAATCGGCATAATCCTGTCCTAAGGCTGGGCGGCTGGCTGCTGTGTCCTAGCAAGCTGTTCCAAGTGTAACAACTGTTCATCCATACGCCTCCCTACGGTGGTTCCTCCCAACGGCTAGTACACGTAAAAGTCACCTGTGGAACTTAAAAATGGGAACAGATTCCGGAATCCCACCTCCTCCCCAACCTACCAGATTGTCCTGGGAGGAGGCTCCAGCACTTGCATTCTTTTTAAAATCTCCTCGGACAAATCTGACTCATTCCCAGTAAAGAACTACTGTAGGTTTTCAAATTAAGAAACAGTTTCTTAATAATGTACAGATCCATGCCTTCACTGTGTAGGGTAGATAGTTATGGAATTAGATTTGTGTTCAGATCCTAGTTCTGGCCCTCACAAACTGTGTGGCTTTAGACTAATTGTTAATTTCTCTAAGTCACAAATTCTTTGTCTGTAAAAGCACCTATCTCAAAGGATTCTTAGGGTTTTTTTTTCTAATTTATTTATTTTTTAATTGAAGGATAATTTACAGAATTTTTTTGTTTTCTGCCAAATATCAATGTGGGTCAGCCATAGGTATACATATGTCCCCTCCCTCTTGAATATCCCTCCCAAGAATTCTCAGTTTCAAGGATAATAGTATCTACTTTATACGGCTGGATGAGGATTAAGTGAGTTAATGGTGTAAAAACACTTGTGCATGCATGCTAAGTCACTTCAGTCATGCCTGACTCTTTGTGACCCTACGGACAATAGCCCACCAGCCTCCTCTGTCCATGGGATTCTCCAGGCAAGAACACTGGAGCGGGTTGCCATGTCCTCCTGCAGGGGATCTTCTCAACCCTGGGAAGTCTGCACTGGGTCTGTTACCTCTATGTGCATTGGCAAGCATGTTCTTAACCACTAGCGCCACCTGGGGAAGCCTGTAAAATGGCTCAGAAGACACTAAATACCTAATAAATGTTTGCTATTATTAATATTATCCTCACACGATAGATTGCTTTTCACAACCTAAATGTCCATTGACAAGTGCATGGATCAAGAAGATGAGGTACATACGCACGAGGGAACACTGCTGCTGCTGCTGCTGAGTCACTGCAGCCGTGTCCAACTCTGTGTGGCCCCATAGACGGCAGCCCACCAGGCTCCCCCGTCCCTGAGATTCTCAGGCAAGAGTATTGGAGTGGGGTGCCATTTCCTTCTCCAATGCATGAAAGCAAACAGTGAAAGTGAACTCGCTCAGTCATATCCGACTCAGCGACCCCATGGACTGCGGCCAACCAGGCTCCTCCATCCATAGGATTTTCCAGGCAAGAGTACTGGAGTGGGGTGCCATTGCCTTCTCTGACGAGGGACTACTACTCAGCCATAAAAAGAATGAAATGTCATTTGAGGCAACATTGATGAACCTAGAAATTATCACTTAGTAAGTGGCATCTGGTCCCATCACTTCATGGGAAATAGATGGGGAAACAGTGGAAACAGGGTCAGACTTTATTTTGGGGGGGCTCCAAAATCACTGTAGATGGTGACTGCAGCCAGGAAATTAAAAGACACTTACTCCTTGGAAGGAAAGTTATGACCAACCTAGAAAGCATATTCAAAATCAGAGACATTACTTTGCCAACAAAGGTCCGTCTAGTCAAAGCTATGGTTTTTCCAGTAGTCATGTATAGATGTGAGAGTTGGACTGTGAGGAAAGCTGAGCACCGAAGGATTGATGCTTTTGAACTGTGGTGTTGGAGAAGACTCTTGAGAGTCCCTTGGACTGCAAGGAGATCCAACCAGTCCTTTCTAAAGGAGATCAGTCCTGAGTGTTCATTGGAAGGACTAATGCTAAAGCTGAAACTCCAATACTTTGGCCACCTAATGCAAAGAGTTGACTCACTGGAAAAGACCCTGATGCTGGGAGGGATTGGGGGCAGGAGGAGAAGGGGACGACAGAGGATGAGATGGCTGGATGGCATCACCGACTCGATAGACATGAGTTTGAGTGAACTCCGGGAGTTGGTGATGGACAGGGAGGCCTGGCGTGCTACGATTCACGATGTCGCAAAGAGCTGGACACAACTGAGTGACTGAACTGTACTGAACTGAGCTGAAGTAAGTCAGAAAGAGAGAGACAAATACCATATGATATCATTTATGTGTGGAATCTAAAATATGACAAAAAATAAAGTTATCTACGAAACAGAAACAGACTCATGGACATAGAGAATAAACTCATGGTTGTCAAGGTAGCAGGCAGGATGAGGGAAGGATGTGGTGGGAGTTTGAGATTAGCAGATGCAAACTATTATATATAGAGTGGATAAACAACAAGGTCCTACTGTAGCACAGGGAACTATATTCAATATTCTGTGGTGGACCATAATGGAAAAGAATATGAAAAAGAATGCATGTGTACGTATAACTGAGTCACTGTGCTGTATGGCAGAAATTAACACAGTGTTGTAAATCAGCTATACTTGAATAAAATAAAATAAATTAAAAAAAATAAGTTGCTTTTCACACTATCATGCTTAATAAAATTATTACCAAAGGGAAGAAAGTGAAAGTGAAGTCGCTCAGTCATGTCCGACTCTTTGTGACCCCATGGACTGTAGCCCACCAGGCTCCTCCCTCCATGGGATTCTCCAAGCAAGAGTACTGGAGTGGGTTGCCACTTCCTTCTCCAGGGGATCTTCCTGACCTGGGGATCGAACCTGGGTTTCTCGCATTCCAGCCAGATGCTTTAACCTCTGAACCACCAGGGAAGCCTAAGGGAAGAATCACCCCTTAAATATTAAGTACCTTAACACTGAAGCACTCCTTACTCTTCCCAATGTGTATTTACTCAACATTACCCTGTGATTTTCCCCTTTTCAAACTGATAAGTTATATTATTGGCAAAGGGACACTGATTTCTTGACAGTTTAAGTGAGGATTTCTCTGGCGGTCCAGTAGTTAAGATGCTGCGCTTCCAACGCAGCGGGCGCGAGATCAATCCCTGGTCGGGAGACTAAGATCCCACAGGCCGTGCAGCACAGCCAGAAGTTTCGGTCAATTTTTTTGCCGAATTTGGTACCGGCCTTACCTGACCAGCCATCACTTCTTTGCCTCGCCCTTTAAACCAGTGACTTTCAGGGAAAGGGAGACCCCTTGTGGCCACATGTGCATTACAACAGATTTTTCTTGGAAAAACCAAGTTCTACATTTGAAACTTGGAACGAATTTTAAATTGCTTCTAAAGGTAGCTATCCCATTCTCTCTTTTTCGCAGGTTTTTCTCACTCCACAGTGTTGTTCTTCGGTCAGAAGGTGCAGTCACTTGCTTCCCTTGTCTCTTCAATTTCTCTAGAGGGACTGCTTCCAAGGGAGGCAGGGGAGGAAGGGACTGAAAATCCAGAACAGAGAGGAACGCACACAGAAATCTACTCGGGGCTCACGTTCCTTCTCAGCACCGAAGACTTAGTTAAAGAAGCCTCACCTCCCCAGACAAGTTACCTGGCTGGGTTATATGCCTTCCGGCACGCTGACTCCATCCCCCACCTATGAGCTGTCTGAAGCAAAGATTATCTTCCTTCCAAAAAAGAAAGCCTGAATACCTCCGAAGTGCCTGCCTGGCACTTCAGCTCATCTTTCTGTGCCCAGCACCCTCACAAACTACGTGCCCTCATCTTTCCTTCCTATTTGGCAGCTGACAACTCCCGTCTTGAGATGCTTTTTCACTCTACTCCTAAGGCTTGTCTCTCGGTTCTGTCCTGCCTCATTGGCTGCTCCCACACGAGTCTTCTGCAGGTTCCTCCTCATTGCCCTGAGCTCTAGACTTTGAAAATGACACAGAGCTTGGTCCTCTTACCGAGTATCTACATTTACTCTCTAGGTGATCTCCTTTGGCAGCAGAGTTTTCAGTAACACCCACACCCTGATGGCTCCTAACTTTGGATCTCCAGCCTGTCCTGCTCCCGATCTTCAGTTGCATATCCAACCACCGACTCAGCATCTCTACATGATATCAAAACCAAACTCCCAAAGTCTCCTCCCAAATTTGCTCCTCCAGCCAACTCCCACTGTATTAAACCTTGGGAATCAACCTTAATTTCAATCCTTCTCTCACACCTTATGTGCACACATGCTAAATTGCTTCAGTCATGTCTGACTCATTGAAGCCCTATGGACTGAAGTCTGCCAGGCGCTTCTGTCCATGGAACTCTCCAGACAAGAATACTGGAATGGCTTGCCATGCCCTCCTCCAGGGGATCTTCCTGACTTAGGGATCAAACCCATGTCTCTTATGTCTCCTGCACTGGCAGGTGGGTTTCTTACCACTGAACTTCCCTGGTGGCTCAGGTGGTAAAGGATCCGCCTGCAATGCGGGAGACCTGAGTTAGATTCTGGGTTAGGAAGATTCCCTGGAGAAGGCAATGACAACCCACTCCAGTATTCTTGCCTGCAGAACCCCCATGGACAGAGGAGCCTGGCAGGCTACAGACTAGGGGGTCGCAGAGTCGGACATGACTGAGCGACTTTCACTCACTCACTCTTTACCACGAGCACCCCCTGAGAAGCCCATATCCTTATATCCATCACCCCTTATATCCATCAGCAAATCCCTTTAGCTCGACCTTCAAAATAATTCTAGAATAGGTCTCCTCTCCTGCACTGCTAAGGGTCTGAGCCACTTGAAACCGTTGTCTGATTCACTGCAGTAGCCTCCTGACTGCCTCCTTCCTTTCCTTTTCCTAGCTCCCCTCTTAGTCTACAGAGCAGCCGGTGCTCTTACAAGTCTGATGTCTCTCCTGTCCTCCAGACCCCCTCAAAGGCTCCCTGTCTCCTCACAAACCAACGCCTTTAAAACGGCCCAGGAGGGTCTCCACGATCTGCCCGTGACCCATGCTTCTGTGACCTCGCCTGCTTCAAGGAATGCTGCCAGGAATGCTCTTCCCCCAAATATCCACATGGCTCACTCTCGTTATCTTCAGGTCTCAGCTCAAATGCCACCTCGTCACAGAAACTTCTGTGACTGCAAATGAAACAGCAGCTCCTCCCCCCGCCCTAGCCCTTGCTGTCTCCTAACCCTCCTCTCTCCATAGCATTTTCTCCAAGGATGTGATGATGCCCTATTCCCAGCACCTGGTATAGCATGACTGTGTTGACAGCACTTAGTGAAGATTTGTTGAATGAATGTTCAATGAAGTTACACGTCAGGATGCTACTTTTCAAAGCATCAGAGTAAAAATCCATCAAACCACAATTTGAATCTGTTTTCCAGGATGCATCTGACAATCATTGGTCCAAGTTGGACTCACAAATGGTCGACTGTTCCAATTAGGGACACATATTAAAGCTGGCCCAACTGGGTTTGGTGGCGTGATCTTGGACTTCCAAGATTCAGGTTTAAAGGAAGATTCTGACTAAGATGTAAATCTTACAACTCATTCCTGCAAATTCGGAGTTCCCAAGCTTTTGTCTTAAGTGTGGATTTCTCCAACAGGTTACTCAGCCATCGGAACTTGGTCCTTTTCAGTTCTGACGCTCCTCCTAACAACTCTGAGTAAAAAGCGGGCATCACTTACCCTTCTCCTGTGACTGTTCTGTTAATATACAGAATTGAGTTAATAATTGGACTGCTGCTTTGAAAAGCAAACTAAAACCTTAAAAGACTTAACAGACTTAGGAATTATTTTAATTCAAGTAACATGTTCAGCTCAATTTGCTCTTCTTTCTAGTAAAAAAGGAAAAGCAAAACACTAGCTATGTAAGTTAGGGAGTGGGTGGGGGAGGGGCCATAGGTGCCTTTATAACCGTAAGCACTAGTGGCCTAGGTTCAGTTCAGTTCAGTCGCTCAGTCATCTCCAACTGTTTGCGACCCCGTGGACTGCAGCACGCCAGGATTCCCTGTCCCATCACCAACTCCTGGGGCTTGCTCAAACTATGTCCATCGCGTTGGTGATGCCATCCAACCATGTCATCCTCTGTTGTCCCCTTCTCTCCTCCTGCCTTTGATCTTTCCCAGCATCAGGGTCTTTTCCAATGAGTCAGTTTTTTGTTATCAGGTAGCCAAAGTATTGGAGTTTCAGCTTCAGCATCAGTCCTTCCAATGAATACTAGAGTATATTCATTGGATAGATTCAATTAGAGAAGAGAATGGCAAACCAGTATTCTTGCCTTATATGGCAGCATGTCAAATTCACTTTGGAACCACCCGGAAAAGAGAGGGTTCTTCCTCCAGTGGAAACTGTGGACAGACTTTTGTATGAAACTTTGGAGGGAGCTGTGGCCTGGTTGGCCTTTATTACAGGATACAGCATGGGTAAAATTATCTTTGGGGCCTGCTGGGGTGGGAGGGCAGTAGAGAGAGATATTATCTATTCAGAACATTTGAAACTGAGGTATGAGATCTATACTGCAAGTGACCGAACATGCCATATATACCAGAATGCCAGAGATGGAGCAGATACACGGCAGTGTCCAACATCACACCCCTTTCCCCCAACGAAGCAGCCCACTCCAAGCTGCTTCTCACGTAAGAAACCTTATGTGACGTGTCTCAGGGCGAAGAGCACCAGCAGGGGTTTGCTTGGTGATGGTTAATGATTCTCTCAAACAATACAGGGCAGGCCAGCCAGTTTATTTATATTGAATCTAAACCTTAGATCTCTGGCTTAACAATAACATAGGAAACCTTTAAAGACACAATAAATCTTACGTAAATCAGAGATGGTTTAAACCTGTCATGTAATTTCCAATACCGCTGGGCTGGCAACTACAGCATGACAAACGTTCGGTCCAGTTATAAAACCACATTTCATCTTCCTTGGCACCCAAAGCTTAACACACATCTGAAAAATGCAGTTTTTTCAAAGGCTTTCACCATAAACCCGCTCCTACCAGTCAAGCAATGACCATTTGTTCATCCCCCAGGGACATTTCTAAATGATCTGCTCACCTTGGTGGGTATGTAAGAACTCAGAAAGTTAAGTTTAAAGAACGAACATTAACTGACTGAGATGCCAAGAAAAGTTTTTATTGCAAGCACAGTGAGCAGAAGGAGATGTCTTCTCACACAAAGTAGCTGCAAGGTCTGCTGTTAACTAACTCTCTGACAACCCTTCATTGGTTAAAGCATAGCAAGGAGCTTCTTGCTCTCAGGTGTACATCATTTCTGCCATGTGGGACATTTTCTTGGGGATATACAAGTAATATTCCATGTAGCCCGACAGGTCCTCAATGGTCACGTCATCCACGTAGACGCGAGCCTGCTCAGAACAGGAACGGGGAGAGCCAGACAGAGTTCTCGTGTGAAGCGACTGAGAGTAGTCCTCAAGTGTGGATCTTCGTTCTGGGGCCAAGGGAGGGACATTCTGCAGGCCTGAAAAGGAATATACCTCCATGTCATGCCACCTCTTACACTGGCACTCCTTGCCTATGCATGCACATGGCTTGCCCAGGTTTAGCTTGGAGACCGATTGAAAGTCAGAGAGATCACTGGCCTGGAGACTTGCTTGGGAGACTTGGGGAGCATCAGAGGAATCTTCCTCCTTACTCTCTGATGGGAGCCTTGGAACCGAAGTTCTCAAAGGCTCAGCAACCGCCCCTGTGTGATTAGTATCGAGAGAAGATGAGCATTCTCCTGCATTGAACTCTTTAGGGGTTGAAATTCCCAGCCCACTGCTGCCATCAGGGGAGTCAGTCTGGCTTTTGTGCTTGAGCTGGCTGCTGGAAGAAGCTACTGTACTGCAATGTATGAACTTTGGAGGATGAAGGACAGGAGACTTGGAACGGCGGCGACGCTGGGTTCTCACTGCTCCTCGTGAAGATTTCCTTGTAGACCTAAGAGGAAAAAACACACAAGAGGATGTTGGGATACAGAGTTCTTCTAAAGAGATCTTTTAAAATGGTTGGGAAATTGCCACCTCTCTGGTGAATGAGTGGAAATAAGTTCTCCCCAAAGACGTGTGCCCACCTCCACTGTCAAGCTGCCTGAGTCTGTGCATCTCAAAAACTCCACCACCACCACCTTACTACAGGAGAGGTTAAAGGTAGTTTTAAGTCATGTTTCTCAGACCAAACATTTGGTGCAGTAGACTGTCTGCCCTGTCCCAACTGTTGGCTTAGGAACTTCTGACCAGTGGTTTGGGGAAGCACCCTGCACAGACAACTTAGAAAAACCTCAATGCTGGGCTCCATGCTCTGAACAAGGCAGTTTCAGTATCACCGCGGGGGGTGCTAATGCTATAAATAGTCACTCATTCAACAGAATGACAGATTAAGAATTCATTTCTATCACTGGAAACAGCTGAAAAATAGATTTAGACACTCTCAAGTTTTCAGATAGTGGGAATTATCAGGCACAGTATGTAATTTTTATAAAAACTCTTTAATAAGAATTGTGCGAAGAGAAAAAGGTTCAAAATTGCCAAGCAAATTTCAAAGAGATAATGGCCGAGCAATTTTCTGAATTGATGCAGAGAATCTACAAACCAGCAAACAAGCAGGACAACCAATTGGATAATACCAAAAACAACAGGAACATCTTAAAAGCAGCTAGAGACTAGATGGATTATTGCCGAAAGAAGAAAAATTAAGTCTGAAAGTAGGCTTTTCAACAACATGGAAGCCAGAAGACAATACCTTCAAGTGCTAAGAGAAAATAACTGTTAACTAGGACCATGATTTCAGGTCTACTAAATCAGGTATACCTTTCAAGAAAAAGGATGAAATAAAGACATTTTCAGAGAAACATTCTATATGGACAACTAACAGAGAGCCTCCCCCCACCGCCCCCCGCTTTTAAACCAAATAACAGACTTCTTTAGGAAGAGAGTGACCCTAGATGGAAGCTCTGATGCTACAACGGTGAGAGTAAAGAAAGCACACATGAGACAAATTGAAACACACACCCTCTAATTTACATAAAATGACGTAGGGTCAATAAAACTGAACTGGTGAGACAAAAAATAAGTGACAGAACTGAAGGATGGGCCATCACATCGTGGAAGGAGACTGGAGCAAACCAGTTCTGAGGAGGAAGGCGAAGAGAAACAAGGTATGGAATTTCCAAACCAATGAAAGGAAAACTGGTATGGAGAAAAACAAACATATTCCAAACAATTTTTTAAACGGGGAGGAAAGGGAAGGTGGGAATGAAAGAAATAAAAAAGGAAAAGCAGGACAAACAGCATAGAAGAGCAGAACAAATCCAAATATATCAATAATCAAAATAAATGTAAGTTTAAAAAAAAGACTGACTGAGTAAAATGAAATAAGCCATACATATTTATATCAGACACACCAAAAATTCTGAAACACAAAATGGTTGAAAATATAATAGAAAAAGATACACTAGGCAAATACTAAAAGACAACTGTATTAGTTTTATTAATTCCAGACAAAACAGACTTTATGACAAAGCCATTATGGGGGATTAAGAAGGTCACTAAATACAGCAAAAGTCTCAATTTATCAGGAAGAAAACATTCTAAACTGGCATGAACCTAGACTATAAACAAAACAGCTTCAAAACGATAAAGCAAAAATATAGAACTTACAGAGAAAATAAACAAATGTACTCCACTGGGGGAGACTTCAACAAACCCCTCAATTATTAATAGCCCAAGCTAACAACAACAAAATTATCTGAAAAAAGATCCTATAAATAAGACATTTAAAAGCTTACTTTAATGGACATTTATAACACCTAAGAATGATTAGAGGAGAGCCATTCTTCTCAAACACACATAGAACATTCATAAACACTGACAACGAACCAGGCCAGACAGCAAGTCTCAGCAAATTCACAACAAGAAGAAAGGCTCTTCTTTCACTGGTGCATCTTGGGCTCTGTATCATTAGACATTCTTTTTTGAATTCTCAGGAAAGAAAATCCAGTAATACGTTGAGGTGTTGGGATAAAAACCACCTGCAGTGAGAAGTTCTTACCCATGCCAACTGTCTTTAGATGCACATGCGGTCTTAGGTTTGGTATCCTCTGCTGCTGCTCTGACTGACGCTCTGACACTTGTGCCTTCTCCAACAGACAGAGATGCTATGGACCTGAAGACAAGAACAGAAGTTTACTGCTTAGAAAACCATGCAAGAACACACTGCTCTCACCAACCCAAATGCAACTTGTGTTAATACCTTTATTGCCTTTTCAGTTTGCTTTTCTCAAGAATTGCTCAGCTTTTACTGTAAACTGTCCTCCAAAACCAAACTTGGAGGATCCCTAAGAGCTCACAGTTCCAAAATCGTAAGCAAAAGAATGATTAAGTATAACCAGCAGTGGGATATAAATAGACTGTTTATCTGGGGCAGATCAGGCCTTATATCCAGGGAGAGTGCTAATGGCACTGAGCACTTATTTTATGTGGGCAAACCAGAACTGTGGAAACCAAGTGCAGGAGGATGAACTTCAGGAGACTCAATCTAACTTTGGGAGACTCAAGCTAAATGAATCCTTTTTCAAATAGTATATAACTTACACAAAAATATTCTGATTTTTACAACCAATAAACCTGAAATATTACTCAGTTAAATCTCTGCAGTTTAAAACTACACAAGTAACGTGGGTTCTCAGTAAAGAAGATGAAAAAATTTAAAAGAGAAAAGAATCAACTCTAATTTCACAATCCAGAGATCAACATTAACATTTAACATCAAATTCTTCTGGACCTTTTCAATACACACACACACACGTACACAGGGCTCCTACTATACACGCTGTAGCACTGTACTAACCTATAGAAAGAGACAGTCTACTAAGTGACAAGATGCTCACTCACTGAAATATAACTTAAAAGCTGGCAATAACTAAATGTCGAATAACAGAAAATACCATACTATATAAAATTAGTGTTGTTCGGTACACAATGGGATATTAGGAATTTATTAAAAATTAAGTGTACAAAGAACTTTTAATGACATGGGAGAATGCTTATAATATTAAGGGAAAACAGCATGGATGAATACCTGTACATATATTATGATTTCAACTGTGTAAAAACAGTGATATTACAGATGATTTAGATACTAACAGTGGTAATGGTAAGTTGTGATTTTTACTTTTTTATCCATTTTATGATTTATAAATAAGCATGTATTATGCTATATACATATATAGTCTGAAAAAAAGAACTATATTGTTTTGCAATTAAATATATAGTCTGTCCTGATAAAACAAATACCATTAGGAACCAAAACCCGTTCAACAGGATCATGCTAAATTCCTTGGCAAGGCTTGGTTAGTTTATGAGTCACTACCTCACATGTTCCATTTGTAAATCAGCAACGATTCGAAACCACCAACTAGAACTGTATGATACACTATACAAGTCTTATTCTGCTTAGTCACAGTAATGACTCACTCCTTGTACTCTTACTTGGTTTTCTGAAACGTTCTCCACTGCTCCGTCTCTTTACAATTTTACACACAGTAGATTGCAAGCTACAAATACATACTATCGGACCATAAACTGTACAGAGTATTTTGAAAGATTTTATGTTCCAAGTAATTTTTAGGGGCACAGAAATAGCTTAATTTTAAGTTTTAACAAAAATACCAGGAAAGAAGTCTGTGTATCAAGAGTTAAGTAAATTTATACACTAAGGGATTTACATATACCTGTGCATTTGTAAGTATTTTCCTGATTAAAAAACTACATGTCTATACCAGAAATCACAGAAAATTACACTATGACTAGAGTCTGGAACTATGTGTTTCTCTGCTTTGTTTCTGCTTCCCAAAATAGCAAGTACTAATCAATTCTAATGGCAAGATGACCATATTGGCAAAATCACTAGGAGAAGATACTTATTTGCTGTATCATGGAAACAATGTCAGCACCTGTAACAGCTACTGTGCAAATCTATGAGTATAAATTTTCTCATTTGGTAGGCCAAAAACATTATTAGCAATAGGCAGGCAGCTGTAACAACTAACATCTATTTAATTTTACTATGCACCAGGTACTAAATGTGTTTCTTCATGTTGTCTTCAAGGTACCATAAAAAGGAATGGTTAAGAGCAGAGGTTCTGGAGAAAAATTATCTGGGTTCAGATTCCGGCTCTACCACGTCTTACCAATGTGACCTTTTACAAGACAATTCATCTGTAGCTCCTCTGTAAACTATATAGTATACTCTGTGCTGTCTATATTCTGAGTTGGTAGTGACGATTAGATGATATGTACAGAGTACTTCAGTCAGTATTGAGGGCATAGTAAAATGAGTAATAAATTTTAACAGTCATTATTGCTCCTTGCTGAGTGTTGGGTTTCCGTTCATGAAATGAAATATTGTTATATCCATTAAAATTTAAGATTATCTTCTGGCCTGAGGCAAAGAATGGGGATGAAAAGAGTCCTGCATAGAACATTTTGCAAAGGGTGAAATATTAACATTCAGACAGCAGCTGGTCTGCAGGCGCTCTAATTAGTTTGGCCAAAGGGTCCAAGACTATTGATCTCAGGGACAGAACCCTAATGAATAGAGGTTTCCATAGTGATAGGCTCAGCGATCAGAGCCCATGAAATTGACAATGTCTGCAGAGATTCCTATTGAACCAACTCACTTTCAGTGAAAAATACTGTGATTCCCTAGAGGTGTAGGAGGAACTCTCTGATGGGACACTGACTGCTAATGTGTGATTAAAAAGAGGCAGGGGACAGGGAAAGCGGTACTCTATCAAAGTTAATTCCCAACCTTGGAATACAAATGAGCAGCTACTTCTCAAAATTTAACAGAAGAGCTTCTTTTATAACAATGTTATACAGAATTTGGTAAAATATCACACTATTAACATTTATACTTCCTACAAATAAAAAGAAACTTTAGAATAGAAAGAGCTCCCTTGAGGAAATGTCTATTTACATCTAGTAAACAATTCCCCAATAATATACTTCATATTTAATTACCCTGATGCATCCACTCTTAGTTTCTTGAAAGCAGTTTGTAGACTCTCCTCCTCTCCATCCTTGGCTTCCGATTTCATTGTGAAACTTTTTACACTACTATGGATGTTCCGGTTAATACTAAAAAAAAGAAAAGAAAAATTAAATGAGCAAAGTGAAAACAGGTTAAAATCTGTATTCCTGATCCTACCATTGCTTCTTAGTGGGATAAAGTGCAAATTTCTATTTCTAAAAGGAAGTTTCAATGATTAGGAAACCACAGGTATTATTTCTTAAGAGGAGACAAATGAAATTATACAGAAAACATGTTTTTATTATGATGGTATTTAAACCGTCCAAATACTTGATCCCAACATCCTGTTTCACAGTTTTGGAGATTAGATCACATTACCTAAAATCTGTGTTTCAGTATACTTTTTGACAGGAAGGGAAATCCCTCCAGTTGTAGAAGTCTAGAAACCTACAGAAAAAATGATCATTGCATTGGAAATAAAAGGGAAAAGCTTAGCCTCCAAGACTCTGATCTTTAAAACGCTACTCTTAAAAAGTGTATATATGTATATGTAAACATTCACTTTCCTGTGTACTTGAAACTAATATTGTAAATCAACTATATATACTTCAGCAAAAATTTTTAAACAACAAAAAAAACCCGCTGTTGGGTATTTGTCTCATCTAATGCTAAATATTTCAGATAAGAATAACTACATGACACATGACAGTGTTTCTCTAAAGCAATCCTGACGCAGCTATCAATATTTATACTCGTATTAATAATCACACAGATAGATATCATGCTGTTACCACTGTCCAGGCAGGATTACAAACATGTTTCAATGATACTGACTACTCCACACACTATCTATAAGGTTGACACCTTTGCTTTCTTTAGCTTCTAATACTTTCTCACAAAGATAGATGAACTATACTTGTAACTCAAAATCTTAAATGTAGCTAAAGAGATAGGAAGTAAAGGAAAAAACTGAAATTGTTCTACAGATACACCTTTAAATGATCTCTATCTAATCAACTAGCTTGATTAACCAAAGTTCTCCATTTCCCCCACCCTGATTTTTATATTTAAACCAAAAGGGGGGGGGGGCAGACCAACCAAAACAAGAGATACAATAGAGAAGTTAATCAATTCAGTGACTCTAATCGCTCCATTTTTTTTACTTTTAGGGTAAAAAATTTCCTGATACCAAATCCAGAATGAAAAAAGTTTCTATAAACGTATTACTGGAAATCAGAAAGAAAAAAGTAAAACAAAAAAATAATAAAGTGAGGAATTTTTAAAGCATTCACTTCACCTTCTCTATTTCTACCCCGCTACCCCACCCCCCACCCCCACCCCACCTTGGGCACTCTCCCAGTGAACAGTGCCTGGATCCTTGGAGCCTCTTTGATTCTATATCTGCTCATTTCTCAGGGGTGGGCTTGATGTTATTGTGAGACCTCTAATATTCTAAAGCTCAGAGTGTCATAATATGTTTGATAATGTAACTACGCAGTACCAGAGACAGAATTAGGTAGCAAGGAATCAATAGTTTTATTTACGTGTAGAAGGTATTTTAGGCAGACTTCTCTGAGAACACTGAAAACAGTCTCAAAAGAATTTATCCAGTTTTCACCTCAACTTCTTAAAACAAAATATTGAAATACACTCCCCACATATATTTTGCTGGTTTATTTAACGAGTACGTCACTGTGAAGAAACGGTATCAATTCCGTATCAATTCCGTATTTCACCAGCTACTAATTCAGTTCTAGATTTACAGGAGGATCCTCTCCCAGATACACAATAACATCCTATATATATGTATATTTATACCTGGGGAGAGGGGTGACCAAAGATCAGATATTCTCTTATTTTTGAAGCTCCACAGAATCTAAAACGGTGCTATCCGTAGGCTGTAAACAAATTCCTCCTGCTGGCAGAACTAAAATAAAGTTTTTATTAGTTTTCCTCAGTTACTTAATGACCAGTCAAACGCTGGCCCTCACAGAGGAACATCATCTGAGTCAGTCTCCCCACTCCTCTGGACCCCACACAATCTCTCTTCAGGCCTCTCTAGAAATCAGCACACATCACATCTACATATGCATTGCTGAATTCTACAGGCAGAAATCCATTCCTTACACAAATATTGACAGAATCCCTACAATGTGCTTTTAGCATTAGTCTGGATGCTTAGGCATATAAGTGTGAACCCAGTCTATGAACCCCATTCCTGCCCTAACACTGTGCTAAGATGTTTCGCACTCAGATATAGAACTTTTAAATATACAGGGCTAATTTAATATACTGTAAATGACCTCCAGATGTTAATACAAACTCCACTAACATTCTTACTGACACACTAAAAGATCCATCATTTACAAACCAAAACAGACCAGAATAAGACTGGCTACCAACTAAAACTTTAGGAATAAAGTTCCATCTAAACTATTTTCAGACTTCGAGCATTTTGATTACTCATCTTTTCTCTCAGTTAAATTAACCCAGAGCAAAGGTGAATCTCAGGTATGACCTTAACAGCTAAATAGTAGCGTGTTTATAACTTTAAAAGGCTTTACCATGCTCCTCCCTCTTCCCATTCACTCAAATCAAGAGCTGCACAACCCACTCCGGGGATCTTGTACTTGATTTATCTTCATTAAGTTTGTGGGAGACGTTCTTGCCGATTCTTACCGCACTATCTTCTTGAAATTGAACAATCCTCGCAAAGGTCAAACTTTTAAAGTTACTTTAAGTTAAATCACACGGGGATTTGGAGTTTCCCTTAACCTTTCAAAAAACAAAACAAAACAAAATAAAACCACAAAATTCTTCTAAGGTCCTCCATCAAAAGGGCAAATTCCTGACTTTTCTGACTTTAAACGAAGAGTAAGTCTCACAATATTATTTATATCTTGCAATTTTAACCAAGCCCACTTAACAACCACAAGCCTAGGTCCAAATTTCCCGGACCCTGAAGAGACCTGAGAACGATCAATAAAGGATCCGCGCGTAAGCGTGTCATCACAATGTTAAATAAAGCTTTTAGAAAATTTCCCAGCCCAGCAGGAAGCATGGAGTCCGGGAAAAGAAAATCCTGTCCAGCAACTCTGGAAGACGCAAACAAGACGAAGTTGCAACAATCGGCCCCGGAGACAAAACACGTTCACGTCTCTCTACCCACTCAACTTCTACACCCTCGGTGCCAGATACAGCACAATGTTAATTCTTTTCACGCAGAAACTGGGTCGGTCGTGGTTAAACACGATCGGGTGGGGAAAGGTCAGGGCCTGGGGGGGTTCGGGAAGTGGGGATGTGTCCGGCGCCCGAATCCGCCCGGGCTGTCCCGCTGCAAAGTTTCCCCTTAAGAATACTCCCCCGGCTAGGATGAGAGGCCTGCGTCGGGCCAAAGGAGTGAGGGATCCAGAAGGAGGCGGGAACAGAGCCGAAGAGGCAGCCAACGAGACTGGGGCTCGAGAACCAGCGGGAAAGGGCGGGAAGGGGCAAAGGGCGGCCGAGGAGGACGAAAAGGGGAAGCTGTGGACCGGAGGGAGAGGGCGGAGGCACGGCGCGGGGCCGCGGAGGCGGGAAGGGGCGAGAGAGAAGAGTCTCTGGCAGGGCCAGGCCGCAGTGGCCGAGGGGGCGCGGAAAGGCGCAGGCCCGGCCCGGACGGCCCGGCCCAGGCGGCCAGCGCCGGCGGGCGACGCGGCTCGACGTGAGGCGGGAGGGCCAGAGGAAGCCGCCGGTGGCCAGGCCGGGCCAGGAGGCCCAGACGCGGTGACGCGGCGCGTCCACGTCACGTCAGGGTACTCACCTTCTCGCTGCAGGGACGCTCCGGTAAGCCAGTTCGGTCAGTTTAGAACGGCTCTCCACGATCACAGCGCCTGACTGACCCGGATCCAAACCCGCGGAGGGACGACCAGCGCCTCCGAAGTCGCACTGCGCCTGCGTCACCCAGGCACGCGCCCCACCCCCTTCTCATTCTCCTCCCATCTTGGGGACTTGGCGACGCGGGAGGGCAGCGGCTGCGCAGGCGCGAGGCCGTGGCCGCGCGTCTCAAAAGCCTGGCGCCAGCCCCTCGCGAAACACGTGCGCCTGACGTCATTTCCTGTTATTCTCTTCACTGGCTCCTCCCTCCGCGAAGGGTTCGCTGGGGATGGGATTTTGGGGCTTGGCCGCTTCTTCTCCTTGGTCAGGTGAGTGAGTGGGCGTGCTTCACCAGCCAGCCGCCTCCACTTCTGCGGGTCTCCTGGTGTTTGGTGCCGTACCTGGAATTGACAAGGCTGCGGGATTTCTCGGGGTGAGGCCATGATGGGGGAATCTTCACGGCAATGGACCCCGTCTGAGCGACTGGCGAGAGCCCCTTCGACGCCCGAATTGGACTTGCTGCGACATCTCCAGAGCTCCGACGAGAGCCCTCACCTCCCAAGGATCTTCCAGGGCTGCAGAGAAATCAAGGAGGCATTCGACACGGTCAGAACCGTGAACGTGACACCGGAATCGGAACTGAAATGCCTTTAGTATATCCCTGTTGTTTGACTTGAGGCAACTCGCTTTTTCGTCTCTGGGCCTCAGTTTCTCCATTCGGACTATTTCAGCGAATCTCGTTTTTTTTTTTTTTTTTTTTCCCAGGCATGGACTCCTTTGAGAATCTGGGGAGAACTGTAGACCATCTCGACAGGGAGACGCACATGCACACTAAATTTTGCGAAAAGGTTTGACCAGGTCACCTAAGTAGGTGATTTTTAGGTATCTTGTCTATTTGTATGACTCATGACAGGCTGAGAAGGAGTGGGCTTCCCTTCAGCTGCCACTCCCTCCAACAAGAGGAGTGGTTCTGCGGAGTTCGCTGTACCTCTCTCCTCACTCACCGCACCCAAGCTCCCGTCTGCAGCCCTCAGATCAGCTATCAGGGCTGTATGGGAAAAGATGGCTTTCCTCAATAGAATGGGCTAAAGTTGGTCCTGGCCCAGCCTTTATGTGAAGTTGTCACCGGAACCAAAACAGGACCCTCCCACTCCCCAGTACCTTAGCTATAATCACCTAGCTAGATAGGCTGCTGAAAATGTATATTTAACCTACCTATAGCTAGATCTTGGAAGGCCTGACCCATGTACAGGTCACTGGACATGGTTGTTAAAGCATGTCATGGGCTCTGGGTAAAACATTCTAAATCTCCTTGTTAGTAGGAGAGGCTCAGTAACTGACAACGGATGAAAAAAACCTGTTAATTGCGAACTTCCAACATCAAGCCTAATAATGCTAATAATGGTTGTTCTCCACTATGCAACAGCCATGCACATGTTTGCACATTTAATATTCCTGTGGTTTTTGCACATTTTGCAGAGAGGATAACTGGGACTCAGATAACTTGTTCTGTCGCCCATTGTCCTGTGTCATACAGTGCTAGAAAGTGACAAAATAAGGATTGAAACAGTCTCAGAAGCCTGGCCATCCATTGCTGCCCATCTCTCAACATCTCTTAGAAAAGAGTAAGAAACAGGAAAGTATCCCTGGTGGGCTGCTGCTACTGCTGCTAAGTCGCTTCAGTCGTGTCCGACTCTATGCGACCCCATAGACGGCAGCCCACCAGGCTCCTCCGTCCATGGGATTCGCCATGCAAGAGTGCTGGAGTGGGGTGCCATTGCCTTCTCCCCCTGGTGGTCTAGTGGTTGGGATTTGGCACTTTCACTGCTATGGCTAGGGTTTAGTCCTTGGTCAGGAAACTGTAATCCCTCTAGTTGCCTCACGTGGCCAAAATTATTTTAAAAAAAAGAAACAGGAAAATACGATGCATTTTTTTCCCTCAGTGAATTTCCCAAGTGAATTTCATCATGACCAAAGATGTGTTCTTAAGCTATTTGAAAATACTGCTTCAGATAAAACCACACATTCTTGAGGGCAAGGACTGTATCCAGATGAGCTGAATTCCCAAAGCCTAAGACAGATCCTGGAGGTTACTAGGTGCTCCATACAGTTTTGATGAATTCTTCATTTTACCTTATTTATACCCATATGGCATTAAAATACTAAAATAAAAATGGTTTTAAATGCTTCGTTTTAGGTAAGCATGTCTCCGTCATAAAGTTGGATGCTTTCTGAGAACGTAGCTCACTTCTTGGGGAGTATTCGAAAGATGAGAGCCTCTAGGAAATAAAGTCTGTTAACTCATACCTCATTGATGTCTCCTGAAACTTCACATCATTAGATACAGGCCTGACTCACTGGTACCTCCTGACTTAGAATAAGGGAGAAGCCACAAGCCACGTGACCTGAGGGAACCAGAATCCCAGTGTGCTGCTTACATCAGCAACACAGGATCTTTCTAGCCATAGAGAAGGCCCTGAACTTACGTGGAGACTTTCTGTTCAGGAAATTGACTTGGTATTAACGCACATAGTAATGCCGTCTAACCAGAATCTATGAAATAAAAGTTATTCACTCAGTCGTGTCCAACTCTGCAACCCCGTGGACTGTGTATCGTGCCTGGCTCCTCTGTCCATGGAATTCTTCAGGCAAAAGTACTGGGGTGGGTAGCCATTTCCTTCTCCAGGGCATCTTCTCAACCCAGGGATTGAACCCATGTCTCCTGCATTGTGGGCAGATTCTTCACTGTTTGAGCCACTAGGCAAGTCCATCAGAAAGCTAAGGTAGCTGTAAAATTCCTTCAACAGTGTATTTCCTTGTTACATGAATCTTATAAGTGATTGAATGCATGCGTGTGTGCTCAGTTGTTCAGTGTGTCCAACTCTTTGCAACCACATGGACTCTAGCCAACCAGGCTCCTCTGTCCATGGGATTATCCTGGCATGTATATAGAGTGGGTTGCCATTTCCTTCTCCAGGAAAGTGATTGAATAGAGGAGACTTAACTCCATCAAATTATACTGCAGAAATAATTTATATAGGAAGATAACTTATGATTTAAAATAAAAATTTTTTAATTTTAAAATCAAAGCTTTTGATTTTCAAAAAATCAGAAGTTGTGTGTGAATAGTAGGGGCAGGGAGAGGACGTCAACAATAATTTGCTTTCTAGTTTGAGCGACTGAATGGGTATTGTTGCCTATTTCTCTCTCTCTCTTTTTTTTCTTTTTTTTTGGCCACACCACACAGCATAGAATATGGGATCTTAGTTCCGTGACCAGGGATCAAGTCCACATCCCCTCGTCTCTGCATTGGAAGTGTGATGTCTTAACCACTGTACTGCCTGGCAAGTTCCTGTTGCCTGTTTCTAATGTCACTGTCGAATCCAGTTGACAGAGGACAGATGAAGAACCACAATTAAGTGGAAGATCACAATAAAAGCTAATACTCTTTTAGCTTTTCCTATGTGTCAGAAGACTTATTTTAATTTCTCACAATGGTCCCATGTGATTATCCTTATCTTCATTTTCCAGATGAGGAAACTGAAGCCAAGAGAAGCTAAGTAACTTGTGT